>NC_059139.1:55586091-56229317 GCF_020740605.2 Lemur catta | reverse complement strand
TTTAGTTTAAATATCTAATTAGAATCGAATGACAAACCTTATTGCCAGCCCCGGCAGCCCTTTCCCGGAGCCATTTCCGGGAGCGGCAGGCCCTGGGCTTCCTGTTTCCCTTTTCCAGTCGGAGACATCTCTGGAGGGCAGTACCTTTTTGCCGCTTGGTGGGCCCGCTCCTGGGAGGCCGGAAGCCAGGGGGAAAGGCCGGTAGCTGCTCACAGCCTCAACAGGGTCCTCCTTGCTAGCGGCTCCCGGAACCTCGGTGCCTAAGGGCTAACCACTGCTGCAAATTCTCCAGTCCGGGAAGAACTAAACCCACCGCCTCAGGGCAAGACTGGCTGGGATTTCCTAGCTTTACGGCCTTTCCCTGCAGGTGTGGCCACCACCGCCTAAGCAATGGCCTGGGCCTGCCGTTCCAAGCGCTCTGACGAGCTCTTCCTGGAGCCTGCCCTGGCTCGGGGACCCCACACCTGGCCCCGGAGTAGAACTCACCTCACGTGAGACCTGCAAGCTCCTGGCGTCTCGCCTGGCTCAGCTCCGCAGCTTCTGCAGAACCCCCGGTCGCCCTCGTACTCAGTTTCTTCATTCCCTCACGGTAGCCAGGCATGAGGCACCTGACAGGAATGCGGAGGCGGGTGGCTCCTACAGCTTTCCCGCCCTGCGTGGCTCTCAGGCCGGGCCTGGGGGGTTACGGCCACCCAGAGCGCTCCTTCTGGACGTACCCTGCCTTGGCCTTGGGACTCAGTCCGCGCTCTCTGAGGTGGCAGCCACGGGGCCAGATGCACGACGGGAAAGACGGCGGGGAAGACACCACCTGGGCCCGTCGCCATGGCTCCTGCGAGGCCCAAGCCGTGGAGAGGCCTCTGGGGAGACGCCCGATGTCCTTGTGGTGCCGGACCAGTGACCACTGTCTCCCGCCTGACGCAGTCCGTGGCACCTGTGCTGCACGCCCTCAAATTAACTTAATTTACTGCCTTGGATCAAAAAAGTCCAGATAAGTGACTAGGAAATGGAATTACCCTTCTTGAGTGACTGAGGAGGAGAAGAAAGTAGATCTGTTGAGTCAGAACTCTCCGGGGAGGAAAGGTGAGTGAGAAAATCTGAGAAAATGATTACCACTTTCATTGTTTGTTTATATTTAAGAATATTTGTTGAAAACTGAGACCCCCCTTCCTGGGAAAACATACACTTATAAATGTCTAACTGCATTTTCAAGACCACTGCAGCTACAGAAAATTGTTCCATTACCTGGGAATCTCTGCCAAGTTTCCAGCTTCAAATTTCCCATGATGTAGAATTATGCTATATTATTATGATTAAGTGTTTTGTTTTCGTTTCTTCTGTACCAATGTTGTTGTATCTTTCACTGCATTCTTTACACTTTCTATTCCCTGACATAAAAGAGGAGAAAGGAAAAACAAAAATATAAACACTTCTGAATCAAACTATTTCTGTTCCTTTCCAGCTACTCTGTTGTCATTTATTCTGTTCTGCCTTTCAAGATGTCTTTGTTTAACCCTACTTCTGACATTTCAAGTTAAAAATAACTCTTTATTTTTAGCTTAGTAATATATAATAATATGAACCCCAAATTATTGAATAGTTATAGCCTACTTAAATAATATGAGACTTGATGTTAAATGTAAAATGTGTTGTAAAAATCATGTTGCAGAAGTTCAAAAACAAATACAATCTCTGCTTCTTTCTGTAATGTTGATTTATAAATGATCGAAAAAAAAACCTCAAACCTTGTACATAATTTAACTTAAAATTAACTATAAAATACCACTGCTTGATCCTCTTTTCTATGGCAGAGTAGAATTGAGATTTTTTTTTCACTCTAGGCTATTGATGTGCCTGGAACATGTTCAAAGAAAGGTTTCCATTTTCTTGGCATAAAAGGATGTTTACCACTGAACTTTGATTTAATTAAGAAAGGTATTTTACACCACTTTCCTCTTCACATTCTACCATTTGAATGTCACTAAAATAGGCATAAATCATTTGGTTTTATATTGGCTTTCAGATTGTGCTAGCTGATTTTAACACTTTCCCACCCCAGCAAACCACCTACAAAAGTCCTTGTTTGAAATGCATTTATGTATTGCTACGAATATATATATTTTTGAAATTCCAGTGGACATGGGCAATACTGTAATACAGGACACTCTTCCACATGCCAAACTTTAATGGAAAGTTTCAAGAGACTGTAACTCAGGTTTCTCTATCTCAGGGTATTGGGGTTCTAAAATGAAAACAACTTATTTGAACATCTTTAGTGACTAAATAGATCATTGTACACTCATTTATCAGTGGATTTTGCAGGTAGAGTGATACATTTGACCAGGAAATATTTTAATAGGTAAAACTATACATTCTGACCTATAAATTTATCTAATATTTTATGTTAAATTAGAAAATCAAGAACCTTGATACTGTTACCAGAAAATTTGGAGTTCATTTGCCTGGTGAGTAACAAATGACTCTCCATGAGAACAGGTCTTAATCAGTAGGAATTTTGTTGCTTATAGCAAGTAAGGAAAGCACTGTAAATAGTCTTCAAAGCAGTATCTCCCCAACGGAAAGTGGTGCAGGGTTTTTAAGAGGCAAGAGAGAAAGAAAAAAAAAATGTGTCGTCACATATAGAGGAGAGGTTCTGTTTGCACAGATGCAGTGGATTGGTCATGCTAGCACATAGGCCACATGTTATGGTAATGATGCTTAGTTCCTCCGTGGGTGGAGAGTTTAGAATGGTAATAAGAAAAGTTCACTTGAGTTCTTCTATAAGCTGTCAAGGTCTGTTAGGGGCTAGTTTTAGCCCACTGCATAGCTTTGTTTTATAAAGCTGAAAAACAAAAAGGCTGCAAAACAGGCTAATTGCTCAAGCTGATTGAATTCCTGTTGTCTCTGGAGACCCTCCCTTCCTATTTACAATACTGTTTATGATTCTACTTTTTATAAGAAAACTAGCATTTATATGTAGAAAGACATATTGACATGTGTACATGGGTAGGCATACAAGAAGGATATTTATCATTTAAGAAGGCAAGAATGCTTTACTAGCTTTACATTTGAAGGGAGTAAAAATTTGTAGTAAAAATTTTATAATACATTTCATATCTTTACTCCTAATTTTCTAACTATATAAACAAACACAAGTACTAATATTTTTTGAAACTATTAGAATTTATCCAGAGTGTCAGTATGGGCCATTTTACAGGCCATTTTTGTGTACAGTCTGCCTTCAAATACAAAAAGACTAATTCATGTATTTTAGCTGACAGAATATTTGGTACTCTGATCTTTAGCAGAAATTATTACATTTCTGAAATAAAGGTATTAATTAAATCAGAATTCTACTAAAAGAGTTTTCAAATATACGTTTATGAATGGTAATGGCAACTCTTTTAGTGTTGATTTTTTAAATATATGTTTTATTAGAAATATATTTTAATTATATGTGAAAGCTAATTATCAGATGAAAAAACCTGAATAAATTCTTCTTTACGTCCCACAGGCAGAGGAAAACTTAATCTATGGAAATATTAATATATTTCTTCTGAATTATTAATATTAATATTAATTATGAAGAATAATTCTCCAAAATAAAAACGACTTATTTGAACATCTTTAGTGACTAAATAGATCATTGTACACTCATTTATAATAATGTATTTCTTCTCCTTTACCTCCCACAGCTAGAGGAAAACTTAATCTAGGAAAATATTAATATTTTTAAAGTATTTTAATTTAAATTAAAGCTCGCAGTGTATTTTACATAGTAAAATATTTTCAAGCAGTTTATACATGCATTATTTATATAGTTCTCTGTGCAAAATGAATGTAGATTAGAAAATAATTAGTTTCACCATTTTAAATTAGTTTCTAGCTGTCTTTAGAAGAATTTTAGATACAATATATAAAATTACTGATATAAATCTAATATCAAATTCCAGTAATTTTGTTTCTATTCTTCCCATTAAATAATAAGTAGTAGGTGCTCAGCTTAAGTATATGTTTTATACTGTACTGAAAAAAGACCCAGGATTTGTATACTATGTTGGAAAGCTGATAATTTCAGATTTGCTATTTGCTAATCTATAGCCTCTGGTAATCTGGTTCAATTCTCTGGGATTAAGAATTTAAGAAGAGTGTATAGGACTACATTTCTTCAAACATTTTGTGATTCTAAATGAAATTAAGCAAAAACTTTAATCTTGCCTGAATATAGTTTTAATTAAATATGCTTGTATGTATTTGAACAAGTTGTTCTCTACATAATTCTGCAAAGTAGTCTCAAAATGTGACTTTTCAGCAATTTTATTAAGCAGTATATTTTATATAATCTTGAAGATTGATGAAATAGCTTGAATATAATTTACACTAAGTTTTCCCCAAAGTAAAAGTCAACTTACAAATGAGAAAAAGAGAAAGATAAAAATTATACATAGCAAGAACAAGGTTAACGTATGAAAAAGGGTGGGAAACATTTGTAGAGAAATTAAGCATCAGTCTCAAGACAAAAAGTTTGCAACTAAATTATTTTAAAATTTTGACATTAATAGTCACTGTAGAAATCTGTTTTTATTATTTTCATGAAAAAGTCTTCTCATTTGTTTCAGGGAAGTTGAATATGCTTTAATATCAATTACTAAAATTGTTAGTAAAATGCTCTGGAATATATTTTTAAACTGGTATTTGAGGGAATAATAATTAAATTATCCTGTAAATAATTAAATTTACAGGAATAATAGTGTTTTATCATCTCATTCTCATCCAAGGAATTATGAGTGATATTTCTGTCACTGTTCTCTATTTAATGCACACTATATGTCCATTAGTTAAGATAACTATTAACAAACGTTATATTCTAATGAATTCTTAATAATCTGACATATGAGTTTAAACAATGTTCTTAAATAATGGGGAATGTAAAAAATCAAAATGGATATAGCTAGAAAGGGTCTAAAGGATCTTCTAGTCTAACTACTTCATTTTATTAACTATATTTAATTGTAGTGTGTATATATATGAGAGATATATTTTTATATATCTCTCCTACATACATTAATATGTACATCTCATACATTAATATATGGTCTTCCATGGTATTATGAAAGGCTCATTATCTATCAAAATGGAAAAAAAAAACAACAGTAGTAGTGTGGTATATATTTCCAAAAATATATACCAATAAATGGTTCTCAGATCTAGCCTGGGAGGGGCAAAGGAGAGAATGAACAAAATTATCTCTGTCTTTTTGGAGAGAAAGAGAATTATATTATTCATTGATGCTGTAGGGCAGGATTGATTCTTTGCAGATTATGGAACTAATACTATAACTTCTTTTAATTTAATAACCCCGTAAATTTGAATGTACCTTGAGGAAAATGAATATGTTCATATATAAATTTATATGTACATATATATATGTGTGTGTGTGTGTATATATGTAGATAAAATCATTATTGTAATACTTGAGACCCCAAAGAATTATATAGGCATGGAAAATTGTACTTTTTTTGTTATGAATACATATTCATTTTTGAATATAATCAATATAAATATACAAACAAATAAAAATTATTCACAATCTTTTAACCTAGAGATAACTGCTCTTTAAGTTCTTCCCAGCACCATCTCTGTCTTGCTCACAAGCATTCCTTGGCTCTCTTGTGACTGTTTCTGCTCTTTCCATTCAATTACATTTATTTAAACATCAGTAACACTCTAAGTACTACAGCTTAATACTATACTATGCTCTAATACTTTATATAACCTATGATTTTTAAATTATTTTTTAAAGCTGTAAAGATGAAAAAGAATTAAAATCAGAAGGAACTATCAAATATCAAAATTTATATTTATTAGGCAAATGATGTTACTAAACATAAGAAAGTAAATGAGGCATATTACTCTCCAAATCATGAAATTTTTCTCATAAGAAAAATACAATTTTGACTTAATTGTGTTCATTTTTATTTTATAGTTAATGCATATGATATAAAATGACATTTTTTGGATTTATATTTTCTGTCAATTTTATATCCCATTCCTAGTCTTTGTAGCCAATGTGATCAACAGATTCACATAGCATTTTCTACCCCCAAATAGAGCAGAAATATCAGTTTATACCTGAGCCTATTTCTCAAGATATTTTCCCACACTTTTTCCCATGCCCAGTTTCCTTGTTTGCTTTCAAATTGATTTTGCTCCACTGCCAACTCAATTCATCTCTGAAAATATTTTCTCATGAAATTGATCTAGATCTTTACTTGTATCCTGTTAATCTTAGTGTTCTTCATGTTCAACGGTGATATTTAGACACAGATTCCTCCATTAGTTCTGGCTTGCCTTCCACTTACACAATTGACATTTCTTTATTCTGTAAAGAAGGGCCATACCCTCGTTCACCCCCAACTATTGACATTCCACCACATGTCAATAGTTCCTAATTCTTGTCTGTAAAGCCAGTGCATTGTGAGACCCTAACTTTCACTCACAGGCCCATTGTGAGAAAGTAAAATATTGTACTTCAAACCATCAGTTCCAGGTACTACTTCTTGCGTCCTTGGCAACAGAGATAAAGCTATAAACATTCTGTATTTCCTCTTACTAACAGAGGAAATGCAGAATTCTGTAGTCAATTTCTTCTCCAGTAGACTATCACATCACTTCAGAACCACCTTTCTAAAATCAAAATTTGACTTTATCCTTACCATAAACTTTAAAATGGCTCCCTCCTCCATTTAAGATATAGTTGAAGCTCATTAAACTAAAAGAAGGCCCTTTATAAGCTGGCTTCTATTTATTTATTCAAGCCTCCTTCAAACCCAATATACTGTAGCCATATTATACCTCCTGTTCCAAATCAGAAAATTTCAGAGATGATCTATTAAAAAATATGTAATATTAGCTGGGCATGTTGTGCATCTCTAGTACCAGCTACTGGGGTGGCAGAGGCAGGAGGATCACTTGAGCCCAGGAGTTCAAGGCTGTCATGTGCTATGAATCAAATCTGTGAATAGCCACTGCACTTTAGCCTGGGCAACATAGCAAGACCCTCTTTTTAAAATAAATCCAACATAGATATTCAAGTTTTTAAGTTTATATGGGAGACCTATTCTTATAACCTTTGTTGTTTACGAGCAAATGGCTTTTAATGGTCTATCTTCATAATAATGATCTCAAACACACCAAATAGCTATGATTTGTGTGAGTGGACCAAAGACAAGCTCCAACCACACTAAGTACTATTACAAGTGTCTTCATGTTTCAAATACTCCAGAGTCACATTGTCACAGCTTTTATTATGGCATTGTTGCCAATCCAGACCCAAAACACCACTTTGGTAGAGATAGACAATAGTCATATAAGGACTCATTTCATCTACTAAACAAAGTTCTCAGTTTTGTTCTAGCCATTGCTATTCTAGCCATCAAATATATATTCTATGTGCTCTAGTTTTCTAGGCATCTAATATTTCATTATAATCTTCAGTTTATTTATCAATTCTGGATATTTCATACTCAAACTCTCCAAGGCAATAATAAACTGTCCTCAACAACTATGTATTAATACCCAAACTGTTTTCATCCATTTATAAAGTCACCATTAGATAGCTATTAAGTAATTCATTATTTTTCTAGAATACCTGATTTTATCTAAAGTAAGAATTCCACTTCCTCTACTGCCTATAAAGCTGAGCATCCTCTAAATCCAGAAAAATGTTATTTCCTAGAGAAGTTTTAGTATTCTCAAAAAGATCACAGGAATTTCTTTTGAGAAAATTTGCTGTATACTATATCAATTGTCAGTATAGCAAAACTTACTTTTAAATTGATAATTGATATGAAAGACAAAGTCTAGGTACTTGTGAAGTAGGCACTCATGTTCCCATTTTTATGATAATAAGATGGCTTAAAATATTAAGTTATATGTCAACCAATAGAACCAGTAAGCACTAGACTGAGACTTTAAATACAGGTTTGTTTACCTGTAATACATTGAGCTCATATTTCTTTGAGCATCTTTCTAGGAAAATGAAATCATCATCTCAAATCAATGGATGTAATCCATTGTGTTTTTATTTTCAAATTTACTTCACTTAGATTTTAGCATATATTGCTCTTGTCTCATTGACCTTTCCTGTCCTATGCATCTTCTCCCCAAACTCTGCTCACATTGCATCTTCCTAACTATAATTTTAATAGCAAGCTTTATAAAACTCAATAGACAATTATCCTTACCTATACTGATATCTGCATTTTTTTTCTTAAATTGTCATAGCTAAAACATTTTTGGTCCCAATGCAACACATGTATGACTACTAAGTTTGGGGATCTTTAAGTGCATCATACCAGCAACTAAATTTGAAGTTAGTGACCTATACTGTGAGGTTCATTGGAGGATAAATGTCTTTCACTGTTTATGGAGGTCAAAAATCATAACGTATATAAAATTTCATAATACAAACAGTATTTAAAAGTGCATAGCATATGGAAAATATAGAAGCTAAATATATGAAATTAAAAAAAATAGCATTATGGTTAGTATAACCAATCTAATAGTCTAAATTTTTAGTGCATTTCATTTTAATTAGTTTAAAATATTTTATTTTATTTGGGTCTTGATTAGCATTAAAATAACTTTGAAATGGTGATTTTTGACTAATTAGAAGTATATTACTGGCAAGGACTTCCAGCACTATGTTGAATAGGAGTGGAGATAGTGGGCAACCTTGTCTGGTTCCAGTTCTAAGCGGGAATGCTTTCAATGTTTCTCCATTCAATATGATATTGGTTGTGGGTTTATCATATATGGCCTTAATAATTTTAAGGAATGCCCCATCTATACCTATTTTGTTAAGGGTTTTTATCATAAAAGTGTGCTGGATTTTATCAAATGCTTTTTCTGTATCTATTGAGAGAATCATATGGTCTTTGTTCTTGCTTTTATTTATGTGGTGAATTGCATTCATAGATTTGCATATGTTGAACCAGCCTTGCATCTCTGGGATGAAGCCCAGCTGGTCATGATGAATTATTTTTTTGATGTGCTGTTGGATTCGATTTGCTAAGATTTTGTTGAGGATTTTTGCAACTGTATACATGAGGGATATTGGTCTGTAGTTTCATTTTTTTTGTTGCATCATTGCCAGAACAATCAGACAAGAGAAGGGAATTAAGGGTGTCCAAATGGGGGCAGAATAGGTCAAACTCTCACTCATTGCTGATGATATGCAATTATATCTAGAAAATCCCAACAATTCAACCAAGACACTCCTGGAACTGATAAATAAATTCAGTAAAGTCTCAGGATACAAAATTAATGCACACAAATCAGTAGCATTCATATACGCCAATAACAGTCAAGTCGAAAATCAAATCAAAGACTCAATACTTTTCACAATAGCATCAAAGAAAATTAAATATTTAGGAATACATTTAGGGAAGAAGATGAGAGATATTTATAGGGAGAGCTATGAAACACTGAGAAAAGAAATTGTAGATGATGTACACAGATGGAAATCCCTACCATGTTCAAGGATTGGGAGAATCAATATTGTTAAAATGTCCATTCTACCTAAAGTGATCTACAGAATTAATGCAATCCCTATCAAAATTCCACCATCATTCTTTACAGATGTAGAAAAATAATGCCACACTTCGTCTGGAACCAGAGGAGACCTTGTATAGCCAAAGTAATCTTAAGAAAAAAGAAAAAATTGGGAGACATCAATCTGCCAGACTTCAAACTTACTACAATGCTGTAGTAACCAAAACAGCATGGTACTGGCACAAGAACAGACCTTTGAAATAGGATGGAGATCCCAGATATAAAACCATTCTCATATTGTCATCTAATCTTCTGCCAGGAGTTAGCTACTCTCCCAGCAAAACAGGCCCCAAGGCAGGATTGTTACAAGGGATTTGGAAATAATAGAAAATAAAGAAATAATATAGACGGAGAAATGATTGAGACGAAGACAAAGTGCAGTTCAAATGATGGAGGAGTTAGGGGACCTCCAGCACTCCTGCAAGCTGTGAGGCCCTGACTGAAATCCACATCAGTATTTATTGTTACAGCAAATAGTTGTCCTTTGTTAAAGAATTATGTGTACAGCTCATTTTTTGAGGTTTCCAGGGGAACCTTACCTAATTTTGTCTATAGAATAGACAGTTATGTTTGTTAGCCATTCTTATATCTTCTTTTGAAAAATTTCTATTCATGTCATTTGCCCACATCCCTAATCATCAGGGAAATGCAAATCAAAACCACAGTGAGATACCACTTAACTCCGGTGAGAATGGCCTTTATCAAAAAATCCCAAAACAACACATGTTGGCATGGATGTGGAGAGACAGGAACACTCATACACTGCTGGTGGGACTGCAAACTAGTGCAACCCCTGTGGAAAGCATTATGGAGACACCTTAAACAGATTCAAGTAGACCTACCATTCGATCCAGCAATCCCATTATTGGGCATCTACCCAGAAGAACAAAAGTCATTCTATAACAAAGACACCTGTACCCGAATGTTTATAGCAGCACAATTCACAATCGCAAAGATGTGGAAACAATCCAAGTGCCCATCAATCCACCAATGGATTAGTAAACTGTGGTGTATGTATACCATGGAGTATTACTCAGCTATAAGAAATAATGAGGATACGGCATCTCTTTGGTTCTCCTGGAGAGAGTTGGAACCCATTATATTAAGTGAAATATCCAAAGAATGGAAAAACAAGCATCACATGTACTCACCAGAAAACTGATTTCCCTGATCATCACCTAAATGCACATCGGGGAAGGATACCAATTGGATATCAGACTGAGACGGGGAGTGGGGGGAGGGGATGGGTGTATGCCTACATGATGAGTGCGTTGCGCACCGTCTGGGGAATCGTCATGCTTGAAGGTGCTGACTCGGGGAGGTGGGGGGGGATGGAGGTATGACTACATGGTGAGTGCCAGGCGCACTGTCTGGAGAGTGGACATGCCTGGGGCTCGGACTCAGGGGGATGGGTGGGACACCAACAATGTATATAACCTGAGCTTTTGTACCCCCATGAAGAGCTGAAATAAAAAAAAAAAAAAAAAGAATAGACGGTTACACAGTTTTTCTAAAATAAGCATGTTAAGCCCTAAGTTAGAAACAGACCTAGCTTAGCATACAAATTAAAGATAAAATGTATACAATGAGAACATTGAGTCTGTGTACTACTTTAATCTACTTTTTCTAAACACAGAGACATACAGTCAGGAGTGAAGCAGGAATAGCCTTGAAGTCTAGGATAGTTCCAGCTGCGCATTATCTGCTGGGCTGGCATTTTAATCAGCTTCTTCGCCAAGGACCCAAACCGAGCTTCTGCCTTGCAAAAAAGCTCAAGGTGATGGCCGGCAGCAAAGGAGAAATGTTGATTTGTAAATGTCCTCTGACAATGTCTCCTCTGTTGGAAGCAGCTTCTATTCTGTGAACTAACAAGTCCACAGATTCATTCCAGGCAAAACCCTGCAAAACTCCTGAAACCTTTCACATCTCTTAGCCTATTTTCCAACAATCTTCAACAAAGCAGATGAAGGTATACATTGGTGAAAAGAATTTCTATTCAATAAGTGGTGCTGGGAAAACTAGATATCCACATGGAGAAGATTGAAACTGGATCCCCACATTTTACCTCCACAAAAATCAACTCACAATGGATAACAGACTTAAACCTAAGGTGTGAAACCTTAAGAATTCTAGAAGATGTTAGGAAGACCCTTTCAGACATCAGCCTAGGCAAAGAATTTTTGAAGAAGACCTCCGATGCACTCACAGCAGCAACAAAAATAAGTAAATGCAAACTGATCAAATTAAAAGCTTTTGCACAGCCCACAAAACTATCATTAGAGCGAATAGACAGCCTACAGAATGGGAGAAAATATTTGTTCTCTACACATCTGATAAAGGGATGATAAGAATCTATATAGAACTTAAGAAAATCAACAAGAAAAAAATCAAACAACCCCATCAATAAATAGGCAAAGGATGTGAACAGAAACTTTTCAAAAGAAGACAGACTAATGGCCAGAAAACATATAAAAAAGTGATAAACATCTCTAATCTTTAGGGAAGAGCAAATCAAAACTACAATGAGATATCACCTAACTGTAGTGAGAATAGCCTCTATCAAAAAGTCCCAAAATTACAAATGCTGGCATGAATGTGGAGAGATTGAACACTCTTACATTGCTGGTGGGACTGCAAATTAGTACAACCCCTGTGGAAAGTAATTTGGAGATACCTCAAAGAGCCAAAAATAGAAATACGATTTGGTCTAGCAATCCCAGTACTAGGCATCTATCCAAAGGAAAAAAAGACATTCCATAATAAAGACATCTGCACGCAAATGTTTGTAGCAGCACAATTCACAATTGCAAAGATGTGGAAACAACCCAAGTGCCCATCAATACGAGTGGATTAATAAAATATGGTGTGTGTGTGTGTGTGTGTATATATATATATATATGTATATAAAATTACTCAACTGCAAAAAACAATGGTCATCTAGCACCTCTTATATTATCATGGATAGAGATTGAGCCCCTCCTTTGAAGTGAGGTATCACAAGGATGGAAAAACATGCAGTACATATATTCACCATCAAATTGGTAATAACTGATCAACACTGAGGTGCTCACATGGTTGTAATATTCATTGGGTGCTGGTCAGGTAGGGGGATAGTGGGGGTGGGGGATGGAGGGCATGGGAGGAGTAAACCCACAGCTAATGGAAATGGGGTACACTGTATGGAGGGAGGACACACTTGTAGCCCTGGCTTTGGTGAGCCAAATGCATTTCATGTAACCAAAATGTTTGTATCCCCAAAATATCCTGAATTAAAAAAAAAGTATATTACTGATGATATTAATCATGCTATTTTGTCTCACAAAGAGTCTCAGAACCCTTTTTGTTGTAAGTACAGAAATTTCAATAGAATGGCTTAAGCAAAAATATAATGTATTGGCTTGCACAGTGAGGCAATAATCTTGATTGCTGACATGGTGCAGAGCAGCAATCAATGTTTCCAGGTGCATTTCACCAGGTGGCTTTCCTTCCATTAGGTGGCCTCCACTCTTAAGCTCTGTATGGAGGTCCCAACAACTTACAGGTAGTCAATAAAAGAAACAAAAATCTCAGAATTTAGTCTCCTTTGCCCTCTTTGATCTGTCTTGAAGCATCTGCACCTTCCTATATTGGTCTGTGTGGCAGTGATGTAGTAATTCGTATAGTATAGTGATTGGTCTATAATACACTTGCTATATTCCTGAGGTTTTTTGGAGCCAATATTCTAGAAAACACATGGGATATAGGTATTGTTGCTGTAAGAGATTATATAGATACCAGAATAAAAAAAAAAACAAACTAATTGAGTAAGATAAAACCAGCAAAAAGCCACAACAAAACCCCCAAAGCCTTTAAATGTTTACAGGACTTACTATAGAACTGCATTCTAACATTTTTTTCTTTTTTAAAAAATTTTTTGTAGCGATGATGCTTTGATATTTTTCATATTGACCTCCATGAGTTGCAATGAGTTTTTTTAAATATTTTTTGAAATTTGTTTTCACCTTCTTAATCAAAAACTTTTATTACCAACATGAGTAAAAGTACTAAGTTTAAAAGATTTGTTTTTCTTAAATGATTTAGGATTATTTTCATTTATTTTTTATATTCTTTAGCAAGCACAAGGATTATCATGCTAAAAATGCCAGATAAGAATATGTAAATCCATGGGAATTTTTAAAAAAAATTAAGATACCAAGCAAGAAAACTAATCAACAACTCTTTCTTTAACAAAAGAAAAGGCACAGTAAGCAACAAAAATTCTTTTGGTTAAGATAACATTTCTCCTCACATATTATTGTCTTGGGCCTTGGGCAAGAAGAAAAGATTGCACATTCAGGGATTAGATATCCTTCTCAAATTATTTTTGTTGCTTTCCCTTTTGATGCAGCATCATTAAGAAGAACCTGTTTACCTATGTGTGAAGGAAACACAGCAATATTATTCTCATCTGTGCTCATGAGGGTAATTAACATTAGATTCTCCACAGCTTCACCCTGAATAACTTTGAATGAGAGGTCAACTGAATACTCTTGTGCTGATGGCATTAGCCCTCTATTTGTCCTCGTATATAGTGTGATCCCAGTGTCCAGATATATATTTTTTTAGCTTCTTTTGTCTTTGCTCATAGATGCTTACAGAGAGTCCTGTTATTTTCTGTACTTCTCATTTCAGTTCCCTTTGCTTTTCCTTTCCAAACCCTAGAATAATTCAACTCTTTCCCAAATCAGTTAAATAATTTAAATATACATTTTTTAAAAAGTATGGCTTTTTAAAAATTTTATAAAAGCACTAATCATGTGAGGAAATAGTGATTATCTGACTAAAGACAATGAATGTGATTTGTTAGAATCTTGAAGAGTTTGCTTGCTTGTTATTTAATGTCATCAGTATAAATGATATAGTTGGAATATTTGTCCCCTCCAAATCTCATGTTGAAGTTTGATCTCCAATGTTGGAGCTGGGGCTGAGCGGGAGGTGTTTGGGTCATGGGGGAAGAATGGCTTGGTGCCCTCCCCAGGTAGTGAGTGAGTTCTCACTCTTTTAATTCATGGGAGAGCTAGTTGTTTCAAAAAACCTGGCACGCCCTCCCCTCTCTCTTGCTCTTTCTCTTTCCATATGACAGGGCTGCTCACCCTTTGCCTTCTGCCTTTGTTGGAAGCTCTCTGAAGCCCTCGCAAGAAACAACTGCTGGCATCATGCTTCTTGTATAGCCCGCAGAACCATGAGCCAAATAAACCATTTTTCATTATAAAGTACTCAACCTCAGGTGTTCCTTTATAACAACACAAAACTAAGACAGTGAACAAGGTAAATATTCTGGAAAAGCAATATTTTTCAACATGAGTGACAAAAGCATATGATGTCTTGCTTGTATTTAAAAGAAAATTTCAGTCTGCTACTAACTTCAACCCTTTGGTTATGCCAAATGATTGACAAATATGATGATTATAAATTGTCATTAAGAATACTGAATTGAAATTTAACTTGAAATGGTATAAAAAAGGGATGAGTTTGTATTGCAATTAAAATACCTGATAAGAATGGAATAAAGAACCATAAGTCCTCTAAAATACAAAAGTCATTATTTCATATTTGCTAAATTCAATGTAAAAATGGTGAGTTATAGAGAAAAGAAATCTACTTAAAGGATGTACTGCCCTCTGTATCCTTTCCATTCTTCAAAGCTTAACTCTTATTATTCCTCCATTTCAATTCTACTTTCCACCACTAAACTGAGACAGTATAGCTAATTCTACCCAGAATTGAAGGGTTACATCAAACTAGGAAGGCATGGAAATAATTGGTCCTGGGAGACAGGAAAACACCATAAAAAGTTTTCAAGGTAATAGAACCAGGCAGCTTGTACCGATGAACTATTATTTACAAAAGACGTGTGCTATGGCCACTGAGTCAAAGCTAGAGATCAGAGTTGCTTGACAAAGGGGAAAGAGAGAGAGAAGGAGAGAGAGAGAGAATGAGAGAACAACTTAAAGTAGAAGCTTGGAAGCTAAGTGTGAAATCAATGGGTCAAAGAAAAAACCGAAAATAGGATATAAGCTATGACTCAGATTGACTCTCCAGGAATCACCAGCTCAGGATGTAAGGTGCACATATGTTATGTAGTGCAATCTTTTGTACCACACTTTTTGTAGTTTACTCTGTTCAATATCAGTTATGTGAATATTCATAATTGCCTTGAATTCCTACTTACCTTATAGAATTTTCCAGGATGGAAAGAACAAGTTGTATTCCTTTGACATAATCATGTCATCTGTACCAAGGCTGTGTCCACACTGCTATGTCCTATGAAAGTATTTGTTCATTTATCAAAAATTCATATAAGCACATCTGTCAAATGCACATTTTTACCTGTTTTCTCTGGAAGTAAGTAGTTGCAGTTTTTCCCTGTATTTTTGGATAATGTCCAGATCATAACTAACCATCATAAGAGGTTACTG
Organism: Lemur catta; assembly: GCF_020740605.2. NCBI lineage: Eukaryota > Metazoa > Chordata > Mammalia > Primates > Lemuridae > Lemur > Lemur catta. The sequence goes on along the minus strand of NC_059139.1, from coordinate 56,213,247 downwards.
AGATCTATAGGAAGTGGAAATTAGAAATACAAATAAATGTTTTATTGTCCAGTGGGCTTTGAGTCTCATAGAAAATTGTACCTAAAAATCCCCCCTTTGTGTCCTCTTAAGCCCCTATTCACGTCACATTCTGACCACATTCTTATTTGATACATATTGTAATCATATTCTGTTGCCAAGTATGGGAATTATATATTTTAATATACAATATTTCTTTGTGTATAAAAATATATTCCATTGTATAGCAAAACTATAATGCTTATAAAATGCCCTTTAGATGGGTATTTATTTCCCACTTTACATTATTATAAGGTTTTAATAAGCTTTTTCATACATCTGTTTTTAATCAGTTGACTTTTTCAACATGGAATAAATCTCTAAAAAGATAAAATATGTGGACACATTATTCTTATTAAAATTTTGATTCATTTTGCAAATTGACATTCCAAAAATCAAATCAATTCGTACTTCTACCCATGTTTCTGATTGCACATTTTTTAACATCCTAGAAAACAGTGAATATCCATCAACTTTTTGTGACTTTTTGGGGCTAATTGTATTTGTTCTCATTCTATTGCTAGTGAGTTTTATATATTTTGAAAAGTATATTAGACATTTCTACATTTTCATCTTTTCATTATTGCTCTACTGCTCTCTTTTATGCATTAATTTTATAAGAGAAAAATTTTACATTAGGAAATTAAGTAGAAATGTATAATGTTTTAAATTATTTTTGTGTTATACTTTATAGAAATTTTATTATTACTATTTTTGCATACTCCTAGAAGCTTTCCTTTGTGGTACATGGCTTTTGGATTATGCTTTTAAAAGCCTACAAACACTAGCAATTAGTTGCAAAAATATATATTTTTTAAATAATTACTAGTGAATGCCCATAAATTGGAAATTATTTCTGATATTCTGAAGAGGCCACCAGAGATGGTGACAATATTCAATGATGCAACTGTCCAGACCCTAGCAGCATCTAATGGATTATATGAAAAAGTGGCAGTTATTTCTTTGGGGGGAAAATCTGTCACTTGCTATGTCATATGAAGCCAAGTCATTGGCTCAGTGGGGTTTATTATTCAAAGAGTCTCTCCTCAATGCTGAAACACAATGTTTTCCATTGTGCTTCTGTGGCTTTCAAACTCAGCTCCAGCTATGCAAAACAGAGAATGGGTGGAATTATCTTAGTGGGAGGAAATCAAGGTGGTCACAGAGCTTTGGTCAATTTGATGAACTTTGTTATATTTTCTGACTCTAAAGATCTTGCTAATGGCTTTGTAGTTTGATCTGCATCTTGGAAACCTATAGAATGGAGATTAAACTTTGGGGAGGCATGAACTGTGGAAAGAATTTGTGTCTGCTGATTGAATTATCTAGGTCACTCTTACGTACATTCATGATAAAGGCATCATTATATGATGGGGGCAAATGGAATCAAGCAGCTGATTGAGTCTGAAGCTCTCATATTAGTACCCCTACTGCCTAGGTTGATCCTCATACCAGCGATGATGACCCATCTATGATCATAGAGTCCACACAAAGTAAACAATATTATGCTTTTGATTCAAAGACAGTCACTGCATGCCAGCCTGTGACTTATGAGAAAAGTTGATCCATTACTTTGCAGTGGGAAAAGTATTGTCTTTGTTTCCTTTGCTTGATCATGGCCAACTAAATATCAGACTTTTGACAGCCTTTAACCTCCTCCTGAATCCCATACCTTTGTAAGACAGTTTGGTCATTAAATATGGCTGTCTCAAAAAAGAGTATCCACTCTTGGATGTTTCTGGGTAATGATGTGGACAAAAGACTGTAGAGGTTATATAGACTCATTTTAAAAATTTAAGATTCCATCTTGACCATTACTGGACATAACACTTTATTATTTCCTTTAATAGCAATTCCAAGCCAGCCTTTTTCCTACACACCCCAGCCTAGCCAGACAAAATTCTTGAAGATCCGACTTAATATAGGTTTATCTACTTTTTTGAGTATGCTGATTTCAGTAGTTCTATAATGGCCTATGTGGGCCAAATTTTGTGCCATGATACGTCTCTATAAGTTGTTTATAAAGATATTCTCACCCTCTTGCATATGACTCTTCTGGATGAAAGGGCTGGGAAAGAGCAGTGAATGACTGGGGAAAAAGGGTGAAATTATAGCTACTGGCATAGAATGCACCAATATTTTGGAAGTGGAAAGATAGCAAAAATGCTGCTAGTGTAAACTCTGGGAGGTATTGAGGTGGGAGAGGTATTAATGATGTTTGTCTTTTAGGACTCATCCCTAGAGCCTTCCTCCTAAAGGAAAATCCATTGTTGCTCGTCTCACAAACTGTCTAAACACCTTAAATTTAACTGACTGTTGAATTTGCCATTCCCTGCCACATGGTTCTAATTAACACGTGATTCCCTTTAACCTTACCAAGAAGTGTATGAGTTTCCAACTCCATCCCCTTCCAGGCAAAAGACCTGTGAATAATTTTTGTATTTCCTACCAACATTATCATAACTGTTGTTTCATACTTCATGGTATGGAGAAATGCCTTCCAATTAGTGATATGTATAAACTGATAAGTTGGTATTGAATACCCTTAGGTAACCCTTCCACCAAAAAAAAGAGGAATTGATTGAAATATTTGAATTTAGGAACTATAAGATCTACCAGCTGTATGGGAGGCTAGGTAGAAGCATTTTTCACCTGGGTCTCCAAATAATGTAGGTCCCTTTTAGTGATCTCCATCAATTGCATACAATGTTTTCTTTCTAGATCACCATGTATAGTACTGGACCTGTATTTCTTGTGTGGGAGTTCATCACTAATTTGGCTGCCTCCTGAGCACTCAGCCATTTTTCATCTTAGTGGTAGCCATAAGAAACATTCAAATGTTTAAGGAAATACACAGGTAGATCATGTTGCCTTCTGATAATATCTCCCAAAAGAAGTTACCTTTGATTACCCGGGAGATGTTCCCAAGGGAATGACTAACTCATTATTTATGCATACCAGGTGGAGAGTTCGCCCTCCAATGGGGGTTATCCAATTAGAAACTGTGTTAAAAAACTTTTCCCTGACTTTAGCTGAAATGACCTATGATATGACCTCAGCCCTAGGAGGCATTTAAGGCAAACTAAGTCATTGGCCAGGGTTGTTATGTGTGGTGGAATTACTCTAGATTATCCTGTTACACCTGGATTAATGCCTCATGTCAAATGAAAAGGCATGTATAGAAACTTGGAGAAAGTCATTTGACTTTCTAAGGTAGATCCTACTGGTTTATGGGACTCTTTTCAGCTACTTGAGTCTTAAAAACTGAGAGCATGAGTGCATTGAAATCTACACATTTGGCTTCATCCTGTTTCTTGGAATTAGGTTCTTAGAAACCTTAGGTAAATATTATATGGGACAAATTGAATGGATTTAATCCCAGGCCTTTTTTTATCAGACTAATCAGAGCAGTCTGTAGCATGGTATAGTATTGGGAAAATTTGGCGAAATTATATAGGAATGAGGGGTGAATATTTTAAGGAGACAGTCAACCATAAGTATTTTTCATTTCTGTACTTTTTGCAAGCAGATGCACCATTGATGTTTTCTATCTTATCCAGTCAAGGATGTTTTTATAGTGAACAGCCACAGAAGATAGACAGTGTTTCTTTCTGGAACAGAGGATAAGATTGTTTACTGTTCAGTATTAAAAAAAAAAAAAAAAAAAACAACATGTTTGCTTCCAGAGCAAAGGCCATTCATGTTTTCTTACTTCTAATTATAAAATATTCAGGTTCCCAAAGCTTGAAGTTTCTCTCCTATAACCCAGTATTCTTTTCACATTTCCCTGGGCTTAGAGAACTGGTGCAATGTATGATACTCTATTGCCATTGTTGTGAATAAGAAACTGTATTTTGTTTCTATTCAGAAGTTTCATGTCTTTTCCTCTCGTATAAGAAGCTGTCACATGCTGATTTATTAGCTTATAGGTAGGATAACAGTTCAATTTTTTATATGTCTTGACATTGGTGTAAAAATGAAAACAAAATAAGGGCTCTATAGGACTGGACTGGTATTCACACCTCTGAAGAGGGGATACAGAAAACCTAGTGGTGATATATCTGAGTGGAGTGTGACGAGGCTGGTTCTGAGATTCTTAGTGGGGGGGAAGCTGCATAATGGATTAAACTATGGTTTCTGAACAAAATTGCAAGTACTTAAGTGAAGAAATGCTGCTGTGGTGAAGCTGACAGGAACAGGAAGTAAAACAGAAACATGAAACAGAAAGTACCAAGCCCAATTGTTCTCCTCCAGATACCCTTTTTCCCTCTGCTGCTCATTATTGTCAAAGCCTTATGGGAAACCAGTGGCCAAAGCAGAAATACAGTTTGCGGCATCCCTGCCCCAGCATTACAAAATGAAGTATAGAACAGTAGTTTGGAGCTTACAGAAAATACCTTAGCAACTGGTATAGTATCTCCTTTTGACTAGTCAGTATCCATATGTACCATATGCTTATATTTGAACTTGTAAACAAGAACAAAACAATTCTATGTTTTCTTCCAAGATATACCATCCTTTGTTTAAATGAATACACTTTTATGCCATCCAAAATTAGAAAATACAGTGTGTCTCTCTGAGTTTCTAAGTTGAAGCAGCAAATTAATACCATTTAGTAATTTCCTATTCTCTTCATTCCCGTAAGTCCAGACAACCATACTAAATACTTTTCAATGGGGCCACTAAGACCATCAATTTTGAAGGACATTTACTCCATACCTAGTTGTATTTCCTCCAGTTCACTGGCAGTTCTAGATGCAGAAATTTGGCAGAAATTTTGCTGAGATGGACCGCCTTTTATTCTGTACTTGGGAGGACTCACTGCAGTCTGACTACCTCTAGGTATGGGGGAGATTAAATCTTTTCCTGGCATTGGGACTACATCAAACCTCAGCATTCTCAAGGGCTGGTGTAGGAGTTGCCCAATACTCTTTCCTGTTAGATTCTAAGACAATCTCTATTTTTTCCATCAGAGAAAGGAGCAGGTCTCCCTTTATAAACTCCATATTAATCCCCTAATGAATATACTTGATAATTAAATATTTTAGAGGAGCAGCATCTACCTGTCATTTAGCCTATTCCCAGGATTCTATTGTGTGGCTAACTAGAACACTCATCTCTAATACTTAGCCTCTCCCTACACCGGCAGATGGCTCTCAGAGAAAGAAATCCCATTATTGATGGGCCTCAGTCATATGTGCCCTCTCTGTAAATTTCCTAACATGTATATAAAAGGATCTTCTTTCTTTTAAGACACAGGATTCTATTTCTACCAAATTTGAGGGGTTTAAATTAGGTGTAACTAATGAGTCTCACAATTATCTAGGTTGTTCCTTAATCCTTATTTCATTTCATCCAGTAAACCCAAGTGGCAATTGGTTAAACTTGGCCACAAGATATGTTTTAGATTCAGATATTGTCACACATGAAGATTCTCTCTTAATTAAAATCAATTTAACTTGTTAGCTCAAAGCCAGCAAATAAGAGGACATTACAAACTCAGGAACACAGGGAGAGGACAGGGTTCCGCATTGTTTGATGCATTTTTCAGTGAAACGCTTCAGAATCTCAGGGATCACGACAGCCCAGGAAAGAAAAGAAGAAAAGGAGGAATCTATCAGTCAAATCAGAGCAGACTTGGGGCATGTGAATACTCAAGAGTGTGCTTTATTATGAAATAAAAAAGGAATTTTTACTTCTCTAATGTTAGGCATTTCTATATTTTATTTCTTTCTGAATCATTAGGTCTACTCAAATATTCAGAGTGGCAAGACTTTTCTCTAGCTACTACCTAGAAAATTAAATTTCCCAAAAAAACTCTTTCAGTAAAAACTGCCTATTTTGATTTATCCTGCCTTTAATTGGGGATCTTTACCACAAAATCTCATGATGGTATTGATTTGAACACTGGATAAACAGTAACAGAGAAAATATCCCGGTTCAGTGAAATTGCTTTCATTTTTATTTCAGCGGTGTTTTTTTATAATCCCACTAAGAATTTGTAAGGAATTGAATTTCTTAACAGTTGCTGGCTGGATAAAATTTCTATCTGGTTCTATTTATTTTAGTGCTTTCACTGTGTTCGACAATATCATTCCAATTGGAATAGTGTTTTCACTGTGTTTGACAATGTTATAACATTTGAAATGACACTGTTAGAATTCCCCACCCAATATCTTTTGCGTAAGTCTGCAAATGTGTAAGAACATAAAAGCTGCCAGTACCCCCTTAGCTTTCTGTTGTGACAGAAATTTATTTAACAAGAGAAGCACACACACACACACACACACACACACACACACACACACACACACACACACACACTATTTTGTAGTGTTTTTAAGGCATTTTGGGCATTGGGCACAAATAATTAACTTTTAAAAACTGTGTTTCCCAGATCAGAGATAAACATGTAAAAACATGAAAATATCACAAGGGTTGTATAGAACATTATTACAAAGTGACAGTTCATTTCTATAAAATGCTTACATACTGACACTGAAATTTTGGTGTAACATATTTTTCATAATTCAAATTATACTAATAGACCGTGCATGGTCTTGCTTGGAAAATATTTAAGAAATTACTTAGAAGATGTGTATTTATTTCACTCTGCAACAATTATGGATCTTTGAATTTATCTTTTCTCTTTCTTAACTATAACCTCATAATTTTCATGTTGCATCCTTATTTTAAAACATCTGATTGATGGGTCAATTATTTCAATCATTGTTCAGAATTCTTACTACATCTGTAATTAACTTATAAGCAACATGCTTATCCATCGAAAGTTTGGAAGTAAAAAAACAACTCATTTATTCAATGTCTGAGTATATTATCCTACCATATCTTTTTTTATTACAAAATATAGATCCAAATTTTTATGAGTAGATTTTTATATAATATCAAATAGTTGACTTCATTGATGGAAAGATGGTGAAAAACCAGATTTAGATAATTTCCAGGAATAGAGGGAAGATATGTCAAAGGAAGCACAGCAGCACCCAGGTAAGATCAGTGTTCTGATACATTGCCACTGCTGGGTGGTTGTCATCTTTGGAAATTCTCTGCCACTGTGGTGAAGCCCTGTGCACTGATAACACCACTAAGCATTTACAATTGTAAATGATTCTACAACAAACAATATTTATAGAATTATAATATTTTAAATGCTATTTGGGGGATTTTAGTGGTTAGAATCAAAATATTAATAAAATACTCAATAATTAAATATAGGTATAACTCAGCATGATCTCAAATGTGTAGATGTAAAAACTAAAGAATACCTAATAAAAGTATGAATTTGAAGAAGAAAAGTGTTTAGTGAAGTGATGCTGTCAAAATTTAGTTGTACAAAGCATACTTATAACTTATTTTAATATCTTATTCCAGGATATCATTTATTATATTATATGGAATATTATCTTAATTTAATGATCAAAGTTATAATTCAAAATTCAATAAGGGAGTAAATAGGGTATGTTATATTTAAATTGTCATCACATATGGAAATAATGATATAAGATCAGTGTTTACAAACTGGTAAAATAACTAACAAGAAAAATATAAACAACATATTTAAATCCTGGATAGAGCTGGAGCCCATTGTACTGTCACAACAGTGGAAAAACAAGCACCACATGTACTCACCATCAAATTGGTATTAACTGATTAACACTTAAGTGCACAAATAGTAATAACATTCATCAAGTGTTGGGCAGAATGCGGGGGAGGAGGGGATGGGTATATACACACCTAATGGGTGCTGTGTGCACCATTTGGGGAATGGACACCCCTGAAGCTCTGACTTGAGTGGGGCAAAGGCAATATATGTAAAATAACATTTGTATCCCCATAATATGCTGAAATAAAAAAAAATTAAAAAATGTGATTACCCCAGGAAATTGGCTAGGTGTTGGCAAACATGGGTTAGAAGACTCTTTCAGTTCTCATACTTAGCTGAAATTATGATGAAAGACTTTGACTCATTTCAATTGAAATCAACCAATTCAATGAATACTTAAAAGCTGAAAAATATAAAAGAATAAAAAAATCTTCAGTCTTACTATATTTCATACATAATAAAGCAGGGATTTATGCTTTTGTCAACATTATGTAGGAGAATCACAAAAAATGGACCCTGCATTATTGAATGAAAATACATTTACTTCCTCCAAATCCCAACAGTAAATAATACTACATATACATGCTGTATTCACTGATCACACCATAACTTCCAAAATTAGGCAAAAAAGGCATAGCAAACATTAATAATTAATTTGTAAACTTAATCTTTTTCAAAATAGTCTTGGCTTAATAAGAAAAAATCAAATTAAGAGGTAAATTTAATTTAAATTGAACTAAAGAGATATGAAACTAAAACAGTAATTTTTGAAACATATGAAAAGAAAAATTGAAAATAAATTATGTTAGTTTTCTATTTAACAATCTAGAGAGATTGGGAGGTGAATCTAAAAGAAAGTAGAAGAAATAAATAAATAAAAGTAAGCCATACATTCATGAAATAGAGCATAAAACCATAATAGAAAAAAAGAAAAGATGGCAAGAAAAATCACTGAATAATAAGCAGTCACAGAAACCAAACAGCCTAACAAAGCAAGAGAGAAAAGGAAAGAGACAAACCAGACAGATAGTGTATGAAAAAGGGAACACAATTTCACTTACAGATGTCTTTAAAATTGTGAATAAATTATGTACTATATATTAAACCATAAAACTTTTACAAATTGGAGAAGTTTCTGAAAACAGTAAATTAACAAAACTGAAGAAGCAACAGAAAACCTATATTTTCTAATTATTAGAAAAAATTACAAAGAAAATATTAAATGTAATCAAATATTTCCCATAGAAAAGTAATAAAACTAGATATTTCTTTGGATATGTTCTCCTGAGTATGCAAATAATAAATAATGTCCATGTCATACTCATACTTGTAAAACATTAGAATGGTTCACAGTTATCCAATTCATTATAAAAATATAGAATAATTCTGAACCCATAGCAAGAGAAAATGCATAAAAAGAGAAAACATAAACTAGTCTTCTCTATGAACATAGTTGCAAATTTTTAAAAGTAAGCTGGTGGAAAATTTAATCTATAAAAATACACTACTGCAAATTAGGATTTATTGTATGTAAGAATGTAAGGAACACAGTAATTTAGTAACAGATTTAAAATGGAAAATTATATAATCATCTCTACATATTTTTAATTACTAAAGTTCTGTATCCTTTTTTAAATCATATTTTTATCAAACTTAATTTTGAGTTTGATGATTGCTAAACTTGATGAAGGATATCACCAGAAATCTACAGCAAGCAGTAACTAGAATGGTGCTGGGCCAATAGTAGATACTCATTAAATATTTTCTGAATGAAAGTATATATAAAGAAATTTAAATTTAATAATAAAAGGAAATAATTTGATATTTATTATCATAAGGAATTTGGAAGAGACATACAAACAAGCTCATGAGAAAAATATTCAACTTATCCTGTATCAAGGAATTGCAAATTATAATAGGAATGAGAAAGTGGTCCATTAGTTTGTCAAGCAGTTAAAAAAGTAATTGTAACAGTTGGTGTTAGCCAAGTTATAGAGAAAATAATATTTTCACAAACTCTTTGTAGATGTGGAAAAGTCGATACTTTTTCTGAAAGGCAAAGGTTTTCTGTCTAGATTGTTTGGAGGTACATACTTTCCAAAACAGCAATTATACTTATGAATTTGAGATATTTGAACATAAAGGTAAAGGCACAGTAATGGCATTAGTCACTGTGTCTTTATAATAGTTATGGAAATGACCTACATGTCTAATAATAAGAGAATAGTGAATAAATTGTGACATATCTATAGCATGAAATAGTAGGAATCAGTTAAATAGAAAACATGTTTATACATAAACATGAAAAATTGCCTATTCCACCATAATGTGAGAAAAAGGCAAATGGTGAAAAATAGGCATATCAATACATAACATGCATCAAACCTTGCCTGAAGACACACGTGCACACTTTCAAAGATTATAGTGAAATGTAGGTGAGTACATAGATAAATTTTACATCTGGGACATTTAATGGATAGAGTAAGGGTGGTTTTCATATTATCCTTATATTTTAACTGTTTTTACAATGCATTTATTTTACTATTTTATTTCACATATTGTGCAATCTATCCATTTGATGTGTACAATTTAGTGGCTTTTAGCATATTCATGGAGTTGTGCAACCATAACCACTATCAAATTTAGGATATTTTCATCACCACCATCTCCACAAAAACCTCATACCCATTAGCAACAATTGCACATTTTGGGGGTAATTTTCATATCTTTCTATAAATATATAATCAGATAATTTGCCAACTGTATTGGGTTATTTGTCATTTTATTGTTGAATTGTGAGTTCTTCATATATTCTGGATACTACTTACCAGATATGTAAACTGCAAATATTTTCTCACATTTATCATTTTTTTCAATTTTTTGGTAGTTTCTTTAAAGCACAAAAATTTTAATTTTAATGAAATCCAATTTATTTATTTTTTAATTGCTGTGCCTAACCCAACCTCACAAAAATTGATGTCCATCTTTTCTTTTACAAGTTTTGAGTTTTAGCTCTAAAGTGTAGGTCTTTGATTTATTTTGTATTCATTTTTGGATATATCGTGAGGTAGGAGTTCAATTTCATTCTCTGCATGTGGGTATCTTGTAATCCCAACAATATTTGTTAAAAAGACTATTCCTTCCACACAGAATTGTCTTGAGTTCCTAATCCAATGTGAAAATTCATTTCTGAACTCTCCATTCTATTATTTTTATCCTTATGACATCACCATATGAGTCTTTGTTGCTGTAGCTTTGTAGTAAGGTTTGAAATTGGGAAGAGACTTTATTCTTTTTTTATAGATTATTTTGGGTTCCTTATATTTCCATATTAATTTTAGGATTAATTTATAACATGCAAAGAAGGCAGCTGGTATTTTCCTAGGTATTATGTTGGATCTGTAGATCAATTTGGAGAGTACTGACCTTCTTAACATTAAGACATCTCATTTATGAACACTGGGTATCTTTTCTTTACTTAATCCTTTTTTTTATCTCTCTCAGAGATACTTTCTAGTTTTCAGAGCACAATATTGCACTTTTATTAAATGTATGCTGAATTATTTTATTCTTCCCAATAATATTGCAAATTATACTGTTTTCATTTCATTTTGGGGTTATTAATTTCTGGTATAGAGAGTAACAATTGATTTGTACATATTGATCTTGTATCCTGCAACCTTGCCAAAACCTTTTATTAGTTGTAATAATTATGTTAATAAGTTCCTTAGGATTTTCTATATATTAATACAAAACAAATTAAGATTGTTTTACTTCTTTCATTCTTACATGCTTGCCTTTTATTTCTTTTTCTTATCTAAATTTCCTGGTTAAAAACTTCAGTCAGTATCATGTTGAATAGAAGTGGCCTTTATCTTTTAGTTCCATTAGATTTTGTGTCATGCTTTGTTGTTAGATGCATGTATACTTCCAATAGACAGGAATGATACTTCATTATAAAATATATCTCTTATTACTATGCTCTATACTTATCTATTTTGTCTGATATTAGTTTATTCACTTTAGCCTTCTTATGACCACTCTTTGTATGATATATATTTTTCCATTGTTCATATTCTACTTATTCAAATCTTTGAATCTAAAGTGTATGTCCCTTATACAACATGAGGCTGGATTTTTAAGAATGTATTCTGATAATTTTTGCCTTTTTATTGGATTGCTAAGTCCCATACTTAATGTTATTATTCATGTAATTAGATTTACACTGCCATTTTACTTTTTGTTTTCTATATATTTCATGTCTTTTATATGCCTCTATTCCACCTTTACTGTCTTTTATTTGGCACTAAGTAAATATTGTTTCTAAAATAACATTTTAATTCTTTATTTTTTTAATTTTTAAGGTTTATTTTTTAGCAGTAGCCTCAAAAGTTACCATATACATCTTAACTTATGAGAATTTACTTCCCATTCATACTAACTTAATTCCAGTGAGCTATAGAAATTTTATTGCTGTATAACTTTATTCTCTCTAACCTTTTTTTGTGTGCTATTGTGTTATACATATTTCATCTATATTGGTTATCAACCAATGATACAATGTTATAACTTTATATAATTTAATATCTTTAAAGAATCCAACAATAATAAGAACATGTACAATCTTACTGTTTGTTATATTAAATTTATTTATCATTTCTGTTTCTTTACATTTGTTCCTGATTCTGTTGAAAATTGGGCACTATTTTTTCAGAGATAGGATCTTGTTCTGTCACCCAGGCTGGAGTACAGTGACGTGATCATAGCTCCCTGCAACCTTGAACTCCTGGGCTCAAGTAATCCTCCTTCCTCAGACTCCCAAGTAGCTGGGACTACAGGTGTGCACCAACATACACAGCCAATATTTTTTAATATTTTGTTGAGATAAGATCACACTATGTTGCCCAGGCTGATCCTGAACTCCTGGCCTCAAGTGATCCTCCCACCTTGGCCTCCCAAAATGTTGGGATTACACACATGAACCACTAAGCCCAACAAAAGTTGAACACTTCAGATAATATATTTTAGTAATTCTGTATACTGATCGCTATCCTGAGCTTGATTTTTTTTTTCTTTTTAGTGACATAATTGCACTATTTTAGTGATATTTATTTCCTCTTTTCAAGAAGTCTTTCGTTTTACTTTACTCCTCAGAAGGTATACCCTCGGGCATACTGACAGTCACCCTTTGATGATAGTGATTCTATTAAATAGCAGGATTCTCTTTGACTATGTCTTTCTTTCTACCTGTATTCTCATGCTTTCTTACCTGTGTTAGATCCCCTACCCTATGAGTGAGGGCTGTATGGGTAAAGGGAGCCCCCATAATATCAGCTTTATTTATCTGGTATTTAGTCTGTAACACAGAGCTGGGGGAAAATAGAAATACTGGCTACTGACCTTTCTGTTAGATGTGGGGATATGGCCTTAATTTATCTAGATATAGCCTTAATATTTTTTCTTAATAGTTCAGGAAGGCATTGCCAATATGCCAAATTTGGCTTCAGTTTGGCATCTCTAAATTAAGAAATGCTATTTATTCATTCATAAAAATTTGATAACCACTATACTAGTATCTTCACCCTGTATGTATTAGAACAGGGGATCTGTGTTTTAAGATTTTTAGATAATGTATCCAGATTAAAATTATTTTATATATTTTTAAAAGGGTAGGAGGCAAAAGGCCTAGGAGATGGGATACCTTAGCATTTGACTGAGTTGAAGGGGGAGGGAACCATGTCTTCTTGGCTATACCTGTCCAGAGTGGCTCTTCCATCCTGCCAAGCTGAGGAATGAGGGGATGGGAGAGAGTGATTGTAGCTGAAATGCTAAGACTCGCTCTTCTTATTGAAATGTAGTAGGATTTTCTTTAAGAAATATTTATTTGTTTGTTATATGCTTCTAGTAATATTTCTAGAAACTTATCCCAGAAAAAAAAAATGTCTGAACACTGATCAGATAATTGTTTTGTAAGTGTTTATATTTCTTGCTTTATAATTTTCACCATTTATTGTTGTTCAATTGGGAAAAGGGTCTACAGAATTGCTCATGCAGCCATTATATAAATAGGCCAACCTATATTCATATATTTTTATATAATTAAAATCAATTATGTAATTTCATCCTTAAAACTACCTACTTCAAAAATTGAGGCTTAAAAATGCTGACATTGCCAATTTTCATGATGACTATATCAGTCCTAAAAGTTGAACCAAAATTTTCCTGGCTAAAAAGTTGGAATTTTTGATACTAACAATACTGTTTAAAAATGTAGTTAGACTGACAATGGGGTAGTATTCAGTTATAAAAAAGAATTAAATCCTTTCATTTGCAGCAACATAGTTGAGCCTATTGGACATTATTTTAAGTGGAATAAGCTAGGCACAGTAGGACAAATACCGCATGATCTCTCACTCATATGTGGAATCTAAAAAAGTTGATCTCATAGAAGTAGAGAGCAGAATAGTGATTACCAGAGGCTGGGAAGAGTTGGAGGTGAGGGAAGACTGGGAAATGTTGGTTAATAGGTACAAAATGACAGTTAAATAGGGGAATAAGGTCTAGTGTTCCACTGCAAAGTAGGGTGACCATAGTTAACAATAATATATTGTATACTTCAAAACAGCTAGAAGAGAAGATTTTGAATGTTTTACCACAAGGAAATCATAAATGTTTGAGGTCATGTATTAATATATACTAATTATCCTAATTTGATAATTACACATTTAAAATATCTATCAAAACATCACACTGAACTCAATAAATTTGTACAGTTATTACATGTCAATTAAAATAACATAAAACTTAAACAATCAAGTTTAAGAAAAAAAGCAATTTTAGTAAAAACTGAATATAAACTGAAAAAATTAAAAAAAATAGTGCCACAATACATTACTTTAAGGTAAATATGATAATGATAATAACAGGCTATTTCAGGGCTAGTAAACATTGGCAAGTACAGTCCCTTTTACCTATCCTTTGCATATAGCATTCCAGCTTAATAGACTATAGCATCTTTTCCTTTTATCTAGACATGGCCTTACTCTTTTTCTCAATTTAATATTTCAGGTAGGTATTGCCAATCTGCCAAACTTGACTTCAATTTTACAGCTTTAAGCTAAGAAATGTAATTCATTCATTCATTAAAAATTTCATAAGTATGATTTGTACCTTGAAAAGTATGTATTAGAACATGGATGGATGTTTGAAGATTTTTAGATTATGTATCCATCCAGATAAAATTATTACATATATTTTTGAAAGGAGAGGTTGACAAAAAGTCTCGGACAAAATTTCTCAAGTTTTTCTGTCCTTCAGTATCATGTGGACTTGTTAGAAATGCAAATAGCTGAATTTCTAACCTCAGAATATCTGATTACTGTCATTGAAGGGTAAAATTTAATAATTTAGTAACACGCATTTATCTTCATCATTTCCATTAATGTTTCACACAGAAAGTCCGCTGGCAGCAATTTCAGAAACACTTTTAAGTTAAACATCACCTCTAACCCTTATTATTATAGTTATGTGTGAAAATGACAATATCTTAGCATTTCAATATGCTTATTTGTCAAATGTGAATATTATTAGCAAATTAACAAGATTTTTTGCAGGGTTAAATGAGATTAGATATGAAATATTTAATATCTGAAGGTTAGTTTTTACTCTTGTGTAAAAAACTATCAATACCTATTAATCTGTTATTGGTCAAATTAATATGTGCCTACTCAGAGTTGGGATATAATCTGTTTTTAGGTCTCCTCAGAATATTTGTTTGCCATATCATACCATCAGAAGATACCTTCTGTGATAACTATTTAAAGTAGCTTTTGTTAACCATTGTCTTTAGAACACTAGATCAAGAATTTAGAATAATATTTCCTCCTTGTATCTGAAATAACACTACAAAAGAAGAAACATTCCCGAGTCAGAAATGAATGATAGTCTCTCATACGTGGTCATAGAAACAGCTCTATGATCAGCAGGGAGAGATTCTTTTAAATGCAGAACAAAGTATTACCACTAGAATGTCCTTTGACCCAATCTGGTAGAAATATCTATCTGGACCCAAACAAAATGGAAATAGCCACCTTTTATGTATCCAATAAAAGGAGCTTTGGGAATCAAGTTCTCTTTTCTTTTTCTGCCATGAAAGTAAACTTTTCCAATGCTAAGAGCAAGAAAACAGTAGCGGAAGTTTTATATATATCCAGCAGGCAAAGGAAAGAGAATCACAGCTTCATCAGGAATAATTGGTAGAGAAAAAGGATGTATTGGGGCTCTGCTAGAAAGAGAGATAACTAGATTCTATTCAATGGAGGCTTAAAGACAAAGATGTTCATGTAATTGAGTGTTTCTCCTATATGTTTGTGTAATCTGTGAAAGCAAGGAGTAGGTGTATGAAATGTTTGAACATCATAAAGACTATAAAAATATATGGAAGTACAGACATGTATATGCTCATATAAGGTGGAGATCTTCTTTAGGAATATTTCTCATTACTTTGTATATTAAAAGAAAAATACCAGTCCCATATTTGAAATAACATTTAACATTTCAATATATGGAGTTATTCACTCACCTTTTAGTTTTAATTTACAGTAAATGCTTTATGAAGAAAGTCATTTGTTTGAAAAATATGGAAAAATAATAATCAAGTATATTATCATTTTGTACTTACATGTTTTGTTTTTATCATTATTTAGGCAAATTCACAATGAAAAGTTTAGAAATTGGTATAAAGCTAGACTGTAAAGTAGTTGTATTATCTAATCAGTTTTAATTTTAAACTTTCATTGCAAATCCAAATGAGGCAATCATGTATTACAGTTACCATTGAATTTCATTTCAAGTTATCATTCAACTCTACCATTTAGAGTAATTGACCCAAAAGTTACCTTCTAATTTTTTCTAAAATTGATACTTAAAGCATCTCATCATCTTGTTTGCAATTATGGATAAAATATTTCTATTTCAAAAGTAGCAAATTATAGCCCTAAAATGGTGACAATCTCTACTTTTGGATGTGATCTTTGCTCAAGTTAGTTCCAAGCACTGAGTCTAACAGTTAAACTTGTCGATGAGGATTTTTTTAAATAGTGAATACAAAAGAAAGAATAGAAATAAAGTTAAATCAACTCAATTCACAAAAGAAAGTTAAATTCCAATGAAGTTAAATTTTAGTTTGAGTGAAAACTAATTTTTCCCCTTAGTTTGGCATTCTTAAACATTTTTGGGTTATATAGTATTTGCTCTTTTTTTCTAATTATAAGAACAATCCATAATTATTATAAAAGATGAATAAAATTCTATAAAGCATAGAAACTAGAATGCAAACAATCCATAACACTACCCAGAAATAGGTGATATTTATAGATTGAGTATTTGCCTTTTTGGTGCAAATGCACTTAATATTAGTAATCATCTCACAATATCTATAGTGATTTTATTTAATACTATAAAATAAATATTACTCAAGCAATTACTTTTCAAAAACATAACTTTAGGTAGTTGCACAATTTTCCATCAGCTGTACTTCCCCTAATTAAAGCATCCTTACCCCAGTGTTCACATATTTCCTTGTGGGGCAGAGAAGATAAGATGCTTATTACATATCTATAAATCTGAAAAGGAGAAGCAAACAGGTGAAACAGTTTGAACTGTGATGTAGGTCCAACAAACCCTCATCCAACCTACAGGGAGCACTAGGGAGAATGGTATTCAAATGACCAGCCTTTATACTCCTCCCTTACTCAGTTAGTGGATGAGGTCTTCCTTGGGATAAGTGAGACCTCCCTTCAACAAAGCAGTTCTTGGGCGCTGATGCCTACCCTGAAAAAAAAAAAAATCACAGAAGCTATCTGCTAATCTCACTCCCCACTTATGAGTCTCAAATCTCTTCTTGAAGGAAATTTTTATATCTACCACAGAATGCCAGATTTCTTACTTTAACAGAAAGTTTGAGAGCCTGTGTCTGTCTTATGTAAGTTAAAAATGCAGATGGAAGGCCGGGTGCGGTGGCTCTCACCTGTAATCCTAGCACTCTGGGAGGCCGAGGCGGGTGGATCACTCGAGGTCAGGAGTTCGAGACCAGCCTGAGCAAGAGTGAGACCCCGTCTCTACTAAAAATAGAAAGAAATGATCTGGCCAACTAAAATATATATAGAAAAAATTAGCCGGCCATGGTGGCGCATGCCTGTAGTCCCAGCTACTTGGGAGGCTGAGGCAGTAGGATCGCTTAAGCCCGGGAGTTTGAGGTTGCTGTGAGCTAGGCTGATGCCAGGGCACTCACTCTAGCCCGGGCAACACAGCGAGACTCTGTCTCAAAAAAAAAAAAAAAAAAAAAATGCAGATGAAGCAACTTGGCGAAGAATATCTATAGAGCCTTTGTGCATGTTAATTTATAGATCTGTCATTTAAAAAATTATTTTGAAATAGTTATTGATCAACAGGAAGATAGAAAGAAATGTGCAGAGAGGTCCTGTGTACCCTTTACCCAGGCTCCCCAGTGTTAACATCTTGCATTAATCTGGCAAAATACCGAACACTAGAAATTTACATGAGTATAGTCCACACAGTTTAAGTCACATTTCACCAGTTATACATGAATTTGTATGTGTGTGTATTTATACAATTTTTTCATGTGTAGCTTTATGTAACCATCACCATAGTCAAGGTACCATTGCCATGATCTCCCTTGGAGTACTCCTTTAATAGTCACATCCATCATTCCCTAATTCCCTAACCCCTAGAAACCAATAATCTATTCTCCATCTCTATATTATTTCATGAATGTTATACAAATAGAGTCATACAGTATGCATTTTTTGAGAGTGGCTGTTTTCACTTAGCATTCTTTGCTTGAGTTTTATCCAAGTTCTTGCTTATATTAATGTTTTTTTTCCTTTTTTGATGAGTAGCATTTTATGGTATAGATATTACACAGTTTATTTTACCATTTAATCATTGAAGGATATTTGGGTAGTTTCCAGATTTTGGCCATGAGAAATCACGCTACAATGAACATTAGTGCACAAGTGTTTGGGTGAAAATAAGCTTTAATTTCTCTGACATATATGTCTAAAAATGCAGTTGCTGAGTAATATGGTATGATGATTAGCTTTATGTATAAATTTGGCTAGCCGTAGTATCCAGTTATTTAATTGAACACTGATCTAGGTGCTGCTGTGAAGGTTGTTAACATCTACATTGAACTGATTTTAAATAAAGGAGATTGACCTCAATTAATGTAGATGGCCTCATTAAATTAGTTGAAGACCTTAAATCTAAACTCTGAGGTTTTCAGAGATGAAGAAATTCTACATCAAGACTGCAATGTCAACTCCTGCCAATATATCCTGTTGGTTCTGTTTCTCTAGAGAACTCTGACTAATACATATGCAATTTTATTTGTGGTTTTAAAAGAACTGCCAGAGTGTCTTTACCATTTTACTTTTCCATTAGCAATATAGTGATCTAGTTTTTCCACATCCTCACCAGCATTTGTAATCATCATTTTAAATTTAATTTAATTTAGTCTTTCTGATAGATGTACAGTGATATCTCATTGTGGTATTAATTTCTATTTCCATAATCATGAATACTGTTGAACATATTATCATTTGTTTTCTTGTCAAATGTGTATCTTCTTTGCTGAAATGTATGTGTAGGTATATGGTCCCATTTCCTATTGGATTGTTTGGTTTTAATTATTGAGATTTGAGTTTTTCATCTATTTCAAGTACAAATATTATGTCTGATATGTGGTTTGAAAATATTATCTTCCAGCCTTCAAATTCTTTTTGTATTTTTAAGACAGTCTTTTGTAGAGAAAAAGTTTTGAATTTTGATGAGATCTAAATGAACAATTTGTTCTTTTATAAAACATACTTTGGCATCAATTCTAAGAGCACTTTGCATAGTCCTAAATGAAGAAGATTTTCCTGTATCTTTTTCCTGGATATTTTATATATTTGTGTTTTACAAATGAGCTAGGGATCTATTTTGAGTTAACTTTTTTTATAAGATGTAAGGTTATATAAAGTTTTAGTTTTGTGTCAAATTATTTCAGCACCATATATCAAAAAGTCCTTTTTGATACATTTTCCATTAGATTGCTTTTGCTTGTCAAAATTTAGTTGGGCACATTTGTGTGTGTATATTTCTCAGTTGTCTATTGTGTTTCATCATTCTTTATTCTGAAAGTAGCACATTATTGTGATCATGTAGCTATATTGAAATCCATAACAGTGGGAAGTACAACTGTTCCCACTTTATACTTCTCTTTCACAATTACTTTTGCTCTTATAGAAATTGTAGAATAAGTTTGCCTATGTCTACAAAAAAAAACTTTTCTGAGAATTTGATAGGAATTGCATTAAACCTATCAATCATTTTGAGAAAATTGATTTCTATACTATTGATTCTTCCAGTCAATGAACATGGTATTTCTCTCTATTGCAGGTCTTCATTAATTTTGTTTATTGTGTTTTGCAGTTTTCATCATACAGATACTGTCCATGTTCAGTTAGAATTCTATATGAGTATTTCCTTTTCTTTGGGGCAATTGTAAGTGGCATCACACATTTTTTTTTTAAATTTAGATTTTTACTTGTTTGTTTTAATTATATAGAAATGCAACTAATTTTTGTTTGTTGACCTTGTATCCTGTGACATTAATGGATTTATGTATTTGTATGGTGAATTTTAAAATTCAGTTATTGTATTCAGTTCTTCCACTTGCATTTATTTAACAGTTTTTGTTTTATTTATTTTTAATTGACAAAAATTGTGTATATTTATGGAGTTCAATGTGATGTTTTGATACATATGTGCACACAATGTGGAGTGATTAAATTAAGCTAATTAACATATATATTACCTCACATATTTATCATTTTCTGTGCAGTAGACCTCAAAAAATTTTTCTCTTGTCTAACTGGAATGTTGTACCTTTTGACAAACATCTCCCCATTCTCTGCCCTTCTAGCTGCTGATAACCACCATTCTACTCTCAACTTCTATGAGTTTTACTTTTATAGATTTCATATATAAATGAGATCATACAGTATTTATTGTTATGTGCCTGGCTTATTTCACTTAGCCATTCAGTGTGTGTGTGTGTGTGTGTGTGTGTGTGTGTGTGTGTGTGTGTGTGTGTACATATACATATATATATATATATATAACTTCTATTTCTTTGCTGACATTTTCTATATTTTAAATTTGTTTCAAAAGAATTTATAATTGATTGTTGAAGCATTTTAGTGCCAGCTGCTTAAAATTCTTGTTAGATAATTCCAACATCTGATATGCCTTGGTATTGGCAGCTGTTGATTGTCTTCTGATTTAAATTATGGTCGTCCTGGTTCTTGCATGAGCAGGTGATTTCTAATTATATCCTGAACGTTCTGGTAACTATGGTAGGAGACTCTTGCTTCTATTTAAATCTTAAATCTAGCTAAATCTCTTTCACAAGCAATCATCCTGTCTAACTTTAGCCTATAGGTTCTGGCCTACTTTTGTGAACTTTAACTCCAATGACAGTTTAGTTTTTGGAACCCTTATAATGATATTCTAGTCTGCTTCATTCTTCTGGTGCTGCTGGATTCTCATTAGATTCCTGCTAGTGCCATCTGTCAGGGTAGAAATTGCTTCCCTGGGATATTTTGTTGTTGCTAGGTGACCTCCTTGGGGTAGATGAGACAGAAACCACTGGGCTTGTGTCTCCTTAAGCCACTGTGTGGAGATTAGAGAGACATGGAGTTTTGCTACTGCTGTAGCTGTGAGACAACACTCTTCACATCCCTACCTCCAAATCTCCTACCCTCCTTCCTGGTTGAGGAGCGGGGGCTTTGCTGCTGCTGCTGCTTCAGAATCAGACCACTTGCCAGTGACCTAGTTGTGAAGCAGCAGGTGCTGGGATGACTAGAGCTTTGCTGCTAGCTAGTTGCTATCACAAGTAGTCAGACCTCTGGATCAAGTTGTCAAACAGAGGTTGCAGTGGCTTGGGGTTTTGCTGCTACTGCTGCAGGCAGGTCAGATAACCTGCCAGGGCCCAGTTATGGAGCAGAGGCGGAGAGGATCAAGGGCTTCCTTGCCACCATTGCCGATGATGGATCAGATCATGCCCTGAGTTTGGAGTGAAAGTTTGGAATTCCCCACTAGGTCTCTGTTGGGCTTTCCTTTTTCCAGTCCTTTGGCCATAGAAATCATATAAATTCGAAGATAAGACCTATGACCACCGTTACAAGCTGTGGGACCTTTTGGAGATTGGTGATTCTCCCTCACTAAGACTTAGTTTCAGCATCTACTAAACAGTAAAACAATAGCATCTTCCTTAAAAGGTCATTATCAAGATTCAACCAATGGTTCCATATAAAGCAATTGGCACAGTATTTGGTCCATCAATTTTAATAAATAATAATTATTATATAATAAAATAATGTTGTTTTGTGTTCATTTCTTTCCTACCTGAGTTCTATCAGGCTGAACCTTTTCCAAGCCTAGGCAATAATACATGTATATATCCTATTATATATATATTATATATATCAAGCAATATACTGTAAGAAACATAGGAAATTCATAGAAGTATATGAAATGTCTTCAGTCCCACATAATTTGTTTAGTCATAACTTACTTTTTTTTTTGTCTTTAATCCAGATGCATAGTGAATTCTTTCTATAAAATAAGTAATGATGTTGAAAATCAGTTAAGATTCAAGGTCAACAGATATTTTTCATGCTGGCTCACTGATAAGGTTTAAGAGATGAATCATGATAGCATCCAAAGATGACTTATTGATTTGCTGATCTAATTAAGTTAGAGTTTTTAAATTTCACTAAAATACTAAATTGAGACCACACTGAAAGATTGAACATTTTATGATCTTTCTGATTGCATATTCTATCTGTAAATGTGCATATTACTATATTGCTTTTACAGAATGGATGCATGTGTAAATGTCTGTAGCCCTGCATATAAATTATCCATATTTAAATATCAGATTATTGAGAGAGATTAATAACTCTGTATGTATGACAGAAATAAACACAACAGCCTTTGCCTCTCCATAAGGAGATTTGTTCAGATGTAAAACTGCAGTCACTATTTTCAGAATCTGTTGTTCTCTGCTATTTTCTTAGATTTAGAGTTGTCCTAAAGTTTTTGCCCTTGTAAATGTTTGTCAGACTGGTCTATCAGCTGCTGCTATTGCACATTTGTCTATAGTTGGAGTTCAGTACATTCTTAAAATGCTTCTCTCCTCTCCCTGCTTTCTATTGAACCATGTTGGTGTTTGATGAAAAGGAATCTGTTTTTGGTTTTTGTAGCTAGAGAATTTTTTATTTTCTATGAATTTTCATAACTTTATTCCCAACATTACCTTACATTGTATCTATTCTTGCGTATGTCTCATGTCTCATAAATTTATTGAGCTTATTGATGGCAGGAATATATCCATCCCTCTCCCCAGAAGACTGTCCATAGAGAATGTCCAACACAGTATTTTGCACACACATAAATGATGTTTTAAAAACATTTGTCAATTAAAGGACTATTTATGTCTACATTCTCCTTTGATTTCAAATGAGAGTATATAGATAAATGTAAAATGCTAGAATGGGGAAATCTGGGATGTGGCATAGGCAGAGGTGCTCATGATTTTAGTCGAAAAAGTGGATTCCACAGCCAGAAATCACATAAAACATTCTAAATTAAAGAAATGGCTTCAAGGCAACGTAGTTGATCTTAATCTTATTTACAGATTAAAAGACCCAACAGATAACAAGGTTTACAAAAATAAGCAATGAATATTTAAGATAAATGTCTTAAATGTCAAGAATGAGTCAAGGCATATAAAAACAAAGTGACAAGAAACCTAATCAATAGATTAGTAGAGTGACAGAAATTGGGAACTATAAAAAAGAAAAACTAGAATCTTTGTTGGTTTCTTCTTTTAACTTCCAATGTTATAGGTATTTCTTATTGAAGTTGGAAGCATTTAATAAGCATTTAATAAGTTGAAAGCATTTCATGTCTTTTTTAGGTCTCAAATATTGAAGTAGGTAATTGATAGTTAAAAAACATATGAAAACAGAAAAATGCCTTTGGGTAGACAGAAAAAAAGCATGAGAAATAACGAAAAGTTACACATTTAAGTTTTGCAAAATTAAAATTCTATATACTACAAAAGGCAACATAAGCATTTCAAAATCACCTATGGCTTGGGAAAGAAAGATTTGTCCCTCATATATAAATTATAAAGAAATATATCAGGGATATAAACAGAATAGCCACAAATAAATAATAAAGATATAATTCTAAATTTGGGCAAACATTATGAAGAGGCAAATCACAGTATCAGAAATGTAAAGGATCAATAAACTAATTTAGGTCAGTGTTTTCTAAATTGGAATTCTGGGGATCATTTCAACATATATTTGATGATAGAGAGTCTTTGTTACATAATATCTATTTGCCACTTAAAACATGATTTGAGACATTTTTATTAGGCAATTGAAAATAATAAGTTACATTTTCTTTAAATTTCACTAGTTCCTGTGGAACTGATGGGAGAATACTGTGGGGGTCAGAGATGTGGTAACCTGGGTGAGCACCCATCCGTGCCCCCCAAGGAAAGCTGCACTGTTGGACTAGGGCAGGTCCTTCAGCGAGGAGGATACCAGCCTGTAGCATCATAGCAACCAACCAGGGCATGTTCCAGCACCCGGGCTATTGGAGAATTGTGGCCTCTCCCTGTTCAATAAATAGTACTGGGAAAATTTGATAGCAACATACAGAAGAATGAAACAGGACCTCTACCTCTCACCACTCGCAAAGATTAATTCAAGATGCATAAAGACTTAGACCCAAGGCATGAAACCATAACAATTCTAGAGGAAAATGTAGGAAAAACTCTTGTAGATATGGGCCTACACAAAGAATTTATGACTAAGATCCCAGTGGCAATCATGTCAAACACAAAAATAAATAAATGGGATTTGATTAAACAAAACCTGCACAGATAAGGAAACAATCAACAGAGCGAAAATAAATAACCTGCAGAATGGGAGAAAATATTCACAAGCTACACATCCAATAAAGGGCTAGTAACCAGAATTTACAAAGAACTCAAGCAAATCAGAAAGAATAAAACAAACGACCTATTATTAAAAAGTGGGAAAAAGACATGAACAGAAGCTTCTCAAAAGAAGAAAGACAAATGACTAATAAACATATGAAAAAATGCTTAATGTCACTAATTATCAGGGAAATGCAAATTAAAAACCACAATGAGATATCACCTTATCCCAGTTAGAATGGCTTTTATTAGAATGTCCACAACAATAGATGCTGGCATGAATGCAGAGAGAAAGGAACACTTATACACTGTTGGTGGGACTGCAAATTAGTACAACGTCTATGGAAAATAGTTTGGAGATTCTTTGAAGAACTAAAAGTAGCCCTACCATTCAATCTGGCAATCTCGTTATTGGGTATTTGCCCAAAGGAAAAGAAGACTTTTTTATCAAAAAGATACCTGCACTTGAATGTTCATTGAAGCACAATTCACAATTGCAAAGATGTGGAATCACCTCAAGTGCACATCTATCCATAATTAGATTAACAAAATGTGGCATATGTGTACCATGGAGTACTACTCAGCCATAAAATAGTTGGATTAATACCTTTTGCAACAATCTGGATAAAACTGGAGATTATCCTCCTAATGAACTATCTGAAGAATGGAAAAGCAAACACCACATGTACTCACTATTAAATTGGAAATAGCTGATTAGCACACGTGCACAGAGGGAAGTAAAAATCAGTGGAAAGCAACCAGGGGGTAGCGGGAGAAGGGGAGGGGAATAAACTAACTTAATGAGTACTATGAACGCTATTTGGGTTATGGACACATCTATCACTAGGACTAAAACATTACAAAAATGATCCATGTATCCTAAAACATTTGTACCCCCTTAATTTTGAAATAAAAAAAAAGTTTCCTACTGCTATAATAATAAGAATAATCCTCACTTTTAATATTAACTTTTAGCAGCATTTGGTTCTATAAATCATTGCTTTTTCAAAGTATCCATTTTTGGACTACATGTTCTCACACACTCTTTCAAGAATGCCACTACTGCTAATATTTTTTACTGCTTTTCCACAGATTCCCTTCTGAGTTAACTGTCTTAGTCTCATGTTATTATAAAAAATATATTCCTTGCAGTTTTGTGAAAATCCTTCTATTAATACAAACCTCATTCTCTGCTTTTTCTATGATGCCTTCCCTTCCCATAGCTTAAGTAACACCATTTTGCTCTTAATATTAAAACTTTTCTTCCAGTTTCATAGTCTCATCATAGAGCTCTTAAACCCTATAAAATGACTATGTACTGACTATTTCTTGTGTGATACATTATACTCAACATTATATTTATATCTCAGTTAATTTTCCAACAACTTTATAAAGTAATTCTTATTTATTTCACTATTTTATTTTTTTTCTTAATCCATTTTATTTTTTATTGTATATAAGCACTATGTGGTGGCTCCAGCTAGAAGCTTAGTCCTCTGGCCTGGAGTCTCTCACATATATCTTTACAATAGTCAGTGAATTCATGATAGGGAGACATGGTGAACATGGTCTCTTTCCAGAGGTTGGTTGAAAGATAGCTGTAGGTCTTGGAGATGACATCAAAGGTAGCCTTGGAAAAGTTGTTCAAGGTGATAGTGAAGATCCTTGCTGTCATCCATACTGGCCATCAGCAGCAGTTTCTGGGTACAGGGCCTGAGATGATGCTACTGCCCTGGAGACTGGGATGGGGTGTACCAGAACAGAGGTATAGCAGCTGGTCACCTTGCAAGAAATGATGTGGGACTTGGTGACCCTGTTCTTCCAGGAACTTCACCAAAAGCGGATGATGGAGATAATACCCATGGATGAGGATGGCTACCTCCTTGGAGCATCAAGCACCCAAACCAGCATGGCCATTGTTAGTCCCTAAGGCAACATGCCTTGACCCTGGTCTGCTGACCAATGAGAATGATTTTGCAGGACTTAATCTTCAGTCCTTAAGGGATACCACCAGGAAAAAGTCAATGGCCTCAGACTCCTTGATGGGCAAAGAAGAGATAGATCTCCTCCAAGGACAGATAATTCATGTCCTTGACCAGGCATCCCACTATGGTAACCAAAGCTATGGCAGAAGCCGCCCTGGACTCCCATTCTAGGGCCTCCATCAGCATTGTCCACCGTGTGATGTTTTCTCAAAGAGGAAGCTTCAGTATTTGTCTTTTAAATGAGAAAAGACAGTTACAAGGAAATTGTGTAATTATCTTAGAATTACAGGTCAGCCAAAAGAGAGCTGACCTTTGATTAGACACAGGAAAGTCTGATTCCAAAGCCCGGTTCTCTGACTCACTCTTTTAGATTTCACTAGAATGTGTACATACTGCTTGCTTCTACATAGATGACCCATGATTCTAGATTACTCAAAGATAAAGGTCCACGTGTATATTCCTTTCTTCTCCTCTTCAAATTACAATACTTGTTTGTTTGTTTTTAATCATAATCCTTTTTTTCTGGTAAAGGGCATCATAATATATCCAGGTGCCCAAAGCCACAAACCTGAGAATATATTCCTCTCTGTTTCTCAATTAGTTCATCTACAGTAACCTCCCAAATCTTTTTGACCTAACAACGTATAAGTCTCTCAAATCTGACCCCTCTTCACATTTTGTCTTACATCATAAAAATATCACTTTAAAAAATTTCTGTGTGACCTTCCCATATCTTTTCACTGCCTCTATTCTTTCTCTAACCCGTTCTTGATATCCTGTATCAACCATCATAGCAAGATTGCTAATTTTAAATTGTAATGTATAATTCCATACGTAAAATAATTCCATAATATGCTCTTATTCTTAGGATAAAATCAAAAATTTAACACAGGAATTGCAAAGCTTTTATCTGCTTGCTTCTACATATTGACTCTAGGCACCCGTTCTCTTATTATCTCCTCTAGCCTTCTGAGTTATTATTGTGTTTAATCCTTCCCACATGGGATCCTTGTTTTGCATCGGGATTTTGCATATGTTCTTATCGTTCTATTGATAGAAATACCCTCTTGCTTCCTTCTTTCTTCTGCTAATTTCTACTTTGCCATCAGCTATTAGTGTATCCTTAGTTGTGAATATGCATGAGAGCCCATAGATATGTGCTTCTCAAATGTTTGATTCTTTGATACAATATCTGCTTTACTCATAGTTGGAACGCCAGTGCCTGACATGGTGTTTGTGAAATAGTAAACCTACTAGATGTTCAATGAATGTATAAACTGTTTATAGATTTTCTCTTCTCTTTGTTTTGTTTTGTTGATATTTTCAAGCATAATGTAATAAGGACATTTGTACACTGGGTATCTGGATCTCAAGAGGCAACGTCTTTACCTTTTCAGTGCCTGATATTTCTCTTGGAAACTAAGATCATGATCATTAAATTATCTTGTAATAAAGACACAACTTTAATCAGCACCAGCTCCTCAATTTACCTGTTCTCATTTCCACACTTTCAAGTGGAATGAGGAGATATTTGCTTTGCAATAAAATATATAATATTCACTATCTTAAAAGCCAAATGTATTTTATTAATATATAAAGTCAATTTGTATATTAAGAGCCTGGATATGTTTTTTTCTCGTAAGATTCTTCTTAATTAATATTTACTTTTTGCTTAGAGACACTTAGAAGATAGATCAATTAACAAAAGAGAAATTATGCCCCCTCTTGAAATCCTTAAAAATGGATATAATTTAGAAAATATTGCAAAGGATATTAGGGTTTTTTTTTTTTCTTCTTTTTCCACCAAATAGAGTGACATGGCAAGCTACAAAATGGAGTTGAGGAGAGTATGACTAGGTTGTAGCGAGGAATTTTTATCCTTTGATTTTCATATTATTTTATATTATTGCTGTCAACTGAAAAGATGTTAGGTACATGTGCTAAAAATGTCCTCTCAATTATTACAGAATTATCCAAATCAACCATTATTATTATATGTATGACAGTAAAACAAATATATAACATGAATAAATTAATAAAGTAGAAAATATGGATTCCAGGATTTTACATAATCTGGTATACTAATAAAATTTTAAAATTAAATAAGAGCACAAACTTTCTCCTTAACGGAGGCTCATTTCTTTCTATAACATTATAACTATGAAATAAAAATAAATCAAGATTATGCTAATAAAAACAATTTATTTTTCGTCAAAAGAACATAAAAAATTTCTCAACTACATCTTTCACTTTGGGTAAAGACACGCATTTCCAGAGCTAATAAATAAATCTAACATTATCACAGAGTTGACACCATTTATTGTTTAAGTAAGACAAGTACTCGTGTTTTTTAAATATGGCATTGGTAACATGGCATGTGGTAACCAATGACTAAAAATAACTTTTAAAAATCACCACGATAACACTAATATCTCTTTATCAGTAGTACAAGTATTTAGAATTGCTCTTGTTAAAAAAATGCTTTTCACAGTCTGCCTTGCTTTACTATTATCTTTTAATCCTGCTCTTAATTCTATATCAAATTGTGTGATACTTTGCAGCATGTATCTTTATTGTCTCCTTAATGCCTTGTAAATAATTGGTATTTAGGGCCGGTCGCGGTGGCTCACACCTGTAATCCTAGCACCCTGGGAGGCCGAGGCGGGTGGATCGCTCGAGGTCAGGAGTTCGAGACCAGCCTGAGCAAGAGCGAGACCCCGTCTCTACTAAAAATAGAAAGAAATTATCTGGACAACTAAAAATATATATAGAAAAAATTAGCCGGGCATGGTGGCACATGCCTGTAGTCCCAGCTACTTGGGAGGCTGAGGCAGGAGGATCGCTTGAGCCCAGGAGTTTGAGGTTTCTGTGAGCTAGGCTGACGCCACGGCACTCACTCTAGCCCGGGCAACAGAGTGAGACTCTGTCTCAAAAAAAAAAAAATAAAAAAAAATAATTGGTATTTAGGAAGTGATTACTTGAATGAATGAACACATTATTGTTCTTCTTCATGATCAGTGACATATATATCAATATACACCGTTAGAAATTTGGAAGAGTTTATGTCCATAGTTGAGAAAGCAGCTTAATCATCTGTATGCTGATTAAAACTATGCTTTTGCTTTCAGAAACCTATGATTTAATGAATCTACCAGCATACATACACTTCTGTGGACTTGAAAGCAGATGATTTTTTTTTTTAATGGAAAAGGTTTATGGCTGATTATTTCAGCAAAACAAAACAATGTTGCCTCCGTAGGAGGATATATCAACTCTTTGAATTATAGAATAAATTCTGTTAGTACTATTCTTTGTATAAGTATATATTAGTCAGCTTAGGCTACCATATCAAAATAACATAGACTAGGTGGCTTAAAAAACAAAACTTTATTTCCTCACAATTATGGAGGATAGACGTTCAAGATCAAGGTGCTGTCAAATTTCTATAACAGTTCTCTTCCTTTTTGCTGTGTCCACGTGGCCTCTTCTATGTATGCATGTGGAGAGATAGAGATCTCTGGTGACTTTTCTTTTATTTCCTTTTTCCTTTGGTGCACATTAGAAACACATTTATTTATTTATTTATTTCAGAATATTATGGGGGTACAAAAGTTTTGGTTACATGTATTGCTTTTGTACAGTTTGAATCAATGTTATAAGTGTGCCTTGTAGATTGAGGCTCCACCCTTATGACCTTATTAAACCTTTATTACCTCTGTATGGGACCTGTCTCCAAATATAGTCACATAGAAGATTAGGGCTTCAACATATGAATTTTAGGAGAACACAATTCAGTCCATACAAGATATCTGACTGATGCAGATCCAAAGAATATTTCTTAGTTATTCAAGCCATTAGAGGATTTTAAAACCTTGTTTAAAAGGCATCAGTGAGCAGGTTAAAAAAAAGTGGAGAGGAAGGTAAAATATTGGTATATATGCTGATGAAATTTAGTATGTAAATCAAATAATATATGTATACATGTGCATTTTTAAATTTCATTATATGCTAAAATAATATGTAGTTTTACATTATTTCTTTAAGTGAAAGCTCAATTCTTCCCAACTTTTCCTAATTCATCTTGAGAATCACTTTTTCTCACCATCAGGAACACTGGGAAAACACCAGTAATGATTAATCTTCAACTTTAGTAGATATTAGTTTGGAATATTATGCATCTAAGTAGTAATTCTACTGATATATTCCACCTAAATAATTGCAGTTCATGTACAGAGTTCAAATGTTCTTCACTTTGTCCCTAGCATATAAGTCTACTAATGGATATTCTAAGGGAATCATTCCAGATTTAACATAGGCAATTGCAGTGTGAAGAGAATATCATTTTATTTAGTTTCTTGAATGCTGTAGTTATGCATATAAAATATATATGAAACAAAATTAATATCAAGGCATATTAAACCTCAAAAGAAGCTAACTTGTTTATTAAAATGTTAATACCTCATTTTTAATTAAACATCTAACACTAAATAAATTGAATTTTGTAAGACATAGAGTTTAATCTAATGATGACAAACTGCCTTTGTTGATGCACAGAACTGGTGGTGAAAAATATCTCCACCTTGTAAACTAGAGCAAGTTACTTAATGGGCCATCATTTTTCCTTCTCTAAATTGTGTATAGCAATACTCATGTCAAAGATCTGTTATGAAGACACACTGAGATAATGGATGCATGCTGTCTTTCATAATGCTGGATAAGATTATAGTTGGAGAGTGCATTCTGTTAGGTCTTGCTTGTTTATTAGTTTGTTTTTGTGTTTCAGAGATTATATTCTATTAATAAAAGAGGTAATCAATTTCATTGAAAGCCAGTTGTCCAAAATATACACAATTGCTAGTCCTACATATAACTGCCATGTATAATATGTACCACTCACATTCTGCATAGTAGAATATAAGGAGAATTTTGACTATATTCAGAGACCAAAGGAAAGCTTAAAGAGAAGAAAGAACTAAAATGGAGCCAAATATCAAATAACTAAGGCATTGAAAGAAGAATAAATGGCAAGATAAAGATCATGAAGAATGCACCATCAAACAGAAAGCACATTTTTCTCCTGGTTTATTTTAGAATAATAGTCTTTGGAAACTTTCTGTGGCATATTGGATATAAATAATTTTAGAAAATGAATTAAATTAGAGTTAATTTCTAGATTATTGGCTCCTGTATGTTCTCTTTTCTGACATAGATGTCTACTGCAAACAGACCTGTGGTCTAGGCAATAAGCATAACTGCTGCAAAGTCTAGATATAAGTTTGGCTCAGATAAAAATGAGTAATACTAAGGGCATATAAAAAACCTGAAGGAGACATTAACCTATGCAGAGTATTGCAGATGTCAAAATAACAGACATTTACTAGTGATTTAAATAAAACATAATTTCAAAGTTAAATGTAGATTTATGTATGAAAAAAATTGCACACTTCCTCCAAAGTTAGGACAAATTTTTATTATTTAATATAAGCCCTTTTCATAAAGTGATTACTTTGAATTATGGTTTGCAAAGTACTGGATGTACTACCAATTTGGATGTCACCAAATTTTGAAAGTGTGTTTGACTGAAAAAGGGCAGGTTTAGACAAGTGTTACTAGATTCAATTTCCGGGGTTACAATTATGTTGTACTTTTCACTATGTCATTTGGAATTTATCATCTCTGTTTTATATTCTGTTTTTTTGTTCTCTATATTATCTTACTATCTCATGTAATACAAATATAGCCTCTTTAGTATTTTATTTTCTCATTTGAAAACCACTGGACAAGAGCTTATTGAGAGAAGTGAACATAGAAGTTAACTTCAAATTTGGAGGCACTAACTTTTGACACATTCAAATCATTGTCACTCAATATTAAATCATTCTTTGTATGAACATATATGCCACTTTAATTACACATGTGATATTTGAATACTAAATATCCTCACATGTGTTTTAAAAATATTTAGCACAATATGCTGCTTTATCAAATATGTGAGTAGAGAGGAAAAATACCGTCCTTTTAATATCACTCTCCCAAATCATAGCTAGATTGAGTGACCAATATTAATATAGATATATGCACTTTTTTAAAAAATTGGCTCACATTTAGAGTCTGTTAATTGGTGGAAAAGATAGTAATCATTGGTTTTAAAACATAGTACATTTATTATAAAGACTTCTAATGTAGATTGTCTATCTTTGGAGAAATAAAATACCATTAAGGTGTTAATATATTCATCATATGAACTTAAAAAATCCAGAAATTAATTGAAATCATGTTAGTGCAATTTAATTTTAAAGTATATATTTATTATCTACTGGTTGGTTTTCAAAAGAATGTAATATTAAGCTTTACGGGCTCTGTTTCTTAAGCTCTTTTCTTACTGGATTTGAAAATGAAATTCCTTTTAGCTGAGTACCTTTGATCTGTCTTACACAGTTTGGCTTTTTCTCCTAATTACAGACCTTGCACAAACGAACCAATTTGTTTGTTCCAAGCACTGTGTGATTATCTTTCTCCAACATGTGCACAGACACAGCCAGGGCATACAAAGGCTGATAAATGAGCCATTTATTTGATATGGTAATAATCAGATTTATCAGAGGCCACCTATTGACTGCTCTACAGATGTATTAATCACTAAGCTTTTGCTGAAACTCCACAAGGTGACAAATAACTAAGCCTTTTCTAAAAATGTCTATTCTCTTCATTATGTAAAGCAAATGAAATATTGATGAATTTTGAGTCTTGGACACCAAATGTAAGCCCTTATACATCACAGGACATTACTTTGTATGGCTATTTAGAGATGATATTTATTTTAATTTAATATTATACCTTGTAGAATAAACTAATTATTGTATTTTAAGCATTTTCATTCTTCGAATTTCATATTTTAAAAAGTTGTAAGTTTCATTTGACTTGATCTTTGCTTCTATATGGACAACAATATCCCTAAATAATTTCTCAACATACATTATATTCATTGGCTAATAATTGCACAAATAGAAATTTTTTTGTAAATCAGTTTCAAAAAACTTTTAACTTTTAAAAATTGGGTAGTAAGATCCTCAAATAAAGGGAATCAGGATGGCTAAATAGGTCTTCCTAAGAGATGCAAAGGGAGGATAAACTTGAACCCCAAAATGATTCTTTAATAGTTCTGCCCAGCCTGTAAATATATTGTGACATATTTTACTGGAGGTGTAGGGAAATTAAAGGGGGAGGGGTAATATTTCAGGTACAAATAAATCAAAAATTAAATGTTAGAAATAACTTTTATTAAAAGTCCTTAAGCATTTTATAAAATACTTAAGATTCATCTCCTTATAATCTACAGTTCATTTTTCATAGACCACAACTCATTCTTTCTTCAGAAATTCAGTAATATCCAGTCTACTCTGCAAAGTGATTTAACTGTCAACACTCTCACTCTTTCTGTGCTCCAGGCCTGTATTTGAATATGCACTGATTCATTAATGCATTAGACTGGAAAATAGGCCATGTTCTCTGTGTCCTACATGTGGAGGTTTATAGAGAACAATAGTTTTAATATCTTATTATTTGTCTTCTTCCCCTTCCAGATTTTATGATGTCAATAGAAATGAATATAGATTTAATTTCATGAAATCCAAATTATTTTACAACTACCTACCATGAACACATAGTTACAGTGAAATAGTTCATGAATATTTTTTCTCTATACTAAATAGAATAAATAATATTAATGGAATTATTCAAAATGAGTTATCAGATATCAGATATCCACATGTCAGATATAGAGTGATAGAATTTTTAAAGTGACATGCAAAGTTTTAAATGTAATCTAAATATTTTCCACTTTTATTTTCTAAATATGTCAGTCCTAATAGCCATATGTGGGTGAAAATGGCCACAAGTTTTTTGACAACCTTCCCATTGAGAGATGGCATCTATATCCCCTCCCTCTTGAATGTGGGCTGGTCCATGATTACTTTGACAAATAGAGAATAGCATGAATGATAGTAAGCTAGATTCATATTTAGCATTTAGAAGGACTATTAGCTTCTGCCTAAATCACTTGGAGTCTTAAATTTTGAGGAAGAAGTCTGAATTTTCTGCCAAGAGGACATCTAAAGCATTTCTGAGACTAAGTAGAGAAAGATAAAGTGGTTTAGCTAAGTCTAGCCTTTCAGGCACCTCTGCCAAGTTGCAAGGCATGTAAGAAAAGCCATTTTATATTATCCAGAGCAATCTAATTGCCAGCTGAATAACATCCAGTGACAGCAATTGACACCAATTGGAACTGAAAAATCACTAAGCAGAGGCCTGCCCTCTTTTCTGACTAACAAAAACCATGAGCTATATTAAATTGCTTGATGGTTTTAAGACACCAGATTTCAAGGTAGTTTGTCATTTAGTCATAACTGAGAATCTGCTAACAAAAGTGGCATACTGTCCTAAGAAAAAGCTAAACGATGTGACACTATCTTCAGGACAAGATAGCAGGGAAAAGGTGGAAGATTCTCAAGGTGACTGTTAGTAAATGCTGGAAAAACTTGAGTAGGAAATTAGGAAAAATGGAAGAGTCTAGAAGATACTGTTGGTGAGGGCTTAATTGACAATGAAAAAACAGTTATTAGTAACTGTAGAAAAAAGGACCCTATATATGCAATAGTGTAGTTTAGCACCATTGTGCCCTGTAGTAGTGTGGAACACTGAAAGGCATTTAGTGGACTCATAAGGTCTGGCTGGGAGAATTCCCACGTAAAATCCATAATGTGCCAAATGGCTTCTTATAGCTGCCTGTGATAAGATGTGAAAATAAGGAGATTAACTAATGAAGCATAACTCATATTTTAAAAGAATTTAGAAAATATAAATGAGCCCGGGCTTACTAGGCTTAAACACAAAACTCTTACAAAATATGTCCCTCTCAGCAAAATAATCTTGTGGAGAAACATCATTTTTTAAGACATCAAAAAGATGATAGAACCTGTGGCTATACCAGAAGTTGGCAAACTATGCTTCATGGTATGGCCATGCATTTTTATAAATGATTTTAATAGGACATAGTCATGTCCATTTGTTTACGTATTACTTTGGCTGCTGTTGTGCTACAACAGTCAAGTTGAAGAGCTGTATCAGACACCATATGGCTTACAAGCCTAAAATTTTTACTATCTGGACCTTTAAGGAAAAGTTTGCTCTAGCTAGAAAATAAACCTTCATGGATTTGAAGAGTGAGTCTCATGCCCTCCGAGTTTCTAAGAAGCTTAAGGATATAGTTGAATTAGAGTCTCCTCGAAGAATCAATAGAAAGAAGGGTGGCCTTAAAGAGATTTGTAGTTGTAACTTTTCTCTAAGTAATTAAACCTTGATATAATTCACAAGAAACCCACAGCACTTTTTAAGTAATTATATTGATACAAGCACCACCAGTTTGGACTAAAGGAGGGACAATAAAAAATGAAAAGAAAACTTTTATGGACAGGGATCAGGCCAAAAATTTAGAGAAAATATAAACGTCAGGTCTGGCTAGGTCCAAAAACAAGTCTCTTTTGCCTTCCTTGTTCCTTCCAGAAAAATAACCTCTGAAAGAAACATTGTTTTTGTTTTCTTTTTGTTTTTGTTTTTAAGACATCAAAAAAGACAATAGATATCTCTGTTGTAAACATGAGCTATTACCTATGGAAAAGACGGGATGAAGGAGGAATCAAGAACCCACTGGGAAAAGTAAAGAGCCATAGGGAAGCACTTCCAGAAACCAAAATGGGCCTTAATAAATGGACTGATGACTTATATTGAGCTAGATTGCAGAATTGTTATGTGACATTTTTTTCCAAGGGCATGGACCTTCTGGGAACTCAACTGAAATTTTGAGGTGTTTTCCCATGTCCATCTTCATTGGACAAAGCATAAACTATGGACCACCCCACCCTGCATGACACAGCTGCTGAAATCTCTGCTAAGAATGTAACTTTCCTCTTTTTGACTGCTGCTGAACTTCTTATCTTCCTCTGGGCTTGTGAGCATAGAAGCTGACCAATATTTGAGCAGAATTTATATTCAAAATTTTGAGCTCCTTTTATGAAATCCTTCCTCTCTGGAATTTTACTTTTTACGTCCAAGCTGCTTAGACCTACTCAACTCTGATCTCTGCTTGTTGAGCCCAGTATGACCAGTGCTTCTTGCATAGACTTTACCCCTAAGTGAATTTGGAAACTTTACTTACAGAAAAAAATGATTTGAGAAATTCCTTCAGGGAAAAGTACACCTCTGTGCTTCCCTTCTTTTAAGAACTGGAGTCCTTCAAAGCTCATTGATTTATCCCCAGTGTCTACCAGGTTTTGTAATTGTTCACTGTAAGATGGTTAGTAAAATACAAACTATTTTATCATGATCAGGAGAATTAAATTGTATTTATATTATTAATTAACAACCCATGCAACAACAACAACAGCAACAATGACAAAATTGCTTTTCTGATTTGAAATGGAAGAAGCAAGTTTTCAGAACAGAATAGAATGTCTGGTACAACTCCAGGTACAAAGCATTTAATTTATTATTCTACATGCCTCTACATTAATATTTCAAGAAAATTCAAATACTGGTATTGCATCAATTGAATAACGGTTTAAAAATAATTCATGGCACATAGCAACATACATTCTAAAAGTGTTAAATGTTAATAAATAAAGAAAATAACACAATACTGGAAAAAGATATAAATGAAAGACAAATATTGAAAGATTTTTACAAGTGCATCTAAAAATACTTACTATATAATAAATAAACTTTAATTCATAAATATAGAAAAGCCAGTTAAACATTATGAAATATAATAAATCCAAATAATATACTTAAAATATGAATAACTCTTTCAAATCTGTAAAAAAAAATTCTGACAGCCTAATAATAAAATAAATAGAGTAATAGGCAGATCAGA
Source organism: Lemur catta (assembly GCF_020740605.2). Classification (NCBI taxonomy): domain Eukaryota; kingdom Metazoa; phylum Chordata; class Mammalia; order Primates; family Lemuridae; genus Lemur; species Lemur catta. The sequence continues at coordinate 56,175,571 of NC_059139.1, read as the reverse complement.
CTCAATGTACGAAGCATTCAGAGAAACACATTATTCCATGCACTGTTGTAAAGATTATAATTGGGATTTTATTATACTTATAACTAGTAATTTGATAACAAAAATGATACAACTGGTATACCTTATTTAAAGGTAGATATGAAATATGTAATAACATCTATATCTGGTCCAGGAGATAATTCATATTGGATATCTTAGTTTATATGTTTGTAATATTTAAAATAAATACGACATGCATCTTAATATTAATATAATTATGTGAGAAGAGTGTTAAAAGAGAAATACCTATATTAGTTTGATATGGTTTTTAACATATATAGTTATAAAACTATTATTTCATATAAGTTCTTCATATTTATGCTAGTCAATGAAAGAAGAAATGTTAATGGATTTTAATTAGAAACAGATTATACATTAAATTTGTCCTAAGATTGTTTTTATATTAGTGCTCGGCCTTTTATATATAATATCATAAAATAAATTAGTGGGGACAAACAGCGTCCTGAAGACCTACAATCTAGCATTTCAGCTCACCAGGTAGGCTGCTATTGTAATCTAGCTATGGATTGTGAGTATCGCAAAGGTAGAATACTGAAAAGAAAGAAAATCCTCCTTAGAGAAGAAAATTAGAATGTTATTGCCTATTGTGATAACTTCATTTAGGCCTTCAGAGATAAGTTTCATTTTATTTCACAAATTAAATTGATAAATAGTAGCATTTAACTGAAAGATAAAGCTTTGATTATTGCATGCCACTCCAATAAGATGATATGATGATTAGTTAAAATAATCCATTTAATATTAAGATAACATATTTCAAATTGGCAATTTCCTATCTTTTCAAGTAAACCTTTAGTATATTCAGAAATTTTATTCACATTCTTATTTTTTGTTAGTGCAGAGAGCAGATAGCTTACTAATAGGCCTCCATTATAGCACAAAGGTCTGTAGAAAGGGCAAAAATACACTACTCAAACTGAAAATTATCACCAGACATGTCTGCTGATTGGCTAGAAGAGCTAATAGAATACTGGTATCTATTAATATATGAGGTTTGTTCCCTTCTTTAGTGGAGAAAGTAATATGATTTCCATTGCGAAGAAGAGGAAATTAGGACAACTATTTTTGTTGAACTAATCCACCTTGTAATAGGAATCGATAGAATTCTAATACGAAGAAGCTCAAAAATGTCAGTTAATTTATGATAGGTTCTCTTATCGAACAGAAATTATGTTATTCTCATTTAATCTTTTTATCTTATTCTGACCAAAAGTGGGACTGAGATCTTCTTTTTTGTTGTTGTCTGTAGTCCCAGCTACTTAGGAGGCTTAACACTGCCCTTGTGGAGTTAGCATTCTACTGTGGAAGACAGTAATAAATAAGTTAGTTAAATATGTTGAATGTTACATAGTGATTCTTGTTACTAAGAATAAAAAATAAGTTAGAAAATAGAGGTTTAAAACGTTGAGAAATGGGGTCGGTAATTTTGATAAGGCAGTCAGGAAAAGAAGTTCCTTTCTGAGAGGAAACCATATGGAAAAGACCCACTCTTACCCTTCTGTATCTGATCAGAGATCCCGCATTTGTAAATATTACCAGTCAGTGACCCTAAGCAGACAATTGACTTGCTAGAAGTGCATAAATCTGAGATAAGTGAAACTCCACTTTGATTTCTCTTCTCCCTGTTTCTCCTTCTCCCCTCCCATCGATTTCTCCTCCCTCCTCTCTCTCTTCCTCTCTCTCTCAACATTTCAGAACAATTATACTAGTTCTATTAAAGTATAATTCTAGGTATGGTCCCACCTTTCTCTCAACCATGAATCTCCAAAAATTTGTTGTTACATTATTATAGTAATGATTCATATGGCTTTTTATGAAGCCACTAGATGAAAATTTCAAAATTAATTTTTGTTGTTTATAATTTTAAATCTTCTTATTTTTTTCTATACTCAGTTGAGAACTTCTCTGTCATTTTCTCACTGCGTTAGTATCTGAAAACAGTTTACTCTCTAAGCAATTTACAACATTGTGCATGAGCAATTCCTGATCTGACAGCCTTGTTGTATATTATACCTATTTATTTGCAAAGAGGCACGAGTGGTTCATTATCCATGAAATCATAATAAAAATATATTTATGGTGCGTCACACTGTTCCTCATACTGAAGTATTCACTCTCTGAAAAGCACTATATTCAATGTTTCTTCCTGTTAGAAGCTTATGATCTAAAACAATTCTTCAAGCCACAAGGGAGAACTAAGCTCAAACTTTATATAAAGGATGTGCACTACATAAAATACAGTGACGAAAAAAAAATGCCAAGCTGTCAACACTCACTCAGTTTACAAGAAGCTCAGGCCTATGTATGATGTGGATGATTGCCTGGGAGGTCCAGAGTCAGTATTATGTGGATTAGGAATTAGTTTGTATTTGATTAAAATAAACTCTAATTTCTACTAAAGTAAATGTGGTAGGCTGAAAATTCACCCTCCCCCAAAAAAGTTATTTATGTCCTAATACCTAGAATCTGTGAGTGCTACCTAATGTGAAAAAAAATGACTTTGCAGATGTGATTATTGCCTGGGTTACCCAGGTAGGTTCTAAATGTAATCACAGTTGTTCTTATAGAGGGAATCATACAGGAGTTTTTTTTTTATTGTATATATTTAACATGTACAACATGATGCTTTGATATACACATACACAACAAAATGATTACTATAGTCAAGCTAATTAACATATTAATCATCTTACATTGTTACTTTTTTGTGTGTCTGGTAAGAGCCCCTAAAATCTACTGTCTTAGCAAATTTCCAGTGTACTATAGAATATTGCAGTAATCCATCGGTGTCTGCAGGGGGCTGCCTGCAGGACATTGCTCAGATTCTAAAATCTTCTGATGCTCAAGTCCTTTCTCTAAAGTGGTGCAGTATTTGCATATAACCTACACACATCCTCCCATATGCTTTAAGTTATCTTCAAATTACTTATTATACCTCATAAAATACCTAGACATGACTTCATTTGTGTGGATTCAATGTAGTATTCAATGCAGCAGTGAATTCAGGTTCTGCTTTTTGGAACTTTGTGGATTTCTTTTTCCCTGAAGATTTTTGATCCACAATTGGTTGAATCAATGGATGTGGAATCCACGAATACAGATGCCTGACTGTGTTAACTATAGTCCTCATGCTGTACATTTGCTATCTAGCCTATTCATTCATCTTACATAACTGCAACTTTGTACTCTCTAACTTACATCTTCCCATTATAGCCATCTCTCTGGTAACCACTCTTCTGCTCTCTTTTTCTATGCTTTTTACTTTTTTTTTTTAATTCTACATTTGAGGCAGAAAAGAAGGCAATATGACCACAGAAGCAGAGATTAGCCTGAATAAGAATACCTGCAGTGACCAGAGGCTGGAAGAGGGAGCCATGAATGAATTCTCCATCAGAGACGCTGAAGGCAATACAGTCCTGCTAATACCTTGATTTTAGCTTCACAAGATTTATTTTTGGCTTCTGGCCCTGTGACAGAGCAAAACTCTGTTGCTTTAAGCCACCAAGTTTTTAGTAATTTTTTACAACAGCTGTAGGAAACTAATACAATAGATATGCACTGAAGCATCAAAGTTGAAATCAATGTTTTAAATAAATTAGCTATAACAATCTGATCATATTTGAATTAAGAATTGAACTGGCATACATCCATATGAAGCTTTCTCTTTTAAAATTCTCTTTGCATTTGCATAGGCACAGTTTATTATAATTGTTTTATAATTATAAGATGGCAAGTAAATAAAGTCTGTTTGCATAAGGAAAAAAAAGAAATGAAATTCCATAAAAGATGAGTATGTTATGCTAGTATGTAAATTTTTCAAACCTTGAGGACTAATAAATAAGATAACAAATTGAAATTTTTCCCCTTTGGATTAAGGACTCAGTGTACTAATAATTTTATAAACCATATTTTGATGTATATCAGTTAATGAGATACTTTGTAAGTAAAAACAAACCACTTTGTCACTCCAGCTTAAATGATACATGTATATTAATGTTATAAAACATTAACTTTTAATGGAAGATTTTTTCTAATGAGGTCCATGAGATTAATCCAATTTATGGAGAGATCTATTGTTAAGTCATATATTAAATTTTAAAACATGCTTTAAATGTGGTTGAACTAATAGAGAAAAATGAACATACAACATTATTTATTGATAAAAACATGTTTTGGTCTTAAATTTGAGAGAATCGTTTAGAATTTTTTTTTTTTCTTTTTAAGATTATATATGGCAAGCATACTGTTTTTCCTAATTAAGATCATATTATATTAGAACTGGAAGTGTCCTTAGAAGGCATTTCTTAAATCCTTCATTTTACAAATGAGCAGATTGCAATGTAGAGAAGATGTGTACCCTCTACTTAGTTAATTGATGTGCTGTAGAAAAAAAATGGAAAAAATCATAAGAGAGTAATATTGAAACTTGAGAGATACAGTTTTAAAGTAACTAAAAATAAAACTCAAAATGAATATAAAAGTTCTCTCCCTAGGTTAGGCAGGGTTAGATTTTTGTGGAGATGACAGGACTTTATAAATTCTTCAGAGACCCTTCTAATGCTAATGATTCGACAAACAGGACATGTTTATTTAGAGATGGTACCTGTTAGGTTTGTTCCAGGTGGGAACCTGAAAAGTATGTATAGGACAGAATGTGGTTAATGGAAAACTGAGGTTTGGGAACAATAGCCACAGAAGTCTGGAGAGTCCCTGGAGGTTGTAAACCTAACAAACAGCTGCAGCCAACATTCCTACCCCGCTGATAAGGACAGAACTCTCCCCTCCCTTATCTCTACAGGATGAGACTGACCCAGGGGTCCCAGAAATTGGTTGTTTAAGAAAAAAAAAAATATTGCAGTGGCTGTTCTGGCCTACGTACTCACTTCCCCCTAAGAAACCCTCTATAAAACCCAAGGCTTTCCCTCCCTCAATGTGGATGCTCTATGGCTCCACCCATCTGCACCCAGATGCCCAAAATAAACAGCATTTATTTGCTACACATGAGGCTTCGTGTCTCTCTCTCTCTCTCTCTCTCTCTCTCTCTCTCTCTCTCTCTCTCTCTCTCTCTCTCTCTCTCTCTCAGCTCTGGACCTAACAGTACCTAAATGGTGTTTAGAAGTAAATAGCAGCTGTGAGAGGAGGCATATCACTTCATGAAATGAAAATGGAGTGACAATAAGTAAAAATTAGCCAGAGCTTCATTTCATAATGCCCCAACTTTTCATGAAGAAATGCTAAATACTGATCTTAAAAGGTAAAAATGCTGCTTTGTACTAGTCCCTACTTCTGTGTGAATTAAAATAGGTGGGTCAGTGCCAACAGGAAAAGGGGACAACTAACTCTCACTCTCCCTCAGAGACTGAACTATGAGGAGCGGAAACAACCCAGATGTTCATCAGTGATTTTTGTAAAATAGTATAACCATATGATGTAATGCTACTTATCAACTAAAATGAATATCTTTTGATACATGCAACATGGATGAATCTCAACATGCTAATGCTGATTGAAAGAGGCCAGACAATGATAACAAAACAGAGAACATACAGTAGAATTCCATTAGTATAAAAATTCAGATTATGTGAATTATTCTGAAATGACAAAAAACAGATCAGTGGTTGTCTGGAAATGGGTAGGTACAGGGAGAGGTTGGAAGGTGGGACTATGAATGGCATAAAAAACTTTTGGAGTTGATGTATATGTTAGTAATTTTAATTGTGGTGATGGTGGCTTCAGCAATACATACATCTATCAAAACTTAACAAATTGTGCACTCCAAACATCTGCAGTTTATTGTCTGTCAATTATACCTCCATAAATCTGTTACATAAAAGGAATTGTAAAAATATTCTGTTTCTTATTTATAGCACTGTATATCCAAGCTCATTAGCCAATTGAATTGTATGATGCAGATATAAGACGTTTCCTTCGTCACAGAAAGTTTTATTGGATGGTACAGCTCTAGATGTTGTTGCTATCAAGAAGCCCCCATTATGATGTTACTTCCAAGTGTATGATCAACATTTTCAATTTTTCCTGCTTATTCTCTCTAGTTTCCTTGATCCTGCATTTACTTCACCATACTAAAGCCTCTAACATATTAGCTCAGTGACACTTATATGTTCCTTGATACCCCCATTTTACTCCTTTCTCCTACTGTCTTGAACTCTATGCTCCATCATTATAATTACTGACTTGCAAAAATCATTAACTCTCTTGCTGTTGTTTTACCTTATTAGCCCAGGAAATTATCGACACTTGTTAGATCCATCTTTCTTCCCATATATACATCTGAGGATCTCAAAGAGGTTAGAAACACACACACACATACACATATACAAATGTAATATTTTCACCTTACATTCACAAACACTTAAATTAGTGGATCATTAGGACTAATCTGCAATCCTCCTTTTTCTGTGTCAGTCCAATCTCGCATTCTCATACATAATTATTTTATCTCTTCTTTTTTCTCCTAAACTTTCCAACACCTCGTTATTCCTCTCACTCTCAGCTGAGGCCATTACCTCCTACTTCACTGAGACTAAGAAGTAATCAGGAAAAATAAATAAATATTTGCACCATTAAATCTACCGTTCTGTGCCTCATATTCTGCCTTCCTTCCTTTTACTTAGCTGAAACGTCTGCCTAACTGTTTAGGTCAATCTTTCTCTCTTTACATTTGATAAATAACCTCCTCCTATTGTGCACAATTAAGAATGCCACTTCTGGAGTTGCTCAATCTATCTATCTACTCTTAAGAGAATTAAAACTTATTTTTAAGATAATTCTTGTCTCATATGTTTCTTTTATAAATTAATCCTAGGGTAAGATGCAGTTCTATTACAGTTATATGTATTTGGTATTTAATGTTGGATTTCTCTTCAAATAGTAAATTTTCATCTTATTCATATATTTCATCAGGAACCAAAGCCAAATACATAAGTCATGTACGGAACTTTAGATTTTGTGTTTAAGCTGCTACAGAGATGACCGACCTATATGTTGTTGAAAACTACATGTACACCCTTTACAAATTTCACATTCTGGTCTCATGAGGAGTAGATGTTTCATGAATAATGTGAAGCTGATTTGCTGCTATAAATTGAAATTATAAACTAAAAACATTTTTCTAGTTAACACTGAGAAATGCAAATAATAAAAGCATTTCAGAGCTCTGAAATAGAAAAAGTATATCCATCTTAATAAATAATGTATTGACTTTTATTTGGTAAGGAGAGTTTTTCTATTTGCTTTAATGCTAGGAAACACAGTAACTCTCCTTTAATTTTTCTGATTTAAGTTTTCCCATCTCTATCATGATTAACTTCTTTTCTTTTTAAGCTTTTTCTAAATTATTACACTATTTTATTGTCCTTTTTATCATGTCACTTAATATATTTTTTAAAACTTCTGTCCCCAGACATGATGGAGTAATACATTCTACCCTATTCTTGCCATTAAATGCAAAAGATATGTATAAAATAAAAAATATGGCTACTATAAGAATATTCTGAAAGGTGGATTTAAGAAAAAAACTTGTTAGATTCATTGAGGACAACCTAGCTGATTGCCTGGAGGTGTTTTTATTTATTTATTTTTAATTTCAGCATATTATGAGAGTACAAAAGTTTAGGTTACGTATATTACCCTTGCCCCCCCCGTCCGAATCAGAGCTTCAAGCGTGTCCATCCCTTAGACGGTGCACATCGCACTGATTATGTATGTATATACCCATCCCCCCCCACATCTGCCTATACCCGATAAATGAATATGCTTTTAGGTGATGATAAGTAAAACCAATTTGATGGTGAGTACATGTGGTGCTTATTTTTCCATTCTTGGGATACTTCACTTAGTAGAATGGGTTCCAGCTCTGTCCAGGAAAATACAAGAGGTGCTATATCACCATTATTTCTTATAGCTGAGTAGTACTCCATGGTATACATATACCACATTTTATTAATCCACTCATGTATTGATGGGCACTTGGATTGTTTCTGCATCTTTGCAGTTGTGAATTGTGCTGCTATACACATTCGGGTGCAGATGTCTTTTTTATAGAATGTCTTTTGTTCTTTTGGGTAGATGCCCAATAATGGGATTGCTGGATCAAACAGTAGGTCTACTTGTATCTGTTTAAGGTATGTCCATATTGCTTTCCACAGAAGTTGCACTCGTCTGAAGTCCCACCAGTAGTGTATGAGTGTTCCTGTCTCTCTGCATCCATGCCAACATTTATTGTTTTGGGAGTTTTTGATAAAGGCCATTCTCACTGGAGATAAGTGATATCTCATTGTGGTTTTGATTTGATTTCCCTGATATTAGAGATGTTGAGCATTTTTTCATATGTTTATTGGCCATTCTCCTGTCTTCTTTTGAAAAATTTCTATTCATGTCCTTTGCCTACTTTTTGATAGAGTTGTTTGATTTTTTTCTTGCTGATTTTCTTGAGTTCCAAATAGATTCTACTTACCAGTCTGTTATCAGATGTGTAGCCTGCAAAATTTTTTTCCCATTCTTTAGGTTGTCTGTTTGCTCTAGTGACAGTGTCTCTGGCTGTGCAGAAGCTTTTTAATTTGATCAGGTCCCATTTATTTATTTTTGTTGCTGTGATTGCCTTTGGGGTCTTCTTCATAAATTCTTTGACTAGGCCAATGTCAGTAAGAGTTTTTTCCCACATTTTCTTCTAGAATTCTAATAGTTTTGCACCTTAAGTTTAAGTCTGTTATCCACCGTGATTTGATTTTTGTGAGAGGTGAAAGGTATGGGTCCTGTTTCAGTCTTCTACATGTGGCTATCCAGTTTTCCCAGCACCATTTATTGAATAAGGATTCTTTTCTCCAGTGTATGTTTTTGTCTGCTTTGTCAAAGATTAGATGGCTATATGAGGATGGTTTTATATCTGGATTCTCAGTTCTGTTCCAGTGGTCTGTGTCCTTGTTCTTGTGCCAATACCAAGGTGATTTAATAAACACAACCTTGTAGTATAGTTTGAATTCTGAAGGTGGCTTTTTAATGTTGTTATTGTTGTTGTTTTTTTCTCCTATATGTGGCAGACTGTATAGTACAGTGACAGCAACCATGAGCTTCCCATTAGGTGCGGACCCTCTAAATATAATAGTAAAATAAAATCCTGAAGAAAATCTTGATCTCTCTATTTAAATACCAGCAAAAAGGGTGCCTTGAAGAATAGAAGCCTTTGACTATACCTCCTCTACTCCAGAGGCAAACCACAAAGGCAGTCATGCCCCTGTCCTTCCCACAGGGGCAGACATAATGATGGAAAAAAAAAAAGTATATGCAATCCCTAGTGAAGGATGCACAGAACTCTTTGTATAATATTACAATTGTAATACAATTTTTGTATCTACCAGGGGAGTCTAAAAGTATCTCTAATAAAATTTTTTAAAAAGTCAATTTGGAACTCTGTGCAGTGGCTCATTTCTGTAATCTTAGCACTTTGGGAGGCCCAGGCAGGAGGATTGCTTGAGGCCAGGAGTTTGAGACCAGCCTGAGCAAGAGTGAGACCTGTCTCTACAAAAAAAAGAAAAACTTGCCAGGCATATCAACTGGCACCTGTAGTTCCAGCTAGTTGGAAGGCTGAGGCAGGAAATTCACTTAAACTCAGGAGTTTTAGGTTATAGTGAGCTATTATGACACCACTGCCCTCTAGCTCCAGTGACAGAATGAGACCCTGTTTCAAAATAAATAAATAAATAAATAAATAAATAAATAAATAAATAAATAAAAAATAAATTTGGAAAGTAGGCATGCTTTTGAAATAAACACCTATAACTGTTCACTATTAATAACTATGAAGAGTGGGCATGGCTCTGAAGCTAAAATTCATTGTTACTGGTAAATGCTGAAGCTAATATCTAAGCTAAGGGACACAGTCACAGGTGCAATTTCAGAGACATGAGAGTGTGATTTGATTCTGAAAAGTTGATATTGTCTACATAATGAAAATCTATTGTTCTAAACTGGCCAGTATCGTGCCTCTACTTTTGGGTAACAAATTTGGAACATCATTCCTTCTCCATTTGGGATAATTTTGATGAAACTGTGTTTCCTTGCTCTGCCTTCCACTTATAAATCAAAGGGTGTGTCTGTGGCCTAAGATAACTAGTGAACCACTCTGGTTTGGGAATTTTGTTTTCATATCGGAGAGGCAAGAACAAAAAAAGATTTGATGCTGATCCACTGCAATGCAGAAACAATTAAGATGTTATCCATTAATTCCTGCTATCAACTGCCTAAAAGTGCTTTGACTTCTGCACTTTCAAAAGTCTGTTTCTTTAGATTTTGCTCCAATTCTTTTTTTTCCTTTACTTTTGATATATTTTGTCAAATTCAGTTTCTGTGGCTTATTGACAAAGATTAGAACTGTTACAAGGTATCAATTGTGTGTCTTTGTGGAAATACTTAAAACACAGATGAATACAGGACCCAGAAAATGTACTTTGTGTGGAGATCTAGATTTGAGAATCATATCAAGGGAGTGAGTGAGATTTAAGATAAAGGGAAAATAGCATAAAATATAATTTTCGATAATGCCCAAGATAAAAGCGATTGATAAATTATTATAATCAAACAACACATAGCAAAAGTGTATAATGTTCTATTAATATATGTTAACAGCAGAATTAACCTTCTATTTCCTTTAGACTGAACAGTCTTCTGGAATCATAGACTTTCTCTATCTTATTGTGACTAAATAGACATACACATAGCTTAACTGAACACAAGTGATAGAAAAATCTGATCTTGAACATATGCAACATCTGATTCTCTAAACCTTAGAAACTATGTGTACATATTCTTTATTTTGTCCCTAATTTTAAACAAGTGGCATATGTTATATGTAGATGTGCAATATGCTTTCTTGGTAGCATGTATTTGAACAGTCTTTTATTCTTTTATGCCTTATTAAAACAAAACATAATAACTACACAACAAAAATTGAAGTATCCCAGAAAAGGTAATTGGAGAAACAGATAATATTGTCAATGCATAAGTTAATTTTCAGTTATAATTTGTGGCATCAATCTCTTTGCTAACTCTGTCCTCTCTGTTCTTCTCCTTCAAAATTTTGCTTTTTATTTTACTTCAGTAAAACTAAATCAATCTAGATAAGATATCAGAGCCTTCTCAATTTTGAAAATGCAATTTAAATCCCATTACTTTTGTGGCAGACTCCTAAAATGCCATGATACAAAGAATCCTAGTAATTACTTAAGATTGCCAGATTGTATTTTATCAACATTCTGTGAAACACAGTCTGCGTCAAACAAATCTATTGATTTTTTTGTAGTTCTTATTAGTTTTCATAAGATTTTGACATTGAGTCATTTTCATTTTTTTCCATTCCCCAGTGTGTTGAAAAATATCTCTTCCCTTATTTGTTCCCAGTATCGTTGACATAGTTTCACATGTTGCTGCTACTATTTGCCATCAATGACAGGTACCTTAATCACTTTCAATTATATTTAATATGACATGATTCTATATTGTAAAGTTCTTGAAGTGTTTAATATGGCATTATTCAGCTAACTTAAATACCCTAAGGTAACATTAATTATTTGATTTAAACCTGCAGAACAAAGATACTTTGAAGTTTACAGTAAGAGTTCTAGTTCTGTTATTTACTTATGTCTTTAAATGGGAGCAGGCAGAGGAGGGCGTTGAGGGATGAAGAGAGAGAGAATGAAAATATAATAGACGAAGGAGAAAATATAAAGGTATCAGCACAAGGACATCTTGTGCCATAAAGAGCAGAGCTTACTCATGTTTTCCATTACTCTGGAATTACTTTGATTTTATTATTTTAAGACAGACTGTTAATGAATATGAATATTTAGCATTTATATAGCCTTTCTATTTTCTAAGCACTTAGCTAATTAATCTTTAAAACACCCTTGTGAGAAGGATAAGTATTATTATACCTATTTGACACATAAAGGACCAGATTCACACAGAGAGGTTAAGTGTTACAGATGCCATTTACCAAGCAATGAAATGGCAGCATGAGGATGAGAAATCCCAGATACAGTGAGATCACACTTATATTACTTGGCAAGAATCATTTCATTTTTCATATTAAGTCAACCACTACTTATCCTATACTAATATAATAAGAATGTTACTGGTCATAGACAGTTAAAAACAGCTCTTGCTTGGAGTAATGAAATAAAGAAGATAGCTTAATATAATAATAAAAAATAGAGTCATTTAAACATTAGGAATAATTCTGAAGTCAGTAACTTTTTTCCTCTTCCCTCTTTCCTGTACCAACTGAAGAGAATTCAGTACTGTTATGCTAGGACTGACATCTCTTATCTGTGTTTTTGTTCCTATTACCTCCAGACGTCTCCATAATCTTGTCCTACCATGGACACTCTCGAGTCTTTATTTTCTTGATGTCATTATTCATTCTCCAAATTGATAATGCTTATATCTGTTCAGGTGACAGAAGATTACAATGCATTTGCAAATCATTATAATCTATTTATTGTCATTTTAATTTCATCCTTCAAACTGGAAACTGTTTTACTTAAAGAAAATAGTCTTTAAAAGACTATATCAATTAAGCATGATCATTTACTTTAGGATTTTCTTGGGGCTTTTTTTCTTATATCAAATTACCCTCAAGTCTTAGAATACAACTGATAGCATGTGCTGATTTTTTCAAAAACAGTTAAGAAAAGCATTTGAATTAGCATTATTAATTATCAGAACTGTGAATTACTTAGTCATAAAACTTTGCTACTAATCCTATTATCAGTTGTAAGTATTGGAATACACTACCTCTCATAGGGTAGATTTGCTCCACTGGATGAAAACTTTGTAATACTAACTGAAAAACACAGACACAAACATGCAGATAGAACTCTTCTAAGCCCCAAGATTTTGATCATTTAACTTTATAAATTCCATCATCCTTTCTGTCACTGTCCAATAATTTGAAACATAAAATATTTTTGCTTTTACTATCTCTTTCCCATTTTACAGTTTCTTGAAATCTGGTTTTGACTTTGTCTATTGAAGAAACCTCTCAGAATAGCAAATGACAATGACAACTTTATTGCAATTTCAATGGCCTTCTTATTCACCAGTATACTCAAATTCCTTGCAGCATTTTGTATTATTTGATATGAACATTTTTTTTAACTCTCCTCTCGCTCCACATGCCTATGAGTCACCAAGCCCTGCTCTTCCTGTTTCCATATTGGATAAATTTCTTCTTTTAGAATCTCTAGACTTTTATCCTGCTTCAAATATATCAATTGACTGAACTCTAAAATTAGCTTCTTAACTGACCTGGTAACCTCAAGTTTGCCCTCACAAAATCTTGAAGCCCACCCTGTCTCACACATGAAGACTATGTAAATTAGTGGTTGAGAGCTCACATGTGGTTGTATTTCTTGATTTGAATCCTGGCTCCCTCATTTGCTAGGTGCTTAAATAGCAGCCAATCACTTGAAGATTCCTTCCTTTGATTTCCTCTACTGAAAATATTGATGCTTGTGAAACGACCACTACTATAGTAGTTGTATTTGGAACTCAGTGAATAATTGCTGATATTGTTTGGACAGGGTGATGTTTCTGAAACACAGGCCTGAACGTGTGCATTTGATCTGTTTGAATTTTTCAAATATCTTTGTTTGTTTGTCTTTTTTGTTGTGTTGGGTTGGGTTTAATATGACACATCTTTCCTTCCTAGTTTGTTACCATCTACCACAATTACAAAACCAGAAATATTTACACTCACTCAATATAATTTTGACTTTCCTATCCTCATGTACCCATGTACTTTTTTCTTGATTTTACTTGTGCCAGATTGCCCTTTCTTCTATTTCTACATCTCAGAAAACGTTAATTATTTTCTAGAATACAGATAAAATGAGAATGTTACCCTCTCTGTGAAGTTTGTACAGGACCCAGCCAGAATTTGTTTCTCCACTGATGGTATTTCCTTAGTACTTTTCTGTTATTCCTATTTTTTTCACCCCTTCTAATTAGGAGTTAAGTAAGCCTTTGAGGGCATATAAATTGTTTACTAAACTTACATTCTCTGTGGTGTTTTCTAATCACACCAGCACATAGTAGGTGTTCAATTTTGATAGATTAATTAAAACTGTATACTTCTTTGTACTGCAGGAGTTATAAGCAAGCTAACATTAGCTCATTAATGGATATTTTCAGCCCACTGAATTGACATATCAAAGGTTAACAGTAAAATAAAGTTTAAAAAAAGGAAGGATATCATGCTTTCTTTTACTTCTCTGTTTTTCCATATTTATAATGTTTTGAGTCACATCATAAATGAGAGTAATACTATATTTTGGTAGTTTTTACTGGGCACTTAAAAAATTATGGCTTATTTTTCTATTGTTGACAATTGAGAAAATAAAAGTAACATTTGATTCTATGTAGTTATCAGTATATGAATAAAAATGGCTGAGAAGGATGTAAGTGTTGTTCCTAGAGACATTCAAGTGATTTCATTTATCATTTTTAAAAATTTCCATATTAGCTTTCCTTCAAAGTGTTAATTAGTTCTGGATCATAGGTAAAAAATGGATTGTCCCATTTAGTAAGACCTGATTATACTCCCAAGGCAGCAAATTCTATAGAGTTCATTTTCTTCAAGGTTAGGAGTATTTGAAAGAACAACTTTTCCCAATATGTTTTGCAATTATATTCTAAATATAAAATATTTTAAGCAGGTAATACATGCATATTATATAATTCATTATGTAAAATAGATATACAATGAAAATTATATATTTCTCTGAGCACTATTAAAAACCTACTCAGTATCCATCCATATGCTAAACCACTCTAATCATATCATGATTTACCCTCTTTGATTGTTTATACTAATAGAAGCATATATACAGCATGCATGTACTTTATATCCCTAAGTCGTTATATTACATATTTTTCGTCTTAAAAATGCAGTCTAGGTTTAATTTGATAATCAATTTTCTACAAATATACTAAATTATATATTTTATCAACCTTTACCTATTATGATTATTTTCCACTGTGTATTCCATCTAAAAAGATTTTTGTGGCTTAAAATATTTTTAAATACTAGTATTTTGACTGAGAAGGATTTAGAAAAGGTCAAGGAAAATAAGGTCAGGGAAAACAGTTTAAGTATAAAGTTAGGGATAAATTCAGTACACAAAATATATGTCATTAGGTGTTGTATAACTTGCTAGAGATGGATTGTAGACTTGAATCCTAAATTCTTAATAGTAGAGGAAAATGTTATCAGATAGAAATATTGTAGTCTTTATAAGATTTTTTTAAATGAAGCATATAGAAAAAAATACAGGAGAATAATTTCATGATCTTGATAGGAGAAGATATATGAAACAAAATCACAAATCGTATTCACAAATTAAATTTTACCAATTTTTTTAAAAAATACTGAAAATCTAAGACACCAATACAAATATGAATAGGCAAACAATAGAGTAGGAAAAATATTTGCACCACACATGTATGATGAAGAAATTATTTCTAGAATATATAAAGAACTCTTACAAATCAATAATTAAAAAACAGAACTCATTAAAAATGGTCAAAATATTAAATTGACTTTTCACATGGAAGATAAATTGATGGACAATAAACATAAAAAGGTTCTCAACAATATTAATGGTGAGAAAATTTAAATTGAATTTTCAGTGAGATACCAATTTCATACTTGCTAGAATAGTTAAAAAACCTAAAGTACCAAACTCATAATTCAAGGGGCAATGGATGAAGTATGCAGGAATGTCTTGCCTCAGTAGTAGAAAGTTAACCCTAGACTTTCTTTTTCTACGGTTAACTTTCTACTACTGAATAAAAGTTGCTCTGATTCTACCTAACAAATCTTAAAAGTGAGAGCCAAAAAGCTCAAACTATTTCTAATGATTTTCCCAGAAAATTCAAGTAGAATTTTCTTCTACTTGAATAGTAGAAGTATATAGTCCCTATCTAGTATATAGGGATACAAAATAAACAGTACCCAAAGGCAAATTCACAATCAGTGGTATCCAATAAAAGATTAGCAACCACAGAAGTAAACAGGACAAAAGTTCTGGACCTAGAATTTTTTGGAACTGGAGATAGCTTGGAGAGTACAAAGAGCACTTTTATAATTTTCTCAATGACTTCTTTTGAAATTGATCTGTTTAGAGTAGATATTCTCAACATTCTCAGAATTTAGTAAATTCTGTTTCTTCCAGTTTTTAAATATGTTGGCATAGAGTTGTGAAAAATGGTTTGTTTGTTTGTTTGTTTTTTATTTATTTATTTTTTTTCTCTGAATCAGACACCATTCCTTTGGCTCATCTATATCCAGGGACATGGATCACTTGTTTACTCAGCTGCTAGAGTGATTTAATTCACTGTATAGTTACCCACCTGTGCTGACTTTCATTTCTGTGCCTCTAATTTCTCAGCAGCCACCCTAAGGTTTTCTGATTGCTGAGACCTGAAATACCAGGGGCCTGCTCTGTGCCTATGAATAGGCACTGTCACTTCCTCCCCAACAAACTTTCCTGAGTTATAGTTAAATGGGACCCAGAAAAGCTCTCAAAATATCCAGCAAACAGTTGATACCAAGTGGCAGGCAACCACTTACCACATTCCCTTATTTTTTCTCCTTCCTTATATGACTTACTTTTCTTTTCATCTCTCCTTCGTCCCTGGAATCATAATTTTTTCAAATTTGTGCTTTAGTTGTGCTCCACTGGTTTTGATATAAAATTTTAAATTAACACCATTTAAAAA
The DNA here is from genome assembly GCF_020740605.2 of Lemur catta. Taxonomy (NCBI): domain Eukaryota; kingdom Metazoa; phylum Chordata; class Mammalia; order Primates; family Lemuridae; genus Lemur; species Lemur catta. The sequence goes on along the minus strand of NC_059139.1, from coordinate 56,158,714 downwards.
AATTGATATATTTCTCCTATAGCCCACAATTATTTCCGAAATTATGCTGTTTGTTGTTTTATATTAATTCTTATTAATTTCTAAGTTTCTACATGGTAGTCTCTTTTTAAATTTTTTTTTAATTCTGTATAACTGTGATCAAAGAAGATTATTTGTAATCATTATTACTATTATTTCCTTTGAATTTATCAAGATTTTCTGTGTCCTAATACATGGTCATTTTTCAGTGAAGAGTAGATCTTTTAACATTTTTTATGGTGTAGTTTGTTAGATGTTCCTTAAGTCTGCCTAATTAATGACTTTTTAATATTATTTCTGTTTTTGCCCCCTTAAGTAAAATATATTGATATTTAAATGTCTTACAATTATGGTGTTCCTATTTCTCTTTGGAAGTTCTGCTTTTTGAAAGTTTCTGCCACTTTACTTGATGCATTTGTGGTTATAATGTCATTAATTATTATATTGTCATCGTGAAATGTAGTATTCAGCTTTATAAAGTTCACGAATCACCTCATTTTATCCTAAAATGAGGCTAAATGACCTAAATTCTGCCTTGCAATTTCTGTGAAAGGATGATTGAGAGATAGAATGGATAGAATAAGAAAAATGACATACTAATAATTATAATTCCTGACTAACATAATAGAGGGAACTGGAAAAGATAGAAGTATTTAAAGCAAATTTTCAAGTACATTAATAAAGAGAAAGCTATAACTAGAAAGAATTTAGTAAAACTACCAAATGTCATGAATAAAACATAATCTTAAAAGAAATCCAAAGGGAAAAGAGAGATCGCCTTCAGAAGAATGATGCTTAGGTTGACAGCAAGCTTTATTACAACAGAGAAGGCTGGATAATGTGGGATTATCTTTAAAACTGTGAAGGAAACTATTAATCTTTAATATCATAGCTTGATAAACCATCACTTGAGCATGAAGGCCAAGGGAAGACTTTGTTTTAAATATTATCAGCATTTGTATGTAGTTTACATGTATGTTTAATCTCCTCCCTACAATTCCATGGAGTGGATAATGATTATCATCATCATCACCAGGATGATACAGCCAATGTTACAAATAGGAAAAGTTAAGGAAGGAGATGTTGATTAACTTGACCAAGCCCACCCAGCTTATACATGTGGCTGAGCTATGGCTCATGCAGGTGCATTCTGGCCCAGAGGCTATTCTCTTAAGCCCATTAAATCAAATATAATAATGATAGTATAAAACATTATATCAAGTCTTACTTGGAGGCAAGAAATGAGACATGATTGAAATACATGACAAAAATATAGATAAGATAGGAGAGAGGTAATTGGAATTCTAAAGTTCTAATTAGTTGAAATAAAACTGCAATTATGGATAATATGGCACCTAACTAAAGAAAAATATGGTAAAGGATGCTAAGGCCACTGTATTATACAGTATACTATGGAATTATTGATAACTTTAAAAAGAAAATGATGAGTACAACATAAAAGAAATAAAAAGAATGCTGCATTTCAAGTGAGAATAGGAAAAATTAGAAGAAAAAATTATCCTTCCATAAAAGGAAAGGAAAAAGAAATCAAGAAGCATAAAATAATCAGTAAATATTGTATAAATCACAAATAGTGATAAAGAAAAAAGTTCTAATATATCAGTCAAACTCAATATGACCAGACTAAATTCACAAATTTCACAAATTAAAAGACAGATTGTCAGAAGATTAGATTTAAAAAAATTACATATTCTTTATAAGAAACAGATTAAAAACATATGTCTAAAAGATTCAATGAAAAAATGCTATAGGAAACTCAAAAAATGAGATTAAAACCACAAGGAAAATATCTTGAATTTAAGAATAATTGGATAAGCAAAGCAATATTTAAAATTTCATTTATGGCTTTAAGTTGTCAGTGCTCTCTTGTCAAAGATCAGGGGGAATTCACGTACAGTTGGCCTTATTGACTGGTTGGAGTGAGGGAAACCTCATGCAGTGGGGAATCTTGGGAAGTCTCAATAAGAGAATATGAAAATGGGCTTATTGTAGGATTTGGATTTGTGCTAAATATTTGTGAAAAGAATAAGGGAGTGAGGAAAATTCTATGACTGGTTATGTTAATAATTTTATCAGGAAGGCAAGAAGAATGAAGAGAGGCTAGAGCTGTGCCTTGTAAATAAGCAATAGTCACTCATATTAGCCTGGGTTTGGGGATGCCTATCGTGTGTGTGTGTGTGTGTGTGTGTGTGTGTGTGTGTTTATACACAGGTGCTTGGACAGTGATATTTCATCTGTGTTCAGACATGATTACAGAAGTGGTCTGTGATCTGGTTGCATCACGTAGGTGGTGTGGCCTTTTCTAATGTTGGTGTTTTATGAAATTGTTGTTTAACATGACAATGGCACAGTCAAGCTGTGAGTACCAAGCCAGCTTCTTGAGGTGAGAGACTATTTCCGTCTTTCTCAAAACCTTATGCAAGAAGCAAGAAAAGTTGAAATCAGTGAGCAACATAGTCATCTTATGAAATTAGAAAAATGGAAGGTATAAATCTCTCTTGGATATGCAATGGAGATGTGACATAACAAACACCACTCAAGCAGAGTAGACAGGAGAAAATAATAAAGAGCTATAGTGCATGATAGGTAAGAACTGAGGGGTAGAAGCCAGACTGCCTTAGTTTGAATCCAGGATCCATGCTCTGCTAGTTGAGAAACGTTGGGTACATTTCTTTACTTCAATATACTTTGGTTCCCTCTCATATCAAATAGGGATAAACTCATGGTAGAGTTGTGATGATTACATGAATAAATACATGGAAAATACTTATTAAGTGTGTAGTTCAGAATCAACAATATGTAAATTCTTTCTATTATCATAAGAACAGAAACAAAATAAAACCAAAAAGAAGCTACAATTTACTTTTTATATAATAGTAGACCAATAGTCAGCAATAAAATAATACTATAATGGAGGTGCAGAATATTTGCTGGGGCAAAATTTCAAACAGGTATGACTACAAATGATATACTGATAAGTCAGAAAAGGGGCCAGATATTGTGCCTGTGTTAGCCAGCACTCCAGGGCCAGTCATAAACACCTGTGAGTAGGCTCTCAGTTTTCCCAGATGTAATGTTTAAATAATTTCATTTTCTATGTGAACAATGATAAGAAATACATTTGGAACCACTACATAAAGTAAATCTTACATATTTTGTAAGAAAACATGTACGAAAATGTTTATAGTTAACCTGTTTGGATGCAAACAAAATACCTGTCAAAAGGAGAATGGATACTTATCAGATTAAGTGATTTAAAATTGATGATATGCAATGTTTTTTGACCTATGAAAAAACAAATTTTGTATGATTCAAACTGATACTTTATGAACCCTAGTGGAATTAAGAGTAACAAAGGGTAGCAATGTGACACCATTCTGGTAAGTGTAGTAAAGTAGAACTCTATTGAGGTTTTTCTAAGAAAGTTTTATTTTCTTAATGAAAGGGATAGGCATTGCTACTTTGACCTCTTTTGCCCTTGAGCCTGAATGAGAAATAAATTGAGCTTGGACAGCTATGTTGAAACAGAGGAAAGGGCCAGTATAATTGCATAGATTCTAACACTAACATGATTGAACTGCTAAAATAATTCCAGACATTATTTATTTGCAGACATGTTCTTATTAAGAAAATATATATCAATCTATATACTACTTGAATTTTCTGTTGGTTAAAGCTAAAAATATTCTTATCATATGCATTACTTAAATTCTTCAAAACTCAGTTGTTCACCAATAAAATTATAAGTGCACCTTTATATAGGTGTACTTATTATAACAATTAGCCCACTTAGTTTAGTGTGTGGCATGTCATATAATCTAAATATTATTTAAAACAAGTAAACGAGCTAACTTTAAAAAATGGACTCTGGAGAGGGAAGAGTATTTACTGAATGCCTTTATGTATGTATGGTATTTAATGAATGTGAAAAAAAATATCCATAGGGATTTGGAAAAGGGAAACCAGAGAGATACAGTGAGGATTTAAAGTTGATAATGTTATTTTCCATATCTCCTATTCTAAAAGGTAAATTCCTTGAATCCAAAGTGCATAGTTTATTCATCTTTTATCAACAGTACTTGGAGGAAGGAAAGAGTTCAAAATATGTGTGGAAAATTAAGAAGAGAGGGCAAGAGAGGTTGTGTGACTTGATAGTACTAGCATAATGTTAGATATATAACCTTAAATATGCAAATTCTAATAAATGTTTTCAATAAAATTAATGTGAGAATATTTTATACTCAGAAAACTTATATGACTATAAAATGTATCTGATTAATTATTCCACTTTTTAAATATATTAATTAGGCAACCATTGTCTCTATAGATAAACTAGCAATGATAGAAATATTTTGTATCCTTTTGTTCATATTATCAAATGATAGAAAAGAGTTTACATTTTTGAACCAGAATATCTGGAAATTGTCTAAAGCTTTGGAAAATAGAGAGCTAATATTATGATCTATTAATCTCTTCAGCCTTCTGAAAAGATCTTTGCTTAATAGAGAAATCACAACTTGAATTTTTCCTCCTTGTCAGTCCAATCTCAATCATCACATATGCTTTCCACATTGTGAAATAAAGAATGCGTGCCATTCCAATGCAATCAAAGAGGAATGAAATTAGACCAGCATTTATTCATACTCCAAGTCCCTCTCTCAGAAAATGGAAACCACACACCTTTGTTACCTATCACACTTAATGGAAAGGCCAAGCAATTCAGAGAAGAGTCTATATATCACTTGAGGAAAGTAAGAAAACTAAAAAAGAAATTTTTCCTTTTATTCTATAACATTATTATCAAAGAAACACAGAATGGACACATACTATCAAAGGCACAATTCATCATACCGACTTTCTGGAAAACTGTAATCAAGTTGATATTGTTTAAAAGTGCAAGTTTTTTTTTTTCCCCCAAAGTATGTCAAAGGTATAGAATTTGGATTGACATAATATGTGGAGAATAGTTCCTTATAATCATGGGTAATTTACTCCAGAAGGCCAGTAGTAGTACATAATTTTAGAATTTTGTGTGTCACACACATTTTGTGGATGGAACTTACATATCTGTTTTGGACAACTTATTTAAGCCTATTGCTAAGGATATTTCAATTAAAAAATGAAGGTAATTGGGTAACATCAGTGAAAATGCCAGACAGAGAACGTCTAAAAATTTGGTTCACATAAAAGGGGCAAAAATGGTTAAATCAGATTAGTTTTTCAAACTCTGAAATTAACTAAAGGCTTACGCAGGCAGGAGGCATATCGGGAAAAAGTAAATAAATAAATAACGCTGGACTTCAGGCTAGGAGTTCGAGGCTCCAGTGAGCTATGATCACTGAACTTCAGCCTGGGCAACAAGGTGACACCATGTCTCAATCAATCAATCAATCAATCAATAGAGAAACTGAGGAAAGCACAGACAAGATGGTTGACATCAGCTGCCAGTTCATCTCAGAAAGAACAAAAAGTTTTAGATGAAAAAGAAATAAGAAACAAACATATATCAGGTGTAATTCTGAGGGAAAAGTGCCAGAACCTACCAGAGATTTCACAGAAGAAAGTTGTGGAGCAGAAAAGAAGGAGCAAGATATCATCAGAGATTAACTCCCAAGAGGTTTAAAGTCTAGCAGAAAGGGTAGGTGGAGTGGTTTCTTTCTCCCTCCCTCACATTTGTGGCAGTCAGCAGGCTCGAGTTGCTGGAGAGCCTTTCTACCCTCACAGGCCTCAAAGCTGCTGCCACCAGTGAACTGGGAGGTTCTTGATGCTAAAGCACCAGGCTGCCAGGCCCCTTGGGGTCACTTCCTGTTCACTGCAGACCCCAGCAGAGATGGCAGGCACCATATTGCTTCTCAACTCACCGTGTGCCTTTGTCCTCCTTGGGGGCTTCAGCCCCTCAGTTTTCATCTCACTTGTTCCCACAGAAACATTTTCCACCTCAGGCCCAGACTGCAGGAGCCACAGGGGCTGGTGTGTCCCAGGGGATCTGCATGACAACAGAGCCTGGACATTCCAGGTGGGCTGCCTTCCAGAGAGAGGGGCAGAGATGACCAGAGTGCTAGCTTTCCTCAATCCAGACTTTTTTCCTCCCCTCTCTCTTCCCCCACCATGGCTGCTGAGAGAGACGATTGAGCTGGGGCTTTCAGGAAAGCCTGCTTCCCTTCTGTTGGTGCATCTACCACACTGAGGCTTTCACAGAGAGTGGGGCTCAAACTTTTCCCCTTAAAGACCTTAAGCAGACTAAGGGGTGCTCAGACTGTGAGCTCCCTGCTCAGTGGCCCTCCCTGGTGCTGCTTTCTTGGCTACTCCATCAGAGCAGGGCACACCCCAAAGCAGAGGAACATCAAACCTGATCGAGCACCCCCCATAGTCAACTCAGGACCAGCACACATCTCCCTGGCACAGTCAGGGGTTGATCTTCAGGGACCGGGGACAGGCCTGCAGGCCAGATCCTGTATCCCCAAGACTCAATGATGTTGCTCAGGGGGACAGAGGGGAGATTTATGAACCAGTCTGAGAGGCTGAGGGAGCCCACATGGGCAGAACTGACAAGAATGCAGTGTGGATCCCAGCCATGGCTCACTCTTGGAGCACCCCTCACCCTACAAGAAGGCCGTGATTTAACCCAGGGCAGGATCCTGGACAGGGAAGCTCCCAGCCCACAGTTTTATCATGGGGGAGCTCACATAGTTTGAGCTTCTGCCTCCTGGCAGATGCCAAATTGAGACTGCAGAGGAGGGGAGAGAGAGAGAAGAGCAAAACCTGCTCCTGACAGCCAGATTGTGAATCTCAGATCGCCCCTCCTGCACAAGCAGATTTCCTGGCTCGGTGGGACCCCTTCAGGCCCTCCATACCCTCCATGATGGCTTTATACAGAAACTTGGGAGTGGACCTTTGACCTCTGCCAAGACAGCTACCTTACCAGCTTTTGTGGAGCCTGAGGCCCTGCTCAGCTAACCCAGCCCCACTCAGAGAAAATTAGATAAATTTTATCTAATTTTAATAAATTTCATTAAGATTGTAAACTTGTGTGCTTCAAAAGATACTGTCAAGGAAATGATAGAACTACCGTATGATCCAGCAATCTCACTGCTGGGTATATATCAAAAAGAAAGGAATTCAGTATATATCAAAGAAATATATACAGTCCCATGTTGATTGCAGCACTATTCACAATAGCCAGGATATGGAATCAACCCACTTGTCCATCAATGGATGAATGGATAAAGAAAATGTGGTACATATGTACAATGGAATATTATATAGCCATAAAAATGAAATCCTGCCATTTGCAATAGCATGGGTGGAACTAGAGGACATTATGTTAATTGAAATAAGACAGACAAAAAAAACCAAATGTCACATTTTTTTTTATTCATATGTGGGATCTAAAATATTTGAATTAATGAGAATAGAATGATGGCTACCAGAGGTTGGGAAGTGTAGCAGGGAGGAAGGGATAAAAAGGGGTAAAGGGAATGCTTAATGGGTACAAAAATACAGTTAAAATGAATAAGATAACATATTGTTTGATAGCACAATAGGGTGACAATAGTTAAATATTACATATCCATAATAACTAAATTTTCTTAAAAATTTAAAAAAGAAAAAAGACAACCCACAAAATGGGAGAAAATATTTGCAAATCATATATCTAGTAAGGATCTAATATCCAGAAAATATGAAGACCATTTACAACTCAAACAAAAAAAGAAAAGAAAAATAACTGAATTTAAAATATGAGAAAATTACTTAAATGACATTTCCCCAAAGAAGATAGATAGCTTTCCAATATGCACATGGAAATATGCCCAACATCACTAGGTGTTAGGAAAATTCAAATCAAAACCAAAATGAGATATTGATTCAAATTTACTGACATGGTGTAATAGTATGGGAAGTTTATGTTAATAGCTTTGGGGTTTATTTTTGTGATGAGAAAAATGTTCTTAGATCATGGAGATTATTACACACATATGTAAATAAATATACAAAAAATACAGAATTGTACACTTTAAATAGGTAGATTTTATGATATGTGGTTGTATCTCAATGCAAAAGTGAAAAAAATATCATATCCTTAAGGTCTTTTCCAGTTTCTAACATTTTACTTTTATGATGTGATGAAATATACAAATCCTAGAATTGTATGTTAATGGAACATTTCTAATACTAGGAGATACTTTAAAGAATATTGAAGTAAAGACAATGCAAGGATTTATTAAAAATTAATATTGATTAATGAAGAAGAAAAGTAAGTAAGCAATATATGGAAATCAGTCAGTTCAGGTATATAAGAGAGTGAGACTCATCATTCCGCATTGATACTGCATATGACAGGAGGAATTACCTACAGCAGACGTTTGAGCTCACTAAGGATAGAGCTTACATGGTATGATCCAGAGAGTTTGGTCTACCCAACTGTTCTGCAGACAACCCACCATCTCCCCTCTTGGCAGCAACATCCCTATCTACTCTATGTACCATCATGACCCGATGTTTGCAAACTGACTTTTATTTCATCTCTGTTTTGAGCATTGCAAAATAAACTCCCATTCATCCCAAATATTGTTTCAACTGTTAATACATCTTATTGACTTCAAGAGAAATGAATGTCTTAGAACTACTCCAGCTCCTTGTTGATTCTGTATAATTTTGACAACTTTTCCTGCGCCACAAATTTGCTGCCTCTTTAAAAGGGCAAGCATAAGTAAAAATAAAAAGGAACCTACCATTCTCATCAATATTATACTTAGTCAATATTTAGTAGGGACTTATTCCTTCTTACATAGTTAATTAGATTCTTATATTGGGCAAATCTTTGTACAGTAAATGAGACTCTGTCCCTTGTTAGTGGATTGAAGGATTCAGTGGAAGACTAATTCAGCTAAATTGGATCATTCCAAATTCTATATAATGATAACATATGACACATTTGGTGTTTGGTACAAACAGATTAAGCAGATTTGACCCAAAGCAAATCCAGGCTAAAATGTACAAGAAGGTTTTTGATTATATTGTGCAGAAAGGTTTCAGTACTGCTCTGAGGGGAAGGGGGTAGGCAGATATTACTAGAAGGAAGAGACTTCTATGCCAAAAGGGCTTTTATTTCTCCCTCAACTCTCTGGAATGAAGAAAACAAAGAAAGTTATAAATAATTCAGGTGTCAAAGCAGAAAACTTTGAACTCCAAATGTGAGAACTTATTTAAATAAGCTTAGTTTGGAAAAACAATGTTGTATATTTACCCAACGATTACTGTGGTTAACAAGAATCAATGCTCAAGCGAGTCATTTCAGCAAGTTCATAAGCAGAAGTTAAATCTCTGTCATCATAACACTGAAATAATAATTGCATGAACACCCCAGAATTTCTAACTCTGACAAGATCAGGTAAAATTAGAACAACAATAATTCATTAAAAAGAGATAATCTCAGATAAATACAAAAATTACCTCTTCTCCACACCAGTTAAAATACTCCCTAGTTCTTTTGCAAAGAGAAACTAGAGAATGGTATCAGGACCCAGTCAGTGTACATCCTTTAGAGCTTTTGTATATTAAAGTGTTAGTTATGTTTACATACTGTGGGTTAGGTTATTCTGTATTAAACTTTCTCCCTCACTAAATCTTGAATTTAAAAAATCCTGTGTATATTTGTATATGTGTGGGGATGAACTGAGTTTGTTCTCATGCAAGCAAGCATGGCAACTGGCAACTTTGGGCTTATATAACCTGTGTAACAACCTCACTGGAAGGATTAAATTTCTCTCAGTGGTTTCGAGGAAATCTCAGGGTTGTACTCTCTGTCCAGGTTTGCAGTAGTTTCTTATTATATAGAAGGTAAGGAAGACAAGCAGGTGAAGACACCCTGGCAAAAATTCTATTCAAAGTAAGAAAAGCTTTTCTAAAGAAAAAATCAAGATCATGATGAATAATGAAGGGGAGAGAGAAACAACAGAGTTATGCGTTGATATTTTGTCTTAAAGAAACCAAACCAGTACTAGTAAAGGATGTATAAGAAGAGAGACATAAAAATTATTGTTAATTATTTATATTAGACATCTCTAAACTTGGGTCTTGAAAAATTTCACTCAATATTGTTTATGAAATTTCATGGGATAAAAAAATTGCATGCTGTAAAAAGGCATTTAAAATAAGGTTAAAAGATGAAAGAAAACAAAGGACTGAAAGTGAAAAACTTAAAATGGAAAATATAGTAAAATTGAATGGCTTAAAAGCATTGATAAATCCAGCAAGTGTTTAGGGAGTTATAAACTTTTGGGTGACTGAATATTACTATTAGCTATGTGAAAAATATGAAATAAGCAAAAACATAATTCCTATCAAAATAATACTTAATATATCTGGACTAGAGAATGATATTGTGTGTATTATATAAAAAGAATTACTGACCAAGAAGAGAAAATAATTCCCTCTTCATCTAGGTCATTGGTTGCCCTACATCAAGAAGAGTACACTTTCAAAAAAAGAAAACAAAAACAAACAAAAAAAAAAAGGAGAGATTTGTTTTAATGAAATATTGTATAACATATTTTGCCAATGTGAGTAGCTCAAGTATAGTCAGACTATTTAATATGGGATATTAAACAATGTATGTTAATGTTCTTTTGTCACTGTATATTGAAAGCATATGATTTATTATATATTTTAATTATATAATAAAATATATTAAAGTTTATCCTGTTCATAGATTTCTCAAACATATAATACTGATTAAATATTAAAGATATTTAATGTAAAAATTAAAGCATCAACATAGAGATATATGTAGTGATGAAAAATAAATATCTTGTTACATTTGGATGACAAATAGTCATGATTTAATTGAATTGCTGCTACCAAAGTAGTCTTGTTAATTTTCTCATTGTGTACACTTTATTGTTCAATGATGGTTAAAGGGGAACAGTAGGGATAATTTCAAATGCTTTTAAAAATTATTTTTCTTTTATGATTTCTTCATGCAGCTATAATCAGTGCAAATTAGTTCTTATGATATTAGCATTTTGTTTTTTTCCTAAAACATTCAGCAGAATTCTAATTAGAATGCTTAAACATAAATATTACAATTATAGTTCATATGCTATTGATGAAAATAAATATCAAGAAAACAAAGGCTGAAAATTATCATGTTTTATTAATATTTATACATTGCAATCATTATAGCTAACTAAATCTCAGCCTTTTGATCATATATCTTACTTATGATATATAAAGGAGTCTGCATTTTCTTAAGGGAGAAATATGATATTTCTGATCTTACCTTCTTTTATCAAAGATATTTCCTTAAGCAACATCAAACTAATGGACCAATCTAACTATAAAATTATTTTTTAAAAAACTGTTAAAATGTTAAGGAATGTCTCATAAAATGCTATTTACCATGTATTCCCCCCTTATATTTTTCTAATTGATTGACACATTCACATGATTCCAGAAATCATAACAACAGAAGTTTATACAATAAAAATCTTAAAATAAATACATTATTAATACCTTTGCCCCATCCACTTTATTACATACTTTATTACCTATCCGTTCTGAGGTAACCACTTCTAATTGGTTTCTTTATAACCTTCCAGAGTTTTTCTTTATTAAATAAGCAAGCAAATTAAGCAAATATGAATATATGTTCTATTTTCCCATTTCATTATACAAAACAGTGGGTATAAAGTACCATTTTCTATCCCTTTGCTTGCACAATGTATATTTGAAATATTTCCATATTAATATATGGAAAAGGTTCTTAATTATGTTTTGTATCTTTGAGGTATAGCTTACCTACAATAAAACTCACAGATATTAAATGTTAAATTTTATGAGTTTTGATTATTTTAAATTGTCATATAACATCACACAAAAGAATATATAAAACATTTGATTTCCTCTTTATCTGAACAACTACTTTCTAATTTCTATGATAACATATAAGTTTTTCCTATTATATAGAATCATTTCTTGTATAGTCTTATGGGTCTGGCTTCTTTTAATGAACACAGTGCAAGCATGATGCATATTGTTTTGTATCAGTAGTTACCTTTCATTGGTTAGTTGAGTAGTAATCCATTTTATAGACAAATCACAATTTACTTATTCTTTGTTCTATTGTTGGACATTTGTGTTATTTCCAGTTTTGACTTTTAAAGGTGCTATGAACATTTAACAAAACTCTTTTGAGGACATATGTTTTTATTTATCTTAGGTAAAAAACCTAGTTATGAAACAGTTTGGTCATAGAATATGTAAACATTTAACTTTACAAGGAATTGTCAAATAGTTTTTCCAAAATAATTTTATCATTTTATGCTGTCAGTTGTAATTTATAAGAATTCCAGTAATTTTATATCCTCCTCAACAGCTGGTTTTTTTTCAGTCTTTTTGATTCTAGTAACACTAGTGGGTATTGATATCTCGTTGTGTTTTTAATTTACATTTTCAGGTGACATTATGTGCAATATCATTTAATGTGTTTATTTACTATGTGTGTATTTTCCTCTATGAAGTGTCCCTTCACTATTTGGTCCCTTTTATTCAGTTGTCTTTTTACTGATAACTCATAATTTTTTTTATATATTGTCAATATGAATACATAAATTGACAGATATAACTAAAGCAATATTTGCTAGTCTATCATTGCCTATTAATTTATCTGATAAGCTATTATTAATTTGGTTAACTAATTTCATATATGTTCTTATCTGCTAGTGAGTGATTCTGTCTGATCAATAAAAATCTTTGACTATCCAAAGATTATAAATATATTGTTTTGTATTTTCTTCTAGAATCATTATGGTTTTCCTTTATACTTTTAGGTTTATGATTCATAGTGAATTACTATTTGTATAGTGTAAGGTAGGTTTGAGGCTCTTTTTTCTATACAGGTATAAACTGCATTTATCATTATTTATTTTAATGAGTGTCTTTTCTATATTAAGTTGATGTAGTACCTTTGTTTTAATTAAATTTTCTATGTATGCATCAGTCTATCTAGACCCTTCTACTCCATTGTTATATTTGCCTATTCTTAGCCTAACACCACTAAAGATTATTGGAATGTTGTAGTAAGTCTTTAGTGAGGTAGTTTGTTTTCCACATATTTGTTCTTGTTGGAGAATGTTTTTTACAGTTCTACCTCTTTGCATTGTCATAAAAATTACAAAACGATCTCATCAATTTCATAAAAAACTACTGAAACTTTCATTGTAATTGTGTTGTTTATATAGCTCATTGGGAAGAACAGAAATTTTAACTATATTGAGTCTTCCAATGTTATGTCTCTCTAGATATTTTTAGATTTAAAATTTTTTTAGTACTCTTTTAACATTACCTTTCTTTCACGATATTCTGTTGGAATTTTTTTCACACTCTTATCTTTGTGGTAAGCAATTCCAACTTCCAAAGGTCATCCTGAGAGTATGTACAAGACTATATTTCCATTAGTAGTTGGTCATTCAGGTATGTACTCTGCAGCTATACTTTCCTGAACTGCTTTAAGGAAATAAGGAAGTTCATGTATGTTTTTTGTCTAGATTTATTTCTACTTCAATTTATAGTTAGAAAGACACACATTTTTATGTTTGGAACTTTCTTAGAAGACATTTTTCTTTTTACACACTGGTAGTCAAAGGCTTTATCTGTTATTATCTTGGAATTAATTATACAAGGTATGTCTAGTCCAGGAGGGGCTATGCAGCATACAGGATCTTGTAATCATTGACTAACAGGGAATCATAAAAGTTTTAAAAAAGAATTTATACTAATCACAGAAAGAACTTCACAGTTAGATATATACAGGGCATTTAATTTAAGACAAATTTAAACCAGCTTTCTGGGAGCTTTTTGAATCTTCTGAATCTGAAAAAAAATTAAGTATTTCACTTACTCTTGCATCATAAGACCATGTGGTCAGTACCATTTATTTTAACTATCTTCTTTTTGTATATATTAACACTATATTATGCATATAGTTTTCTTTCAATATTGCTAATTGTACAGAATGAGTTAATAGTTGGATAGAAGAATAAGCAAAATGGAGAGCAAAAAATAATGTCTGTGTATGAAAGAAATTGGAGAATATAATTGCAAATAAGATCAAGTAGATTTACTGATGTTCTGGCTCTGTTCACTCTGTGCTGTCACCATCAGCATGCTAGTCTGGACCTTGGGAAGGCCAACTCAAGGGAAAGCCTAGGTCAGTGGAGGACACTCATTCAACTAGAATTGCTGCCCTGCCCCTGTGTGAAGCAAGGAAGAAATCCCTTTTAATAGAATATTTTAGTAGACTTGTTCCACCCATTCAGTTAACAGACTAATAGCTGCATCTCTCAAAGAATCTGTTACTTCTTTAATTTTTTCCCCTTCCTATGCTGAAAATCTCAATTTAAATCAATTTCCAAATAACATTTTTTTAAGAATAATAAAGTAAGGTACAAGAAAGGAAAAAAAAAACAAAACCTCTGGGTTCCCTGTGTGTCACTACTTAACTTTGGTTTTCTATTTTAGAAAGGGTAAATGCATACTAATTCTTTTTAAATTTAATCTGAGATTTCCATACAGTATTTATTAATGTAATTGTATCACTTTTTTGCGACTTTTTAAAGATAAGACATATGTTAAGAATTAGATCAACTAAGTCTCTGCAGAATAAGTTAAGATACCATATATTTATAAGTTGAAAAAATTGTCATCGTGCACTCAGGATCCAGGAAGAATCTGCTAATAAATCTTACAATTGAGATAGGAGATTTTCTGAACATATTGGGGCATTTTCACCAATTATCTAATATAGCCTCTATATGCCCTTAATGATACCCATTAATTATATGCACATTTTTCTGAGGCAAATTGAGAAGGTGAATGGTAAAAAAGAAAGGAACTTTTATTTGCGATAATGCATGAAGCAAATGTAAGCTAATTTAAAAATACATGATAAATTCTGATTCTAATTTATATATGAATTATATTCATGCTCATCATTAAAACAATAATGATGTTTAAAGATAAGTATATAATTGTATCAAGAATACTTGTATTTTATGGAAATCGATGCTTAACATACACTTAGCCTATTGACCACCCCTAAGCAAATTGTGACTCACCTGTAGATATCTGAAGTCCCTATATAGTTTTAAAGTATACAGTTTAAAAGGTGCATTGACAGTTCCCCTATTTCTCTCTGCCTTTTGTCTCTTGAGTGGCCTTGCCTGGTGTACTGGGTTTTCCTCAGGGAGCTGTGAGTGAAATAAAACTTTTAAACTTTCTAGGTCTCTCTCTTGACCTGTATCTGGTCTTACAAGACCTCACCCAAAGGTAATAAGATTAAAACAATCATATATTCTCAGATTCCTTGACCTTAAGGATAGTTTTAACAGAGCATGATAGTATGATGTAATTTCTAGGAAAAATATCTGGATTTTTTTATTCCAATAATTCTGTGAGAAAAGTTAACTCTGTATCCATAGAGTTATTTTTTGTACCTGAATTAAGGAGCAGAAATAAAATGTATTACGTCTATGTTTTTCATATAAGTATCTCATGTAAGTATCCATTATACTTTCAAGTAGCTCTTAATGTAAGACTGCAGAAAACTATTTTTTGTGACTAGAATATGAGAAGTGAAGTCACTTTGCTTCTGTTCCCAAGATCTGAAATTCAGTACTGCTTGAGGTGAATGGTGTGTAATTGGTGAAGCACAGCCTAGGTCAATATTAGTGTAAGTTATGAAAACTTTCAACTTTTGGTTGATGTCATTTCTTGCTATTAAAATAAACATATATTGACAAAAATCTCAGAGGCAAATATATTGAAATTGCCCTACACATATATTCCTCAATTTTTCACCTATATTTTAAGGCTTTCTTGTAACTAACATAGGCAGATGTTCTTTGATTGTGTTGAAGTAGCAGCCAAACTTTTAGTCATAGAAAAGATTAACTGAAATGGATACTGCTCAATTCAGAGTAGTCGAAACTATTCAGAGCCATATAAACATTTCCAAGAAATAGTCACAATTAAAAACAATGAAAGCAGACTTTTACAGAATATATAAAATTAAATTTGATATGGAAATGTACCACTTTTATAACTTATAATAAATATAAAATCTAATAACAGTGAAAAACCTTAAACTATCACATAAACTACTGTTAGCTGAAAATATGAAACGCACTTGAAGTACTTCCATGGTAAAGAAAATGTAAAAATTTTGCAATGTTCTGACCTTAGAGTTCACAATGAAATGCCTACATGGCACTAAATCAGGAACATTAGGTAAGATCTTTCATAATTCACAGTGTGCAGTATACTTTATTTTTCTCTAAAGTCCCATTTTATAGACTATTATTGGAAGCAAAATAGTCTGCTTGATGGAACAATGGACTGATTCAATATGTCAGTTTCCATGTTCCTATCCAGTGGACTGACAAAAAGTCATAGGAATTTAATTTAAAATAGGGTAAATCAAGCATTGCTTTATGAAGACCATTTGCATGTCATGTAGGAGATCTTAAACAAAAGTACTTTTGTGGTTATCCAAGCACATAAATACCTGGGCAACTTTTAAAAGCTTAACATAATTTTTCCTCTAACAAAATTTACTATGAAGGATAACCAAATGAATTTTTTCCCACTGATAAAACAGATCTCAAGTATTGTCTAAAGAAAATAAAATAACATTTCTTCTACTTATGGCTATATAGCCTTGTAATGCAAAGTGAATATAAATCATTCTAGGGAAGAAATTTTTAATGAATGATTTTCTAATTTTCAAGCCATTACATAGAGCTTAATACGCTTAGCTGGTATAGAATTTGGTGAAAGTATTGTAATATAATTATATAGCCTTTGGAAGCCTTTCATGATGTCAAAGCTATTATATTCTGAAGCTAGATTTGAGAATTTATTTTATTTATTTCTTTTATCCACCCATATGCCTGTAATACATGTATGTGTTTGTACGCACAAAAACATATATACAAAGAAAGGGCATTCAGTATCAATTAGTAACTGAAATATATTTTAGGAAAGGAATGAGAAATATGTCATTCTTGTATTTAGACTATATTTTAAGGGAAAGCAGATATATAAAACCTACAGTTCTCTTTGCTTGTATTGTAATTATAAAAATGTTTCTTATTGTTTTTATTCTGTTCTGATACAAAGAAAGAATTCATGTTTTGCTTTCATCTTGTCAGTAAGTCAAAATGCAAATTAGAGAAGAGATTTTTTAAACATTAAGTGAGTGAGAAACTTCCTCCTGTTAACTACATGTTTTTTGTGAGCATTCTCATCTACATATGGAAAAGAAATACAGTTTAGCATAGTCAGAAACTGTTTTCCCAATTGAACCTGATTGTTGTATAAAATATGGCTTGCCATCAATGATTTTCAACTTAAAGAAATGATAGTCTTGCATCTTACCATTCTGCATGTTTGCAGTGTGCACTCCGCCCCCTTGCTTCCTTTTTCTATATTTCTGACACTACACTAGTGCTCTCCTACATTCACATTGATCGGTTGCACACCAAGGTACACTTTAATGCAGCCTCCCCTTGTAAAAACCATAGCATTTGAAAGGAACAAATTGTCAAAGAAAGAAGAAAGGGTAATGTAGAACAGGGGAACATTATGTATGGTAATGTTTCTTTGTTTAAATATTATAAAATATATTTTGAATAGTGAAAAAACTATATGATAAGAAGCAATAAAAAAAAGAATGTAATTTGGAAGCAACCAAGGCACAAATCATGTACCAACAGAAAAGAATTCTCTTGAAGCTTGTCAGAAAAAAAAAGAGGAAAAAAGCAAGAAATTGGATTTCTGATGCATTAACTAATTGTATATTATCCCTTTCATAAGTTGTAGATTATGTTTTGTTTAATTTAAAGGTGCACGATTCAAGACTCTAGATGATCTCCTCTCATAGCACGTTCATAGACATTTTCAAGAAAAATTTCTAAAGGCATTAATTCAAGCTAGAGGAAAAACCAATAAAGAAGTGATCTGGTTTAGAATGCATATGCCTCAAATAGAACTAAGTTATATAAAAATGAATATATTCTAATAAAAATGAATTATCCATTATTATAGAATTTCTCTAATAAAAAACTCAGTTATATTTTCCTATAGCAAAACAAACATTTTCTATTTGACGTAAAGAAATCATCTTTCTAATACCTTTCCTTTTTCTTCCACTTTTTGAATCTCTGTGTCCCTTTTTCTCTCTCCCATGTGCAAGCTTTCTCATTCTCAGTCTTGCTCACACATGCACATTAGAACTTAAGCATTTCTAATTGATTGATAAATCAGGGAAGTAAATATAAAGTGATTTTCCTAAATTTTATTTTCCTTTACTATTGTTGCCGGTTGGGGGGTAAGGAGAGAGAGAATGAAAGAAAGAAAGGAAGAAAGGTAAAAAAATCATAGAGTGGTCATAGTATCCAATCGCTTCAATAATCTAAAAATTATTTTTAAATGATTGTAAAACTGATAGAAAACATTTTAGAGTCAATAATGTGTCATGCAAAATATATAGAGAAAATTATAACTTAATAGGAAAATACTGAGTAACTATTAATGTGTTTCTTATTTTCCATTGAGACCAGATTATTTTTAAGTGTAAAGCAGGATATAGGAATTGCTGTACCAACAAAAATAAAAAAGATAAAGTAAAATAAATATACAAATATACAAATAAATAAAAAATATGAGTAAATAGACCCTCTCAAATATGTCCAGTATAAATTAATAAAACCAGGTAGGGAAAAAAATTACTGAATTATATTAAAATTTAAAATATACACACTTGAGAACCCAACATTTCCACTTGTTTGTAGCTGGTCTAAAAACAAATGTATTCAAGGCAAATGATACTACCTTTCAACCACACCTCCCCAGAAGCCTTTTGAGGGTCATTTAAGAAGAACCACTGAGAGGATTTTAGAAGTGTTTTCTTATATTTTGGAGGGTTGTGCCTGACACTAAGGAGGTTAAAGGATTTTTCCTACTTAATTCCAATCTCAGAATTTGTAGAGATAAGGGGATCACAGGTTTTTCCTTTAGAGCCATGTTGGGACGTGTGTGAGAGGGCACAGATGTGGGATCATCTTGGATCTTGTCTAAGAGGGCCACCTGTGGAGTGACCTCAACAGACAGAGATGTCGGTAGACAACTAAATGCCCAAGACTCTAGAAAGACTACAATAAATGACTCAGAGAGAAGATGCTTCACATTAGTCAAGAAAACTGAAAAGAGAGGGATTATCAATTCATAATGCCCAATTGCTCTATTATAGAGTTACCTGGAAAATCACACTGGTATGCATCATCTCAGGTAGTATGCTTCCATCTAAAAAGTCAAGAAGGCAAAGTACCACTACAACTCAAATTCACTTTCTGTAAAATGGAATTCACAATTACTCAGTCTAAAAGGACTTTTAGCTATACATTGATAAACAATATTATCGATTTTAATAAAACTGACAACATATATACATTTGCATGTTATATAGCATACAGAAACAAAATTTTAAAGCAACTTTCATGATGATTACAGAGGCTGATAGCCTTATAAGAAGGTTACTTGGGAAAAGAAACATTCAAAATCTATTTATGTTTAGATTTTATGTGGTTTCTGTAATTTCACACATCAGATTAAATTTCACACAGCATTATAAATCAGATTTTTACCATACTCTTTTTCAAAATGACAGCTAACACACGGGACTAGCTTTTAAAATTACTGTATAATATTACCAGGGCTTATAGATCATTTATAAAATGTGGCATTACATTTCACCGTCATAGGAAAAACTAATAAGACTTTCTGTACAAATGTGTTGTGAACAAAATGAACAATGTTTAAATGCGGGTAGAATAAACCCTTTAACAAAAACACTTACTTTTAGAAAGAACAAACATTACAGCTGCGTCCAGTTGGACTGATTGTTAGTGTTTATTTTCTTCTCCAAACCTTCTTTAGGTCTGTCAAGCTCCTTGGCTTTCTCTGAAGGCCATGCCTTTTGATGCTTGCTTTGCTAACTGCCCAATCTTGTGAGTGGAGATTCTACCTGCGTAACAATTTTGAAAGATGCCTTCAACAAAATGCTGAAACTATTTATTTGGTCCCTGAAAGAAGATGAGGATACCCTTGAACATAAAAACATAATGTTTTAAAAAATCAACCTTTTTAAAAATAAATCTTTAAGCTTAGGTCTCTTCAATTGCACAAAACATTCTTTCAGAAACAGAATGCCCTAAAACAGGCAATAGAGACACATGGCACTCTAGTGTGAAGACTCGGTGACTAACTACCTGGCTTAAATTTGTATATTTACCATACCTAAAAGTTGACACTTTCATTTGTATTATTATAAATGTAAAAATGTAGATATTTAAATGATCTACATTCATCAAAAAGGTCAAAATCATTGAGCATTTCCAGCAAGAATTGCTATGAACATCTCTAAGGGAAGAGAAATTATACAGATACCAGACGTAACTCTAGTTCTCAATATGAAAGGCTAATAATAAGCTAGCTACAAAAAGCAGGGAAATTTTCAGAAATTTATGGGGAGTTTTGGAGAGGGAATATCAAATGTTAAGTGTTAATTCAATCATAAAATCATTGATAATAAAAACTGATAGGAACTTTAGATACCCCTGGAACAATCATGGCCTGATTTTAAGCATGAGGAGATCAGAGCTCAAAGAGATGTAGTGGCTTACAAATTGAGGCATCTTTTATCAACTATGCAGTCAATTAGAACATCATTTCAATTGTTTCCTCTCAAAATTGTATGTGTGCAAGCTATTCTTTTAAAACTTAAAATGTCATACAAAGCTTACATTCCATTTTTTGCTTGTCTAATTTTACCCACAGATATATTTTCATTTACCCAAAAATTATACTACATTTATCTATAGCATTTTGGATAATAAAATATTTGAATTTTGTCAGTAGTTCACTATTCTTATCCACATTTTGGTATTATAAACTCTATTTTTTTGAAAAAAAAGTGAGTGGTTCTACTACTGAAATAACAATTGTTTATTAGCAGCACTAGATAATCCTAAAATCTATGCTGAATTATCACGAGATTATCTGTCCCTGCTATGGATAATATTATTTCCATTCTTAGGAAACAGTGTGTAAAGATCAGTTGCAATGTCTTTTAAAGTACCTATTTCTGGCCCCAAAAGAGATCCTCAATATACAATTCATCCATGTAACCAGAAACCATGTGTACTCCTAAATCTATTGAAATAAAAATAAATAAACAAAATAAAGGGAATAGAATTGAGAGTCCAAACAAAAAACCAAAGTAATTTTTTTTCTTAATGTCTCTAGGTTCAGAAGTTATAGCCATCTATTAAATAAAATTGAAGAAATTTTATGAATAAGAAGGAAACAGATTCACCATATTTTCAGATGAATAACAATCTTTTATTGATTTTGTCATTTTTATAAAAATTATTATTTCTATAAAAATAATATATTTATTTATTAATAAATATTACTATAACAATAAATATTTAGAAAACTAAGAAAATAAGATAATGTGGAAAAACCATAGAAGAAAAGAAAAATCTTTTAGATTCCCTCCAATTACTGATGAGTACTGTGAAATTTTGTGGTACAGTCTTTGTTTCCACTAATATGCAGTTATATACATAATTAACAATATGAAGTTGCTAGGTATATCCTTTGAAATCAATTTTTCATATATATTGGCTATAAACATTAAGTGCTTATATACATCTTGACTATCTTCCAACATGTTGCCTTTTGACTTTTGACAAAGCTGAAAAAATGTAGACACATAAAATAATGATAAAGACATCAATAAACCTCTTCTCGACTTTCTTGAGTTTTCTTAACAAAGCATTAATATATAATATAGTGTCAACTTGACTGGATTTTGTTTGTTAAATATTCCCAAAAACGATTTCAAAGGCTTATCTACAGTGAATTTGCTTTTGACATTACTTTGATATTAACTGTAATTTATTGTCTTGTCAGGCAGCTGAGTCAATCATTTGTACTTAAAACTTTCTTTAGTTTTGTGTTTGAAAGTACCACTTACTACTCTAATAAGTTTATACTTTCCAATTCAGTAATCTAAATTCTAAACACATTTGGAAGTTATGCATGTATTTTTCATTATAAATTTGACAGTGCTTTAGTAAGCAATTCATAAAATTAAGGAACCAGTGGTCTATTTTGAAGCTATAAACTGTATTGCTACATTGATAGTATTTTTATAAGTAGAAATTTTAACCAATATGAAACCTCTCCAACAAATATGAAAAAACATAATTATACACAACATATATGACTATAGAAGTAGCTTGCATATATTGTTAAGACAGCTTTTTAAAAATTTCCCTCCAATTAAATATAAGGAAGTGAGAGAATACACATTCAAAAATAATGTATTGTTTATGACATCAAGTCAGTTTAAATTTTTTAAAAAATTTTTAATTGACATGGAATAATTATATGTATTTGTGGGCTATAAAGTGATATTTTGATACCTGTTTACAATGTGTAATGATCAAGTCAGGGTAATTAGCATACCCATCACCTCAAACATTAATCATTTATTTGTGTTGTGAATATTCAAAATTCTCTCTTCTAGTTTTTGAAAATATGCAGTGAATTAAAGTTAACCATATTTAGTCTACAGAACACCAGAACTCATTCCTCCAATCTAGCTGTAACTTTGAATCCATTAATCAGCCTTTCTCCAATTCTCCTCCCTCTCTCCTCTCTCCAGCTTTTAATACCCACTATTCTACTTTCCATTTCATGAGCTCAAATTTAACAAGTCAGTTTTTAATGACACACCACCACTTTTTTCATATCTCTTAAGCAGATATTCTGCTCTTAAAAATAAAGCAAATTGAGTATATCATAAGAAAATAAAAGCACTCTAGTAAATTCACTAAAAAACCTCTTCAATTTGTTAAAGAAATACTAATAGTAACCAAAGCCAAGTTTCTTAAAATCTTTATGGACTGAAAAGGAAGTTAACATCTACAAATTAAGATCTGTGTATTTCACCTTTTATTATGAAATATAACACATTCACAAAACAGCAAGAATATTTATATACTGCCTAAGTAATTATAACCAAACATGTAGATCAAAAAGTAGAAAATTTTCAGTGCTCACACACACCATTGCCCCTTCCTGTTCGCAAATCCCTTACCTCTGCCAGAAGTGAGAGTGTCTGCCAAAAGTTAAGAGTGTCCTGAATTTTACATCAATAACTTGTTTTGGTTTAAAATTTTGTCATTTAAATATGCAATCATAAACATTATATTTTTGTGTTGCCCACTTAAGAATAAATAGAATCACATATTTATTATATATTCTAATATATTGCATAATTTTATTTTATTAGCATCAACCAAATTTTTGTACAAGGCTACTGTTTGAATTTTTTGTTGTGATGGGTTATTAAATTTTATTCATATTCCATAATAGTAATTCCTATGATTATTGAATGTCTGGGTTGTTATGTTGGCATTTAGAAAGAATGCTGCCATGAACATTATTAAACATGTCTCCTGGTAGCAAAAAAAAAAAATCAGTTTTCTTTAGAGTATAAGCCTAGAAATGGGATTACTGGGTCATAGAAAATGCATATCTTCAACTTTGCCAGGCAATGCCAAACTATTTTACAATGTAGTTATTTATCCCTACCTGGTTTCTGCATTGTTTGAGAGATCCATTTATTCTATATCCTTGATAAAACTTTATATTGTCAAACACTTTCATCTTAGCTGTTTGCCTTGTGAGAAGAAATATGTGCATTTGTGAAACATTTCTTGTAAGATGCTGCCAATTTTTTTACATTTTGTTCTCTGACAATTACTTGCAGTTTTTATGAGTATTTGGAATGAGTCCATTTTTGAGAATATGTGCGACAGATATCATTTTCTTCTTTATTATCTGGTAAAAATATATTTTCCTAACAGGAACCTTTCATGAAGAAATATTTTTTATGTTAATAAGAACAAATGTGTTTTTCACCCTTGATGATTAATTTCTTGTTTAAAAAATATATCTCTTCTCTGAGTTCACAAAGATATTATCTTGTATTTTCTATTGTTTTGCCTATCACTTATAATACAATTGGAATTGAAGTTTACATCAAAGGGGTTCAATTAAAATACTTTTATTCCATATATATAACAATTTCCTAGTACAATTTAAAAGATTTTCCTCTCTCTTCTTTTTAACCGTCCCAGCTTTGTTATGAATCAAGTTTCCATGTAAGCATGTCTCTCTCTGGGCTCTTTAGTCTGAACATTTGTGTATTTGTCTAGATGTGCACCCAAAATACATCATCCTAATTATTAAGGTTTTATGAGTATTGTTAGGATGTAGAACAGATAACCCCATCAATTTTCACACATACAGTTAAAGTGTTAATTGGAATACATTTAATATTTAGCACGACTTGAAGAAGATTGACAGCCTGACAACATTGAGTCTAACAATTCATGAAAATGTATGCCTTGTATGTCTCCTCATTTATGTAGCTTTTCCTTATAATTCTCAATAAAGTTTTATTGCTTTCTATTTATTTTTCGGTACTGTATATTTTAATACTACTTCTGCTTCTTTAAAAGAAGTTCTTTGTCGATTGTTGTTTCTAGGTGAAATACAAGTGATTTTTTTACATTGATTTTTATATCTAGCCTTAGTAATTCTCTAAATTTATCTCTCTAAGTTCTTTTGGATTTTCTATACACACAGCCTGTTGCCTGAAAATAATGTTTTTTTTCCTTTTCTGTTTCAAAACAATATAATGACAGGTTTCCTTCCTTTTCAAACCTTATAGGTTTTATCTCATTTTCCTTTTATTGAATTGTCTAGCAATTCATTACAAGGTTGCATATAAGTGGGGATAATAATATTTTTTTATCTTTCCTCATTTTAAAAAAAAGAAGTCTAGATTTCACTTTTAAATAAAATGTTTTATGCAAGTTTTAATTGTAGGTAACATTAGCCAGATAATTTTTTTGGCTATTAAGATTTCATCATTAATAGGTAGTAATCATTACCAAGTGCTTTTCCTATAAATATAATCAATATTGACTTTGGTGTGAAATGTCTTTCACTTATCCTCCCCATGGCATAACACAAGCTGATCATATTACTTTTACCGTGACCAAGAAAAAATCCTTGAATTTTAATCTTAGTGAAAGGAAAAGAGAGAGACAGTTTGAAAATATGAATGTTAAAACAATTAATGCAAACAATGCATAAAGAGCTATGCCTACTTAAAAAATGATTAGAAATAATGTTAAAGTGAAATTTGATTTTTACAATCCATTACTTCCATAAGAGAAGAGTAGAAATAAAGTATCAAATTATTATCAAATATATATCCTACCCAAACAATGTGGCAAAGTAAACCCATTCAGAAAAACGGTGCATGCTCAAGGACGCTAAGTAACAGCAATCATATAAAATAATTGGACAACTACAGAAATAAAAACATATAAATGTGTTTTAATTATCTGAAATATTGGGATCTAATGTGTATTTTTCTGCCAAACAATATAATTATTAAGATAAGAATTTTTCTGAATGAAGAATGAAAAAAACAGTGTTTATATTTAATCCTTGATTATATTCAAATACTAATATTATTTACTTTTAATAAGGAATATGTATGATATTGTTTAATAAATAATTATTATTGATAAACTAAAATGGTAATGTTTGGATAGAAGGATGCTATCTCGTAAGTTTTTCTCCTTTTCTATTTTTGTATGAGTCCTACATAAATAATGCATTTAAAAATAATTTTCATATTTTTGAAACAATGCATGGGATATCTGTACAGGAGAGATATTTCTTAAAATATTCATTCCTAACCCTATTAATAAATCTTATCTTGCTCTATGAGTATTGTTTCTAAATAACTTTTGACATATACAATTTAAGAAAGAAATACACTTAAGTAAATGCCAAGGGTTAATTACATATTAAGTAGTAGCTTGAGTAGACTTGTTCTTGGGCCATTAAATATATTCTGATTCAATATGTATTAAAATACAATTAAATATATGCTTGATTAATATACAGTATGTCAAGTGTATATTAGTGGATGTGATTACACATTTTTCTACTCAGTTTCAATGTGCAGGCTATATATATAAGCTACTGATTATTTCTTAATTTCCTTCAGTATTTTTGTTTTTTGTTTAAACTCTCACTGGGTTTTATCATATGTTTAGAGTATGGTAGAATTGCAATTGTTTATGAAAAACTACTATCTTATTTCTTCAATACATATTTCATATCTAAATATATCCTTACATTTCAGCTGAAGTTAAAATAAACAGATACAGAGGTACATTTATGATGGAAGTATACTAAATCATTTGAACCAAAGAGATGTTGTCCTGTAGGGGCGTAATTCCTTGGTGAATGCTCATTCCTATAAGGATAAATAGGTGGTGATTGTTCTTTTCTTTTTTGTTTGTTTGTTTGTTTCTTATCATGGGCTTCATTGACTTTTTTTGTTGTTTGTTTTGTTTTTTTATTTCAGCATATTATGGGGGTATGAAAGTTTAGGTTATGTATATTGCCCTTGCCACCCCTCCCCCCCAAATCAGAGCTTCAAGCATGTCCATCCCCTAGACAGTGCGTTGAGTTGATGCTGGAAAAAGTTAAGACTTTGGAGAATTATTGGAAAGGGGTGATTGTATTTTGTAATGTAAGAAGGACATGAGATTTTGAGGGCAAGGGGTGAAATGACCTGGCTTGGATGTTTGGCCTCTCCAAATCTCACATTGAAATTTGATTTTCAGTGTTTAATGTGGGGACTGGTGGAAAGTATTTGGGTCATGGGGGCAGATCCCTCAAGAACGGCTTGGTGCCCTACCCTTGATAATGAGTGGGTTTTCATTTTATTAGTTCACATGAGAGCTGGTTGTTTAAAAGAGCCCAGCACCACTTCCTTACTCTCTTGCTGTTGCAGTGTGAAACGCCTGCTCCCCCATTGCCTTCCACCTTCATGGGAAGCTCCCTGACACCCTCACCAGAAGGAGATGCTGGTGCCATGCTTCTTGCACAGTCTGCAGAATTGTGAGTCAAATTAACCTCTTTTCTTTATAGATTACCCAGCCTCGGTATTTTCTTTATAGCAATTCAACTGAATTAATACAATCCCTTAGAGATGATAAATTATTTCTTTGAATTAACAAGGTAACTAAAAAAAGAAGTAAGTTTTGTCATCTGTGTAAAAATATCTTGTATTAAAGTTAGATTAAATCTTTTTTTTTCTAATGCTTAAATGAAAAAGATAACTCTCTTATAAGCATATTTACTTAGGTAGAGCCTAGCTTAGTCTCATAACTGGTAAACAAAACTATTCTGGTCTACTATAAAGAGATAAATCTCTTCCTAGCAGGTTTATTGTGAGGATTAAAGAGATACTTAGAAACTCTGATGCAATGTCTGTCTATAGTTGGCAATCCCTCAGGATATTTTAGTTCTCTTCCTCCTTCCCCTTCTCATCAGGGAGAAATGGCTTACAGACCAGAGAACAAGGAAAAGTTGTTTCTTGCCAAGGAACAAGCAGTAATGTGAAATATAACTTTTTATTATTATATCAAATGAAAAGTTTAGTATTAAATTTTTGCAAAAGGTAAGTATACCCATATTCCCATTATATATTCATCTTCCTTTATTTTTTATTTGATTTTGCTTCATTTTTAGCAAGGAATAAATCAAATAGTTTCAAATAGTTTATGGAAAAAAGGAACAGTGCTTCAATTCATCCATTGACAATGATGATAGCATTTACATTTGGTTTTATAACCATAATTAAGTCCTAAATGTTTTGTGGTAAGGATGATTCTAAAGCTAAAAACAAATTAACAAGTATGAGTATGCAAACAGTTTTCACAACAGAGCAAAGCAATCTGTCAAGGGATTACTTCTTTTCAGATATAAGGATTCTACTACCTCGAAGACACTATTCTCTAAAATTTCCTCAATTGGTCAATTTATGCCATGAAAGCTTGATTCATAAGTGAAACAAGTTCTCAGTAGAACTTTTTGCTCTTGTACCTGCGCAGGGCTTTGAAAATCTTTACTCCTTTTTTCTTGTTTTAAGAAGACTCATACACTCTTCATTAGAGCCCCGTTTTTATTTCACTTATTTACTTATTCTATTTTTATTAGTTGTATTGCATTAGGAAAATGCAAATTAAAACCACAATGTAATATAGCTACACACCCATTCGATGCCTATAATGAAAAAAAATAAATTGATGGTACCAAGTTTTTGGTGAGGAAGTAGAGAAATTGAAATGCTCAAACATTGCTGATGGGAACGTAAAATCATATAGCCACTTTGGAACACAGTTTGGTAGTTTCTTAAAAAGTCAAACATAAACTTGACAAATGACCCAGCAATTTCACTCCTGGATATTTCCCAAGAGAATTAAAAACTATGTACACACACATACTCTCACACACACAAAAAAAAAAACAAAACAAAACAAACAAAAAAAACCCACCTTCTTAGAAATGGTTTAGTAGCTTTGTTCTTTATCAGCAAAAAATGGAAACAATCAAAAGATTCTTTCACTGGTAAACAGGGTAACAAAATATGCTAAATATATAAGATGTAATACTATTCAACAATATGTGCTATATGTGCTTCATAGTGCATATAGTATAGCACAAGTGAACCTTGAAACTGTCAGGCTAAGTGAAAGAAACCAGACACAAATTACTTTGTAAGGTCTAAAATTTCAAGTGCTGCCTTGACATTTTTGAGCTTCAGAAGGACTTGAAGGCTTAACTATAAGTTCCCTGCTCTTGCTGTGTATGTCCCCACCCAAAAGGAAAGGGTTTGGTTTGGACCCAGCTAGTTCCCTATCAACCAGAACAATTGACATGCACCTGGTCCTCAACTTAACTGGTTGCACTTCCCTACCAGCCAGAAAAATTATTCAAAACAATCATCCTCCCTTTGGGAATCAGGGGACATCTTGCCTTCTTGTTACTACAAACCTGCCTTCCAGAGCCCCTGCTGGTTCACTCTGCTCCAAAGTGCATCTCTGTGTGGCCCCAGTGTCACCTTTCCCTGCACTATGAGTAAATATAACTAATAAACTACTGCCAGTCTTCTCTCTTTAGTGTCAGGTGTTGTGTGTTCAGCTATCTTGTTAGGTCTGGGTGGAGGGCAAACAGGTGGCAAGGCAAGTAGAGGAAGCTGCTAAAGGTGGAGAGGAGGAACCAATTGGAATACAGAAAAGAAACCGCAATATCAGATATTTGTGACCAGAGACTTTTTCTTGGGTGGAACATGCACAATGAGGAGCTCCTAGTGACCTTAACTGACCTGGGCCTCATTACCATCTAATTACGGTAAAGCATTATGGGTTTGACTCTCCCCAGTAGGCATTTTGTGAAAGGTTCTGGGAAGACGCATACATAGAAAGGAAAATGTTATAAAACCCTGTCCTGTTATGTAAACTGTTATGTAACCCCAACCTGTAAATCACACAAAGGCAGGAAACAGCAACAAATCCCACCAAACTACTGAGCATGAAAAAGACAGTGTGTGCTAAGACTTCAGGGTCTTCTCTACTCGTCGCAAATGACAGATCCAGGTGCTCTCATTTCTGTTGATTATATTTTGCATCAGCAAAATCTCTGTGCTAAAGCTACTATTTTAAGTGACATTTTGCAACAAGTTATAAGTACTGTTAACTATATTCATGCAAATACAACATGGCATCATCAGTTTTGTAACATACCCAAGTTGAACAATGAGGTATTCAATGTGGATTTGCTGTATCATTCTAAAATGCATTGGCTATGGCAGGAACAGGTGTTAGTCACAATTTTATCTCTTCAAATGGGGGGAGGGGATGGGTGTATACATACATGATGAGTGTGAATGACCTGTCTCTCCCTCTGAGACATACTTTGGCTTTGCAGTAAATGCTGCTTGTGTGGGATTGCTTGTACTTGTGATCACTCTGTCATCGGCTCTACTCGGTATCAGTACTGATTCCTGACACTGGGAATCGAGGACCAGGGAACAACATCCAGGCAGACCTAACAACCTCATACTATTTAGGGTGTGGGATCCCTCCCTCACCAACCAAATTAGTAGACAGGATATATATATATGTGTGTGTGTGTATATAAACTCTAATACATCTGGCAGAAGACTTCTCAGTGAAAACCTTACGGGCTAGGAAGGATTGGCATGAAATATCCAAATTACTAAAGAAAAAAACCTTAATCCTAAAATATTAATTATATTATGCAAAAATATCCTTCAAACATGAGGGTGAAATAAAGACTTTCCCAAACAAAACCTGAGAGATTTTGTTAATACCAGACCCACCTTATAAGAAATGCTAAAAGGATTTCTTTCATCTGAACCAAAACAACATAATAAATAATAAGACATTATCTGGAGATATAAAACTCACTGGTAATAATATATAGAAGCAAATAAAGCATCAACAGAAAGAACCAGAAGTTAAGCAAAAAGTAATTTAAGGAATATTATATTACAAGCATATTAAAATAATAAAACTGCACCGACTACTATTAATTTTTAACTTTTGATTCTTTAGTCATACTTATATATCTCACATGAACACATTATATTATATATTTTAATATAACTTTAGCAAAAATAATTAATTGATTTCAAATAAAGCATTTCAAGGAATTTCTCTAGCAACATAAGATATTCATGAACCAAGGACACATAGCATTTTGCAATTCAAAGTAGAACCTTCTCTAAGAGCATTTAACCTTAAGAAAGAAAGGGAATACACATAAGGACACATACTTTGTTAAAAAATTATCTTGAATCATTTTTTTTATTGATATCACTAAAATGTGCTTAATGATTACATAAATGAAGGGTTTCTTGCAAAGTCTAAACTGTTCTCATTATGGAGATTACAAAGTGGTTTGTATAGATGAACTCTATTAGTGTAATCTATAGAGGAGAATGGATGGATGGATTCATCTATAGTATTTTTCAAGGGGACATAGTAAAATAATAAATGATAAGTGATGATCATTTCCATTCCCATGATTATGTAAATGTTCCCCAGGAGAACGTTTATTATGAATACTGTCATTGAAATCACCCTTCCTTCTGTTGACAAGAGCTGAATGTCTTTGAAGATCTGATTACTAAGCACTTCATAAGATGTAGTGTGTGATGCTATCAGTCGGCACCACCAAAGAAATGTCACTATGAAATTCCTTTGTTGTGAGTAATATTTTAAAGCAAATATTCAAACATCTCCATAAGGTATGCTGAGCTTTTCCAGCATAATAAGTAATAATGATTCTTACAATACAACCCAAGCATGCTATTGTTCTTTGAATCATGTTAATGGTTATTCAAAGCATTACTCAGCATCAGATTATTTCAGTCAATGATACAAAATGATTTACAGAAACATTTGTATCATACACATGTAGAAAGCACCAAGAAATATGTTACTTTTTCAACAACACTGTGCAGTATTATGTTGTATGATTATGGATTATGCAATAACATTCTTCTTTCTTGGGAGTAGTGATCGCTATTTCCAAAGAATTCTCCTAATGTAAGAATATGTATGTGCTAGATCTAATGAATTCATACAATTTTATAAATACCATCTCTATGCTAATTTAGTTTCTTTGTTTTGCATAAAATACTATTGGATATTAAATAACTGAGTCAACACTATTATAAAACATTCCACCCAGTTAATTTATTAAAACAAGTGATCAAAAACAGAAATGTCCCTAGCATCTAAAACACTTTAGCTATATTTAAGCAACCAGTCTAATTATGTATCTACTCTGTAAACACCATTAAGGAACTGTGAAGAAAACTCAAAAAGTAGAGAATATGAACGTTCTTTTCAATGAAGATTATAATATTTGTTAACTGAAAATAGTTTGCAAAGAATATAGGAAATAGGTCTAAAAGAATAGGTAAACAAGAATAAGAGGATGACATGGAGTTATATGCACAAATGGAGATAGAATTATAGAAAGATAGTTCTAGGTTTCATGAGTCAATGTGTGTTATGCTTAGCCTGGTTAATATATCGTGAATCATTTCAGCAGATATTCTACACAAAAGCAAAATAGTCATATATGCAAGTACTCACATAATATTTATTACATACTTGACACTTTTCCAAGATTTTTGTAAATATCAACTCATTTAAACTGCTCCCTCTCAAAAGTAATCCTATTAGATATATATACTATTGTTTCCATTTTAAAGATGAGATTCCCTGCTCAAAGTCACACAGTTACTGATTAGGGGGTTATGATTGTAAAACAAGGTAATTTGGCTCCCAGGACTCTACACTAAGCATTATTGTTATTCTACATTTCTTCAGTGAGACCATTTTTCAAATAACACTTAAAGTAATATATGATGAAGTCATAACCAAGCAAACAGTTTATGTGTAATACAAAATTAATCAACCTGCTGATATGTGAAAATTGTCTTCAGTAATTCATATGTAGGCAGCTGATTTTTTAGGTTTTGCTGAATGCTGATCCATAGTAAGTAATAAGAAACATTTATGGTCACCTTTAATCACTATTAAATATATTTTGTTCAACGTTATTTTATCTTCACTTTTTTTTATTCTGGACTATTTTTTTATTATTTATTAAGACTACAGAAAAAACTAAATGAGCACCTGTGTTCAAAGTACTATATAAGAGGCACCAAAAAAGACAATGAGTTTGCTTGTCTCAACCCAGAAGATCATAATCTAGTGTTTGTAACATCCTCTTCCCAGTCTTTAGGTACCTAGTGTCTTCCCTCATTCTGCTTTTAAGTCAACTTTCCAGAAAGAAATGGAAACAAATTGACATTGATTTATCCTGACATTTTATTTTATTTTATTTTATTTTATTTTTGAGACAGAGTGTCGCTCTGTTGCCCTGGCTAGAGTGAGTGCCGTGGCATCAGCCTAGCTCACAGCAACCTCAAACTCCTGGGCTTAAGCAATCCTACTGCCTCAGCCTCCCGAGTAGCTGGGACTACAGGCATGCACCACCATGCCTGGCTAATTTTTTCTATATATATTTTTAGTTGGCCAGATAATTTCTTTCTATTTTTAGTAGAGACAGGGTCTCGCTCAGGCTGGTCTTGAACTCCTGACCTCGAGGGATCCACCCGCCTCGGCCTCCCAGAGTGCTAGGATTATAGGCGTGAGCCACCGCGCCCGGCCAATCCTGACATTTTAGGTGATGACTTCTCACAGAGTTATTTGCCTTCTAAGAAGAATCAAATTTATAAGATGTATGTCAGAATTTTAGGAATCAACCAGAATATGAAAACAAAATCATGGTAACAAGAATTCCAAAGAACTTCAAAAATTTGCCTCAAAGCGTGGTTCCTGGTACATACGCAAGGAAAGCTTAGATAATTGTGGTGGTTGTTATGCCACAAATGAACAAAGTTGCATTGATCCACACATGGTTCTTTGGCTTTTTCATCCCCTTTCTCCTCAGTCACTAAAACGACATCTTAATATTCCTGAATCAACAGTTATGCAGTAAGATTGCATAAATGTATTTATGCATTATATCCTTTTCTATTTCCTGTTTTTATCAACATAGTTAAAATCAATACATATCGATATATATAGATTTGATTCCATTATCTTACTTCCTCTAGGTAGATTTCATTTCCACATATTAAAGTTATTTATCTATTGTTGATAGATGCTTGTTTGTAACTATTGGCTATTATAAGAAATATTGCAATTAACATCTTCATATATTTTGGTTGTTTCACCACGAAATTCTAGTTAATTATTATAGTAACTTTTTTTTTTTTTTTGAGATACACTTTTGCTCTGTTGCCCCAGCTAGAGTGCAATGGCATCATTAGCTCACTATAACCTCAAACTCCTGGGCTCCAGTAATCCTCCTGCCTCAGCCTCCTGAGTAGCTGGGACTACAGGCACATGAAACCACACCTGGCTAATTTTTCTATTTTTAGTAGAAACTAAATCTTACTCTTGTTCAGGCTGGTCTCAAACTCTTGGCCTCAAGCAATCCTCCTGCCTTGGCCTCTCAGAGTGCTAGGATTACAGGCATGAACCACCATGCCCAACGGGTAGTGACTTTTAAATAACAAGCATTAACTAAATATTTTATTCATCAATGAATGAATAATGAATATATATGAGAAGTAGTGTTTTTAAATGCTTTCCTGGGCTTACTTCAATCATCTCTCTTCCTGTTAACTAATTCTTCTGCTAAGAGTGATACTATCAACTAGTCCTCAACTTCAGGTTCCTTGAGAGAAACTGATTTCATTTTCATAGTTACAGTTCCCCAAATCCTGAGAAATTGTTATTGGCTCAGTTGGGATAAGGGCTCCTCATCTGTACCCACCAGTTATGAAAAAGGAATAGGATCCTACTGTATTATTATAGTGGCACTCTCAAGGGATGCCTTGAGGATAGAACATTTGAAGAACAGTGCCTGGAATAAGGATATTATTTTGAATACAAAAATAAAAGAGGAAAAAATTAAGTGTATTCTTCAGCTAGCTTATACAATGAAATATTTGATTAGTTATTTTCCTTTAATATTTTAGATTAAAAAGAAAAAAATAATTTAGGGCTTTATTCTTAATCTCTGACCCAGAATTCTCTATGTTAGCCACTTTTCATTCATCGTGAACATTTAACATTTCAGTTCTCTGTAAACTATTCACTTTGTAATGTTATGATATACTCTCATAATTTTCTAATTGCCTACATCACTTGCTAGTTACTTTTAATTTATTTGGGGGAAATACTCTTTCTTCTTCTTTTAAAGTACTCTTTTTTTAGTATATATTTTCTTCCAATATGAAATATTTCAATTTCATCACTATGACAAGAATTTCCAAGTGTAAATTTCTCATAATATTAGTCTTCTGGACTCCAAGCTCACATATTTAGTTGCCTTTTTTATAGCTAGTAGACATCATAAATAAGGCCCAAACTGATTTCTTGACTTGATCTCCCCCTCATCACTTCAAATCTCCTTTCCTCCTATCTGTGCTAAGTCATCAATGAATGGCACCTCCATCTACCATTTGTACTCAAGGAACATAGAAGTCATACTTGACATTTTCTTTAAGTCCCTCAAATCAAATATATTATCAAATTATTTGCTTCTGGTATTCAAGGTAACACCTTGGGTAAGTCATCTTCATCAATCACATGGACGATTGCAATAGTATTCTAGCTAGAATCCCTTCATCACATTTTCTTTTCTTTTCTTTTTTTTCCTTTTATTTTATTTTATTGAGAAAAAGGAAAGAGAAGTGTAATCATTTTTCAGCAATTGAGGAAGATGGCAGACTCTCATCTTAAAGAACCATCATCTGTCCCCACTATAAGCAGAAATACAGAGCTTTTAAAGAGGGTTTTTAGATCGGGGCTATTGCTGTTCACTACGGTTGGTGGTACTGGTTGGCCTTATCTCCAGTGAAGATGTCTTGATGACCTTTGCCCAGATAATTCCATTGAGCCAACTCCTGTGGTTTAAACTATAGAAAAAAAAAAAAAAAAACAACAACAACAACAAATAATACTCTTCTGCCCCTCTGATTACTGGCCTCTGGCAGGAATGCAGGTTTTAGTTCCCAGAAAGACTGGAGGGGAGTTAAAGAGACAACTTGTAATACATTTTGTCCATTTTCAGGCCTTTACCTGTGTTACATATTCCTCATTGTTAACTTTACCCTTCCATATCTATCAGAGTAGGGATGACATAGTCATTGAGCTACTTCCCACTGAATTGGGGAGATGTTTTAGATGGAAGGTTTGTACTTATTTATGCCATTGTTATTTTTGGTTTTTAAAGAATACTGCAGATTACTAGGTGAAAAGGGCATAAGCAACAAGTATAACTGTGAGGACTGACAAGGAGAAATGGAGGATACCTGATAAGAGATATTTTACCCCACTTGGTATCTAAGACACCAGTAGGACTGTGGGTCCTTACTGTCACCTTGTACGTGATGTCTGATACAGGGCTGGACAAGAAAGAAACTCTGAGTATTGAGCTATTAGTCATTCCCTGTAGTTGATCTGAGAGACTGGCTTCTGCAAATTAAATTATATGTAGGAATACTTGAACCAAACAAGGTTTAGGATGGCAAACCCAGCAGTGAGACAGATCAGCAGAAGAGGCAACAGTTTGGGAAATCCTCACTACGGAGTGGCCTCTCCATCCTACAAACAGAACAAATTAACCAAATAAAGGTTAGCAAAAATATCAACATTTTCATTTTTTCTTCTTAAACAGATACTTTAGATCACCTAAAAGCTGGCCCATCACTGGGAGCTTGAGTTCTCTTCTTCCATGGGACACCTCTTTACTATGGTATGATGGACCCAAGGTATTACACCTGACAATTTCAATGAGATGTGAGTTATTAGAGACACTTTGTAGGGTCCCTTCCATTTCTCTGCTTCCAACTGGGGCAAAGAATTGAAAGAGGCAAACTCATGCATAGTGGTTAGTATTTGACATATTTCTTTACTCTGTTTCTTTCACTTATGGTTATATTAATATTATCATACTTACCTCGGGGTGCTAGGAAGGGTCTCCCATAAACTATGTCATAGGGGCTTAACTTAAGCCTGCTTCTAGAGACTACCCTTATCTGGAGGAAGGCAAGCATCAACACCCTATTCCGCTTTAGATAGGTTTACTGAATCAATTTTGCTAAGTTTTCTTTAGAGTATGATTCACTTTTCCTCATAGATGAGGTCTCCAGAATGCATGCAATTTCTCTTCTAGATATAGGGCTTTGCTTACTTGCTGAGTTAACTCCAATGTAAATGAGGGTCCATTATCATTGTAGGGAGGAAGGGAGCCCATACCTTAGAATGAGTTCCTTCAGAAGAATTCTGATAATTTCAGATGCTCTCTCCTTTTGGGTAGGGTAAGACTCTACATAACCTGAAAAGGTATCTACTAATACAATCAAGTATTTGAGGTTTCTAGTCATTTTAGGCATCTGAGTGAAATCAATTTGCCAATCATCGAAAAGGTGGGTCCCCACATGTTGGGTTCCCTGTGCAGCAGGTTCCTTTTCTGTCTTTGGATTGTTTCAAGCACATAAAGGACAGTTCTGAGTTATTTTTCACACAGGGTCTTCTTCAATGAAGTCTTACCAAATCCATAAAGGCATCGCACCCATAGTGTGTGCATTCATGTAGGTGCCTCATAAGGGGCTGGACCAAGGCTTCGGGTAGAAGAATGAGTCCATGAGAATTCTGTAACCACTTAGCTGTGTCATCAGAAGTTTCAAAGCCCCAGTCTTTACCTATTTCTCCCATTCTCATTAGTGTAGTGGTGTTTATATTGATCTAAATCTAGCCAGGGTACCAAAGCCCCAAAGAACAGATCACCTTTAGTGTCTTCCTTTTTTGGGAACCAGGACAGTGCACGATGGCTGCCTGCTTGGGCCCAGCCATGGGCTGTATCAGAGCCATTATTTCAGTGGTGTACTTAATATCCTTATTTCCTGCCATTAGGAACCTCGTTTTCTTCCAAATGGCACCATGAGCATGCACAACCATAAAAGCATATTTAGAGTCTGTATAAATGTTTACCTCTTTTCTATGCTCTAGATAACTAAAGATCTCTGGTTAAAGCAATCAGCTCAGCTTTGTGGGCTAAAGTTGCAGGTGGCAGTGCCATTGCTTCTAGTACCTGTCATTCTGTGACCACCGCGTATCTAACCCTTCATTGTCCATTGTCCATAACGTTGCTCCAGTCAGTGAAAAGATCCTGTTCTGGCTCTGGCATCAGCTGATCTGACAGATCCATCCTGCTAGAATAGACGGCCTCCAGAACCTCTAAACAGTCATACTGAAAAGGCTCATTCTCTTCATCTGGTAACAGGGTGGCAGGATTGCCAGTAGCCACCAATAACCTTCCCCCTTTTGTTCTAATAAAGTCAGAACCCGGTGGTGGCATATACAACAACAGGTTGTGCTAAGCTGAAGTTGTCAGCCTTATACTAAGTCACAGGTAGCTGCTGCTGCTGGAGGCAACGAGGCCATCCTTTCATAAAATTGTCCAGTTGCTTTGACAAGTATGCCACTGACCATGGGTTGTCTCTCAGCATCTCTAACCCTAAGAACCTGCAGAGTTGTCCACAGGTTTCCTTTCTAAGCTCTCACTAAACAGGGTAGGAGGGGTTTTAAACACCTGAGGCAACACAGTCCAGCAGTACTGTGAGGTAATTCTAGTCTTAGGATCCTGCCATTCAAATGCGGCTGACTATATCATTAATAGCACGTAGATCCTGCAAAAATCTATACTTATTGATACGGGGAATTTAAATTCTTTCTGCACATCCTGGGGTCCCGTTGGCCCATACGGCATTACTTACTTTTTGGTAGACATTGGGAGGAATGAAAATTGCTTATTCTTGCAATTGCTGTTGCAGTCAATGATGTGCAAGTCTGCTGAGGCCCAAACTTCAAAACAAACTGCTCCACAGTGGCAGCTTCCTGTGAGCTTCACCAGGCCCTGGTATTCAAAGCCAGCAGGAGCTTGGCAGCACCCTTGGAGGAGAGCTTCTGCTGCTTCTGGAACAGCTCCCAGTTCTCTGGCTGCCATGCCATCCAGTATGGCTGCTGAGGATGTCAGGGTTGCTGGAGTCAGTGGCAGAGGTGGAAGCACCAGCTCCACTGGAACCTCCCTGGGGCCTGCCTTCTGGGCCTGTGATGGTGAGTTCCTCAGCCGCGGCTTTGCTGATGGCTGCCTCACTGTTGCCTGGCCCTCACCCCTTGCCTAGCTCAAGGGGTACCGTGAGTGGCTGGTACCGGGGGGTCAGGGGGACAGCTATGGGGTCTCCACATCACTTCTGCCCATGTGGCTTTGCAGTGGTGGCACTCTTGTGTCAATTAAAAAGTCCACTAATGAAGTCCCCACTGTCAGTCATACCTGGGGCTTCTGTGGGGATATTTGGATTAGAGCCCTTAGTGAGTCATGGAGCCCGAAGCTTCCTCCTTCATCATCTGAGTCCTAGAGTCTCTATTCTTCTCTAGTGTTATATATTAATGCTTTAAAGGTGATATCAACAAGCTGTGAGGGATTTATGCCAATTGCCCTTTCCACATGCTGCAGTTTCCTCCATGTACCAGGCGCACTCTGCCCTATAAAAGTCATATCAACCTTGCACATATTTTCAGGGGCCTTTGGATCCACATCTGTATATTTTTCATATGCCTTATAGATGTGTTCCAAAAATTTAGAGGGATCTTCATTAGAATTTTGTTGTAATTCTTGGACCTTGTTTAAACTCTTTTGTCTAGGCACTCCCCTCTGGAGGCCTGCCAGAGTACACATTCGGTAATGATTTATTCTCACACCATCTGCATCCACATTAGGATCTCAATTTGTGTAAATCCAGTAATACCCTGCCAGCTGTCCTTGTGCTTTCAAGCCCCCATCTGGTATTGCCATAATGGAAATTGCCCTGCCCTGGCTATGGGTGCCCTATGGACAAATGGGTTCCCTGCTGGATCTTGAAAGGAGAGACCATTTGCATTCCCAAACCATAATCCAGTGGGTATGGGACTGAAGAATTCCAGTCATCCTCTCCTTGACCCCTCCCTCACAGTGCTGCAGTGGGTGATGACAGTTGCTCTGGGCCTGGCTCTGTGTGGGGCCACTTCCCAGGCTGGCCATGGGACTCTGGCAGGAGCAGCAGTTACAGCAGATGGGGCAGTGAGACCTGGGCAACACAAGCTCAGACGTGGTCAGGCCTGTGGCTCCTTCCGTCATGAGTGGGGAACTGGCAGCTGAGGAGCATGTTCTCTGAGGTTTGGATTGCTAACCTGGTTAATTCCTCCTCAATTTCATCACCTGGGTCTATTATTACTATTAACTTTGTCCCAGGCCTTTCAGCCCCTTTATTATGGAATTGCACAAAAGATTGTACATATGGGATCTCATCTCATTTACCTGACCGTTGACAAAATAATTCCAGTTGTAAGATAGTATAATAATTTGAGATTCCATTCAATGGCCACTTCTCCTCACACTCTAGCATGTACATTTGTCAAGCAGTATTATAATAAAACACCATTTTCTTTTCAGACTTAGATTTATAGCTATAAATTGACCATTCAGCCAAGATTCTCACCAAGGGGCTTTCAGATGAAATAAAAACAGAGCCTACCATGTTGAAACAAAATTCACAAACACAAGTTGACAATTGAAACAAAACTCACAAACAACAAATACAAGCGGACAATTAGATAATACAGGGAATTCCCAACGCAACCTCAAATGCCAAGGCCTTATCAAAGAAAATGGAACTGTACAAATGAGAATAAAATTCTCCTAATAACATGAACTGATTTCTACTAATTCAAAAGGGAATGAATTCCACAGGTTCCCTAGTTCCACTCATTGTGCCTTCCACCCCCATGGCACCTACTACAGAGCTGGAAGTTTCACAACATTCCCCAAATGGGTGGAATCAAGGGTCTTGGTATGCACACTGAGAAACTAAAAAAGCCAAGGCATCACAACTCTTCCCAAATTGGTTTCCTTTTCCTCAATGAGGTTCAGGTTGTCAGGAGTTGTGTCTAATTCAGGTAGGGAGATATGGGAGTTCCCTGGAGCTAAATAGGGTCTTGTAGCTGCTGGGGCAGTCCCTCCCTCTTTCATCCAGAAAAGATCAATGTGCCTACAGGTGAAGACCTACAGCTTGACCCAGGGCTGTTCCCCATCTCTTCCAGCAATCATGGGGTGCCATTCCACTGGGGTGCTCATGCGCCCATCCAGGGATGCCAAATTTATTACCAAAGGTTCAGTACTTGTCCTCGAAGCCAAATAAAGAATGAGGACAAGTGGTTTGAGGAAAAGAAAAGCTTATTAATTTGCTGGCAAATGAGAAAGATGGCAGACTCTCATCTGAAAGAACCATTGTCCCCACATTTTCTTTTTAACCCACATACTACCATAAATTCAAGTATTTTTAAAAAAGCTGTACTTTATTGAGTTATAAATGACATAAGCTGCACGTATTTAAAGTATACAATTTAATGAGTTTCAACATATAAACAATTATCAATTAATCACCACAATCAAGACAGTAATCCCAACATTCTCTGTACAAAGTGTAGCATCCCATTTTAAAAGCCATAAACAATGCTAAGTGTTTGACTTCACATAAATCTCCAGTACTTTCTATTAGAGATAAAATTTTACAGGTATGATATTTCAGTCTTTCAGCACCTCTACATATTTACTTTCAGTGTAATTTGTATTCTTTCAATAGCAGAATTGTTATTTTTATTTTTGGTAGGTTTGATAGTTTTCTGTGTGTCTCTCTGTGTGTATGTGTGTGCATGTGTGTGTATGAGGTCGAACATTTAAGCAAAGGATGCTTCATTCTCTACATTGTCTACAAAAATAACTCTTTAGTTATTCTCTCTAATAATATAGTTTAAAGTTTAGGAGAGCATCATGTCACGCTTTTAATTGAAATGTATCATATCAGCTTTTTGTCTAAAGCTGAGAATAATTTTACTCCAGAAATTATTATAAAATGTGACAGATGTCTATCTTTATCTTCTAAATCTAGGAAAATCTTTAATTTGCCCAATTTTCTTCTCTTACTTTTTATTTCTTTTCTTTATCTATATCATCATAAATGTGAAAGAATTCAAAAAATGTACATAATAATGTGGGTCACCTAATATTTAGGAGAAAATTATAATATATTGATAAAAATTCTCAATCTATGTTTCCCATTTACTTTCCATAGCCATTTACTAAAACAGAAACAGACAAATGTCATGCATTATTGTTCACATCTTAAATAGCATAAGATGTTTCTCAAATAATAAGAAAGGATGTATTGCAGTAATAATATTACTCTTATTTATATAAAGAAAGGTAATAATGTTACATAATTTCCCTACACAACAAACTTTGCAAGATCAATAAAGGGAAGCTTACTCTCTCTTTACTGAAATACTATATTTCAATTTTAATTCTGAAATGTATGAACACACTGATTTTTTATAATTATTTTTACTGCTATGGATAATATATTTGTCTATTTTGGGCTATTTGTATTTAAAACTGGAGTCATTTTACCTAATTACAGATCACCACTAATTCCAACGGCAATTTCCCATGACAACATTAGATGATGAGAGCTGAAAGTCTTGTTCTTTCTTGGTAAGATGCAACTGTCTTTTTAATGTGCTAGCTGTAACTGTCCCTTTCATACTGTTAGGACGCAAAATAGATTTTCAATCAAATTGCAGCTTTAACTTCTATTAAAATTACCTTGATATCTCTAGTCCTTGGTACATGCCTGGACATATTAAAAAATTATGACATTAGTATATGAAGGCATCATATAGGAGTGATTTCAAGAGCTGTTTTCTGTTTTCTGAATGGTACAGGAAGAATTACTCTAAGTCCTAATGAAAATTCTGTGGAATGGAAAGTCATAAAATGACAATGACTATCTCCAGAATAGGTCCTCAGTAAAGTAATGGTGTTCTTTAAATTCTCCAAAGCATGAGATTACTATATATAAGCTATTTCCAAAATAACTCTTATAATCCTTGATGACTCATATGCACAGGTGAACCTAAATGGGTCTTGTGCTGAATGTGACTCCAGGAGGAGGAACAACAAGATTATTTGCTTTTCATGTTCTTTCCTTTTTGATTATATTTCCTTCTGTCTTTATTAGATTTTTTAAAAACCATGTATATGTGATTAGAAATTAGGTAAATTTCAGACAAGTACTTTATTTGTATTTATTATTTATTTTGCACAAGTACTTTAATAAGCATATTTTAATGGAGTATCATTTCTGGTCTAAAAATGATCGTGTTAGGCTATGCTAGCTTGCAATTTGGAGAGCTTATTTCTTTTTTAAAAAGGGAATTTGAATCAATGATTGTTAAGATATCAAGTGGATGATTATGCACATGTGCCAGCTCTGTGGCCCAAATGCACAATGGACACAAAGTCTCTATGTTTCCTATGATTTGTCTAAACTTCTGATCAATTTGTTTGGACTTGAAGAATAACCAACCATTAGAGCTAGAATTGCCTAAAGGAGTAGATTTCATGTTTTTATATTTTTAATAATATCAATCACTTAGGATATTCCATGAATAAAACAATACGCTCACTTTTCAAATTCTGGATTTTTGTGTGTTTACAGATATGCTAATTTTTTTAGAATTTCTTTACTATTCATATTGAGATTAAAAGTCTCTTCCTAACAAGCTGATATGAAAATTAAAGCAAGAAAATTACAACAGAGAAGCAAGTGAATTCTATGAATTCTGTTTGTGAATACATAGAAATGTACTTGTCTGAATAACATGTATTTTGAGGTGTTCAGCAGGCAGGTGGAACAATATAAAAATATGCCATGACTATGAAATTGAGTTCTTGTAGTTAAAAAAGGCTTTTCTATTTAATGAAATATATTTGTGGAGCAAAAAGCTATTAAAATTAGGCACTAAGGAAAAAATTTATAAGGGTAATATGAATCTGTAAGTAGTTTTGAACAAACATGTTAATTCTGAAAAATAATTTTAATTTATAAAAATTTAAGAGAAAAGTTATTTCAACATTTTTTATTGTTAAGATACATCCAAGGATGTTTATAAATTGAGATTTAGACAACAGTTTTAAGTGTGTATAAAGGAGAAAGAAATAAAAGTGGGAT
This sequence comes from Lemur catta, assembly GCF_020740605.2. Classification (NCBI taxonomy): domain Eukaryota; kingdom Metazoa; phylum Chordata; class Mammalia; order Primates; family Lemuridae; genus Lemur; species Lemur catta. Next base: position 56,114,880 of record NC_059139.1, on the reverse strand, counting down.
GGCAAAAGCCAAGAAGAGAAAGATGAAAGAAGTAGAGATGTAAGATGTGTTTAACTAAAGACTAGTTGTCACTATCTCTAACTCAGATATTGACACCAATGTCAGAAATTTTAAATTATCTTGATGTATAAATTAAGAAACTAAAATATAAAATTAGCAATATAAACGACTGTTACTTACAATTACTGGGGTTTTGTGTTTTTGGTAAAACATTCATTTAGTCAAACAAAATACACTAAAATTATCATTATAAACTAAGCAACAAGATATTTCTAATCTATGTCTTTGCTAATTTCCTCAGTAGCTTTCCACAGTTATTATGCTTTGTTTTCGGTAAGTAATAGTTTTCTCTGCATCCTAGTCATGACTCTCTATTCACTTAGATATTCAAAAGTAGAAGTTTTTTTTTTTTTAAGGCAATTTGAATTGTGTCAGTTTTATAAACAATTTTAGAGACAATATAGATCTTAAAATATAATCAGGAAAGGAGAAAACAGCATTAGAAATAGTGATTTAATTTTCAATCTTTTCTTCTACAGAAAAGTAACATCTGCATTTCATCATTAAGACAAACATAGTATCTTTGAATAGGATTCTGGGGGTACTTATGTTTAATTGGAAACAGACTTCATTATTTCTGTGATAACCATTTGGCATATTATATCACTTCATTTTAATACATTATCATGTTGTTTATAAGAGATTTCCAAGAAGAATGCAAACACATGTCATGGAAGCTGCTTCATTTTTATTTTATTTTGAGGCTAGCCAAAATACTCGTTATGGTTTTCTACTTTTTCATTAATATGAAAACAATCCTATTATCATCATGGAAATACTTATCACGTAATTTTATCCAGCAGGAATACCTAAAAGTTTGTAAAATGTAATAACTTGATAATTATCTTAAAGTTATAATTCATTTTCTTAAAAAAAAAAATCCTTCATTATAGAGTGCTGACAAAATAATAAAGGATGGTTCAACAACAGGGCCCAAAACAACATATAAGAGAAAAGGTACATATTATGATCTAGATTAATCTAGGGACTTACAGAAAACCTAGAAGAATGAATGAGTCATATGACATTTAAATAATCTCCTGGGTTATTATCAATCTTTTCACTCTTTCTGATAAGACTAGAGAAAGAGTGCATCTAAAGTTTTATTTCCTGGCAAGTATTTGGAATGCAGATAATCTTTGATGCCATTTGTCTGTGATCCAATTGTCATTGACATCCTAAAATAATAATGAAATAGCTCATGAAAAAAATGCTTGAATAGAATAGTATACCCAATTACCAGTTGAGGTGGCCAGAGAGATGGCACCAATTATCAGATATAACTTATTTCTCAATAATGAAAAGGAGCCAGGCAGGAAGGAAGGAAGAATGGAAGGAAGGAAGGAAATTGAGGTTGTTCTAGAGACACTGACCTGTCACAGGAAGCCCCTAAGTTCTGCTTTTTAGAACATAAGTACCTGAATTCTAGCCTGGAAGATCTTGTGTGTGTTCTTTCTTTCTTTTTCTTTTTTTTTTGGTTTTAATAGATTTTAGTTTTAAGAGTAGTTTAGGTTCATAGCAATATTGAGCAGAAGGTACAGAAATTTCACATATACCTCCTTGCCCCCACACGTTTAACCTCCCCCATTATCAACATCTACCACTACAGTATACATGTATTATAGTTGATGACCCTACATTAACACATCCTTATCATGCAAAGTTCATAGTTTACCTTAGGGCTCACTCCTGATGTTGTGCATTCTATTGATGTGTGCAAATTTATAATGATGTGTATCTGCCATTATAGTATCAAAAACAGTAGTTTCGCTGCCCCTCAAATTTCCTGTGTTCCTCCTGTTTGTTCATCTCTTTCTCCTATAGTCTCTGGCAAACACTAATTTTTAATTGTCTCCATAGTTTTATCTTTTCCAAGATGTCATATATTTGTAATAATATAGTATGGAACCATTTCAGACTTACTTCTTTTGCTTACTAATATAAATTTTATTTTCCTCCATGTATTTTCGTGACTTGATAGCTCATTTCTTTTTAGTGCTGAATATCCTCTCATTCAGAGGTACAACAATTTATTTACCCATTCACCTACTGAAGGGCATCTTGAATGCTGCCAAGTTTTGGCAATTATGAATAAAGCTGTTATAAACATCTGTGTATGGGTTTTTGTGTTGACATTAGTTTTCAACACCTTTGGGTAAATTCTAAGAAATATCATTTCTGGATTACATGGTAAGATGATGTTTATTTTTGTAATAAACCACCAAACTATCTTCCAAGGTGACTGTATTTGTATCCTCACAATCAGTGAATGAGAGTTCCTGTTGTTCTACATTGTTGGCAGTATTTAATATTGTTGGTGTTCTGAATTCTGACCATTCATGAAGATGTTTAGTTGTATCGTATGGTTGTTTTGTTAATGAAAGCTCTGTACTTGTCCCCAAGGCCACGTCAGAAAAAGGATGACAAGTGATTTGAGGAGAAGGAAACAGAAGTTTATTAATTTCTAGGCAAATCAGGAAAATGGCAGTCCAAGGCTATTGTTGTTCAACTATAATTGATGACTCTGTCCCATCTCCACCTGAAAACAATCCTGTAACCTCCTCTCAGGACCTCCATCTCCTTGGAGGTTCAATGGAACCATCTCCTATAGCACAAACAAAGGACATTCTTGCACCCCTCCTGACCACTAGGACCATTAGCTTGAGACAGGAATGCAGGTTTAGTTCCCAAAAACAGTGGATGAGGTTTTAAAGAGAAAGAAAACCTTTTAGCCATTTTTTTCAGGCCATTCTCTCTGTTACAGTTTTAATTTGCATTTTCCTGATGACATATGATGTGGAACATCTTTTAATATGCTTATTTGTCATGTGTATAACTTCTTTGGTGATGTATCTTTTAAGGCTTTTAGCTCATTTTCCAAGAGTGGTTTATTTTCTCATTGTTGAGTTTTAAGTGTTCTTTGAATACCTTTTATAACTGACCTTTATCCGATATGTCTTTTTAAATATTTTCCCCTATCTGTGGCTTATCTTTTCATTCTCTTGAAGGTGTATTTTGTATACCAGAAATTTTTAATTTTAATAAAGTTAAGCTTATCAATTAGTTCATTGATTGTGCCTTCGGTGTTATATCTACAATGTTGTCCCCAAAACCAAGGTCATCTAGATTATCTCCTATTATATTTTAGGAGTTTTATACTTTTGCAATTTACATTTAAGTCTGTGATACAGTTTTTTTTTTAATTTCAAAAATTTAGGGGTTCCATTAAAAATTGAATTAATTTTTGTGAAGATTTTATGTTTTTTATTATATGTAACCAAATGTTTATCTCAGCCATTATATTGCCTCAGGAAAGCACTTTTGTAATGTTTAACTTCAGGTTATATTATTTTTTGTATTTGCTTATAAAACTCAGCATACTCATTGAGTTTATTTTCTGTGTAAATTTGTTAGCTATATATCAACACAAAGTTGAAAAATTATCTAACGAAAAAGTGTAAGGAAAGATTTGGAACAGCCTATTTGAAATCATACTCTCATATAGCACAGCCAGTTATCTGCTACTTTTGACAACAAAATCATAATAAAATACACATGAAAATAAATTCATTTTAGTGTTTTCTGTGACTAGATAGGAGGAGGTGCAACATACTGTTCATCTAAAGGAATGTGAGTGAGGAAGTAGGGATCCAAGAACGAGTTCCTATATAGCTCACTGAAGAACACTAATTTATCAAGCAACTATATATTTCCCTTACTATTAACTCAGTAACACTTTGTAAAAGCCTGTGGTGCACTTGAAACTACCAAGTATATGCAATTATCATTGACTACATTGTAATTTTCATTTCTATGTCATTTGGATTTTGGTTTGAGAATTTAAGTCTTGAGATTTTTGTGAATGACAAAAATAGCTTACATTTTATTTAAATAAGCTAAAATGCTCATTATCTAGAAGACTCTAAAATCTTGGGTAGAATGTCAGTGGGATCAACTGGATAAAACCATGCCTATAGAGTTCATGAGATTTCAGATATTTGCATGAAAATAATGTATCCTTGAACATCTTTCTAGACTGGAACTCATTCTAAGCCATTAAATTTTAGCATATTTTTTAATTAATTGAAATATGAGTACAGATTAAAAGAAGACTGGGACATTGGATACAATTGATGTCTGCATGTAAAGATAAGTAAAGATAAGTCAAGTCTTCTGGTTGTCAGCTGCAATATAGGATGCCATGACCTAACTCCCCAATGTATGTCTTAATGTGCTATTGCTTCTCCCCTAATTTCTAGATGAGATGGCAAATTCCATATGTCTATATGTCTGCATATATACACAGACAGAAAGTGAGAGAAAGAGTGCATGTACACACACACGTCTTTCTATGTAATCTACATTTGAATCTTCATAGAAGGGAAATTTTAAAAATATATTTGTATATTTATATAAAGATTTATATTTCATAAAACCCTACACAAATATAGAACACTGAGTTAAATATGAAGTTCAGATAAACAAAAACAGAATTATTATAAATATGTCCAAAAAGTTGCATGGAAATAATTATATTAACAAAAATATCTGTTTATCTGAACTTCAAATCTAACTAGGCATTGGCATTTTATTTACTAAGTTTGCAGTTCTCATGCCAAGAATAGCAAGATATATGCTTAAGTTAGCCAATACCTTGTAAATAACCATTATCTTAATACTCATCTATAAATTAAGAAAGTAAAATCATAATTATTTTTTAATTTATAAATGGACTAAGGTGGAATTTAAATTAGTATATGAAAAGGCTTTAAGCAGCCTTTTATCTATGAGGACAATGCAGTTGGCTATCTTATTAAAATTAGCAACCTCTGTCAAGTGGTCACGTTCATATATAGTTATAGTGAAATGTATTTATAATTATTTGAGAGTACACATCATATCTGTCTGTAGAAATAAAATAAGAAAAGACTAATAGTAGCAAATTATTAATCACAGGCACATTTGATAGTGGCGTGCTATTTTAATCACAAGCAAAACTTGGAATTTAAATCTATGCACTGTGTTTCAAAATATCCTAAGATTGGAAAATGTAAACAGAAAATGTTTTGTCATTCTTATTTCAACAATTTTCTCTGAGGGAGCTTAATGACTAAAGAAAATAATACCATCTCTTCCCCTCATGACCCAGGAGGCAACAATGTGGTCCCATTCAGCATTTAAGTTACCTGCTGCTTTTGATCTCTTCCAAACCAAGGAAACATGACAAGAGTAAAAATAGTGACTTGATATATGTTAATAATCTTCGTGGAAGGGATTGTTTGCAGTAGCAAAATAATGATTTAATAATAACCTAAGCAAGTACTATGTGTTATCAAGAGCAGTTTTAAAACAAAGTAAAATAATGCAGAAGTTAAAAAACAAAAGTCTTCTTTTTTATTTTTATTTTTTTATCCAGAAATCCAACAATCTGAAGAAAAATTTGTTTATATTTTGGCTTCTAACCTACATATTTAATTATATTGCATCCATATAAATACATATACACAAATAGGTCATAGTTTTATGAAAATAAAATTATTAAATATTCTATTTTGAGATGTAGCACATACATTGGTAAAAAAATAGATTCTGGAGAGGACTTGCTTAGGTAAAAATCTGTTTTTATGCTTATTAGTAATGTAGTATTGGGAAAATCACTTAACCTCTGTACATCAGTTTCTTCCTCTAAAAAATGGGGAAATAATACCAGTACCACCTCACAAGGCTGTTATGGAAAAAAGTAAATATTGATATTTTTAAAGTACTTAGAACAGTATCTGATGCTTAGAATGCACTATGTATGTTTATTAAATAAAATAAGTACAACACAATTTGTATTTAATTAACAATGATCATGTTATTAATTTTTCCATATCAGTACAGAGAGTTCTAATTGATTTTTAATGGCTCCTCAGTATTCCAGAGCATTTACTTCACATAATTTATTTAATCATTATACTTCTGATGAATATTCAGGTTATTTATAATGCTTTCATTATAATTACCAAAGTTCCTACTATAAGAATCCCTGTACAAATATCTTGCTATAGTGTAAGGATATTTCTGTAAATTAGATTTCTACATATTTTTTTTTTTAATTTTGACAGTTACTGGCAAATTGTTCTTGCAATAAGCTGAAGAATCACACACTCTCAAGGGTTGAGTTAGACTTCCCATTTCCACAACTGTTGTCCAATGCTGAAAACGCATACACTTTTTCTCTACTCCAAATCATATTATGGTATCTTGCTCTCAATTTTAACACCTTCGGTGCACAAAAAAAAACAAAAAAAAAAAGTTTGAAACATGAGTTTAAGGAAGTTTGTTTAAACCAAGATACATTAAACCCATAGGAGGGTGTATGTGTTTTCTCAATTGATACATATTTGTTAGGGGTGAAGTGTTACGAGAACAGAATATAGGAATATTCTGAGTCCATACATGGGTACAGAGTGGAAGAACAAAAGAGAGAGATTTTCTTTCATGAAATCTCATTTATTACTCAACTATTTTTAAAGACTGTATCACTCCTGAAGAAGGGTCTCATGAGATGTTTTCCCATGAACAGAAAGAGCTCTTAAAAGAATTATTAAAAATTCTGTTGCACTAGTTTACCTAAGAAGTAAATACCTGGCAAGGCTCCATCTCATCTTCATCTTTCTTATTTGAAGGCCATCCCTATATTAACTGTACCTGAGGAAAAAATGGTAGAAATAGAAATTTGCAATGCCTTAGGAAATATAGAATATTAGTCATTAATCAGCAGATTCAGTGAAACCCTAACAGACCAACCTATTTGTCTATTGACATTGTAATAATTCACTAAGCTGAGAAAACAGCAATATAATTAGTTTTGTAGAAACCTTTATGGAGAGAAATGTGTCCAATCTACTTCCAGAATCTGTAGGAACTTGTTATTAAATAAGATTTCAAAAGAAAATTGTTGAACTTTAACCAATGGCCTAAGAGATACTCATGATTTTGTGAAATCTGTTAACCTTAAGATACTAGTTTAAAGGAAACATTGAGGAGGGGGGCAAGATGGTGGAATAGAACAGGCTGCACAATGCCATTCTTGTGGAGAGGATCAAAAGTGGAGAATAGATATACACCTTTGGATCAATTGTCTGAGAGAAGGCACTGAGTATCAGTGGAGACGAGGTGGGAGTAAAGTGCAGAAGACAGAATTGGGACAACCTGCTCAATAGGACTGGAGGTACTTGGGGAAGGCATCCACACATAGGGAAGGGACAGAGGAGAAAACTGGGCTCCATGCTTCCCCAAGGATATTGCAACTGGAGCAGGGGGGAAGGCCCCTCCTTGGCAGCAAGCCTTCAGACTGATACAGAGGCCTGGCTGGAAGCTGTACAGCTGCATTGTTCCAGAGAGAAGGCACAACTGGCTTGGAAGCCCTAGATACTGCAGCTGGTGCCATTGTGGCATCCCAGCCCCAGAGTGCTTCTTTTGCCCAGAAGTCAGATCTATAACTGCTCACTCCCCTTCACCCCTCATGTGTGGAGAGAGAGCAAGGAGTCCCGGCACTTAGGGGTGCCCCATGGGTGAGTGAAGTGCAACCCCACCACCACCATCAGAGGATATGCACAGAACAGGAGACCATGCACCTGGCACCCACTGCTGTTGCGAGGGTGGGGCTACACTTTCCATCCTGCAATGTCCCATGCAGGTCCCTCATGAGCCATGCCTCATGTGGGCCCCATGTCATCTGCATGCCTGGCACTGCAGCCACCCTGGCCTATGTGCATGTGTGCTGTGCCCTATGGACCTGCTTCATCCTGTGCAAGTGCTCTGCTCACCAGCCTGCTCCATCATGTGGGTCCACTCCACCTTGTGAGTCAACTCCATTATGAGGCCCTCTGCTATGCCATGCCCCATATGCACCCCCAACTCACCTGTGCACCTGGGACCATGGCTGCCAAGGTCTCCATGCATGTGCATCACACCTGGCAGACCTGTTTTGTTCTGTGCATGTACCCCATCCTGTGCCCTAGCTCTGCCTTGTGTGTGCATGTTGTATTATGGGCCAACCCTGACACAGCAGCCCTTTGACAACCATAGGGGAGATGCAACAGAGATCCAGTGGGAAAGGCTAACAGAGCATCCAGCCCTCTCACACCTTTTCAAGCTTCCAGAGTAGGGCTTAAGCACACCATCCAGGGACCCATTCTTATCCTAACTGGGCAACAGAGGTTCCAGCAGAGGAGAACAGGTGTACCATATCTAATGTTTGTTTTGAACTGAGAGAAGAGGACCCAGATGAGAAGGAACCAGCATAAAAACTCTAGCAGTGTGAACAAACAGGCTGTCTCTGCACCCCCAAAGTATCATAATAACTTTTCATAATAAACGCCAACCAAAAGGACATTATTGAAATGACAGATATGAAATTCAGATTATGAATGGCAAGCAAGATGAATGGGATTGAGGAGATGGTAAGAAATAATCACAAAGAAGGAAACAAACAAACAAAATTCAGGACATTGATGAAAAATTTACCAAAGAGATAGATAACAATAACAGATCTTAAAGAAATGAAAGCATCCCTTATGGAATATCAAAATACAACAGAAGCTTTAACAACAGACTAGATCAAGCAGAAGAAAGAGTTTACTACATTGAAGAAAAAGATTTCAAAATTACCCAGTCAGTAAGAAATGTAGAAAAAAGAACAAAGAAGAATGCACAATCACTGTAAGAAATATGAGATTATGAAAAGCAAGCTAATATAAGAATGATAGGTATCCCTGAGGGAGAAGAAGAAAAAGTAAAAATTATGGAAAACTTATGTGAGAGAATAATAGAAGAAAACTTCCCTGGTATCACTAGAGATTTACATATTTAGATACAAGATCATCACTGAACACCTGGAAAATTCATAGGCAATAGGACATTATCAGACACATGGTCATCAGCCTGGCCAAAGTCAAAATGAAGGAGAAAATCCTATAAACTGTGAATAAAAAAGCAACAAGTTACTTCCAAATGAACACCTATCCAAATAACAGCAGACCTCCAAGCAGCAACCTTTCAAGCCAGAAGAGATTAGGTTCTCATTATAAGTCTTCTTAAATAGACTATGTGCCAGCCAAGAATTTCACAGCCAGCCAAGAATTGCCAGCCAAATAAGTTCCATAAATGTAATAGGAATAGAGTCTTTCCCAGACAAGCAAACACTAAGGGAACTTGTCACCACTAGACCAGCTATAAAGGAAATGCTTAAACATGCTCTGTATATGGAAAATAACAATTGATACCCACCATTGCCAAAACACTTAAAAGTTAAAACTCACAACTCTTATAAAAGAATAACAAAAAGGAGAAAACAAAGCAAGTAGGTATCATTCAACATAATGAACAGAATGCTATCTTATATATCAATACTAATATTGAAAATAAAAGGTCATAATTATCCACTTAAAAGATATAGTCTGGCTGTATGCATGAAAAAACATAACCCAAATATATGCTGTCTCCAAGAAACACAAGGATTCTAATAGACTCAAGATAAAGGAATGAAAAATAAATATGCCATGTGAATGGAAACCAAAAGCAAGCAGGATTAGGTATTCTCATATCAGATAAAACAGCCACGAAAGGACACAGCCAAAAAAAAAAAAAAAATTACAGAGCAATATCCTTTATGAGCAGAAATGCAGAAATCCTAAACATATGACAAAGTGGGACTCATCTGAGCGATGCAACCATGTTTCAACATACACTAAATAAGATACGTTATTCATCACATAAACAGAATTAAAAACTAAGACAATATCATCTCAACAGATTCAGAAAAAGCATTTAATAAAACCCAGCACCCCTCATAATAAAAACCCTCTAAGAAGTGGGCATAGAATGAACACACCTCAAAATAAGAAAAAAATGTATAACAAACCAACAGCTAACATCATACTGAATGCGGAAAACTTGAAGCAGAAAAAAAAGCATTTCCCCTAAGAACTAGAATAAGACAATGATGCCCATTTTCAACACTTCTATTCAACATAGTTGTGAATGTCCTAGACAGAGCAACCAGGCAAGGGAAAGAAATAAAGGACATCCAAATCAGGAGAGGACCCAAAACTACCTTGTTTACCAAATGTATCATCTTATACCTAGAAAACCCTAAAACTCCACCAAAAAACTCCTAGAATTCATATTCAGGAAAACCTAAGGATACAAAATTAATGTACACAAATCAGTAGCATTTCTATCTACTAATAACAGTCAAACTGAGAATTAAATCAAAGACTCAACAAAATTTACAGTAGCACAGAAAAAATTAAGTATCTAGGAATATACTTAACCAAAGAAGTGCAAGATCGCCACCTGGAGAACTACAAAACTGTGATTAAAGAAATCACAGATGACACAAACAAGCGGAAAAGCATCCCATGCCCATGGATTGGAAAGATCAACATTGTTAACATGTCCATACTGACCAAAGTTATTTGCAAATTCAATGAGATTCCCATCAAAATTCCAACATCATTTTTCACAGATCTAGAAAAAATAATCCAAAGCTTTATATGAAACCCCAAAAGACCCTGAATAGCCAAAGCTATTATAGCCAAAAGAACAAGTCTGGAAGCATTACATTACCTGTGTGAGGGATCCTCTTTCTAAGATGAGATGGATAGAGGAAAGAGGAGAGAGGAAAGAGATTTCAAATATCAATCCCAAATTGCCTATACTAAGGATTTTGCTATTAGTTCACATATACAATGAATCTATACTTCTGAGCTTTGTTGTGGAAAAGTGAGCCAGAATACATATAGTATTCCAGTTGTAACCACTTGCACCTTTATCAATGTATCAATATTTGCCACTTGGATATCTTTAATAAAGTAGCAATTACATGTATCAAGGAGGTACAGCAAAAGAAAGAAAAATCAGAATTTTCCCCATTCGTTTATTTCCAAATACAAGGGAGCTCTATTAGTGTAATGAAAGAAAAAAAAAAAAAACTCTAAATTTCAAGACTTAATTCAAGATCAAGCTACATTTCACAAGCAAAACTGTATGGAGCATGCTCTAGGGTGAGTAGCAACCAGGAATCTTTCATTTATTTATTCACTCATCTATTCTTGCATTAATTCGTTCAGAAAAGTTGAATTAAGTGGCAGCTACATTTCAAATACTGTTCTAGTTTTGGAGAACAATGTTAAACAAAGCACATAAGGTTTTTTTTTTTTTGTAGTTTATGTTCTAGTAGTAAAAGACAGTAAATAAAAGAGAAATAAAAGATAGTGTAAGTGCTACCAATGAAAAAACACCACAGAGAATAGGATGTTACAGAAGTGATTTTTAGACTGGAGTTTTTGGGAAAGGCTTGCTGTTATATCAGGAAGCTTTGCCACAAATTTCAAAATCAGTACACTTCTCTATTGACCATTATTCTTAAAAAGTATCTTAATTACAACATTGAAATGTTATTTATTTTATTATGTTATATTTAACAATGTTAGTTATTCCCTTAGGTGATTTTGAGTATTTTACTTAATAAGGCATTGAAATACATTGTACACCTGGGAAGAAATAATATTTGGGGTAATTACAACATGAAATGGGTATATTTGTAGGGTTCTTTAGAGAAATAGGACCAATAACATATATATACATAGGTATATAAGAAGATATTTATTATGGAAATTGGCTGACATGACTATGCAGTCTGAGAAGTCCCTCAAAGCTAGTGGTGTAATTCAGTTTCAGTACAAAGGTCTGAAAACAGAGAGGGCTGCAGGTGTAAGTTCTAGAGTATGAAGGTCTGAGAACCAGAAACTCCAGTGTCTGAGGAAAGAATATGGATGTCTTAGCTCAAGAAGAGAGAAAGAGAAAATTTATCCTTCTGCCTTTCTATTCTATTTGGGCCCTCAATGGATTGGATGATGCTAGCCCATATTGGTGAGTGTTGTATGCAGGAACTAATATTTAGGTCATTAAATATGAAATGTTTTATTTTAAATCAAAAGTGTAGTTTATTATAACTCTAACAAGAAGCAGTATAATTAATCAAAGTATGTACCTAAATTATTGACAAGTTTTGGCATGTTAACGGTAGCTTGTTCATGCCAGCAGCAAAGAAGCCTGGAGAGAAAGTGGCGATGAAATCAGCAAAGGCGTTTTCCACAGCTTATTGAGAATTGAATATTTTTCCTTGCAAAAAGTGGTCCAAAGCCTGGAAGAAATGGTAATCAATTGGTGCAAGGTTTGATGAATACAATGGAAAACAGAGAGTTTACAAGTCCAGTTTGAGCAGCATTGTTTGTGCTACATGTGTTTGAATGTTGTCTTGCAAGAGATTGGGCTGTTTCTTTTAACCAGTCTCTGCTGCTTAAGTGCAAGCATTCTCATCATTTTGTCTAGTTGGTTGCAGTAGACATCCTCTATAATCGATTGACCAGGTTTCACGAAGCTGTAGTGGATAATACCAGCACTGGACCACCAAGCAGACACCATTAGCTTTTTTTTTTTTAATGAATATTCAGTGTTGAATTGTGTTTTGGCACTTCATCTTTACCCAACCATTGTGCTGAATGTTTTTAATTGTCAAAAAGAATACATTTGTCATCACACATAACAATAAGGTGTAGAAATGGTTCGCCTTTATGTCATGACAGCAAAGAAAGGCAAACTTCGAAACGATTTCTCTTCTGGTGCTCGTTTAATTCACATAGAACCCATCTGTCCAGCTTCTTTACCTTGCCTATTTGTTTCAAATGGTCCAATACTGTTGGAATAGTAATGTCAAATCTTGCTGCTAATTCACACATAGGTTGAGATATATTCTCTTCGATTACAGCTTTCAGCTCATCATTATCCACCTTGGTCTCAGGTCACCCACATGGCTCATTTTCAAGATTAAAATCACCAGAATAGAACTTCTCAAACCATCAACATACTGTGTGTTCATTAGCCACATCCTTCCTAAATACTTTGTTGATATCTTGAGCTGTCTGTGCTACATTGTTTCCACAACAGAACTTATAGTTGAATATAACTCGAAATTTTTAGTTACCCATGGTTTCACAAAAATTGCTCTAAAAAATATGTGATAGATAATGACAAGCCAAAGTGTGCGTTTGAAAGACTGAGGATGTATCTTCACAATAGAAGTTTAAAAAGACCTGTCAAAGTGAAATGTCAGAGATATCAACTGTCAATACTTAAAGAAAGCATATATTTCATACTTAATAACCTATATCTCCAAGTTGTTAATCAATTTTAAAAGATATTAAATGTAACTATTAATGAGAAAATGAAGATTAAAAGGTGCATTTGGGAAGTGTATGGTTAAAATTGGAGCATTGAGCTTCTCTTATCAGAACAACAGAACAATGCATTTTGTAAATAAGGAGAAAATCCTGAATGCATGCCAAACGGAAAATAAAGCTTCCATCTAGATGTCAGAATCTTTAAGAACTCTGAATTTCATACGGCTAACATAGAGTAATATGAAAACAGAAAACATTTTCCCAAGAGCAATTATTTATCAGAAAAATCATAAAAATTTAGTAATATAGATCCTGTATCCAGAAAGGGGAAAATATTGAAAACAATAGAAATGGAAATAATTTCTCCAGCTGAAGAGCAGAGTCAAAGTTTCTGATACTATCTACCTAGAAAGTAAGGCTATAATTTCTGGTAAAATATAGGATACAAAATATGTAGAGAAACTTCTTCAGTACAGGCCTTTTAAAATTGTTAGAAAAATATTTATAGAATACCTTTTAATGTATGACTGTACCGAGAAGGAGAGAAATAAAGGTATTCCTTAGAGATGGAAAACTTCAAATTAATAATGTAAATAATTATATATACATGCACACACATATGTATACACATATATTTTCTGACAGGAAACATGAGATCTCGGGATCACAAAATACACCTTTATTTACTAACAGAGCATCTTAGAAGTGCAAGTTCCCTACACCTGAATTCCCCAAGAGGTGACACAGTGAAGATCAAATATGCCTGCATGTGTAACAGGATTTGTATCACAGTAGAGGAAGTCTAAAATTTTGAGACTGAGAGTTTATATATAGTGACTGGTACATCTGACCCTCCTCCCAGTGGAGCTGAGACACAGAGAGAGAGAGAGAGAGAACTTTATTTTTTATTGTAAACAAATCCTCTCTGCTGTAGATCAGGAACTGCTCCTTGTATCCTTTTTCTCTCTTTTGGAAATAAGAGCATATTGTGGTAATAGTTGTCTGTTCATCCTCATATGTTGGATATGTGAAGGACAGATAACTTGTCTTTTACTTCGTAGTACTCTAAGGACATCTGGACCTGATGTCAGTCTCAACATAATGGACTTAGAATGTTTTGTGGGAATAAATGGATAAAAAATTTGGGAGTCTTTTTTATGTTACTAAATGTATTTTTTTATGCATGAGGAACATGGATATTAATGCATAATATAATGGACTCTGATAGATTGGATCATTCTTTAGCAATTATTCTCTTTTTATATCTCACATCTGTGAAAGGAAATCTTTCTTTTCTTTTGATATAAAGCTTGGCATGTGACTTTCTTTGGCCATAGGATGCCAGCAATTGTGTGAACTGAGGCTTGAAATGTGTTTTAACAGTTGGATTTGGCTCTGTGGACTTCTGCCATTGCCATGAAGGAACATATCCTTGCATCCCAACTGGCCTCAAAAGGAAGAGTGACACAGAGAACAGTCTGGACTCATTCCACACTTTGTGGTCAAGCCAAGCTACATACAGCATAGATATTTCAAATATTAGGTGGTTCACAGAGGTATAAGCAGAAAATAAATGGTTACTAGTTTCTGTCATTGAGTTTTGTTATTCAGTAATATGTGGATAAGTCTGACTGCCATAACTATTGTCTATCATAATATAGCACGCAGTAAGTGAACCATGATGACATTCTCCAGAATATCACACTGGTCCACTATATTGATGACATCAAGTTAATGAGGCTTGATGAACAGCAATATATGCTTATCATATGATGGAAGATAAATGTAAGATATTTAGAAACCAACCTCATTGATGAAGTTGGGGTGATGATCTGGAACATGCTTCTAAAGGAATATCTTTAGAAGATATTCCTCCTAAAGGAAAAGATAAAGTATTGTATATTGTGATATCATATCTACCACAAAGAGAAAAGCAGATTTTTTTTAATTCATAAAAGAGAATATACAGCAATTGGTAATATTGCTATAACCAATTTATCAGTTTACTTAAAAGGGTACCAGTTTTAAGTATGGCCCAAAGCAAACAAAATGTCTGTAATTAGACGTGGTAGGTCAAATGGAGCTAGAAGACCTTTCAAGACAAAGGAATTTTTTCCATATTAAACACTTAGTTTGATATATTTCTTCAATAGACATAAAGATTTATTATTTATTTATTTTTTGGCATGTAGATTTAAATATAATTTAATTAGTTGTTAATGTTTAAAAGAAAAAAATTACATACAAATTTAGATTATAATTTTTCAAAATCTGGCATACTGAGAATTGTCATTTGGTCCTATTTTTCCACATGATTACAATAGGGTGGATTTGAGTAGTGACCAACTCTCCATTACATGGCATTTACTCTTTAGTTTCCTACAGTCCATGTATATCCTGTTTATTTATCTTATTTAATCCTAACTGTCTTAGTTGGGTTCTCTGTTAATTAAATCCTGAGAGTGGAATTGATGGAAATAGTATATTGGAAAGTACAGTTAATGTTAGTAGGGAAGTAGTGAAAGTGATATATAGAATAAAAGGAAGATAATAAAGTTACTATTTGAAAATGGAGGACTGCCACAGTGGATGACTAGAGAACAATTCTGCTAGAAAGAGCTGGGGAGTGGTGTGTAAACACTTCAGAAATATCCTTTCTGTGGGATGAGAGAATTAGAGTAACTATACAACTGTGGAGGTTAATTGATTGTGGAATTGTCTTAGTTCTTTTTCTGTTGCTATAACAAAACACCTGAGACTGGGTAATTTAGAATGAATAGAAATTTGTTTAGCTCATGGTACTGGAGGCTGGGAAGTCTAAGAGCATGGCACTAGCATCTGGCTAGAGTCATCCTATGGTAGAAAGACCATGCAAGACAGAGAGGAAATCAGTCCAACCATCCTTTTTATTAGGAACCCACTCCTGCAATAACTAACCTACTCCTATGATAACAGCACTAATTCATTCATGAAGGCAGAGCCCACCACATTTTGATACTGTGACAATGGGGATTAAGTCTTTAACATATGAACTTTAGAGGGATGTATTCCAACCATAGCAAGAATTTTTCTGGGGTAAAGTTCATTCTTTGGCATGCTAGGTTGTCACATGTGTACTTAGTAGGGAAGAATGGCTTTCCCCACTAATGGAGAAAAAAAATTGTCATACAGAGATGTCAGTATTGGCAGCTGAAAATCAACTAGAACATCAGGAAAGTTCTAAGAAATAATGATGTCACATTATAAGCTTGTTTTGTCCTTACTCAATATCATTTGAAGCCTATGTCAGAGCCACCTTGAAGATTTCTTTTTTCCAGCATATTATGGGGATACAAATGTTTAGGTTACATATATTGCCTTTGCCCCACCCAAGTCAGTTTCAAGTGTGTCTATTCCCCAGACAGTGTTAACTGCACCCATTAGGTGTGAATACACCCATCCCTTCCTCCCCACTTCCCCCTGCCCAACACCCGATGAATATTACTACTATATATACACATAAGTGTTCATCAGTTTACTTACATATGTAAGCTTCATTCAAAGGAAGATTCCCAAAGGAGTATGAAATAGTATTCTTCTTCCCTCTGGTACTGTGGAAAGAAAGCACAAAGATTTTGTTATTGTTGTTTTCAAAAGTTAGAGAATGGTATACAAGGATGCAGCCACATAAGTTTAGAAAAAGAAAAGCCATGTATGATATCTTGAGGTGATGTATAAAAGATCTGTTTATATAAATCATATGATAAATTATATTCGGCTTATATTAAGTAGGCATATTTTTGAGATAAATATAACAAGTTATTTCACATGGAAACTCTATGAAACTGAAGGAAAAAGGAAAAGCTAGTTTGACATATATAATATCTTCAAAAAATGGTTAGTAAAAGTCACCCTTTGGAACATGTGTACTTTGATGCAGTCATAAGGTCTTTTTCTAGATCAAACAGGCAGATAGCAACACATAGAAGATGTGAGTCTATTTTGCACTATACCTGTATTGGACCCTAAAGCACAATTTCACATAATGGCTGTCTGAGTTATATCTCTGGACACTCACAACCAGACATTACACTTCTCACGTCCCATATCTTTCACAGGGCATGTTATGGAAATATATTTGAGTGAAATGATCCTTAGAATTCATAGTCAATTTACTTTCACTGGGCAGAGTAGATTTTATTCCAATTTCAATAAAAGGGTAACAGGACTAATGCTCTAATATTCAACTATATTAAAAGATTTTGTTGCACTATATGTTAATTCATAATAGAAAATCCACTCTCTTTTTTAAAGTTTAAAGTTATAAGAAATTAACTAGAATGGAGAAAAAGGGAAAAATAAAACAAAGTAATCACAAGAAAAACTGTGTGATAGGCACTTTATAAGCTGTCTAAAAACAATTAGTAAGATTGCAGATTTCTATTTACCCACATGGAATAAGAATGTTATTAACTATTATCCACTCATTCTTACCAATACAGGAGCCCTGACCAGTAGTGGTGACATTCATAATGTCACCAGGGTAATATGGTTTTAAAGAGAGATCATTCTTACTTAGAAAATTCTGTGGGCTTTATCAGTTTGGGCACACACACCATTTCATAGGAGTAAGAAATATGCCTTAAACTTACTCCTGAAGACTAATTTTCCATGAAATGTACTACCTACAACTTTCACTATACATGGCAACAATATTCCCTATTCTCTTCCAGTTTTGGAAGAGAATTTTCAATATTATTAATATACCAACACACATCCCATTATGCAAAAGTAGTGAATGATGTCTAAAGAGGAATTAAGAGAAAAGCCTATGATATTTACCTTCAGTGACCTCATCTGACGATTTTCTCCTCTTCTGTGTGTTTGTTTGCCATGATAAGTAATACCTGTCAAAGAGAAATTGAAAACATTCCAGCTAGATTAGGAAAATTCTGGCATATTAGTAGTAGAAATTCAGATCACATTTAATATCTAACCTTTTTGTATACAGCAATACTTACTAAAGTTAAGATGAATGAGATGATTAAATAGATGCAGCATATAACAAACAATGAATGTTAAAGATGTCTGATTATTATAGTAGATTAATAATCATACCATTGAAAGTTCAGACCATTTTAAAAAGATTTGGCTCAATTATTAGCTAGTATTAAAAATGAGATACTAAGAACAATCCAGTTAGATTTAACATTTTTAAAAGACCTTTACAATGAGCATTACTTGTCTTTAGAAAAGACTCATTTTTACAGCATTCATGGCACATAAGCCAATTATTCATTCTGAAAGATGAAAAGTACCCAATTAAGAAGGATTGGTGACAGGCTTCTCTTCCTCCTCCAGTTATGACTCATCTCTAGCTCTAATCACGACTCTCTCCCTCTCTTTGTTCCTAATGGGTAATAAAATGAATTTGGAAACAACCAGATCATGGTCAATGTGAATGTATTATTTGGGGTAAAAAGATTAAATGCCTAATTCTACAGACTTTAGGAACATATATTTGTTGAATATAGCATATCTAACAAAAGTTTCAAGATTATTAACTAATCTGCAGACAGAAAGGTTGTTTTGGGATATATGAAGTATTATTCCTGGATTACTCTCTGTGCTTGAAACGAGGATATCATAACAGACAGTTAATATTAACTTCTGAAGGGAGAACAACTTTGATATTTATTCTCACTGATTGGTTGGATAAGGAAGATAAATTCCAGACAAGCTTATTTACACCCCATAGTGCCTGTAAGATCAAGGATGTCTGGGACTCCATAAGACATCCTTGATCTCACACTGACACAGAAAATGACACGAATTCACAAATGTAGGCTGAAGTATGTAGCCATGTATTATACATTTATTATGTTCTTAACTGGACAGAATTCAACACCCTGTCTAGAATGCCAAGATAAGTGAGAAGGAGGATCCAAACTGTATACTGGCTAAACTGCAGTTAGATATTCTACCAAGATTATGCGACTTAATGGGAAATTCAAACTCAAATGATTCTACTTAACTATTTGAGTCACCAGGAAGAATCAAAAAAGGTGCAAAACTAAGTTCTAGAATGTCTAAAAGAGCTGTAGCCATTGTGAGACCACATCGTGGCACAGTAAGTATCTGCTGTTGATTGTGCCAGAAACAGTGCCTCAAGCTTGCCATTCATATGGGGAGAATTTGAGCAAATCTTGTATCATTCTCTCATACTCTAAAAAATTTCTCCTGTCTTCCTTTTTCATTCAATAAATAAATCTCTTGTTGTGTTTAATTGACAGTATCCATTTTTCACAATGAAGAACACTAGAAATTTGTGTACCAGGGGAGTTTAAAGCCAATGGAATTTCAGAGAAATAGATGAAATCTAGAATTGGCTACATGGCTTACATGGAACTGAAAGAGGTAAAAACTAAACAACAAAGAAAGGCAAACTAGCAAACCATGCATATCAGAAAGAAATTATAAATTAAATTACTGTCTCTGAACTACTGAAATGAAAAGCCCCTAAATGTCAGTATCTTAAGGGACAAGAAGTTTATGTTCTAGATTAGTATGAATTACATGTAATTCCAAAACTGATATTACTTCTAATATCACTGAGTAAAGAAGCAGAATGAAAAGACTAAACGCCTATTTTTTTGACTTGAGGCATAGAATAGAAACATTCTAGTATATGAACAAATATTTTCTATCTTTATGGCCTCATCACTTGAATCCAAATTTCAAATAGTTAGAGTTTGCAGTTTGATAAATTTCTGGTCTTCATCAGGAAGTTTTTTATGTGAAAGTTTGGTCATTGTTCTAGAATGAGTAACAACTGAAGAATTTAAATGGGAACATAAAAAGGCAGTCATATATGATCACATCAAATCCACAGTTCTCAAAAGCTTTCTTTGCCAGAAAAGCATCCTCTCTTCAATTTCTTATTGAAATGATTCCTTGCTTTGCATGAAGACTCTCTTATTTTTTTACCTGAACATTACCTCGGAAAAGGAAATAAGTTATTTTCTTGCCTTCTCTTCATCACATCACATTGTATCCAGACCCCTAAAATCAGATCCCATTGTGTTCCAAGTAAATAATTGTAAATTAAAATCTGAAAGGGGAAAAAATCTATATTCAAAAGTTGGAAAGACTCATATTTTATAAACATAAATAGCTATAGAATATATTGTATAAATGGATTTAAACCAGTTAGATAAAGGAGAAAAAAGGCCAGTCTTAAATTAACTAAATTTAATTTAAAATAAAGTAAAATATTGGTGAACTTATCAGAAATTCTGGCTTCTATGTCCCAATATTAATTCTGAGGACCTGAAATGCCAATGTGATCCATTGGTGTTCACAGAAGGATTAGGTAATAAATGACTTGAGTCTGTTTTATGGTAGAATCAGCAATACCCAGGACCTACTTTGTGATTATATACTGAGTATATCATTGGAAAAATTATTTTTATCAACTGGAAAAATCCCTACTTTAGCATGTGGTAATATTAACTATTAAAATATTAACGAGATTTGATAAATGCAGCAGACCAAGTGACAGAAAAGTGATATTACTGTTTCAACACACTTCCCTATGGAAAGTATAGACCTTCAAATCACTATTTGACCTTGAAAACTCTAGACCAATCTAGAGCAGCACCACAATTCACTTCCCCTCTGCCTCTCATGTACCCTACATTTTCTTGATCTGCTTAATATTTGCCAAAGGCCACCTGCATTCATTCTGCCTCTGCTTCTAGGTAACATTAGTAAATAACGTAGTTTCAAGAAGTAAAGATTTTTCTTCATAAACTTTCATGAAAATATTTTAATATTTAAACAGCCAATATTATCAGAATTGCACGCTAGCTAATAACAGACCTGGAAAAGGAATACATGAATTAATTTGTTAAGTTTGGTTCAGGAAAGATATATTTGGCCTTGTGATTGCCCATCAAATGTCACTCCCATTAATAGGCTGGCCTAATAATTAGGTGTGCAAAATGACTTCTTTTGGGGATATAATTCACTTTCTCATCTAATTTACCTTCTTTATCCAGCTATGCTAATGGATTTATGAAAAATGTGGCCACAGTCACAGGAATGGAAATTATAACCTGTTTTAATAACAGGAGATTCCCATTTGCAAGACTGACCTGGCTACAACCAAAGTGTGTGCTCAGCTACCATTAGTAACAAACAAAAAGCAAACCAAACTGAAGTCAAGAAGAAGGAATGTAATAATAAAGTTTAGAATGGAAATTAGTGAAATAGAAAACAGAATAATTACAAAGAAATGAAATGAAAAGTTGGTTCTTTAAAAAGAATCACAAAGTTGAAAGACTCTTAGCTAGATTAACAAATAAAAATAGATAATACACAATCTGAAAAATATGTGTGCAAGAGAGAATATTATCACTGGCCTCTAGAAATCAAGATATTATAAGGAAATACTATGAAAAACTTTATGCCAACACATTATTCAAATTGCATAAAATAGACAAGTTACTAGAATATCACCAATTAAGAAAACTGAAAGACTTAAGAAAAAGTTGAAAGTCTGAATAGATCAATAAATAAATTGAATTAGTAATTACAAATTTTCCCCAAAAAAAGCCTAGACCCAGATGTCTTTACTATTGAATTTTATCATACTTTAAAGGAGAAATGATGCCAGCTCTTCACAAATGCTTCCAGAAAACAGAGGAACATGAAACAACTTTAAACTCACTCTAATAGGTGCGTATCATCCTAATACCAAAGCCATACAAATGCATGCCAAGAAAGAAAAATTTCAGAACAATATCCCCTATGAATATAAGTGCAAAAATCCTCGAAAATATTAGCAAATGAAAAGCAATATCATAAAAAAGATTAAACCTCATGCCTAAGTGGTATGGACCTGTTGAATGTAAGATTGGTTTATTATCTAAAAATCAGTTCATGTAATATATGTATTAATAGACAAAAGGAGAAAAAAATTTCATTTGAATAGACATCATAAAATATGAGACAGTTAAGGGTACACAAATACAGAAATAGAAGCTGTAAGTTCTAGTCTTTGGTAGTACAATAAGGGGATTATAGTTAACAATAAATTATTGTATGTTTCAGAATAACTAACTAAAAGAGAGGAGGCCAGGCACGGTGGCTCACACCTGTAATCCTAGCCCTGTGGGAGGCCAAGGCAGGTGGATCGCTCGAGGTCAGGAGTTTGAGACCAGCCTGAGTGAGACTCCGTCTCTACTAAAAATAGAAAGAAATTATCTGGCCAACTAAAAATATATATAGAAAAAAATTAACTGGGCATGATGGCGCATGCCTGTAGTCCCAGCTACTCGGGAGGCTGAGGCAGTAGGATCGCTTAAGCCCAGGAGTTTGAGGTTGCTGTGAGCTAGGCTGACGCCACGACACTCACTCTAGCCCAGGCAACAACAAAGTGAGACTCTGTCTCAAAAAAAAAAAAAAAAAGAGGAATTGGAATGTTCCTAACACAAATAAATGATAAATGCTTGAAATGATGAATATCCCAATTACCCTGATTTTATTATTCCACATTGTATGTTTGTATCAAAATATCATATGTACCCTATAAATGTGTACAACTGTTATGTATCCACAATATTTAAACTTTAAAAAAATAAGCATCTGAAAAATTCTACAGTTATTCATAATAAAAACTCTTAAGAAACTTGAAACAGAACTCCCTTAATCTGATGAAAGGCATCTATTAAAACCTATAGCAAATGTTATCTTTAATGGTGAAAGACTTAAGCAAAGATTTCTCCAATGCAACATCAAAAGCATGATCCATAAAAGAAAAATGATAAATTGAACATCAAAATTTAAAATTTTTATGCTTCAAAAAGCACAGTCTATCAAAATAGCAATAGAGAAAATATTTATAAAATGCCTATCAAAAGACTTATGTCCAGAATTTATAAAGAACTCCAGGAACTCAAGAATAAGGAACAAATAAATCAAAAAATGAGCAAAAGATTTCACCGACCAGATATACAAATGGCTAATAAGCACATGAAAACATATTCAAAATTGTTAGTCATTAAAAAAATACAAATTAATCTTCAATAAGATACCATTTCACACCCACTAGAATAGCTTTAATACCTAAGACAAACCATAAAAAATGTCAGCAAGGATGCGGAGAAAAGCACTTCTCATTTATTGTTCGAGCAGCCATTTTGAAAACCTTCTGGAAGTTTCAATTCATGCAGTGGAATATTTTTCAGCTATGAAAATGGGCAAACTATTGACACATGCTTAAGTCATGGATGAACATCCAAAGCATTACATTAGTTTTCTATTGCTGCATTAACAAATAACCACAAATTTAGTGGCTTAAAACAGAACTTTGACTCGTATCACTGGACTAAAATCAAGGTACAGGCAGGGCTGGTCGCTCTGTAGGCTCCAGTGGAAAATCCGTTTCTTTGAATTTTCCAACTTCTAAAGTCAGCTTGCGTTCTTTGGCTTATGGCTCCATTGTCCATTTTCAAAGCTAGCAACACTATATCTCTCTGACCATTCTTAAATAGTCACATCACCCCGTCATGGAAAGGTTCTTTTAAAGGCCCAGGTGCTTAAATTGGGTTCATCTGGATAATCCAGAATATTCTGCTCATCTCAAAATCCTTAATCTTGTCTGCAGATTTCCTTTTACCATGAAATATAGCATATTCACAGATTCCTGGAATGAAGTTGTGGACATCTGTGGGACCATTATTCTGCCTACCAAAAACATTATGCTAAGAGAAGCCAGACCATAAGAGACTACACTATTCTGTTTATAAGAAATATTCAGAAAAGGAAAATGTACAGAGACCAGAAGTAGGTTGGTATTTGGCTGGGGCTGGGAGTAAGAATGGAGATTGGCTCTAAATGGTTAGGAGGGATCTTATTGGTGGGATGAAAATGTTCTAAAATGGATTTATGGTGATGATTACATCATTAGTAAAGTCACTAAAAATAACTGAATTGTACATCTGAAATGAGTAAATTTTTTGGTTTGTAAAATATATTTTAATAACATTAAAAATAAAACAGAAGAACATTTCACAAGGTAGTAGCTCTTTAAATCTATTGACTACTTCTGTTAAAGAGATGTAAGGTACACCTTCACTTTTATGGTGAAAACATGCCAATTTAATTCTATAGCAAAGAGGTTCCTAGGTTATTCGCTTATTTGTTTTTCTACTACACTACATGCCATGAATCCAGCAAATTGATGTTAGATTTGACTATTGCATGAAAAAGTAGCACATGTGCAAGAAATTGAAAGCTAAAATGTTGTCATTACTTGTCAGAGTAATATATTCTAGAAGGTATATTGGCAGATGTTAGATGGCTGAATTGTTCTTTTTATAAGACTTAGTCTACTTAGGCATTCTTAAATCTAGATAGAAGTTTCAACAATAACATGTCTGGTGTTAGTTTTCTTGTATAATTTTTAAATGGGTAATTTCACTAAAACTTTATACTGAGAGACTGATATAGTATTTTAACTTCTTGAAATATTTGTATTTATGACTCAAAACAGAATCTGACAAGGTGACATTATTTAGGAAATTTATCAGTATAAATAAAACTCTCCAGAAAACAGTAAAAATGTACTGTTATAGGAATAAAATGAATTCTAATGAAAATTAGACATGATTAAAAATAATGTACTAGCCAGAAAAAATAAATATGATTATTCTCAAGAACAAACATATATATATATACACACACACACATATGTGTATGTGTGTGTGTGTGTGTGTGTGTGTGTGTATGTGTGTATATATATATGTAATTTCAGGTCATTGTGCTTTTGGCAACAAAAGTTTATTTAAAGATTATGATATTTGAGTTTAAAAATACTAAAAACATTGAAAAAACTATAGAATAATACATATTTTCCAGTAATAGTAACTTTTTTCTTCCCTTTAGGCAATATCATGGATGAGATATTTAATTTCCTATAATGTGATTGTTTTCATTTGCATAGATTATTTTTAAAATAAAGATAAATGAAATCCAGAAATAGGATATGTAGAATTAGAATTTTCAAAAGCCAAGAGAAGAACATTGCGAAATGCCAATGAAATGCTAATTCATATATACACATGAATAAGTGGCAGAAAAGTAATAAGCTGAAGAGACAAAAAGAAGTGATTGGAGAGGTGTGAGTAAATTTAAGAAAGAAATATACACAGTAGTAAGGAAAAGATACAATGATTGAAAGAGTTGGAAGGAATGAAAGAGATCATGTGGCTCAGCACTCTTATTTATCAGAAAATAAGACTTAGAGAAATTTAGGCAGCAAGTCCTATGAAGAACATATAGATTTATGAGTTAGATTCCAGTTCAAAAAATGCCTGTACCACTTACTTATGGTGTGACCTTGGATAGTTAATGGATCTCAGTTTTTCATCTGTAACATTAGAATGATTTCTATTTCATAAAGCTACTATAAAAATTCATTGCAGTTATAAAGTATCTTACACATCATAAATGCTCCATGAATGGTAGTTTCTTTAGGTGACTCTCTTAAGTAATATAGGTAGTTGGCAGTAAACAAAGAAATTGGGTCTCCTAATGTCCAGTTTGGTGATTGTTTCCTTTTATTTAAGCATCTAATGTGTTCCATTTTTAAAAATAAGTAAATATTTATATCACAACTCATTCTTCCCTTTTATGTCTTTCAAAATAAACTTTACTACAGAAAAAATTACACTACTATAGTTTACTAGATTCTAGTAATTGTTACTTACTTATTTGATTTATACACATATATAGTGTATATTATAACTAAAATCCCTGTTTTATTGTTCTTATTTTGCTATAAAAGGTCTTATAATTGTATATTCCTTAAAAACACTTATTGTAGAATCTTACTCTTTTACCTTCAGTATGCATTAAGACCAATCTCCATGATTATGTAATATCTAATTCAGAGCTGAAATGTTTATACACATATCTTATTCTAAGACTGATGAAAAAACATAATAACTCTTTCCTGTGGTCTACTTCTAGAGATTAAATATTTATACATATATCCTAGTACACATATACTAAGATTGCTGGAAAAGTAAAATAACTGTTTGCTGTGGTCTGTTTCTGTATTTGATTTAAGCAGCATAAATAAAAGTTTGCTCAAGTAAGAAAACTTATTTGTAAATCATTTTTATAAAACCTCATCAGAACAATCTAAAAAACACACACATAGAACTTCTACGTCTACCCACACGTATGACAATAATTGAGATTGACATTGTTTTTGTTCTTTCTATTTTGCTCTTTTTGGATTCTTATTTAAAAGGGAAAGCACAGAGCTCTTGGCATATTTCCTTTCATACTGATGGAATAAGAGATTGACCAGATTCTTTTCTCTTTTGTTTCTTTCCCAGTGATTTTCTCATTATCCTAGTTTCTTCTTAGAAATGAAAGTTGTGGTATATGGCTTCTAGGGAGTTCGGATTGTCTTTCTGTGTAGAAACAGAATGTGATTTTGATATATTCAGGTTATAGTTGGCTTATATATCATGGGAACAGTTCACCGTAGGGCTTTTGAAAGTTGATATTTGCATTTAAGACTTCTACATACCTGTTATTTCTAACCTTCACTGACCTACAAAAAAGACTACAAATACACAATAGCAGGGTTTGCAAGAAAATATGGATCTTATTTTTGTAATGTTATTTTTGGTTAGTTTTCTTTGGAAGAATCATGGCCAGTAGCCAAACAAAAGTAAGATAATGACATCATACTGTGCTTTCATTGAATGGCAAGAGAAAAATTCTTTATCTAGTTTTCTGGAACACTAGATTTACCCACTGTCACATATTAATAAAATAAAGCAGTGAGAATGTTGGCTCCAATAAAGCCAATGTTTTTTTTTTTTTTTTCATTTCTGTGGGGGATTTTTATTTTTTATGTGTTTTATCTAGAGACAAGGCCAAATCACATAGGCAAAGAACCATCCTAGTAGCCAGTCCTGAATGACTCATGAAATAGTTTTAAAGTTTTAGGGACCCAAGAAGAATTATTTCTCTCAAAATAGCCATGTGTAGCTGCACCGATTGTGTACTGCAGAAAATCTGGGAGCAATATGCACATAGACCTGAAGTCAATGCAATTTTTCTGCTAAGGACCAGATTATAAATATTTTAGTTTTTTCAGACTTCATATTGTCTCCATCACATATTCTTTGCTTTTTTATTACAATTTCTAAAAATGAAAAATTTCTGAGCTCAGGAGACATGAACTTCAATGACCCCTGACATAGACTGTATATTACGAAACCATGCATGGTAGCCCTTATATTTTTAAGTTTGAATGGTTGCACAGTGTAGGGTAGAAAAGGAAAGTTATTTATTTAACAACTAATTATTATACTTAATAGTGTGTCAATGTCTATGCTGGATATACTGTTCTAGGTTCAAACAGTAAACAAAATAGTAGTAGCTCTTCTTTTCATGAAACTTATGGTCAAGTATGATAAAAAGGGATACCATTTGGTATGATGTTGGCTGTGGGTTTGTCATAAATATGACTCACTGCATAAACAGAATTAAAAACAAAAACATATGATTTTGATTTCAGTAAATACAGAGAAAGCATTCAATAAAATCCAGCAGTGCTTCATCATCAAAACCCTCAACAAACTATGCATAGAAGAAACATGTCAAAATATGATTCTGATGTTCCTTTGTTGATTTTCTGTCTGGACTGTCTGTCCATTGCTGAAAGTAATGTATTGAATTTCCCTACTATTATTGTATTAATAGATCCTTTAGATCTATTAATATATAATTTGTATATGTATTAAGTGTACATATATTTTCAATTTGTATATTCTTTTGCTAAATTGATTCCTTATCATCATATGATGTCTTTCTTTGTCTCTTTACAGTTTTTACTTGTAGTCTATTTTATCTAATATAAGTATAGGTGCTCTTGCTTTTTCTGGTTTCCATTTGCATGAAATATCTTTTTCAATCTATATGTGTTTTTATAGGGGAAGTAAAATACTTGTAGGCAGCATATAGTTGAGTCTTCTTTTTCTATGCTTTCAGCCACTTTGCTTTAGAATTGAATAACTTATTTCATTTACATTCAATGTTATTATTGATAGATAAGGACTTACTACTGCCATTTTGTTTCTTGTTTTGTAACTCCTCTCTTCCATTCTTCCTCTCTTACTGTCTTCTTTTGTGGTTAAATGACATTTTCTGTTAGTATGCTTTATTTCCTTGCTTTTTATTTTTAGTGTATCTATTACAAATTTTTGCCTTTTGGTTACCATGATGTTTACAAAAATCATT
This sequence comes from Lemur catta, assembly GCF_020740605.2. Taxonomy (NCBI): domain Eukaryota; kingdom Metazoa; phylum Chordata; class Mammalia; order Primates; family Lemuridae; genus Lemur; species Lemur catta. The sequence continues at coordinate 56,086,282 of NC_059139.1, read as the reverse complement.
TCATAGTTATAACAAATTATTTTAAAGTAATGGCAACCTAACTTTGATTGGCAAGCTAAAAAAAAAAAAAAAGAACAAAGAAAAAACAGAAAATCTCTACACTTTAACTACATCCACCCCACTATTTGAATATTTGTAGCCGCTATATCTTTTTATATTGTACATCTCTTAACAAATTATTGTAGTTATTATTTTTAGAGGTTTGTTTTTTAGTTTTCCTACTAACCATGTGAATGGTTTACATATTGCAATTACAGTGTTAGAGAATTCTGTATTTGTCTGAGTACTTACATTTACCAGTGAGATTTTTTTTTTACACTTTTTTATTTTGAATTATTACACGTACATAGAAGTTGTATATCTTTATAGGGTACATGTGATGTTTTGATACAGGCATACAATTATCCTGATTTGATTAATTCACATTGTACGCAGATATATATATTTTTTTATTTCAAAGTATTACAGGGGTGAGTTTTATACCTTCAGTTAATTTCTTGTTGCATGTTAGAGTCTTTTTCTTTTGAAAAACTGTTTATCATGTTTTTGTAAGACAGGGCTAGTGTTTATGAATACCCTCAGCATTTCTTTGTCTGGGAAAGTCTTTATTTCTCCTTCATGTTTAAAGGATAGATTTGCTAGCTACAATATTCCCCATTACAAGTTTTTTTTTTTTTATTTCCTTAAGCACTTCAAATATGTATTTATACTCTCTCCTGGCCTGTAAAGTTTCTGTTGAGAAGTCTGTAACCAGATGTATCTGAGCTCCCGTATATGTTATTTACTTTTTTTCCTCTTGCTACTTTCAGGCTTCTTTCTTTTTTCTTGACCTTTGAGAGTTTGATGATTATATGCATTGAAGTAGTGTTATTTACATTGAATCTTCTTGGGGATCTTTGAATTTTTTTTGTACCTAGATGTTCATATTTTTTTCTCTAGGTTTGGAAAGTTCTGTGTTAATATTTGTTTGAATAAACTTTTTACCCCTATCTTTCTCTACTCCCTTTATAAGGTCAATGACACTTATATTTTCACTTTTTTTTTTTTATTTCAGCTCATCATGGGGGTACAAAAGCTCAGGTTATATACATTGTCCATGTCTAGATCTTATAAGTGTTCTTCATTCTGTTTCATTCTGTTTTATTTTTCTCTTCCAGTCTTGTATTTTCACATAGTTGTGCTTGAACTCAGTAATTCTTTTTTTCTGCTTGATCATTTCTGCTTTTGATACACTCTGATGCAATTTTCATTCATCAATTGTAATTTTCACCTCCAAGATTTCTATTTGACTTTTTATTATTTTTTCAATCTCTTTATTAAATTCCTCTGACAAATTTCTGAATTTTTTGGTCTTTCTTTGAAGTTCATTGAGCTTCCTCAAAATAACTATTTTAAATTCCCTGTCTAAGAGATCACACAGTTTCCTAAATCCAGGATCAGTCACTGGTGCCTTATTTAGTTCTTTTGGTGAGGATATATTTCCCTGAATGCTCTTAATTCTTCTGGATATTTGTTGCCATGTGGGCATTAGAGAGTTGGGTATTTATTCTAGTCTTCACAATCTGGTCTTATTTGTACCTGTCCTTTTCACAGAGCCTTCCAAGAATCCAAAGGGGACAGACTGATGAATTCCCTAAGCCTGTGGTCACTGTAGCTGTCTCAGTACTAGAGAGAACAATAAGCCCATTTATGCTATGATTCTCTTACAGACTCCTAGATACCTAGCCCTGATGTTCTTGGGGCAGATCAAGCAGAATTCCTAGATTCCCAGGCAAAGTCCCTCTCTCCCATCTCTTTCCTCTAAGTGGAAAACAGTCTTACTTTGTGCTTTGTGCTGAGCTGCCTGATGTTGAGGGAGGGGTGATGTGGGCACTCCTGTAGCCACTGTATCTAGCACCACCATGCTGGGTTGTACTCAGTGCCCAAAGCTTCGCAGGTCAGCACAGTACCAGGACTCACTGAAGACCCACGACCACCGTCTGTCTGCCATTGATTTTTATTCAATGCCTGAGGCCACTTTAGTGAGCCAGTGGTGAATCAGCCTGAGTGAGAGATTCCCTTCTGGCCTTGGGTGGGTCTAGAAGCGCTCTTCTGGAGCAGTTGTGGGGAATTAGGGAGTTTGGTTCACTTGGGACATTTTTTACTGTGACAGTGTAGGTAGTAGGTTCCAAGGTAAAGTACCTTGTGTTCTTCTCTCTCCTTACCCCAAGCAGAAAGAGTATCTCTCCATGATGCATTGCCTGGAGTGGGAGAAGGGGTGATGTGGAGACTGCTGTGGCCACTGCAGCAGGTGTTGTCCTAGGTAGCACCCTCAGCCCATAGCCTCACAGACTAGTGCAGCACCAGAACTTGCCGAAGGACCATGGTCACAACAGGCTGGCTGCCACTAAAATTTATTCAGGGCCTGAGACCACTTTATTCAGCCGATGGTGAAGCAGGTTGAGACTCAGTATCTTCCCACTAGATGGGGAAGCAGATTCTCCTCTGGCCTGGGGAAGATTTAAACGTTCCCTCCATGGGCACCATCCTGAAATCAAGGGCCACAGAATCATGCCCAGTGCTGTGTTCCATTTTGGCAGGGCTGTACTGAGTTCAAATATGAACTCCCACTCTCACTTCCCTCTCCTTCCAACAAGTACACAGATTCTGTTTCCTCACTGCTCAGCATGGACTTGGGGAGGAAAGGTGTAGGCAATGCAAGGCTGTCCTTCCTAACCTCTTCAATGTGTCTTTCTTGTTATTATACTAAAACCAGGTACTGTGATCTCTCACCTGATTTTTCAGTTCTGATGAAGGTCCTTTCTTGGGATGGAAAGTTGTTCAATTTGATATTCTTTCAGGGACATGATCACTGGAAGGTTCTGTTCAACCATATTGCTCTACCTCCTCATTAGTTTAGTTTTGATCATAGATTTTGGAAACATTGCCTTTCAAATTGCAAAAAGATATCAGAAACAAAAATTCTATCCTTTTATTCCAACAGAGAAAAATTTTAGGTTAGCAAGATTTCGAAATACATATAATATGCAATGTTAAGGTGATATAAATCAGAGGTTTCTTATATAGAAAAGTTTCTCATTATTTTATGCATGTTATTTATGGTTCCTTGGTGTGATTCTGATTTATGTTATCTCTAGTTTAGTATTATGTTTACATTGCATATTTGTTGTAAATTTTAAATTTATCTATCATTCTTTTCTTCTTTGAGTATTCTATTTTCCTCTCAGCCTAATTTCCCAATACAACTTTCTTTTCTTGTTCCATAAATTACAAAATGATTGCAATAATTTGGAGATGCTAAACAGTTTTCTAAAGTTTAGCTGTAGATCCTACAAACATTTTTTATTTATATATTTTTTTAAATTCTTTAACATCATGGTCTTTTAATTTCTACTATAGTATTTTCCTTAGGTGTCATATTTTATCTTTAAGGTAATCATTCAAAATGAGAATAATTAAACTTGACTGTGCATTTAAATTAGACATAATAAAGACAATTTTAAAAAACACATTTATACAATGGTGTCTTTAAGTCAGCTATATAAAAACTGATTTCTTTTTCTTTTTTTTTTTTCTTTTTTTCTTTTTTGAGATAGCTATTCCCATCTCTCACAGATTTTGGCAACAGTTCAGTCACCAGAGTAAGCTAAACCATGGTAAGCTAAACTTACCATGCCTCATTTCCACTCTCTGTGTTATCCTTCAATATGTCCCAGTATATCACCATTGATCTCTCCTGGTGAATTGGTAGCTCTCTTATCTTGTTCTTTTAGGCTGTACTGTGGATTATGGATTCCTTTGCTAATATCTCAGTGTCAAGCTGTTAGCATCAGAACTTGGCCAGCTCTAGGGTTTCCTTATTATGTAATAATACTTTGATCATTTTCTTTTTTCTCAGCCTCTGTCCTGTTTTCTACATTGAGACTTTTCTCTCTCTTTCCTTTATCTTTTTATCCCTTTATTTTTCTTCCCTTCTTTTCTTATTTTGACTTTGTTTTGTTCTTTTAGGTCCCTTTCATTTTAATGTAAGATATGCATGACCCTATATTTTCTCTTTTGCTTTAGTTTGACATAATTTAAATTATGCTTTCATTCTAGTCATTTTAGAAAAATTCATTTATTGACAACCAGAAAACATCATTTTGATGAGAGGTGTGGGGGGGATATTTCCTGATATAACCACTGGAAAAATATCACTATATTTCTCAACTACTTCTGTCAAATATCATGATATAGTAAAAAGGGCAGCAACTACCAAAGACTTTTTAAAAAATTTCACATAATTTCTAACAGTTTAGAGAAAAACAAATATGCTGATAAGTGATAATCTAGTATTCTGTGATTTCCTTTATTTAAATCTTGTCTCTTTGTTATTAGTTTATCTGGGCTATGTGTAAATTTTGTTTACCTTTAAAAAAAACAACTTTCATTTCATTGATCTTTGGTAAATTTTTGGCTTTTAATTTAATTTATTTCTATTGTGAGCTTTATTATTTATTTTCTTCTAATACTTTTGGGTTTAGTTTGCTCTTCTTTTTCTTGATCTTCAAGATGCTTCATTATGTTATTTATTTGAGGCTTTTCTACTGTTTTGATGCAGGCACTTACTGCTAAAACTTTTCTCTTAATATTACTTTTGCTATATCCCATAAGTTTCAATATGCTGTATTTTCATTTGTTTTGAAATTTTTTTTTAATTTCCCTCTTAATATCTTCATTGATCCACTGGTCATTATGGAGCATACCATTTGACTTCCATGTATTTCTATAATTTTCAAATGTTCCTTTTGTTATTGATATCTAGTTTTCATCCATTTTGGTTGGAGGAAATACTTTGCATAATTTGAAATTTTTTGAATTTTTAGGATTTTTTTTTTTTTTTTGGCCTAAAATATGGTCATTTTGAGAATGATCCATGAGCTGTGGAAAAAAATGTGTATTTTGTAGCCAGTGGATGAAACATTCTGTAAATAGCTATTAAATCCATATGGTCTGTAATGCACATTAACTCCCTTTCTTTGTTGATTCTCTCTCTGGATGCTCTGTCAAATGCTGAAAGTGGAGTCTTGAGGTCTCCAGTGATTGTTGTATTGGGGTCTATTTCTGTCTTTAACTGTGATAATATTTGCTTTATAAATGAGTGCTCCAGTGTTGGGTTCATACTTATTCAGAAATGTTAGATCCTCTTGCTGAATTGACCCCTATATCATTATATAATGATCTCCTTTGTTTCATTTTACATTTTTTGTCTTGGAATCTTTTTTATATGATAGAAGTATAGCTACTCATGTTTTTTTTTTTCTTTTCTTCTTCTTCTTTTTTTTTCTTTAGGTTTCCTCTTACATGGAATATCTTTTTTCATCTCTTTATTTTCAGTCTATGTGTATCTTTATAGGTGAAGTTGGCTTCTTCCAGATAACATATAGTTATCTCCTGTTCTTTTATTCATTCAGCCACTCCATGGATTTTGATTGGAGATTTTCCTCCATTTACATTCAGAATTATTACTGATAGGTAAGGACTTATTCTTGCCATGTTATTATTGATTTCTGGTTGTTTTGTGGTCCTCTTTTTCTTTCTTTCTTCCTACTTGCCTTCCATTGCTAAAAGTGATTTTCTTTGGTAGTGTTTTAATTTCTTGTTATTGTTTTTTAATTTCAGAATAGTATGAGGGTATAAGTGTTTTGGTTATATGAATTGCTTTTGTACAGTTTGAGTCAAAGTTCTAAGTGTGTCCATCACTCAGTGAGCATTGTACCTGTTAGGAGTGAATTTATCGATCCCCTCCATGCCCCTCCCACCTGCTTGAATTTCATTGAATTTTACTACCATATGTGCACATGAGTGTTGATCAATTAGTTCCAATTTAATAGTGGTGTTTATTTTTCCATTCATTTGATACTTCACTTAGAAGGATGGTCTCCAATTCCATCCCAGTTTTTACAAAAGGTCTTAGTTCACCATTTTTTATTTTATAGCCGAGTACTGCTCCATGTTATACCTATATCACAGTTTCTTAATCCACTCATATACTGATGGGCACTTGGGCTGTTTCCACATCTTTGCCATTGTGAATTGTGCTGCTATAGACATTTGAGTGCAGGTGTCTTTTTTATAAAATGTCCTTTCTTTTTTTTTCCTTTGGGTAAATACCCAGTAGTGGGATTGTTAGATGCAATGGTAGGTCTACTTTTAGTTCTTTGAGTATATCCATACTGCTTTCCATAGAGGGTGTACTGGTTTGCATTCCCTCCAACACTACATAAGCATTCCTTTCTCTCTACATCCGTGCCACCATCTGTTGTTCTGGGATATTTTAAACATATGACAACCCTGCTTACAAACAAACAAGCAAAGAGAAATCTAACATAAATTTTACCCCTTAATTTCATCCCCCCTTGTTACTTTACGTTACTTTCATCCATTTTTTTATACTACCTATCTACCAAAGAGTTGCAGTGGTTATTTTTCTTAGGTCTTTTTTAATATCATCCTACTCAACATGAGTGGTTTGTACGCCACAATTGCAGGAATAGAGTATTTTATTATTAACATCATTTTCTTTCAGATTTGAAAACTCCTTTTAGCATTTCTTGTAGGACAAGTCTGGTGTTGTTTAAATCCCTCAGCTTTTGTTTGCCTTGGAAAGACTTTATTTCTCCCTCATATTTGAAATATATTTTTGCAAGACATAGTATTCTAGGGTTAAGGTTGTTTTCCTTCAGCACTTTGAATACGTCATGCCACTGTCTCCTAACCTATAACGTTTCTACTGAGAAATCTGCTGCCAAATATATTGGAGCTTCTTTTTACGTTTTTTGGTTTTTTGTTTTTTCTTCCTTCCCATGCCTATGAGCCAATGAGCTACCTTATATCTTCATAATATTTTGAGTGGGGAGAGAGTGATGTATTAGACAGAGTTGGAGTCTGTTGCTTGTAACCAAGAACTCTAAATGATTTTTTAAAAAGTATAATACTGACCAAAATACATATCTCTAGGATAAATATATACATTCAGTGAAAGGACAAAAGTGGTTAAATGTTATATAGTTTCAATGAAACACCCATCCCCTTTGGTTTGATTTTGGATGACTTTGTTCTTAGGATATTTCTGTTCAATCTCTTTATTTCCGCTACCAAATGTAAGAAAATAGGTTAAGAATCTTTATTTGACTGTGAAGCAAGTGTCTACTCCTTGATCATTCTTTCATCCAGGCTTTTAAACTAAATAGAAACTGGGCTTTGACACAAAGGAAAGAAGGAAAGAAGATGGTTGTTCTGTAGATATTTTAGTTTAAATCATAGAACTAAAAGAAAAAAAAGTCTCTTAGACCCACACTTGCTTAAGGAACAATCAGGAAACATACAGAAGTCAAGTAAATGCTAGGAATACACTCTAGTCTTCATTTGAATCAAAAATGTGTTTAATCTTAATAAGCATTATAGGATTAATATTAATTTTAAAAGGTGACCCATAATTACACATACATAATCTTACAAATCAATAGGAAAAGTCAGTCAATACAATAGATATATGAACAAATAAATTGAATAGTCCCTTTATAAAATAGAATATTCAAATAGCCAGTGAACATATAAAATGTGATCATTTTACTGCTCATAAAAAATGCAAATTAAAACTATAATATCCTACAATACCCTTGGAGATCTAACATAGAGCATAGTGACTATAGTTAATAATACTGTTATGTATACTGGAAATTTGCTAAAAGAGTAGATCTTAAATGTTTTCATCCCCTTCTTAAAAAGATAACTATGTAAGCTGATATGTTAATTAGCTTGATTGTAGTAATCAGTCACAATGTATACATATACCAAAACATCACATTGTACACCTTAAACATATATACTTTTTATTTGTCAAATTTATTTCAATAAAGCTGGGAGGGGGAAGCCTAATATATCTTACTATGGCACAGCCATTATAATTGCTAACATAAAAATGAGGAAAATAACAATATTGGCATGGATGTAGAGCAATTTAAACTCTTATATATGGCTGATAGAAATGCAAAATTCATAGGTAGAATATTATAAAAATATCTACGAATATACTATAACTCTATAATTTTACTCTCAGGCATACTCCCAAGTAAATATGTACATCTATTTATAAAATATGTATAGGGATATTCAAAGTAACACTAATTAAACTTGCCCAAATGGAAACCAACACAAATGCCATCAAAAGTAGATTGATAAATAAATTGTATTAAATTTATACAGCAAATTAATACCATATGACAATGAATACGAATAAGCTACAATCACATACAACCATATGGATGCATCTCACTGACATAATGTTAAATGAAAGAAGCCAGTATAAAAAGCCAATATGTGAAATACTATTTATATAATATTCAAAAAGTAATAAATTAAATCAATTTATGATGCTGCAAATTATAATACGAGTAATGCTTGGAGAGGGAAGTATCTAGAAGGGGCAGAAGGACTTCCAGAGTTTTTATGGAAGTTCAGTTTCTTGATCCAGGTGCCAGTTATATCACTGAATTCATTTCATGAAGTATTCGTCAAGCTATGTGATTTTGATTTGTGTACTTTCTACATATATTATATACTTGGATAAAATATTTACTGTAAAAATAAGTGGCTGAAATAAAATTCGGTGTTAGAGATCTTAAATAACCCGTTCTAGGAGACAAGGCTTACATGATACTAATGGGTGAAATTTGTTTATTTTTAATATCGCACCAATCATGAAAAACACCTTTAAGTTTTTCATCCACTGCCTCTCTATCTTACTTTTGTACTCCTTAATTTAATGAAATAAAATCCTAATCAAAGATATACTTGTTTGCTAATGCAGAAATGATACAATTGTTTTTATTGAAATTAATGGAGTGAAATAGTATATGAGAAAAGTACAGAACATTAGGTGCTAACAAACTACCTATGAACTATTTTTTGGCATAAAAAAGCTCAGAAATATGCATGATAATAGAACTTTAAGCATCTTATTAAAACAACAGTCAGTCTGAGATATTCATGTCCAATGGAAATGTATCCTCCCACGGTAGGGTCTAATTTATATGGTCATAGTTTCTGTGGAACTTCTTTGTTTCATGCTGTATTGTAAACAGACAACATTTTAAAGAGTAAACTGATAAAAATAAATTAAATTTTGATATAATAATTTTAATTAGAAAAAAACTGATGATCCAATGAGACACAATTTTCTATTTTTCTCTTGGAATATGTTAATTTTATAGTATAAAATAGCTAATTATAGAATTATGTATTAGGCTATTTTTGTTTATTTTTCAAAGAGGGAAGAATCAAAAATCTTATCACATTAGCTTACAGGATCATAGTGATACAGGAATTAAACTCAAATAGTAGCAGTGTTTGATAGATGAGAATATAACAGAAACACAGAGACATATTGTCTACAAAGAAACCAACCTCTCAACACTGTTTTCTTTAAAAGTATTATATTTCTTTACTTAAATACTTAATAACACTCAGCTCACTGTCCCTTTTATAGAATTTCAAATCTATAATTTGAATTACATTATCAATTTATTCTCTTTGATATGAGTACCTTGAGAGCGAATACCCGTGTTTTTAGACTTTGTATACCCAGACTGACACACAGTTGTTGCTCAATTCATTAATTTACCAATGGACTGTTGAATGCCTGTAAATTCAGTGGATGAAATAAGATATTCTATAATTTGTATAAACTATGAAATAATTGTGTTAAAAAACTAGGTGTAATTTTTTAAAGGAGCAAACAATTCATGCCTATATAGTAGAAGAAAATTGAAGAGACAGCTACTGATTTCAGAACTTTACATCAAATTTTCAATCATGTAAGATATTTGTGTGCGTATGTGTGTATTTGCACATAAGCCTCTTAAACGTAATTATTCAGAATCTTGTTTCAATATTTTCTTTGTATTGGTTTGTGTATATTTGACCTTAGAGATAAAGGTAGAAGGCTTTATCAGAAAACCTTTTACACAGCAAGAAGTCAGCAGGTGGATGGTATGTCTTTCATTTTTCATGATAGTTTCTGTAAGTCTTGTTTATGTACTTATTTCCAGAAGAGGACACCATATATCTGAGCATCCTTCAGCAATCATAAGAAACATCCTTCACTGTCTTTTTATTAGTCACATTGCATACTGTGTTTTTAAATAAATTAGCTACAATAAATCATACATATTTTCAAGGAATATTAATGTCAAATTACATGAAAGACTGTACAAGCAGGTTTTATAGTTGAAATTTTTAAATAACAGAAATTATTTTGCTAATGTTTATTTTTAATTTTTCTTCTAGCTATTGGTAACATTAATAAATCATCTGATCAATTATAAACAGTGTTGATATTTGCATTATTAGAGATAGAAGAGTATATGAATTTTTTTTTAATTAAAACTGTGAAACCCAGTTCTAAAAACCAGAGCATATATGTATCAAGCTTGTCAGTAAGTTAAGGAATGAAAGTGCCATTAGGTACTATTATGCTTTTTGTCTCAAATTGCAGTTCCAGAAGCTGATATTTTGTTGCTATACATTCTCCCTTGGCTTTATTCTGACACAGCTTTTGCACATGGAAAGAAAAAATCTCTCTCAGTGTCTATATGTAGGAATCAAGGAAATATTTATTGTTATACATGGAATGCATATTATTCTCTGTGTCATGTACATGTTACATGGGGGTGGATGGGAAGCAACAATATGATAAACATCTTCTAAACAAAATGAAGAAAAAGTATCACAAAAAGTCTTGCCAAAAAATTGTAAGGGGAGTCTAGGGATGGGCAATATTGACAATGGTGGTAACTCACTATGCAGTGAATTACAATTGGTGACAAATGACAAAAACAATAAATATTTACTTAAAGATCATGAAAATTTCAACTAGTGAAAAAATTCATTTCTTTAAGACTACTTTTATATCAATATTATTGTCAATAAAACTTTCAGAAGTAGACAGGATATTATGATTCTTTGAATTTTATAGAAAAGGGAAATTATAATCACAGAATTTATATATTGCTGGGAGTGCATAGGAAGCCAAGAAAACACATCTTCTCTCTACCTTCAAAACAATGATCAAAAATAATACTCAGAGTAAAAGTATTATTAATTCATTATAAATGAAAACAATCCACTAGGAAAAAATTCCTCCACTTATATAAAATAGAGGTCTCATATTAAATTTTAAGGGTGTAAATTATAATCAGTTAATCCAGCTCTATAGTCATATGACCATTACATACATTTTTTAAATGCACATATTGAATATTTATTCTTATCAAAGTTTCTGATGAAAATAGAGACTGATACAAAACTTTTGTGGTAAGATTATACTGAAAGATGCAATCCTAGAACAGCAAGAGTAAAGAAAGGGTCTCAAACCCTTGTGTATGTGTTTTTATTCTTGCCTTCTCTGTTATCTTTCTGCTTCATAATTTAGATTTTCCGCAAGTACATCCTGGTTCTATCCCTAACATTTCAGGAATGCTCCTAATAAAAGAAAACTTTCAAGCCTAGTTTTCTTGCAGAAAAAGATAATAGGGTAATAATAATAATAAAACAGAATGAAAATGAAGAAGAAATTAGTAACACCCATGTCTCCCTGGATCTCCTCAATTAAAGAGTAGTATCATTGAATGCACTTTTCAGAAAGTGACACTTTTATTTTATTTATTTTTTATTTCAAATTATTATGAGGATACAAATGTTTTTGGTTAAAAAGATCACTTTTGTAATGCTTGAGTAAGGGTTATAAGTGGGCCCGTCACGCAGATAGTGGTCATTGTACCTGTTAGGTAGGTTTTTGTCCATCTCCTCCTGCCCCCTCTCCCTTGATTGATTTCCATTGAGTTTTACTGCCCTCAGTGCACATGTGTACTCATCAGTTAGTTACAATTTAATAGTGAGTACACGTGGTGTTTATTTTTCCATTTTTTTAGAAACTTCATTTAGGATAATGGTCTCCAATTCCATTCATATTGTTGCAAAAGGCACTAAGCCATCCTTCTTAAGCCTGAGTAATATTCCGTGGTATGCATATACCACATTTTGTTAATCCACTAATGAACTGATGGGCATTTGAGTTGATTCTACATCTTTGCATTTGTGAATTGTGGTGGAATAAACATTAGAGTACAGGTGTCTTTTTGTTCTTCTTCTTCTTCTTCTTTTTTTTTTTTTTTGAGACAGAGTCTCACTCTGTTGCCCTGCCTGGGCTAGAGTGCCATGGCATCAGCCTAGCTCACAGCAACCTCAAACTCCTGGGCTCAAGTGATCCAACTGCCTTAGCCTCCTGAGTAGCTGGGACTACAGGCATGCACCACCATGCCTGGCTAATTTTTTTTCCTATATATATATTTAGCTGTCCATATAATTTCTTTCTATTTTTAGTAGAGATGGGGTCTCGCTCTTGCTCAGGCTGATCTCAAACTCCTGAGCTCAAACAATCTGCCTGCCTCGGCCTCCCAGAGTGCTAGGATTACAGGCGTGAGCCACCGCGCCCGGTCGCAGGTGTCTTTTTGATAAAATGACTTCTTTTCCTTTGGATAAATACCTAGTAGTGAGATTGCTAGATCAAATGGTAGGTCTACTTTTAGTTCTTTGAGGAATCTCCGTACTGTTTTCCAAAGCGGTTGTACTAATTTGCAGTCCCACCAACAGTGTGTAAATATTCCTTTCTCTCTGCATCCACACCAGCATCTATTGTTTTTAGACTTTCTAATAAAAGCCATTCTAATTGGGTAAGGTGATATCTTATTGCAATTTTAATTTGGATTTCCCTGATGATTAGTGACATTGAGCATTTTTTTCATATGTTTATGAAAAACTCTACCTTTTTTACTCTTATCTTTTTTGAAAAGCTTCTATTCATGCTTTTTGCCCAGTTTTCAATGTGATTGTTTGATTTTTTCTTGCTGGTTTTCTTGAGGTCTGTGTGGATCCTGGTTATTAGCCCTTTATGTATAGCTTGCAAATATTTTCTCCCATTCTGAAGGTTGTCTATTTGCTCTGTTGATTATTTCCTTGGCTGTGCAGAAGCCTTTTAATTTAATCTAATCCCATTTATTTATTTTTGTTGTTGCTGTGATTGCCATTGAGGTCTTCTTCACAAATTCTTTGTCTATGCCAATATCTAGAAGAGTTTTTCCAACATTGTCTTCTAGAGTTCTTATGGTTTCATGCCTTACATTTAAGTCTTTTATCCATCTTGAATTAATTTTTGTGAGTGGTGAGATATATGGATCCTGTTTAATTCTTCTCCATGTTTCCATCCAGTTGTCCCAGCACCATTTATGAAATAGGGATTCTTTTCCCCAGTATATATTGTTGTCTGTTTTGTCAGTTGGCTATATGTGGATGGTTTTCTGTTGGGTTTTTTGTTCTGTTCCATGGTCTATGTCTCTATTTTTGTGCCAATACCATGCTTTTTTTGGTTACTGTAGCCTTATAGCATAATTTGAAGTCTGATAATGTGATACCTCCAGATTTGTTCTTTTGCTTAAGATTGCTTTGGCTATTTGGGCTCTCTTCTCGTTCCAAATGGAGCATAGAATTATTTTTTCTTGTTCTGTGAAATATGCTGTTGGTATTTTGACAGAGATTTCATTCAATCTGTAAATCAGTTTGAGGAGTATGGACATTTTAACAACATTGATTATACCAATCCATGAGCATGATATGTTTTTCCATTTGTTTATATCATCAGTGATTTATTTTCTCAGTTTTTAATAGTTCTTTTTGCAAAGATATTTCACCTCCTTGGTTAAGTATATTCCTATGTATTAATATTTTATTTTCTTGGTAGCAATTGCAAATGGTATGGAGTCTTTGATTTGACTCTCAGCTTGACTGCTATTGGTGTAGAGGAATGGTACCGATATGTGTACAGTGATTTTGTAACCTGACACTTTGCTGAATTTATTTGTCAATCCCAGGCATCTCTTGGTGAAATCTTCGATGTTTTGGATTAACAGATAAATTTTATCCGAACTACAAAGAAGAGTTCGTACCCATACTGTAGAAATTTTTTCATAACTTCAAGAAGAAAGGAATCCTCCCCAACTCATTCTACAAAGCCAGTATCACTTTGCTACCAAAGCCAGAAAAGGACACAACAAAAAAGAAAACAAAGACCAATTTTCCTTATGAATATAGATGCAAAAATTCTTAATAAAATACTAGTAAACTGAATTCAAGAGCACATAAAAATATAATCCACCATGAGCAAGTGGGCTTCATCCCAGGGATACAAGGATGATTCAACATATGTAAATTGATAAATGTGATTCACCACATAAACAGAAGCAAAAACAAAGATTACGTGATAATCTCAATAGATGAAGAAAAAGTATTCAACAAAATTCAGCACTCTTCATGATAAAAACTCTCAACAAACTTGGCATAGAAGAAACATGTCTCAAAGTTATGAAAGTCATGTATGCCTCTTTTTTTAATCTACAAAATGGAGAAAATAGTAGTACACATCTTACAGTGTTGCTGTGATAATTATAAAACTTGACATTTGAAAATCATTTAGAACAATTCCTAGCCCGTAAATACGTAAGGGCAACGGTGACACTTGCCTGCATCCACCAACTATGTACTCATTACCTAATGTAATAATTATCAGAATTTGGACATTTTAATTCAACTTCACACCCACACACTTTATTCCCTTCAGTATTCTAAGACAAACCACCAATGTCATAGCCTTTTATGCATAAATAATTCAATATGTAAGTATATATCTCTAGTATGTCAGATTCTCTCTCTCTCACCTCTCTCTCTTTCCCTCACATGTAAACACAATAGCATTATAAAAACTAACAACATTAAGAATAAGACCTTAATCACACGTAATATCAAGTTAGCATTCCAATTTTAGGCAACTTTTAGAGATATCCTATATCAAGATCCAAAGAAGTTGCACATTCTTTGTTGACATGACTCTTAAGACTCCTTTAATAACAAAAGATGATAATTTAGCATCATAGCATTTAAATATAGCTGTAAAGTACTCAATATTTAAGACAAATCCTTCAAAAATCAACAGAAATAATTGTTGTGAATTTATTTTGTGCATCAGTGTAGTTTTTCTTAGATCCAATGTTGAAATTGCTGAATGCACTACAAGTGCAAAATAGCAATTGTTCAAAACCATCTCTTGCTTAGCTATAACTACATATATTGTTCTTAGGCAGATTTACATTCAGTAAACATGCTACAAACACTTTGGATATTTAACTAAAATGCTACTGTATTTAAAAATTAAAAAAGACTCTTTGTAAAACAATAATAAATAATAAGAACAGAGTGTTTGATTAAACTCAAGGAAAAATAGTTAAAACAGGGAAAGAGAAGATCCATGTTTAATTCATTTGTTACCTTTTGAAATCCTGCTTTGTTGTAAAATATGTGTTTCTCTTTACATCTAGTGTAATGAGCTACTGGCTAGATTTTTTTAATGTTATCACACCAGTTTCTTGAACTGATTTGTTACTCTACAAATAGTATATGAGGAAATTTGATAATGAACCAGTTATGTTAATGCAAGCTAGTTCCTTCTAGATAGTTTTGAAACTGGCTTCTCAAGTTGAATGTATTCTTTGGCCTTTTTAATATAACATAAAGAAAGTTATAACACCTACTTCTAGGTTTTTTATGATTTTTAAAATATGTGAAATGAAATAGAATGTCTAAATACCCAAAGACCCAATGACTCCCTAGAAATGTTACAAATATGTCAACATCATTTTAAAACTGGAGTTTCAAAAAAAGCATAGAGAATAATCTTCAAAATACGTATTAAAATTAAACATGAAAATGCCAATTTATATTCCATAGTAATATGTTTCTTTATGACCCAACAATAATCAAAAGTGACATGGAGAATTAGGCCAACTATACATTCATTAAATTTAAGCAAAAACTTTTAGTGGCATGAATTATCAAATAATTGCTTCAATTCTTTACTCAATTCTTTACCTATTTTTTGTGTGTATAAGTAGAACCATACCAAAATCTTATCAGCAAAGATGAAATAGCCCTATTTTTATGGCATTGAATTTTTTCCAGATGGAGGGATATTTAGGTAGAGTGCTTAAAATTCATATTTTTATTCTTTCATTTGCTGATATCTGAATCTGAAGCATAAGTTGTTTCAAATGCAGATGTTCTTTTTACTAGATTCATCTGAGCCAATAAAATAAAAGGCCCATATATATATATATATATATAGACTATATATATATATAGACTATATATATATATATATAGACTTTAATCTTTGGTTCACCCTGGCCACTAGTACCATCCATATACTCAAAGGTTTGTTCTGCATTGATAATTCAAACACCTGTTATATATTGAAATGCATTAATCTAATAATCTGATTTTAACTATATAATATTCTCCATGGAGATAATACAGTATGGGGATGGTCATATTTTTGATATAAAACTTGAAACATCCTATCACTATACTATTTCAAACAATATAAATCCAAAAGACCAGGGAGAACATCTTTTTGCTTTAGTTCCTGTGATCCTATTGCTGATGAACTGATGTTTTTTTTTATGTTGCCTCAGCTTGCACCTGGTAAACAATAAGAGCAGTTACTGCCCCACCTTGACCTCTGCAGCTTACTTAGCACCACCCACTCTTTCTCTTTGCTGAATCAACGACAGGAACAATTTCTTCTTCCTTAATATGAATTCCCTTTTGTGCTGTCTGCCTGGTCTCAAAAGTGCCTCTGTGATCTCACAGATCAAATATCTTTCTTGGTTATGTTCCTGCCACATCAAGCCCCATGGCTCACCACTGACTTGACGCAACTTATGAGGCTTACTTACCAGCCTTTACACACATAGGATATGGTGAATGCCATCATTATATTACTAGATACTTGAATAATTTCTTCTGTCACATTTAATTCTTTAATACTAAAAGACATTTTTTAAAAAAACAAGTTGTTTGACAAGTCAACTACTTAATAGCTTAGGCATGGCAAGTAGTATAATATATTATGACTGTGTTTACAAGTTTACTTGTTTTATTATTTTATAGGAAAATTATATTTGTACCTAGAAATATTTGACTGTATTTTCAAACTTCTATATTTAAAAAATCCTTCACAAAGTAATTTGAATGGTAATTCTAGTTGTTTATATCAGTAAGATTTATGTAAAGCAGATTTAATCCAAAAACCTTAACCAATACACTCCCAATAGGAAGGATTGATTTCTTATGCATCATTAAAGTAATAGAAGTCTTGCAGTGAGCTTAATTCTCTACAATATTACCTGCGAAATCCTACAATTATCTAAAAATGCCAAGCTGCTGCAGGATTAAATAAGATAACATTAAGGAACATGATTTTTATAAAGATCACAGTGATTTAGAAGCTTACAAGAAAAAAATTACATTCATTTTACAAATAATTTTTTATTTTTTTTAAAAATCCCAAATTCCTACATTAAAAAATAGAGGAAACTCTAATTTATTATAATGGATGAGTAGGAAAAAAGTAAAAAGAAAATTTCATAGAAAGGTGACCTAAATATACTGTTTAAGAAAAGTATAATGGCTAAACAAAATAAATGCTCATGTATCAAGCACCAAAATTGGATTAAAAAATTGTTGTTATTACAGTTCTTTTTCATTTTTTATTCAAGACATAAAGGCAGATGAAAGTTGAAGTCCTCACTGTCTTCTTCCTCTCTTTCTCCACAAAGACAACCACACTCATGAATTTGGTGTCCTTGGTCTTATACCTTACTACTAATTAATGTCATATAGAAATAGCATTTTTGACATTTTAAGTTCCATAAATGATTTCATTCTATATGTAAGAATATGAAGCATGTATTATTAATATCTATTCAATAATATGATTTCAGGATTGTAACTATCAAGAATAGATAACTATTTATTTCTTTTGTCAAGAATGACATTTCAGGCTTTTTCTGTTTTGTGCTATTATGGCAAATATTGATGAAAAACTATGGATGTGTCTTTATGTGCTCATGTGCAAGAATTTTTTTTAATGTAGAAGTGAAATTTCTAGTTCGTGGGTTATTCATATTTTCTTCATCCAATGATCACTATTCTTTGACTACTCAGAATCTCTCCTGCCAGGTTTTGATGAAACAAGATAGCAACAACATTTGGAAAGAAGCTTTATTATAGAAATTGTGTCTGAAAGAACAAGAACAAACAAAAAGTAAAGAATCTAGTTATAGAGATCAAAGAGTACTATCAAAATTTTTGGATTCTATCAAAAGAACCCTCTGAAGGTATATGATACCTACTTTAGGTAGGTAAACTATTAGCACTCAAATGTGAGGTGCTGTTTATATCCTTGGGAAACCAGAATATGACCTAAAGATTATTGTGATTTCTTAAGTTTTAATCGTACTGCTACCTATCCAAAATGGAATATTCAGTGTGGAAATAGAGGAAATGCTTTCATATTCTCTCTCAGCATGCTGTATGGCTTTTCAAGCCTGGAAAGTAATGTTTAACTGATTCTATGGAGAAAACCAACAAAAAAAGAGGTACTATGGACATGTAAATCTGATATTTTGTGCCTGATCTAAATATCACACTGGAAAATCATTTATTTAACCTCTAGATTTTCAATTTCTTACCTTTAAAATCATTATAATAGTGTTTACCTTGTTTGTCACTGGGATGTACTGAAGCAGTTATCAAGCAAAATAATGTATATGAATGAGCTTTTAAAAACTGACAAAATTATGTAAATGAATGGAGTATATACTCAGTATTTCCAAACCCATTCATAGAATAATGAGGCTAATAAATTTTATTGTTGATAGGGAGTATAATCTTTGAGATTCTTAACACTAAATATAGAACTGCTTACTGATATGAAAACCATATTTACACACACACACACACACACACACACACACACACACACACTCACTCACACACAGGTTCTTTTAATTAATTACCTTGAAGTATATTTAGTGTTCTAAAATATACTTTGAAACAAATACTACCAGAAGAGCATTATTGATAATGTTAATGTCTAGATGGTAGTTCAGCTGATTGTAACACTGTCCTGGCATTGAATCTGTGTTAATCAACAGCCTGAATAAATGAACCAAAAAAGTGTCTTATGTTTGCTGTTAACCTCAGCAAAGACACAGGCATCACAGCAGTAGTAACAGTTTCATGGATGCCAAGGGAATTGGCGCACTGCCATTCCTTGTATAAGCTGACAGCTGTTAAGTCATTTCTGGTGTAATTGCTATTTGTTTTACTCTATAATTTGGGCTTTGATTTTGACTATTAAATTTCAAAGTTAGCATAGAAATTATGTATGTAAGGCTATACTGAGTTATATAGTAAAAATGTTCCAATCTATCAATTGTTGCTTATTTTCAATAGTAGTTCATCATATGTATGTATATGTATGTGTATGTGTGTGCGCATGTGGAACAGATTCCCATATTGAACCGCATCTGAATTCAGATGTGGCTTGAATTGGGTATCAATCAGATTTAAAGAAGAAAGTAATGCACAGTGATTTCTCTATTACCTAATTCTCTCAAGGATTACTAAGAACTGATTTTATACTAAGTTTACAACTTTCGAATTCCCTTTAACTATTGAATTTCCCTATAATGTTATGAATTGATGTTCTTACATGAGACAATTTCCAAAAATATAATGCTGAGTTATACTTCAAAACTGTAAAAAGTTTTAGAAAATTTTATATGAATATACTGACTAAAATGTCTTAAAGAATAACTATTAAAATAAAATTAAACTTTATTTAAAATAAGTGCTATCTTTGAGCTAAGTCGACTACTTCTGTCACCAAAAAACAAGTATATTTTTATATTACCTTCACTCAGTGAGTAGGATACACAAATTTGAAGTGCTTATTCAAGAAATCTAACATGAATAAAACATGATTTGATGAATTGAGAAATATATACAATGGATATTTAATGGCCAAATATTAAAATAAATTATAATATACTGGGTAATCTAATTGATATATAGATATGAATATGAAGAATACTGAATAAAACATAATGGGATCATACATATTGTGAAAGTTGAAATGATATTTGATTTCTAAGGTTTTTGCAGATATGAAATATTTCTCTGATATTAGAGAGCATGGATCAGGAAAGATTGTTGAGGGTTGTGACAATAAGCCTGTCTTAAAGACCTATGGTTTTTCTTAAAGAATGAGATGGCTATATGCTTTAATGAAAAATTATACTGAAGATTCATTTTTGATCTTTTTCCCTTTTACATTGGACCCCCCAGTTGCACTCTGAAACAAACCATTATTATTTTTCACAGACATATGAATTCAATTTAAAAAAGAGAATTTAAAAGCCTGTGCAGGTATTACTCAGCCACTGGTGAGGATATGGAACAATAGGAACTTTTATTTATGGCTAGTGAGAATGAAAAATGGTAAAGCCACTTTGGAAGACGATTTGGCAGTTTCTCACAAAGTTAAACACAGTCTTACCATATAATCCAAATTAATTTGGCAAAGATTCCCATATTGAAGCATATACAAAAACCTACACATGGCTATGAATAGCAGCTTAATTTATAGTGACCAAAAACTGGAAAGAAATAAAATGTCTTTCAATAGATGAAAAGGTAAACAAACTATGCTACATTCAGACATTGGACTACTACTTAGCAATAAAAAGGGATGCACTATCAAACCATGTGAAAACTTGTAAGGATTACATATACATATTGCTAAATAAAATAAACCATATTGGAAAAACTACATACTTTATATTCCATTTTGAGTATAGTCTGGAAGGGCTAAAAGTGTAGAGATAGTAAAATGATCAGTGATTGCCAGGAGTTTGTGGGGAGTGCATGGACTAGTTCTAGCCTCTAAGATTTTGGGTGGTTTTGAAGTTATTCCATATGATGCTTTGGTGGTAGATACATAACACTATGAACTTGTCAAACCTATAAAACTTTCTAGCACAGAGTGAACATTAATGCCTGTAAGCTCAAAAAATCATATTTAGGAGCTGGAGGACTCTTATAATGTGACAAAATAGGAAAAACAAAACATTAAATTGGATAATAAAAATGTTAAGGTTTATTTGGAAAGTTTAAAGGAAATAAACATGAAAAGCGAAGAGATAGTGAATATTGATTACAAAATAAAAGTTTATGAAAAGGCATAAAATATTCAATATTTGAAATTAAAGACAAACTAAATGGTATTAACAGCAGATTAGATACTATCAAAGAAGAGTTATATTTGATTTCAATCAATGGAATTTAGACAATGCAATAGAAATTAACCATAGAGTATCTATTTATTAATAGATGAAAATTGTAAGAGGCTGAAAAAGATAAACACAGAACAGAGAGGAAAAGAAAGACTGGAAAAAAAATATCAATACCTTAGTAACCTTAGTGACTATTGCTAATGAAAATTAGTGATGTAGTCATCTAGTCAATGAAAATAGATATAATTGGAATACAAGAAGAAAAGGCTAGAGATATCAGGGAAAGAAAAAAAAAACACAAAGAAATAATGATTGAAAATTGTTCAAATTTTATGAAAAATAGCAGTCAACAAATATAAGAAGCTAAAAGAATACCAAAGGAAAAAAAAATCTAAGGAAAATGCCACATGATCATATCTTAGTCAAATTGCTAAAAACTAATGATAACAAATCTTTAAAAAAGAAACATAAAAGGGAACAAAGAAAATAATACCTTTGATTTTTTTCTTCAGAAATAATGTAAGTATTAAGTCAAGGAATGACATCTTTAAAATGTTGCAAGAAAAAAAATAACAACTTAAAACACTGCAATACGAACAATAGCCTTCCAAAATGAAGGCCAATTAGGAAATTATTAGGTAAGCGAAAATTTAGAAAATTTGTCATCAATAAACACGTAACATGCACTGTAAGAAACTTTGAAGGAAGTTATTCAAACCAAGTAATAGGATACTTGATGAAAGCTCAAATATATACAAATGATTACAGTATGTTAGAAATGACATATATGTTGAAAAATATATAACAGTTTTGTAATTTTATAAAAATTATCAAATATAGTTGCTTAAGAAAAAAGGTAGCAAAAGTGGACTTTGGAATTTATACATATGTCGAAGTCAAAAATATGTCATATTACAGACTACTCTTGTAATTTTTTAATGTCTTATGTAAAGTGACATAATAGTAAATGAGATAAGATCAAGATGCATAGTGTAACTCTGATAGGAAACACTAAAAAGTTACAAAGAGTTATATCTTAAAAGCTAATAGGGAAGATAATATTGAATAGAAATACATGGGATTAGTACAAAACAAGAAAACAAAAAAAGAAGGGAAAGGGAACATTAAAAGTCTGATAGAAAACAATTAGCAAGAGGAAGCATTTGTACAAAATCATATTAACATCTAAATATAAATGGACTAAAGTCTCCAATAAAATTAAAATATTATCAAAATTAATTTTTAAAAGATCAAATTGTATATTACTTATAACAGATAGACTTTAAATATAAAAAAGTTAAATGTAAAATGAATAAAAAATTAACATTATGGAAACATTAATATGAAAATTAGAGTACCTATGTACATATCACAGAAAAGCAAAGAGTATTATCAGAAATAGAGATATTCCATAAAAATAAGGAGCAATTCATCAAGAAAGTAAAGCAATCTCATACTATATACAGATGTGAAATATATCTACAGTTTAAAATCACATGAAGCAAAATATTTCAGAACCAAAAAGAATATATATCCACCATTGCAGTTACTAGTTTGAACATTCATTTCTTAGAAATGTATAAAACAAAATGACAAAATTCAATAAGAGTATAGAAAAATTTGAATAACACTATCAATCGGCCTAGCTTACTTTTTATGTATAAAACACTGGACCCAACAACAGATGAATACACATTCAAGTGTACATGGAAAATATGCCAACACAGCCCATATGTTGAGCTGTAAGGTATGTTTTAATATATTTCAAATACTTGAAATAACACAAAGCATGCCATTTTACAACACAGATTAAATTATAAATCAATAAAATATCTTTTAAAATGTCCAAATATTTGAAACTGAAATAGTCCTCGCTTAGAATCCATGTGTCAATGAAGAATGTGAAAAGTTTCATATTTTATCCCACTTTGAAGCTAACAAGTTAGCCTACCAGAATTCTATGGATGTGGTTAGAAATTTAAATACTCCTGAGTCAAAGGTTAGAGTCTCTACGTTTTTTATCGTTTCCTGAGCACTAATTCCCACAGAGCAATACAGATATGGTCACGTGATACATAGGTCATATTGCAGGATAGACATCTTAAGTTTAGGGTGTTTGAAAATTTCATAATGTGCAATAAGTATGTTTGCTTTCTTCTCCAAAGGTAAACCACAGCTCTATACTCCAAAAACACTTTGCCGTATAAATATCCTTATAAGATACTCTGGAAGAAAGAGCCATCAGTGCTTTACATTGTTGAACATTCAGAAATGCAAGAGACAAACATGACAAAATATCTTCTAACAGTGTCAAATAAATCATATAGACAATTAGGTTATAATTTAAGTAAAACTATACACATATTGCAATGTTGGGGGTGTCAATAAGGCTGTGTGTGGATATACGTTTATGGATATACATTCTTATATTAGTAAAGAAGAAAGGATTACAATAAACAATCCAGCCTTCCACCTTAAGAAGTGAAAAAAAAGTTAAACACAATGTAGAAGGAAGTAAATAATAAAAAGAATAAAACTAGAAACCATTGAAATAGTAAATAAACAAACAATGGAGAAAATAAATGAGTGCATTTGAAAAGGTTATATATGCATATATGTATGTGTATACATATGAAATATGTGTGTGTGTATATATATATAAAATCATATATTGCTTAAAGACAGGATGTCTTCTGAGAAATGAGTCATTAGATGATTTTGTTATCGTACAAACTTCACAGAGTCTACTTAGACAAACCTAGATGATATAGCCCACTACACGCCTAGCCTACATGGTATAGGCTATTGCTCCTAGGCTATAAACCTGGATAATATATTACTGTACTGAATACTGTAGGCAATTGTAGCACAATGGTAAGTATTTATGTATCTAAATATATATAATATAGAAAATATAAGTAAAAATATGGTATAACCTTATGAAACTAGTGTCACGTAGGTGGTCTGTCATTGAGTGAAATATCATGTGAAACATGACTTTGTATGTGTGCATATATATGTTTGTATATATGTCTATGTATATATAAATATATATGTGTATGTGTTTGTGTGTATATATGAGTGATTTATTAAAATTAGAGAAAAAATTACCAATATCAGAAATGAGGAAAGGCATGTAACTGGAAATCTAACAAATGTCAAAAGAATAAATAATTAGGGCATATTATGAAAATTTTTTTCAACAAATTCTACATCTTAAATGAAATGGTCAATTTAATTTAAGCACACAGATTATCAAAACTAGTACAATAAGAGCCAGAAAAGGTTTACAGTATGGGAAATTGAATTTGTGATTATAACCTTCCCTTAAAAGCACACCAGGACCTTTAGGCTTTAGTGGCAAATTTTCTCAAACATTTAAAGATGAATAATATTAATCTTAAACTCTTTTCAAAAATAAAATAAGAAGGAACTTTCTGAAGATTTTTATTGTGCCAGCATAACTCTAATGGCAAAATCAAGAAGGACATATAGAAATAAATACCTTAATGCATACACACATGTTTATATGCATGCATATACTCATCTCAATAGATGCAGGAATGTATTTGACAAAAATCAATATCAGTTCATAAGAAAATCTTCCAGAACACAAAGAGTTAAAGGAAATATTCTCAACATTACAAAATACATCATCAAAAATCTCAGAACCAACGTCATACACACTAATAATTTATTGAATATTTTTCCATTAAGATTATGAATAAGCGAATGATATCTGTTCTCACCATTTCTATTCAATAATGCTAGCCAGCACAGTAAGATAAGAAAGATAAATAAAAGATATACAGATAGGAACAGAAGATATAAAATGCTGTTTTCTTCAGACATAGACATGTACACAAAAATTTCTAAGGAATCTACAAAAGAGAGACATAATAAATGAATTTAGCATACACAGGTAATACAGAAACTAATTTTATTTCTATATATTAATAAACAATAGGAAATTAAAATTAAAATGATATATTACAATAACATTAAAACTTAAATATTAAGGATAATTTTTTTAAGTTGGAAAAAATCACTATACAGAAATATGCAAAATGTTATCAAGAGATACTAAATAAGATTTAAGCAAATGGAATGATATACCATACCCATTGATTAGGAATGTCAATATTTTTAAGATGATATTGGTATATTGGTTTATAAATTTAGCACCGTCTCATTCAAAATCTAACAGGAGTATAATAAAAGTTGAAAAGTTGATCTAAAATCTATGTGGAAATAGAAAAAATCTAGAATATTCACATTAAAATCTTGAAGACTAAAATTTGAGGTCACACATTAGCTGACTTCAAGATTACATACATATAAATACAGAAGCATATTGATGGAGAGTTTCTCAAAATGATCCCACAACTCTACTTTCAGTTGTTCAACCTGTTTGCCCCTATTTCTTTGACTCTGCATATGTATAAGTTTACAGCAATCAGGAAATAACTATTAAAAAATTACCTTTCTCTACAAAGCTGAGTAAAAGATAAACACTACTTAAGGTCTGGGTACTCAAGAGTGACAGAGACAGAGTGTATGTGTATATGTGTGTGCATATACACACACATTATATGTAAAATACTAAACATAATTATTCATAATTATTTGTTATTTCTGGTCACATTTTCTTTATTAAATTGTATGCATCCTTATGTTTTTGTATCAATTTCCATTTAAAATGATAAAACAATGATTCACCCCTAAGTCAGCTAATATGTGGCAACTCTGTATTTAATAGTCCAAAAATTGCTGGTGGAAGTCACAAATTAATTTTCAGTTGTATACAGCCTAATTGGATGATAATTGCATTTTAGAACTCTGCTAGATATCAGATATAAAATGTAGGTTTCTTTATGGACTGTAACATGACAGTTTACCTTTTATCCATTTAAATTTGGGAAAAATAAAAATTTACTCATATTAAGTATGTAAGAAACCTTACCCCAATAACTAAAATCTGTCTTTAACCTGCATAATTCTTTGCTCTAGTTTTCCTTCAAAATTATGTGATTTTTGTATATTTTTACAGCATCTTCACAATGACATTTCAGCTATTTTTTGATGCAAATGTCATTGTATATAATGTATCTACCCTTAATTTTACTGAAATTATATAAACAAATATACTGAAATTATATAAACAAATTTACTGAAATTTACTGAAATTATATAAACAAATTTGTTATATTCAAAAAGCCATAAGGAATGATAAGGAAACATTATGAAGCATCAAAAGTTGTCTCAATATACAATTATTTACATCTAAATACATTACAATATGACTCTAAATGATTCTAGGTCATATAATATTGTCTCACAAATAATGTAAAAGAGCATTTTCATATGTTCTGATTTGAGCCTTCAATTGATTCAAAGGTTTTGACCTTTTGAATTGATAATATAAATTCTAACAGACAATTATGTTTCCCAATATCCAAATGATATATATCAGCTGTTGGTTTGATTAACAGATTAAATTCATGGGAAAAATTACAGGTAATGAAATGTGTTCTGAACCAGAAATATCTTACATTCTTTAATAGTAAATCCACTGTTGCAGATACTCTAGAATATTTAAGGAAAACCACTTGCAATTTTTAAAACGTGACAGCATCTGTAATTAGTTTACATATTATCATACTTTTTTATTCATTACTATGTTTATACATAAATGAATTCTTATTAATACATTCTCGTGAATTAAATCTTAGATGAATTATTCTCCTCTTGGTTGTTTCCCTTTTATGAATTTGTACTTGTGAATTACGTCCTCCTCAAGAGTACAATAGATATTCCTCCAAGAGTTAAACCTTCCAACTATTCAGTAATTTGTATTGTCCTTTCTTGCATCTCTCACTGTATGTAAATATTGGTTTGAAAAAGATAGTTCCAAAGACAGACATTTTAGTATTATTAGCATTTTTAAGTAGTCAGCATAAACCTGATTCTATTGTATTACATGTAAACTTAATGTTGAAATTGGTCCGATTTCACTTTTCCACTTCTCAATCTTATAGGTAAAAAATACATGAAAATGTAGTCTTTGAGTATTTAAAAAAGCAATGTGTTTAATAGATTGAACTTTAGAGCTATACATAAATTTTTACTTCCTTGGCCATTTAAGTCATGAAAAGGTCACTTGAATTCCTAAATACCTAAATTTGTACTCTACTATCTAAAATTTCTAGATAACCTGTGCCACTTGTCAGTTTCATGGATGGGATTTTTCCTTGCCATCCTATACCAAAGTATTAATATTTCCTAAAATAAGTAAACAGAATTAGGAGCATCCTCTTAATCTGTTCTAAATCTGTCTTTTATATGCTTACTTATAAAAACAAATTCCTATAATTACTATTATTTTTTTGTGATAAAGTTTCATCTAAAATGAGTAATGCTAAAATATGTGTTAACACAATAAGACCTATAAATGTCTTAGGAGAAAATAGCAGATCTCATCAGGTAGCAGATCTTAGACTCCCAGAGAATTTTAACAATAGAAAGGCATTTTTGTAGGACAAGGTGATCTTACTGACTAATATAGAGAAATGAGCTACATAATCTGATAGCACTCAGCTGTGTTTTGACAAAAGGTGATGGGAGAGTTATTAGGGAGAAAAGAAAGTTGGGACAATGAAAAAGAGCTATTAAAAACAAAAAGTTCCCTTTGTTCCAATTTTGCCCTACTCATAGATACATCTCCATGTCCCAGGATGTCTACAAGACTATATTTAAAAACTTTTTCTAATTTTCTTATTAAAATTAAGCTGGAAAGCTACCAGGAAATAAAAATTTGGTATAGAAGTGAATTCTTAAGATTTTCTAATCTCATTCATAAGTCATCTTTGAAATATCTGTTATTTTGAATTATTCATGCCAAAAGTGAAGACAGACTGCATGAGAAAAATATTATAAATGCTGTGAATGTTCTACTTTTCAAATGACATCAATTAGGATACCTTTCATGGCTGGACAGATTACTTTGTAACATTAGTTTAATGAAGCTTAGACACTCAATGTAAAATTGCTTAGCTTAATGTGTTTATGATCTTTGTCTATAAGACTCTAAAATACCTGGAAAAAGAAAAGGAAAATAACTATTTCAATAGTGATTTATGCTTCTTAACTTTTGAGTTGTCACCTTCTTTCTTGTCATTTTCTGATGATTTTTGAAAAGGAAGAGTCTACAAACAAATTATATATTTTTTATTATTAGACAAATGGGCACTGGTTTTATGAATCTCTTTGCGTACTTAGTATAGAATTCTGCTCATGTATTGGTAAGTTATGTCTTCCCAAACCATGGCTGTCAGATGACAACACAATAACCTAATACAAAACGTAAGAGAAGTTAATCGCAATAGTTTAATGTGGAACGTAGAAAAATATAATGCACAAATACGCTGAAGAAATTGATTTGGGTTTATTTCTATCTACAATTATTCCATTGTGGCCATTGATCATGATCTAACTAATAAAATTAATTAGCATAAAAAGAATACAAATGGGAGATTTTTTTTTCTTCTCCTGCCTATTCTTGTTTTTATTCCTTTTTTCTTAGTTGGTTGATTTCTGCAATTATTGAAGTTCGAAATAAAAAAGCTCAATCTTTCTATTCTTTATGTCCACCTTTTTTAAAGTTCATGTAAAAACCTTAACAATAGTACAACAGCAACAAGAACAAGAACAACAAAATGTAAGGTCATTGCCTAAACAGAAATTGAACTCTAGATATTGTGGCCTATAATCAAAAGCATTTGTCCACAAAACCAGCCTGAACATTTTAGTTGTAATTTACAGGTCATTGACTTCTTCATTATAGTCATTCCCTGGGAAAAATAGTTTCTAATACAAAGGCACCTACTAGCCAAGCTGCAATATGTGAGAACTGCAGTAGTTCACCTGTCCTGTGACTTCAGGGTTTCAATACACAGTTAATAAACATTTACATTACACCTTGAGCTTTCTCAACAGAATTACTTCCAACTAGGAAAGGAACATGAAGATAGAACAAACAAAGGAAACTAATTTAAATATCTTTCAACAAAATGTTTTGCCGACATAAACTATTCTGGCATTTAAGACCAGTAGTAATTGTTTAATGTTGTAACCAGATGAAGTTATTTGTGGCCAGAACCAAATCCTTCATCTGGGATTACTAGGTATATCACTGTATAAAACAACAACAACAATAACAACAAATGACTGTGAACCTGATATCTAACTTAGAGGTCAGAAAATAAAGGCGTGTCAGGGTTGACAACAAACAGCTGGTATTTATTAGCTTCTACAACTTTTTATAAAACAGTATAAAATATTTCATGCGTATGTACATGAAATGTATATATACATCAAGTATATATAAATATATTTTATATAATAAATTTAACATATTTAAAACAAAAATACATATAAGGAATTAAATTGATTAGTACTTTAACTATAATAGTTTGCCTAATTTCACAAAATTAAGAATTTTGCTGTTTAGAAAATCATCACTCACTTAACTAAAAGGTAAACAGTTATAAAAACAACGTCTGCATAAAATACAAGGGGCTTTACGTATTGCTTCATTTAATCTTCATAGTCAAATAGTTTTATAAATCCAGCTTACCAATGGGGAAGCTATGGTCCAAAACTCTTAATTTTGCTTTTATCACCCAGCTTGTAAGAGATAAATCCCATACAGTTTCCACTAAGTCACAGGAAAAAAAAAAATTTGCATGTGTGTGCAAATAATAGAAATTATTACTTAAAATAAAAGAAATTATTTTAAGTAATAAAATTTTTGTAGTCATTAAATATAGTTTAATTCATTCAAATATTAATCTTCTTGTATGGGTTTCAGATTTTTTTTCCTTCTTCCTATTTCTTTTTCTTTCTCTGACCAATTAGGCATTTCAGAACTCACTAACCTCCTAAGGAGCTGCTGAGAGAAACAACTAACCAAATCAAAGAAAGTGTCACTTTGCCACTTACTAGAAATCAAAGTGACAAAAAGGCTTATGAGTTGTGTATGGATCTATATATTGAAAATTTTCAGTCTTTGATAAGTATTTTTAGGAGAGAATTATAGCCATTATAAACATAAAACTAAGTAGATCATTAACCACAATAGACTTCCCTAAAACACATAAAAATTTCTATCAGGATTCATCTACTTTTAGGAAAATTTCTCCACCTCCTTACCCCACATATAAAAATGTTGTATTGCCATATAAAGTGATCTCATATACCACATTCATTTTTCTTCCACAATGTAGTCTCTGGTTCAATTATTTCAATAAATATTAAACATTCATTATATTATTTATTTTATCATCATGTGAGAGACAAACAATAAATGAAATAAAAATTACTAAGAAGAATTCAAATTCTTGTTGAAATGCCTGTAGATAAGAGGCTAAAATCCAAGGATGTGAAAGTTCCTCAAGAGATAATTTAACAGAAGGAAACAGAAGAGCTTCTTAGCTTTACCCTAAAGAATAAACAAATGCTTGTATTAAAAAAAAAAAAAAAAGGTGAAAGAGAGGGAAAGAGAAATGCATCACATTTCTGGTTTGGGCCACTGGGTGGATGACTGCATCATGAACTGCCATGAATATCGAAGGAAAGGGGAATGACTTCAAAGGTTATAAATGTAATAAACTGAATTTCAAAAAACAAATATTAATAAACTAAAGCTTATGTAGCACTTATAAGGTACTGGGAACTGTTTTAATCACTTTATACTAACATATTTCATTCTTACAACAATTCCTTTTTATAGAGACTATTGGTATCCTCATTTTTATAGTTGAGAAAGTTGAAGCAGAGAGCTCAGTACTTTCCAATTATTATATAGCAAATAAGTGGCAAAGTCAAGTTCAATTCTTGGCAGTCCCCTTTAGAATATGAATTCAGAGCCATGGTACCATATGCCTTCAATATGTTGGGTTTGAAGAGTTTGTTCATCACAAATTCAATATTTTTAAGTGCCTTCTGTATGCCAGACATTGTGAGAGGTGCTGTAATGGGGTGGATCTAAAAAGAGTTGTCTAAGATTCTGTTTATATTAATCAGCATCAGCTAACCAGATGTCCCCTTAAACCAATGCTTAGAAAATGTTTCTGCTATGGAGTAAATTGCCCCTCCCCAAGAAAGTTCATGTTGAAGTCTAGCTGCCCCCAATATGAAGGTATTTGAAGATGAGGCCTTTGGGTGATAATTAGATTTAGATGAGGTAATAAGGTTGAAGTCCTCATGGTGGGATTAGTGTCCTATTAAGAAGAGACACAAGAGAGCTTGTTCTTTCTCTTCTCGTGTCCTTAGAAGAAATAGCAAGAAGACAGCTGTCTATAAACCAAGGAAGACAGCCCTCACCAAAACTTGACCAAGCTGGTATCTAGATACTGGACTTCTAGCCTCCAGAACTATAAGGAAATAGCTTCTGTTGTTTAAGCCACCTAGTTCGTGGTATTTTGTTATGGCAGCCCAATCTGACCAAAACAGTCCATTAATTAATCTGGCCTTTAATACTGTTCCTCTGGGAAAAGTCTGCAAATCTCACTTATTTTTGTATCCTCTTCATGTAAATTTTAAGATGTCTTTCCAGACTATTGCCTATGGAAGGTTTTTCTTGTATATACCTTGAATTTTTCATGGAAAATATGGTTGGAGCACAAAAAGATGAGATCTGGAGCTTCTTTAAACATACTCAACAAATTGTAGGAAGAGTTTTAGGACTGCTTACAACATAGGATTTACTTTGTCATTTTGCAATATGGTCACAAATCAGTTGGCTAAATAATTACTTTGAAGTGCTTTGAACTCCAAGCACATATCAACTATTTCTGAGACTTTGGAACATTGTGCGTGTGTGTCTGTGTGTCTGCGTGTGTGTGTGTGTGTGTGTATAAAAGTACAGTATTGAGATGTTCTGGCTACTCTTATTATTATTCATTATATTACAGTGAAGAACATTTTGGTTAAGGAAGGTCTATTCTTCCTGATTCTTGCAATCCAAGACTACTGAGGATTTAGCAATCCTATAAATATAAATTACCCAATTCCAAAAACTATATACACTATTCCATGCTAAAGTTAGTGAACTGCCTAAAAATGAAATATGCAGAAAGAGGCAGAGAAATTAGGAAAGATGATTGCCCCAGGATCGAACTAAACATCTCTAATTTTGTGTCCCTTGCTTGGCCGAGTTAATCTCTACTATTGAAAACTGTGATCCACGGTGATACAATATGAGAGCAGAGGGCAGATTAGCCTTGTCTCACCACTTTTCCCAATGCTCCCCTGCTCTACGGCAGAAGCTGTTGAATAGAGCTATAAAACATAGAATCTGTAAGAGAAAATGATCAAGATCTGCCTAAAGAAAGAAAGACAAAAGGTCAAGAGATTCAAGTTTGGTGACCATTGTTCCTAGCAATAAATGTGCCCTCTTGATTGAATAAAGTAATAAAATTTCTTTCTTTTCATACAATCTACTTAAAATTGAGCTTCTGTCATTTGCCAAATTATTTCTAATGTATTTTCATAGATGTCTTAATATATATTCTGAATAATTTCTTCAATTTTACTTCTTGTTATACATCATATATAATTGTCAATAAAGGTTGAGTGATATAAACCCATACTATACCTACTTCTCTCTTAAACATTTAATGATAATACAAGCCTAGTTATGTGAATTTGGATAACTAGTTTAAGTTGTCTTCCTTATTGGAGATAATGTCATCTATCACATAGAATTTTATGAGAATAAATTGCATGCGTATGTGTTTAGTCTAGAACAGTGCCCTTGTAATACAATAGAAGGTCAATACATGTTAATTATTATTATAATAAGGATTTCAAATAAACTTATAGCAAAGCCCTACATATGAATAATTAGATCTAAATAACATCATTCTGAACCCTCTGATTTGTGGCTTCAAACTTTTTTTTTTACTCCAACGTCTAATAGACAATGCATTTTACATGGTGAAACAGCAAGCATACACACAGACACAGAATAAACATTTCATTTAGAAATATCTCATAGTATGTGATTTATTTTAATATTTCTATTATATTTTATTTTATAAGTGTTAATATCATCCTTGTAAATTAGTTTTATGTCCCCTTAACGGGTTGCAGTACTCACTTTGAAAAACAGGCCTCTAAAGTTTTGTTGACTATTTAGTTCTTTGTGGATATTGCAATAACTCTTTTGTAATTAAAATATCACTTTTTTGCAAAATCAGATGTGTTATCCAGTTCTCTTAACAGCCTCATGTACCTATTGAATTCAAAAGACAGAAGTATCCAAGTGCCTAGCCTTTAAAAACAAACTCGCAATTTCTAACTTCAGATTAGGTTATATTTATAGCACTTTTGAAAGTGGATATCAGTTTCTCGTCACATTGGAGTTCATCATTTTGAGTAATATATGTTAGTATCAACTTAGATTATGGAGCACAATTAATAGAAAGAGAATATTACTTGAAATATATTTCTACTATTGTTACAGTAAGCCTGCTCCACAATATATTTTAAAGTGCATTGTATCTTCGAAATTTTTGTTTTTGTAATAAAATTCAATTGTAGTAGTGAAAAAATATTGAAGTCAAACATGGAATATTTTCAAAGGTCAGCTTGTTTAAATTTCAACTTTCTTGTTGTAAATGGATTATAACTGATAAGAGACTGAAGGAATTAAATTGCAACTGCCTCTAGCTGACAGGTTCATGAGGCTCTCCATCAATTTCACATTAGATTATATCACTGTAGATGACAAAATGTGACACAAACATTCTGCCACAGATTTTATCACATTAATGATGTTGTCCCCAGTTTGTTCAAGTAGTCCATTAAAAAATAACACAGGGGCTCTTTGCAGTCATACATATACGAAGGTTCATCAAAAGTTTATATAAATAAATTGTAACAAAAATAAAAATAATTAGCAATGCATAAATGCCAATGCATTCATCTTGGATGCATGTTTTATATTAATATATTTGTCATTAATTTGACTCTAAAGACATCAGTAAAAGTAGGCTGGCACTCTTTATTCTTCTACAAGGATAATTCTAAAAATATCATTTTATGTTTCTTAAATTATTCATGTGTTAATGGAAAAAAAAATGATGTTCTTGGATTAAGAAGAAAAGGGCCTAGGTCAAATGATCTCTTCTAGGCTATTCTTTAGGCTTGTCCTTCTCAACCATGCCTCAAACGTGGGCTGTTCTTTTCTTACCCATTATTCCTTCTTTACATTTACATAGGGAAGGGGTTTCCTATGATTTCATTTTATACTCTCCTTCTGCCTTTTTTCCTCCTATATCATGCCAATGGAAGATCATTGAGATTGTAGTGAAATACAGAAAAATAACAGTTCCATCCTAATGTCCCCATGATCAGCTGAGTTATATCATGGTGTAACAAAAACCCAGCTCTAGAGAGTAGTGGATAGATTTGGACAATGTAGCCAATCCACTACTATTCTTTTTACCCTCCGCCTTCATGATACATGTATATTTGAGCATATATAGTCAAAAATATTGGTATAAAAGTGATCATTACTGTCAAACTTGACAGGTAAGAGAAAATGCACAAAAAATATTATAGTAAAATTCTCAAACAGTAGTAACAGAGAAACTGGTAAAGCACTGGAGGGTACGTTAGTATTCTATAGCTACTTTAACAATTTGCAAACATAGTGTCATAAAACAACACACATTCATTACCTCATAGTTCTGTAGTTCAGAAGTCTGACAAAAAGGTCTCCCTGGGCTAAAATCAAAGTATTGGTAGAATTGTATTTCTTCTGGTGTCTCTTTGGGATAATCCATTTTCTTGCCTTTCCAAAATCTGTCTGCATTCCTTGGCACGTGGCCCCTTTCTTCCTTCTTCAGTGTTAGCAATGGCAGGTTGGGTCCTTCCCACACTAATCACTCTCACTTGCTCTTCTGCCTCCTTCTTCCACTTTTATGTACCCTTTTGGCTATCTTGACCCTGCCTGTATAACTCAGGATAATTTTCCATCTCAGCTGATTAACAACCTTTATTACATCTATAGTCTTAATTATCTTTGGCTATTTAATATAAATTCATGGGTTCCAGAAATTAGGGTGGGACCACTGGGGAGGACACTATTCTGCTTAGTACATAAGAAAAGAGCAACACATACATAGTAAAAAAAATCATATTTATGGCATACTTCTTAGGAATAACACACAGAAGATTAAATAATATATTTAAAATTTAAAAAGAAAAGAATATTAAACTTAGATTTTATTGCCAGCTGAACTATCAGTTAATGTGAAGGCACAATAAATATTAATATAATCTTAGGCATAGAGATTTTCAGAATGTCATTTGGGAAATTATCTCAAAAGAAGTACTTTAGTAAGAAAAGAAATCATTGCAAAAACACTCCATAGTATATAAAATATAATGGTGAGTAAGTAAATGCGTAAATCAAAAACAGTTTGTAAAAGAGTATATTTCTGTCTACCTGGGGCTAAACTTTTGAGAATATTTGTATGGTAAGAGGTAGGAAAAAAAAGTGAAAGCTACAAAAATAAAAATAAAAATAAAAACAGAGCCTGCTAAAGTGTACATGTTTAGGACAAGGGGGTACAGCATTTAGGTTTTAATTTTATTTTGCTTAATTTAGTTTAAAATGAAATCTGGAAATTGGCAAACTGCAGAGCATAATCCACTGTCCTAATCAGTTTTGTGCTGCTGTAATAGAATACCACGGACTGAGTAATTCATAAAGAACAGAAATTTATTACTCACAGTTCTGGAGGCTGGGATGTCCAAGATCAAGGTGCAAGCAGATTCATTTGGTGTTCAATGATGTCCTTCCTTTTCTCTCTAATAAGGCTCCATTCTCATATTCATCTAAATTATTATCCTCTAAATTATCCACTTGCTATTTTCTTTAATTTTATTAGTTTATTTAAATAAATTATTTTAAAAGTAAGTATTATGTCACTACCAGAAATTATAGTAATTTGTCATATTGCATAGTTGGTTTATTTATTATAATCACCAAACAAAATAGTATAGAATATTTTTTCTTTTGTTTATTTATTAATGTATGTATTTATTTATTTTTATTCTTTGTTTTAGTTCAGAATATTATGGGGGAACAAATGCTTTGGTTACATAAATTGCCTTTGCATCACCCGATGAGTGTGCCCATCTCCCAGACAGCACGCGCCACATTTGTTAGGTGTGAATTTATGCATCCCCTCCTCCCCCCTACCTGCCTGACACCCTATGAATGTTACTTGCCATATGTGCACATTAGTATTGATCAATTAGTGTCAATTTAATGGTGAGTAGATGTGGCATTTGTTTTTCCATTCTTGTGATACTTCACTTAGATGAATGGTTCCAGCTCTATCCAGGATAATATTTATTTTTAATTGACAAATAATAATTGTTATTTAGTGTATTTATTAAGGGCATAAACTCCAAAGCCAGATAGTTTAAGTTTGGCTATCTTTTCTGTCATTTACTAAATCCTTGACATTGAGCAAGTTTTTTTTTTTTTTAATAACATTTGCCTATTCTATAAAATAGAAATAATTATAACACTCTTTTATTAGCTTATTTTAGGGTTAAATTAACTGGATCCTCCAAGAAACTAATGCCAAAAGAGTATTACATATCCAAGGATAAATGGGGAGATAGCCAGAGAATCCTAGGAATGTTGTCAGACTGCAGTTTGTGTCTAAGGCTTGAAAAGGAGAGAAGGAAGGAGGAAAGGATGGGTAGGAATAGTCTTAGACTATGTATGGTGCACTACTATGAAGAAGACTATGGTGCAGTCCTATGATTGCTTTGGCAAAGTAAATGGGGAGTCCTAAAGCCAAATTCACTCATCGACGGTGTCCTGTGTCTCTCCAGGCCTATTTAGTATTCTTGCCCCATTTAGTCATTGTCTGAAAGAAGCTTATGGAAGTGTAGCTTTTTCATATGTGCTATGATGAATTACAGAATGCAGCATCTCAGACCATGAGTTAATTACACTCCTCACAATCAGAAATCCAAGAATACATTTTCATTGCTGTGACACCTAAAAAACATTTAGAAAACTTCCACATAAAAAGCAGAACTTCATTCTTTCCTAGAATTGATGTTATTATTCAAAACTCATAAAGTAAATACTTGTCCATAACCTAATTATTTTGAATTAGAGTTTCCGCATTTTTGGAAACTCTACTTCAAATCAGTAATCTTTAAATAAATCACCAGGATAGTTTGTTAATAATGTGTATCTGTTACCTAGTCTCAGATTCCAATTCTGTAGTCCTGAAGGAAGCCTCAGAAGTCTGCATTTTTACCAAACATTCCACAGGTTTCTCTTCTATCAGTGGTAATCCACATTTAAGAAACGCACCACAGATTTTATTTTAGAGGACATATTTAGCTTTGAAGGTAGACCAGATTTCTATTTGGACAATAAACTTTATATGCAGCCCGGGCGCGCCTGTAATCCTAGCACTCTGGGAGGCCGAGGCGGGAGGATTGCTCAAGGTCACGAGTTTGAGACCAGCCTGAGCAAGAGCAAGACCCCGTCTCTACTAAAAATAGAAAGAAATTAGCTGGCCAACCAAAATATATATAGAAAAAAAAAAATTAGCCAGGCATGGTGGCTCATGCCTGTAGTCCCAGCTACTCGGGAGGCTGAGGCAGTAGGATCACTTAAGCCCAGGAGTTTGAGGTTGCTGTGAGCTAGGCTGACGCCATGGCACTCACTCCAGCCAGGGCAACAAAGCAACACTCTGTCTCAAAAAAAAAAAAAAAAAAAAAGAACTTTATATGTAAAAGGATACTATCTTGTGGAACGGGAAACCTAAGTTCTCTATTCTGCAACATATGGACATCTTAGCCTCTACAGTATATGGACAACTTTTATTTAACTATTCATATTCATGGTGTAGAAGAATCAGGGAAATCAGAGATAGTCCTAAATCATTTACCCCTAAGTTGTGTTAACAACAACAACAAAAACACAGTACAAATATCTCCAAATATGTTGAATTTAGTTGGGAATTAGAAATGAGGATTATAAAACCTAGATGCACAGCTATGGCCAGCCATATATGCATCTGAAGAGAGGAGGATAAAGGGAAGCTTTTACTGGCAGGAAAAGTTCACATAAGCTGCTTGGAAACAAAGTCATTGATTTTACAGACTCAAAGCAGAAAGGCGTCAGATCATTAGTGGAGATGATATTACTGAGGAGGTATTCTTTCAAGAGCATCTTATCTGAATTGCTGCAGTCTTAAAAATAAATAAATAAATAAATAAATAAATAAATGAAAGCTTCTTGTGGGGTTATTTTAGAAAGTCCAGGAGATAGTCTGTAACCCAGACATGTAAACCTGAGCCCTCTCCCTTAATGCTCTCCCAGCTCTAGTTTGTTTGGATCTGACAAAAAGTGATTTCATCTGGTATCTGCAACTTTTTCGGTTGAGAGTTATTTTATGGTAACATAAAAAGAAGGGGTCAGGGAATGCATCTGGGTTGTTGATGG
Source organism: Lemur catta (assembly GCF_020740605.2). Taxonomy (NCBI): domain Eukaryota; kingdom Metazoa; phylum Chordata; class Mammalia; order Primates; family Lemuridae; genus Lemur; species Lemur catta. The sequence continues at coordinate 56,047,441 of NC_059139.1, read as the reverse complement.
TCTCAGTGGGATTTCCTAATTAGGCATCCCCTGAGTACCCCTCTGAATTTAAGAGAGGACCAGGCTTTTATGATTTAGGGGAGAGGTGCTGAGGAAAGAAGAGATGTATGAGAAAGATGGGGAGACAATTTCACATTATTTATATTCCCTGCACAGCATTTACATGTTGTCTTTTGCCAGACTTCTAGCTCAAAAATTTACAGACTTCTCTTTTTCTTCTGACTTCTGGCATCCAGCATTAAAGGGAGGTTTTGAAACTAAAGAGGTACATGATACCTGTCAAGTGCTTAAGGAACTGTCATTAAAATAATTAAAATAGTCAAATTTTAACGTACTTTTCAAATAGTAATATTTGAACTTTGAATGATTAACTGATAGTCATTTTTCTTTTTTTTTATTGTTAGTCTTTTTTATTTTGCCATTCTGGTGACTATGAATAGTGGTGGTTGTTTTGTTTATTTTTATTGTGGTAAAAACACATAACATAAAATTTACCATCTTAACTATTTTTAACTGCCTAGTTCAGTAGTGTTAAGTATATTCATACTATTGTGAAAAAGATCTCCAGAACTTTTTTCTCTTGCAAAACTGAAACTCTATACCTACTAAACAACTCCCTTTCTTTAGTCTCTCTTCCCCAGCCCCTGGTAACTACCACTTTACAGCTTCTATGAATTTGACTTTAGATACCTCAGATAACTGGAATCACAGTATTTGCCTTTTTCTGAGAGATTCTTACTCCATTGCCCTAAGTAGCGTGCAGTGGCATCATCATAGCTCACTGCCACCTCAAACTTTGGGGCTTAAGCAATCTTCCTGCATCAGCCTCCTGAGCAGCCGGCACTACAGGCATGTCACTGCCTGGCTAATTTTTTTTTTAATTTTTTGTAGAGATGGGGGTCTCACTATGTTGCCCAGGCTGGTCTTGAATTCCTGGCCTCAAGCGATCTTCCTGCCAAAGTGCTGCGGTTACTACAGGCATGAGCCACCACACCTGGCCCACAGGACTTGTCTTTCATTTCACTTAGCATAATGTCCTCAAGGTTCATCCATGTTGTAGTATGTGACAGCCTTTTCTTCTTTATTAAGGCTAATATTCCACTGTGTGTACACACCACATTTTGTTTATCTGTTCTTCTGTCAATGGGCATTTGGGCGGCTTCCACCTCTTGCCTACTGTGCTTAGTGTTGCTATGAACATGGATGTGCAAATACCTCTTCAAGATCCTGCTTTCAATTTTTTGGATATATACCCAGAAGTGGGACTGTCATTTGACAGTCTATTTTTAATTTTTTGAGGAATTTCCATACTGTTTTCCACAGTGATTACACTATTTTACAACCCCTTAGCAGTGCACAAGAGTTCCACTTTCAAAGTAGTATGTTTTTATCTTGCATTTATTTAATGGTTAATGCTGTTGAATACTTGTTCACATGTTTCTTGTTTATCTAGATCTCCACTTTTATAAGATGCCTGTTCTGGTCTTTTGTCAATTTTTCTAATGGCTTGTCTGGAAGAGTTCTTTATATATTCTAGGTATGAGCTCTTTACTGGTTATATTTGTTGCAAATATCTTCTACTCTATGGCTTCCTGACTTGGGATCACCAGGCTTTCCATTGGCCATTGGGGGAAGGCCCAGAAGGCTGGGTGGTCCGACGGGACTCCCATCCTCCTCATCTCCTGTCTCTTCCCGCTCGGGCAGTGGGGGCTGCTGCTGCGGCGGTGGCTGGTGCTGATTCTGCTTCTTTCGTTTCGGCATCATCCATTTTTCAATTGTATATTTCATTTCTGCCACTACTGAACAAATTCTCAGTATTAAATTTTGGGCTATTTTATTTATGATTTGCCATGTCCTCGAAAGCTAATAACTATTTTTAATTTACATTGGTTCTGTAAGTGTGTGTGTGTGTATATATATGCATGTATGTATATATGCATGCACGTAAATAGGTAGATTTCTGTCATCTACGTGTATATACATCTAATATCATCTATCACTTATCTATAATAGATCCCTATATTCATTAGTGGAAATCAATTTGAAACCTACATTCTCTCATGTAAATTAATTGATTTCTCAACACGAAGTTCACATGCATCTAAAATATTTTTTTAAATTTGATGCTAAATTGTCTTGCTTAATAATACTACATAAAATTGTTCCAGTATAGATGAAGTTATAAAAATATTTTAACATGTATCAAAGTATATTCTCATTACAAAAAAATAAGATGTGTTTTTATAACTATTTTTCTATTTATCTTATTCATTCTCAGTTACTTACATTAGGAGTACAATTTTTCTAAGTTGTTATTGAAATGTTACAAAGAAAAATGACATTAGGCCAATAAAAATGAATTCTATCTTAAATCAGTGCTCACTGTCAGAGAAAGAATGTCTTCATGTGGTCCTGTAACCTAGTTTAGTTGTCATGTAGAAGAGAAAAAAATATAAAGATTTTTTTTTCCATTTTGCCTGCAAATTTTTGTCAAGCATATAGACATTTTCTAACTCACACGCAGACAAGAATGGAGTACATGATACATTTCCAACACTTTGACATTTACTTTTTAAAAACATGTTTATTTTGTGAGAAAACAGACTATCTATTAGGTAAAGACAGACACAAATAAATTCCCTGCAAACAAGTAGAACGGATGTATGTTACTGACATAGCCATTTAGATTTGCAATGTATCTTATCCACAGCATCACATAATAATGTGATGCTGCTCAGTAGTACTCATACACCAATAGAATATTGACTGCCATATTATGGCAGTTTATGGGATGATACATTGTGAAGGTCAAATGATTTCTTTAGATTGTAGATTATTAAGAGTTTCAAATGTGGCTCTTATTATGATTATTATTTTATTGTGTTGGCTTTGAACCCTTAGTTATTAATGCTAGTTTCTTCATTTCTAAACATGAGCACTAGCTCCAAGTAATTTTCTTTGTAGCTTATTAAAATTTATAATAATTTAAAAATGTAAATAAATCCCCAAATTTATACATAATCCAAATTATTTATAAATGTGTCAGATTTCTCTCTATTCTGAGTTTCTGGTAAAGAAATTTACTGGAAATGGTGTGCTCTAAAGACTAAACTATAAAAATAGCTGGAGTCTAGCCTGTAGTTTTGAAAAATATATAAAAATATAATAATAATAATAATCATAGAAAAACAAGATTCATATTGGTAATTAAGCTATGTCCAGAGAAAGAAATATGCTTTTCAAAGATGGATCTCTATTTATATTGATAACTACGATCTATTATCCTACTATTGATTTATAGACTGTAAATTCTTGAACTTCTTATGAAAATATTCTATAAACTCATTATTCTTATATTTAAGCAACTCATGAGAGTTTTCATAATGATTCTTGAATGATTTACCCAGTATTAGTTGGAAGAATTGTTAAAAGACCACTAAATTAAAAAAAAAAAAAAAGCCAGCTGCGACTCAACATCTCACAAGTCATACAGCTGCTTCTGTACCTGTACCTAGACCTCATTTTTTTCCTACTATATTTGCAATAATCAAGAAAGTTGAATTTCATGTTGTTCTGGCAAAAACATTAGAAAAAAAAAGTATTCATATGTATTTGGTGATAGTATAAACTGATCTAACCTCCAAGGATACTATGGCAATACTTAACAAATTATATAAGCACATATTTTTGGATGAAACCATTCTATTTCTAAAAATGTGACTTCTAGACATACTTGCTACAGCTATAGGCATAAAATAAATTACACAAGGTCATTTATTGCAGAATTGTTTTTTTAAGAGAAAAATGTTAAAAACAAAGAGATGGATAAATAAATTATGGGGTAGCCATAAAATAGAATATCGTACAGACATGGAATAAGAAATTTCTTCATGTATTAATAGGGGGATATCATTATGAAAGATTTAAATGAAAATTTTAAGATATAAAAATAGATTCTGCTACTGCTGCTAAGTGTAGTACAAAGTATTTTACACATACACATAAATACTATTTTAAACAAATTTGTTTTTTTAATCTACCCTTTGAAGTATAAAAAGAACTGATTATATTTCTGGGAGAACAGAGTTGTTTGATATATGGCAGGAAAAGAAACTCTACAATGTTTACCCTATTTGTCTATAAATGTTATTAGTTGAAATATTTATTAAGATATTTGTAAATTCACATACTGTTAAAAAAATAATACAGAGAGAAGCTGGGTGCAGTGCACATGACTGTATTCCCAACCACTCAGGAGGCTGAGGTGGCAGGATTGATTGAGCCCAGAGTTTGAGGGCAGCCTGAGCAACATTGTAAGACCCCATCCCAAAATTAAAAAAAAGAAGAACCAACGTAGAGAGATCTCTTCTTTTGGATTTTTCCCCCCCATGCATAGTGATAACATTTTTCACTATTTTAGTGTAATATTGCAATCAGGATATTGGCAATGATACAATTCATCAATCTTATTTAAAATTTCCAAGTTTTACTTGTACTCATGAGAGTGTATGTGTGTGTGTATAAGTTGTGTACAATTTTATCACTTAAGTAGGCTCATTTACACACCACCTTAGTCAAGATCCTGAAAAGTTTAAGCACCACAAGGATCCCTCTTTTTGCCTTTTTATAACCATACTCACTTCACTCCAGGGCCTCATTCATAATTCCTGGCAACCACTGATCTGCCCTTTATTTCTCAAATGTTGGTATTTCAAAAATACTGTAAAAATAGAATCATATATTATTAATATGTGCTCTTTGGAATTGGTTTTCCTCACTCAGCATAATTCCTAGGAGAGTCATCCAAGTTTTTACATGTATCAATATTTCATTCTTTTTTCTAACTGAATATTATTCCATGGTGTATATGTGTCAGAGTTTGTTTACTTTTCACTTTCAAAGGATATTTTGCCTTGTTCCAGTTTTAGAGTATTATGTATGAATAATGCTGATCTGAACATTCGCATGCAGAGTTTTGTGTGAACTTAAATTTCAATTTCTGTTTGAGAAATATCCCAAAGTGCAAATGGTATCATGGATAATTGCATCTTTACTATTGTAGAAACTGCCAAACTGTTTTCATAGTGCCTGCGTCATTTCATATTCTTATTAGCAATGTATGAGTGATTCAGTTTCTTCAAATCCTCACAGAATTTTGTTCTGTCATGATTTTTTTTTAATTTAGCCTTTATCACAGGTGTTAAGTGGTATCAAATTTTATTTAACTTGCATTTTCCTGTATATGTTCTTTGGTAAAATGTCTGTTCATATTTTTTGTTCATTTTTTAATTTTTTTTTTTTACTGTTGAGCTTTGAGTGTTCCTAATATAGTCTATATACTAGTCCTTTGTCATATATATGGATTGTAAATATTTTCTCCTAGTCTGTAACTTGTCTTTTCATCCTATTCATGTGAACTTTCAAAGAAGAAATGTTTTTAATTTTGGAGAGATCTGATTTATCATCAGTTTTTCCTCTCATGGATTATGCTTTTGAAATCAAGTGTAAGAGCTCTTTGCCTAGTTCTATATCCTGAAGTCTTTCTCATTTTCCCCAAAAAGTTTAATAGTTTTTGTTTTAATTTCAGGGTGTGATTTTGGGATAGTTTTTATATGAAGTATGACCTCTAGATCAATATGGATGTATTTGATATATTTATTGTGCTAACGATTCCAATCTATGATAATAATAGATCTCCACACTTATTTGGGTCTTTGATTTTTAATCTGCATATTATAATTTTCAGAATACAAATCATATAGATGCTTTGTTTAGTGTATACATAAGAATCACAGCTTAAATTATTATAAACAGTATTTTGTTTGTACTTTTGATTTCTACATGTTAAATGCTAGTTAATAGAAATGTGATTAATTTTTATGGACTGATTTTGCATCCTGTGACATTGTTGACATTACTTGGTTCTAGGAGGTGTTTTTACTCTGTAAATTTCCTATAAGTCACTATATAGACAAGCATAGCATCTGTAAATAAGGATAGTTTTATTTCTGCATTTCCAATAAATAGACTTTTTTTCCTTTGCCTTAGAGAAACTATATCTCTCCTTACTGTTGAATAACGATGGTTAAACAGGCTGAGTTGGCTTGGAAGAAAGCACTCAGTCTTTCATTATTAAATATGATGTGATCTTGAGTATGATTGTAGATGTTCTTTATCAACTTAAGGTAATTATTTCTAAACTGTTGATATTTTGGGACAATTTTATTTTATTTTTTTAATTTTATTTAGTAGTTTTAAAATATTATAGTATGTTTCATTTTTTTTTAAAAGTAGTATACACAGTAATGTTAATTGAAGATATGATTTAAAAAGATAGAAACCATTTTTGATTATGAATATAATATGTAATATTGCATGTATACTTATAATTGTTATATTCTCTTAATAAATTTACCCCTTTATCATTATATAATGTCTATTTTCGACTCTCTTTACTGTTTTTGACTTGAAGTATATTTTGTCTGATGTAAATATCAGAGCTACCCCTATTCCCTTTTGGTTTCAATTTGCATGAAATATCTTTTCCCTCCCTTCATGGAAGTATGTTTGTCTTTAAAGATGAAGCAAGTCTCTTGTAAGCATCATATAGTTGAATCTTATATTTTTCATCCATGCAGCCACTCTATGTCTTTTTATTGGCTAAATTAATTTCCTTATATTCAAGGTAATCATTGATAATAAGCATTTACTACTGATATTTTGTTTTTGTTAATAATTTTCTTTTTCTATTTTTGGGGGGACTCTGTTTCTTTCTCTCCTGCTGTCTTTTTTTTATCATTTGACAGTTTGGTGTGGTGGTATACTTTGAATCCTTTATATTTTTGCCTAGTATGTCTACTATAGATCTTTGGTTTGTGGTTACCATAAGGCTTACATAGAACATCTTATATTTATATAATAGTCTATTTCAACCTAATAATAACTTAACTATGATTGCATATAACACTGCACTTTTATCCCAGCCCCCATATCTTGTGTGTTTGATGCTAGAATTTACATCATTTTCTAATACATATCTCTTGACAATTTATTTTAGCTATATCTTATTAATAGTTCTGTCTTCTCATCTCCATACTGGGGATAAAATTTCTCTATACACCACCATTACAGTTCTAGAGCATTCTGAATATGACTCTGTATTAATTATACCTTTAAATTGTGCACTATTGTAACTTTTTTGTTCCTAATTAGCAGCTTTTTGTTTCAGCTTAAAAAAGCCCCTTTAGCAATTTCTGTAAGACAGGCTTAGTAGTGATGAATTCTCTTAGCTTTTGCTTGTTTGTATGTGTACTGGAGAAGGTCGTGTTGAAAGCAATGTGTGCAGGATGTTTAATTCAGAAGTCACATGTTATTGATGGATGGTGAGGCTTGGTTTTGCTATCCTGCAAAGAGTCTCCTGTTTTGGGGAGACAACTCAAAAGGTAAAAGAGTTAGTTAAACAGAAATACTATAATGGTCTGGTCCTTGAGTGTTACAGGCCTGGGAATCCAAAGCATAAGAAAGTTACAGGGAAGGTATATATAGGGGGGATGTCATTTGTGTTTGTTCATGGAGCCAATTACAACTCTCTTCTTCTTTTCATTCAATCCTCAATCATGGGAAATCAGAGCATCAATTTGTCTGGCTCCTTCTTGATCAAATAAAGCATAGTTGGAGTATGAGGAATGAGAATGCTGGACCTGCTGCCGAAATACTCATGAGTTTTAAGTTGATGATTAGATGTCTTCAACATTATTACCTGAGTTCTTTTATCTATTGTTTTAGAAGATTTCAACCCAAATTTGATTAATATATTCACTGTGAGTTAAATTAGAAAAATTAGTAAAGGGGAAAGACCAAATTTTGGGATCCCAGAAAGAACAGAGCAAATTCCCTGAGGAGTCCAAGAGAAGAGTTCTGAGAACCAATCTCCCAGCTCCAGTTCATCCCCTCCAACATATTGCTACCAAGACACTTGCTGTCTGATTTTATCAATATACATTTCTAGTTGTGCTGAGGTATTTATATATGTGCAGCATGAGGTATTAGCTATAACATAAACATCCCCCCCCCTCATTCTGCTAAGGTATAATCAAGAGCCATGTGATTATCAAGAACTGCTCAAGCTAAAGAGTCTAAAGATTCCAGCTGGGCAGCTCTTGAAGCTATGGTTTCATTAGCAACGGTCCTTAAGTTTATAGAAAGGTTGTGAAGCATGTGTTTTTGAGCTGCCAACATCCACCAGGGTAGTAAAGTATACCCAAAGAAATATCCATCCCCATCTGGGATTCCTCCTGGGAGGTACTGTTGTGGTGCTCCCCAGATGAAGTCTCCATCCAGAATTCCCCTAGTTGACCACTGAAACAATTTTAAGGAACTGTAACAGTTTGATATCTGAGTCATAATACATGGAAAAAGGAATAAGTATCCTTATAAACATTGGCCATCATTTCCCTTTTTAAGGCACCTATAGTTCTAAGGCTCTCCTTTTTATTGACATACAAAAACATATCCCTCTGGGGCACAAGTTATGAAGTCATATGACTGATAAGTTTGCAAGGCTATTTCTTTTAACCAATGCTCTGAGGTGGCCATGTCACAGCCATCTAGAGGAGATCCATCCTACTAGTCTGGGTGGGTGGAGTCTAACATTTTGGTTATCGAAGTTTCATATGGATTAGGGAAATATACTTGTTTACCATTGCTGTGACTCTGAGCTGTTCTGAAAGCTGCAGTGAGGAGAACAGAGAGTCTGGCCAGACAGCAACATGGTAAGATACCTTAATTTATCAGCCAGATTCTTGGTTTTTCTCTCTCTGTGGGCTCCAGTTGAGCAGAAGGTAAAAGATTACTGTCTTTTTCAAATTTAAGATTAATGAAAGAAAGGGTTTTGGTGAGTGACTAGTTTTGTGAGCAACTCTAGTATTGGTATATTTTTTGGTACTTTGTGATATGAATATTCATATTGTTTGACTCCTTCTCTCAGAAATAGCTTTTTGTTGTTGTTGTTGTTGCATTCTTTTGTCATTGTCTGTGTAATTTTTGTTATGCAGAGGGTTACTATAGGGTAGAATTCAGGCCTAGCAGCCCATGAGCTGGCCCTGCAAGCTGGCTGGTTACAAGATTCTGACTAGACAGGCATCTATTAAGAAAAACTTTGCTGCATGTCCCCCCACCAAAAAAAAATAGTATGAGGTTTCACTCTCATCCTGAGCTTGTCTTGTGACTGAAGGGGAATTCTCTCCTCCATTTCCATCATCTGGGGTGGGGGGTGGGGGGCATGTTTTTTGGGAATATGTCAGGCAGCCAATCTGAAAATATTTGGAGTTTAAGACATGTAAGATTCTAAGTAGCACACTCTTTTTACCAAACCTGTAAAGCTCTAGGGCAAGTCTTTACTTTAAAATGTCCTACCCTGTTTGTTTTCTTGTCTATTTTTGAGAGTGAATATTTGGGAATCTTGGAAACTGCCTTCTCTGTGCCCTCTCCAGGCTAAACCTGGAAAATTACCACCTGGATATTCTATGAAGAAGCGTTAGATTGAGTCACTCTTGGAATAAACATACCACTGAGATTAATGGCCAACAGATGGATCCTTTAAATTAAAAGACTTCTAAATTTTTTAAATAAATTGTAGAGATCTCTTATTTGAAGCAATTACCTTATTTGTATTAATAGAGAAACTAAATTAAAAGAAAGATGTGTAACGTTGTGACTAGCACTAAAAATTCTCTTGACAAAATTGAAAAGCAGGCTGGGCGTGGTGGCTCACGCCTGTAATCCTAGCCCTCTGGGAGGCCGAGGCAGGTGGATCCCTCGAGGTTGGGAGTTTGAGACCAGCCTGAGCGAGACCCGGTCTCTACTAAAAATAGAAATAAAAAAATTATCTGCACAACTAAAAATATATATAGAAAAAATTAGCCGGGCATGGTGGCACATGCCTGTAGTCCCAGCTACTCGGGAGGCTGAGGCAGTAGGATTGCTTAAGCCCAGGAGTTTGAGGTTGCTGTGAGCTAGGCTGACGCCACAGCACTCACTCTAGCCCGGGCAACAAAGTGAGACTCTGTCTCAAAAAAAAAAAAAAAAAAAAAAAATTGAAAAGCAAATATCTGATCTAAAACAAAAGATAAAAATCATTTGAACACCTCCCCTGTGGCAATAATGGCACAGGCCAGTTTACCTTGTAGCCTAATAATTAAAGTTCTGTGCTTTCACCTCAGCAGCCTAGGTTTGATTCCCAAGCAGGGAATGAGCCTGTTCTGGTTTGATATCTGTATAACTTTTGTCATTCATTGATTCTCTTCCCTTCCGTGCACAGCTTTTGCTTTCCTGTATTCTGTGAAGGCATGTGGGCTTTTAGATATTTATGCATGAATAGTCAGCTGAAAAACTGTTACCCTAGAAAATATGGGTATACAAAAATTGTGGGTTACACCTCATTTATGATTATCAAGGCTTTTCTTTCTTTTAGTTGTTTTTGTGGCTTTTCTGGATCTTATAAAAACTTTTCTCCACCTCTTTAAAAACACCTCTTGCATCCTTGATTAGGTTATAATGTTAGTCAAGGCTTATTGGTTGTGCTTAAAAGGATACTTTAGTTTAAATGTTCAAAAGCAAAAATGTCACCTCTTTGTCCTGGCTAAAGTTTGCTCCATTCATCTTCACCCCTTTCTACTCCTTCCTCTTTGCCAATCATAGAGTTTTGGCCAATCAAAGGCAGCCAACTGTTCAAGCTATATTTAAGTAAGACATATGCTGAGCTGTAACCAATCCAGCTGTTTCTGTTTTCTGTGCATCACTTTCTCCTTCTGTCCATGAGTCTTCTTCAACCATGCTACAGCATTAGAGTCTCTCTGACCCTGTTCTAGTTAAGCTTCCCAATTTATGACTTGCTCTTTGCTCAACTAAACTGTGTTAAACTTAATTTTTATCAAAAGTAGGTTCCAAAACAAAGCTCCCAGAGACCCCCAGGAGCACGCAGAGTCCAAACATGGTACCTGTGAGACCTGTTGTCCATTGCTGTCTCATTACAACTGAGGCTTGTGGGTCAGTTCTCTTTTAGATTCCAAAGTACCACAGATTTGTGTTTTGAGTTCTCTGAGTTTGAGAAAATTTTTGATCATAACTTGGTTCAAATGTTGCCACAGAAACTAAACTAGGTCTGAGATCAGATTGGATTTGATAATTAATTAGCTTAGATCCATTTAGAGGCCTCAAATATCTGACTGGGTCAGGCAGAAACTAACAGTACATGGCAATGCTAACTCCAGCTTTTAGGAATTCACAGAAATTTCTGTGTTCTATTCCTTGTTCCTGTTTTTTGTGGCTTGGGTTTAAAAAAAAAAAAAAAAAATCCTTGCCTAAGATCATAGAAGTCTGAGAGCTAAAGCCTAGATTTAAGGTAATAATAGGACCTTAATTTCTGAAGAACTGAGTACTCTATTTTCAGTCTATGCCTACTTATGCATGTATAAGTATTAGGCCCTACAAACCACAAACACAGAAATGTCAGAATCTTACCAAAGGTGAAATTATTGCCTAGCTAATAATTGCTTAAAACAATAAAATAGGTAATTAAAAGATTGACAGTTGGAATAAAAAAATGATATTAAGAGCTGGCAAATAAAAATGCTTTATAAGAGCTATTAGAACTGCTTCTGTCTGTATGTCTATGTGTCTATATATGTCATTCATACGTGATATTTCACTAGCAGAATATATAAAAGAGCTCTAATTAATGAGCTTTAAAAACTAAATAATAAGTGCTTAAATCAAATATTTTATCAAGAAGATAGAAGCTAACTCAAATGCTCTTTAGTTCCTGTGACTTTAAGAACACAGTAATTGACCTCTGCTCAACTTTCATTTTGATTCTGTTACACCCTGATTCACAATTTCTCTTTGCATTAACCTTCAGAGGGAGATAGTTAACATGGACCTGAATACCTCAGAGACACTGTGAGTCTCCTTCAATATTCTCTCAAATTCTCTAAGCTGATTTAAACTCTATAACCTTTACCCACAGATCAACACTTGTTTAATACTTGTTCAGTACATTGATAATCTTTTGCTTTGTAAATAGGATACTCTCTTATTGTCTCTCATTTTTTTAAGGACTCTAGCTGAATGAGGCCATAAATCCTCTAGATCTAGACTCCAGTGGGTACAGCAACTGTTATTTACTTAGAACATAAAATATCTGAGGGCACTCAAGCTCACCCCAAAATGCCTTGAGTCAATTTTGTCCTAGACCTTGCTAGAGCTTACACATTGGCAGAAGGAAAAGCTGCCATTATTTACACAGAATCCAAATATGCCTTTAGAGTCTGCCATGTAGTTGGTACAATTTAGAAATCTCATGGTTTCTTAACTTCTGCTAGCACTTCTATTGCCAATGAAGTGTATTTTGGGCCAAACAGGGTCCCTGTGGCCTCTTTTCTTTTAGCTTTTTGACTTGCACTTGTCTCTCATCACATGGGATACATATGCAAATGGAGGATAATTAAACATATATATATATATATTTGTATATTTGGTACTGCCCTAAAATCTACAATATTTCTGACCAAATTATTACCCAGTGAACTGTTTACAAATCTCACCATTCTTTGGAGGAAACTAACACTCTCGAGGAAGCCTCCAAAGGCACAAACTGTCCTTTTTTTTTTTTTTTTTTTTTTATTTATTTTCTTTCTTTCTTTCTTTCTTTATTTATTTTTTATTTCAGCTCATCATGGGGGTACATAAGTTCAGGTCATATACATTGTCCATGTCCCGCCCATCCCCCCGAGTCAGAGTCCCAAGCGCGTCCATTCTCATTCTCCAGACAGTGCGCCTGGCACTCATCATGTAGTCATACCTCCATCCCCTCCCCCCCCCACCTCCCCAGGTCTGCACCTTCAAGCATGACCATTCCCCAGAGGGTGTGCAACGCACTCATCATGTAGGCATACACCTATCTCCTCCCCCCACCCCCCATCCCAGTCTGATATCCAATTGGTATCCTTCTCCAATGTACATTTAGGTGATGATCAGGGAAACCAGTTTTCTGGTGAGTACATGTGATGCTTGTTTTTCCATTTTTTGGATACTTCATTTAATATAATGGGTTCCAGCTCTCTCCAGGAGAACCAAAGAGATGTCGTATCATCGTTATTTCTTATAGCTGAGTAGTACTCCATGGTATACATATACCACAGTTTACTAATCCATTCGTGGATTGATGGGCACTTGGGTTGTTTCAACTGTCCTTTATGACACTCCAAATTGATTTTGTAAATTTGCCTCTAGCTTTACGTTTTTCTCACTGTTTGGTTATTGTTACTGTATTAAATTTCTTGGCTGAGAAAGGATATAAAGCATCTCAGAAAAAAGCTCAAATCTCACTGCTCACTGTCAAATACATGGGGTTTGAATTGTCTCAGGGAACTCAGAACCTCCTCCCAGTCCAGAGAGAGGCTGTAAACTGGGTAACAGTCCCTGCCATTTGCAAGCAGTTGTGAGGATTTGGGGGTATGGCTGGGTTTTGTTGGATTTTAATTCCTAAAATTGTGCTAATAGCAAAACTCCTCTATGAAACCTTAAAAGGGAAAAAGGAACCTCTTACTTTGACTGGGGAATGTCACAAGGCTTTCTTGATAATTAGAGATAAACTGATGACTGCACCTGGCATTGGGCCTCCCAGATTTACATAAACCTTTTGATTATTTGTTTATCCAGGAAAGACAAGGAGTTGGGTTCTGAGCATCGACACAAACTCTGGGAGATCACAAGCAATCTCTAGCCTATTTCTCTAAGCGATTAGATTCAGTGGCAAAAGTATGGCCCATTTGTTTCAGAGCAGTTGCTGCTACTTGTGATATTTTATAAGAAGCTGAAAAGCTTATCCTTGGACAGCTAGAGACTGTTCATTACTGAAAAGAATCTTGAAACTATGACATACAGACAGAGTCAGAAGCAGATCTTATAGGTTTATAAGATTTTTCATTTGCCAGTTTTCAAATAGTTTCTCTCCCCTCTTTAGATTAGTGATCTCTTCATTACTTATTTCATTGACCTAGAGAAGTGTTATTAGGTAATTCCAAATTTGCATTTTCAAAGACATAAAACCATGTAGAAAATTTACTTCTCAAGTACAGAACTTAGACCTAAACAAAGGTAAGTTTTGTTATGTAAACTTTGAAAGTCCTTTTTATCTGAAAAGTTTCTAGTGCTTTACATAAAGAAAGGGAGATCCTATTACAAAGGGAGGTTTTTTTTTTTTTAGAGGCAAAATTTCTTTTACAAAGAATGTTAAAATTTAAAATAGACAGCTAACTGTAGACTAATTTAATCTGATATATGGTCTTTTCAATTTAGCTTGTTTCTTAATTAGATTATTGGCTTTAGGATGGAGCCACTTAAAATTGCAGGGTGATAAAGTCTGCAATTTTAGCACTGGTACAGTTGGAAGACAGAATACTTAGATCCCTCAAAATCAAGGATTTCATTTCTACACTGAGTTGTCAGTACCCCCAAAATGGGGAAATGCTACAGGACTGGATAGTGCAATGTTTCCATAGTGCACCTCACTGTGAGGACATTTTCCCAAGGCTGATTGGGCAATCAATGCTAATCATTCCTCTCTGGCATTAGTAAATCCCCCATGGGAGTCTTATCCCTCAGGGGCAAGCCTCTAGGTGCCCAAACCATGCTTTTCTTATGTGCAGTAAAAAGAAGAAACCCCAGTAGTAATAAGTATTAAAAAAAACTTCGTTCAGCAACCCCTAACATTGTCAATTTTGCATAGCTATTATACAAATTAAAAAAAAAAATCACAATACAAGTAATTTCTCTTATCCCCAAAAGCCAAAGAGGTAACACAATACAATGAAGGAACTCAGGAAATTTCACCCCAAAATATGAGTTCTTGGTGTAGAGAGTATTTTGAATTGCAAGCCTTTCTATGAGATCAACAAAGCACTGGATGGGGTTTTCCCTCTATCTACATAAACTGGACTGACCAATCAAAAGATCAAAGGGGACAATTGACTTCCCCTCCTGTCCCTGTTATCTCAATATATTGCAGAAAAGAGGATCAAGAATGCAGTCACACCTGGCCCAAATCGTTTAAATGTAATACCTCGCCCTCATGTTAATTTAATTTACAAAGAGAATTATTTATGAGTCCATTTTTTCCCAATCCATTTGTATTTCCCAGCACCATTTGTCACTCCTAAATAAAATTACATATGATCCTCATTTTCCCCCATGCCCTCTAAAAGGTGTGCATGAAAATATCTTTGTCCTACTGACGTCAGGTCAGCAGTTGTCTTTTCTTGGTTCTTGGTATGCTTTTGGTCAAAGAATTGAAGAATGACAAGACACACGAAAAGCAAGACAAGTATGAAACACAGTTTATTGATGAAGGGCAAAATAGGTTTACAGAGCAAGGGTGAGATACATTCACCACAGTAACATCACAGGCCCCCCTCTCATAACAAAAGGTCTCTGGTAATGGTGTGGGGTCTCGTTTTATAGTGTCTGGATTGAGCTCTCCTTGTGGTTCAGACATCACCTCTGAACCACTTTTATGGACAATTAATGATACAATAATTAGCCTTAGGTTACTCTAGGTAACTTTTCAGATCCTATTGTGCTTGGGCTGCCTGGCCTGGGGGCTGGGGAATTCCCTGCAATCTTTTGCAGATTGGCCAGGTGTTCCTCCTTCTTCCTAGGTGTGGGAGTTGCTGGGTCAGGATTAAGGTGGAACAGCACCAAGATGGGGACAGCCTTTGTCCTTCTTCCCCAGGTGGGGCAATTGCTTGAGGCCGCACCTGCTTTTTTCCCAAGGGGAATTGGAGGTTCCTTGCTAGTTACCTAACACTGGGTAATCACTATGTGATTCTTGCCATTCTCATGATAAATAAACCTTTCTTATTAATCTGCCTTAATTGTGAGTTGATCTTTCAGTGAACTTTCAGGGGAAAGGACAAGTTCCCCCTCATTCCTACAACAAAAAGAGTGCAGAGTTTTAAACCTGAGAGGACTCTGTCCATGACAGATTCTAAAGATAGAGTCCATGAAGAAAACAGAAGATCTCAAGAAGGGGGGGGGGGGGGAGTGAGTGGTGGCTTTTTTTGTGGTTTTTTTTTTTTAATTTATTTTTTTTAATAATTTTGTTTTTATTTCAATGTATTATGGGGGTACAAAAGTTTAGGTTATGTATATTGCTCTTGCTCCCCCTCCCCCCTGAATCAGAGCTTCAAGCGTGTCCATCCCCTAGACGTGCGCGTCACACTCATTATGTATGTATACACCCATCCCCTCCCCCCCACATCTGCCCAACACTCAATTAATGTTATTCCTAAATGTCCTCTTAGCTGATGATCAGTGAAACCAATTTGATGGTGACTACATGTGGTGCTTATTTTTCCATTCTTGGAATACCTCACTTAGTAGAATGGGTTCCAGCTCTATCCAGAAAAATATAAGAGGTGCTATATCCCCATTATTTCTTATAGCTGAGTAGAACTCCGTGGTATACATATATCACATTTTATTAATCCACTCATGTATTGATGGGCACTTAGCTTGTTTCCATATCTTTGCAGTTCTGAATTGTGCTACTATAAACATTCAGGTGCAGATGTCGTTGTTATAGAATGTCTTTTGTTCTTTTGGGTAGATGCCCAGTAATGGGATTCCTGGATCAAATGGTAGGTCTACTTGTATCTGTTTAAGGTATCTCCATATTCGTTTCCACAGAGGTTGCACTAGTTTGCAGTCCCACCAGCAATGTATGAGTGTTCCTGTCTCTCCGCATCCACGCCAACATTTACTGTTTTGGGATTTTGAATTTTTTAATGGGTTTCAATCATTACTATTTCCTTTTAGGTTATTTTTATGAGGTACTCAAGTTGGCAAAGAGGAAGGAGTAAGGAAAAGTGAAAGTAAATTCTTCACATAAATATCAGTTAATTCCATGACTGGGAATCAGGACCCTGGTTGCTGGAGTGAAAATACAGAATTTTAGTCATTAGGCCACAAAGTGCCTTTCTGATAAAATTGGTTGCTGGGGGAAGGAATTTGTTAAGGGGCAATAAAAGATTACTAGGAAAGATGAATGGATAGGGAAAAAAGATTAACTGGTAGAGATAGGATATTATATTTTTAAAGTGTCTATTCTGGTGTGGTCACGTTCCTTGACTTGCAGGGAAGGGGAAGATAAGAACAACTGTTCTGTGTCTGGATTGTGGGCAGATAAGAAAACTTAATTTTTTTTTTTTTTTTAAAGAACCTATGGTGGGGAAATGTCAGAGAGAACTTGAGGATTCTTTAGTCAGTCCAGCATGTCTAATTGCCACATTTTGGGGTATTGGTATTTGAGGCCCAACAGTATCATATGTTAACCAGAAATTTCAACTGCCTGTAACTCCAAACCTTAGTGAAAACTTAGGAAGCAAGAAATCTTGAATTTTTTGTGATATATCAATATTTTATAGATGAAAACCATTTATATGTTTTAACCATGTGTTTCCCTATATTTTTCTTAACTAGAAATGACCCAGACATTTAATGAATGTCTATTATTCAATTTAAAAGAACTTTAAGATCCCAAATTATATGTTTTATTTATAAGCATTTATCCCATCTACATTCACCTAATATATTTTTTATATCCCAGTTATTGTTTTCTTTTAATGATTTTTACAGCCTGTGAATGTTAGACATACAACACAGAGCAGGAAACAATCAAAATACTGGTTTAATTACTACTTTTAATTTAAAAAACCCACTGGGAAAAATGAACATAAGTATTTTCATAAGATTTACTATTCTAAACAATGTAACATCTTTCTTTAAATTTTATGAATAGAGTAGAAATTTTAGAATGCATCCTGTTTAAAAATGTTAAATAATTAGATCTTTCCAAAATATCAACATTCCAGAATAAAATTTATTGATATGATATCTCCTGATTATAGACTAAACAAACCTTCAAAATGAATCCTTAACACCACAAATAATGACACAAAATTGTAACACTTTTTTATTACATGAGGATCAAGATTAGATTATTTTTAAAACAATCTAAATGGTGTCAAAACTTTTTCCAACTGGAGTATAAATGTGAGTACATATAATACTTCCAGAAGTGTAAAATTATTCTGAGATTTTCCTTGGATTCTAAGTACAACCACCTTGTTCATCTTCAAATAGATTACTATATAAAAATTAATAGTTTAGGGATTTTTTTCCTCTAGGCAAAAACTTTGATATGACAACATAATGTACACATAGCCAGCTAGCTTGTCAAGAGTAGGACCCATCAAAAGTGAGCAAAACCAAAGGGAAAACTGAAACCTCCAGTTTAAGGTCTTGTAACTATAGGTCCTAGGACAGATTTAAATCCCTAGCAGTACTGTTAATATTAGATGATAGAAAGAGTGAGTTAGAAGCAGATTGTATTTGTACCTTTCCACAGATATTGAAGTCAGTAGAGGAAACTGCATCTACAACTAGGATTAAGAGACCAAAACCAAAATATCTTCATAAAACATTGACATTGACAGTAAGTTTTTGTTTTTGTGCTCCTATTTACTTGATGTTTTACTTATTCTAATTTATTTATATTTATTTTTGCCTAGGCATGTCTGCATTTTTACCTAAGTAAGAACCTTAAAGTTAATCATATTTGTATTTTTGCCAATGACTCAGGAGATGTAGCTGATGTTAATAAACCAAAAATATTGTTAGCCTGACTTATCAAAAATCACACAAACATAGGTCATTTTGTTTTTGATTAGGTTTGTAGTTTTATAACCTTTGTTTCAAACCCTGACCCATTAAGAACACAAAATATGTCTAGTAAACACAGCAAAAAATATATCCTGACAATTTTAAAATATTTTTTTTTACTTCACCAATAATACTTTTTTAATAACCCAGTTTATTTACTAGAGATTACTAAATTCATGTGAACTAGAAAAGCATTTGGATTTGTTTAATTAATTTATGGGTGTTCCCTTATTTATAAGCCAGTCCGGTATCCTGTATATGCAACATATAATTGTTAAGCCTAAGAATACTGAGTTATAGAAATGCCCCCTGTATTTCTGGAGACAAGATTTGATTTCAGAAGTCAAATAAGGCTTTGCCTTAAAGAAAAAATAAATGCGTTAGTTCAAAAGCTGCCTCATCTCAGGAGGGCCTCTCCTTGGTCAGTAACAGCTGCACTTCAAAGAGACAGTTGTAAACTGGGCCTATGGTTTTCACCTGTTTTGAAAGAGGTAAGACAGGCGTCTCCTAGAATCAAAAGGTTGCCAGAGCTGACAGACAAAGACCCCCGGAGATGAGAGCTGATCAGATAGATATGCTAATGCCCAAGCTGGGCCCAGATGGAACCATGCGGTTAAAGTAATTAACACAAAGCAAAGCTCGTATTGACTTCTGAGATCATCTCTGTCTCCAAGAACACAATCACTGGAGCCAAGATGTCCCTGTTTTTTGCTAAAGTAATAGCCTTATCAGAAAACTTAGAAGTTTGCCCCAAGAAGATTTTGTAACTCATTGTTCCCCTAGATAGAGTTAATTAAAGGATCTGTAGTCGCCTTTTAGGAGACTTTGACCCTAAACCAAACTGCCTGTTAGTATGTAGGGCAACGGGAGCCTGTATCTACCCTATATAATACCTGTGTGGAGTTTCAGTCTTGGGTATATTTTTGGTGGGAAGAAATATATCCATCTGGACACCCTCCTTATATCTATTTTCATAAACCTTTACTTTATAAACTATATCTTTGGCTCTGTGTATTATTATCATTATTTTATTTTTATTTCTGTTTCCTACTATTTTTTCATCCTTTGCGATGACCCCTGCCTGAGAGACCTGATCGGGAGATAAAACCTCTTTGCGGGGAGTGGAGCTAACTCCCCGCATATGATACATGTATATACATGAGACACATTTAAACATATACACACACAAGCAGATGCACACAAAATTTCAAATTTCAATAGCTTCTACCTCAGAAATCTGGCCATGAGATAGTAATACAGACTCATCTATTTACAAAAGACAACTGGATCCAAATTACTTCTGACAAAACTGGACCTTGTTTACATGGCTAAACTTTAATTGCTCTGACAGGTAATCTTAATAAAGCCTGTGGACCAAAGTTTTAGGTAAAGCTGTTTCCATGGCAGCCTGATTATAAAAAGCCTATTTTACCCTTTTTGTTTGTTTGTTCCAAATGAGTTATCAATGTTTACACTTTGGCTAAAACTGGCTGCAAGATCTCCAAGTACCTTTTAATTAGTAATACCATAAACATTGAATTTATCTCAACATCAATTTAAAAAGTTAGCAAGTCAGAGTAGAAAGAAAAGAAAAGTGAGACAGAAAGCTTAAGAGACTCAATGCTTTACCTTTGTAATGGCACGTTAATCACTGGAACTCTGAATTTTTCTTTAAAAACATGTGCACAAGAATTGGCCATAACCAGCTGGAGTCCTAGAAAACTTGATATGCCTTCAAACCTTTCCATTTACATAAATATTAATACTTGTAAGTAGGGGTGCCATAAACCATCTGGGGTGCCAGAAGGAGGTTGTTCTCCTTGTCTTTTCTCATTTTTAGAGGATTTGTTTCCTATTTTTCTTTAAAAGAAGCAACTGGACTGTAATCTAGGGTTTAGTGTAGTGGATCAGAATATACTGATTGTCGATGAAACTCCACAGTGTTTCACCACTGAGTCATTCCCACCCTCTTATGTGTCTCAGTTTCCCTCCTCAGGGGACTATCACCTCTGAGAGGGTTCAAAATGTTTGGTGATCAGCTATTACGTATATCCTGGATGGGCACTTCTTTAATTAATTCTCTTGGGAGGTTTCCTTTAGGGCTACTTTGTTTCTCAGGGACTCATCCCAGCCACTCCCACTTAGGCCACAGGGATGCCTTTCATCTGGGAAGAGGAAGATGCCCTTTATCTTCAGAGCTGAAGAACTCAGTCTCTCATCTATCTATGGAAAAGAGCAGTGAGCATTTCAGTTTTTTGTTTTGTTTTGTTTTTTGAAAATGCACAGAACAGCCAATTGAGATTAATTTGAGGAGGAAGAGGCAATGGAGAAGACCCTTTAGGATGCACCTCCAAATCAAAATTAGGATCTCAAACAACAAATTACTAGGAAAAAAACCAATAGCTCAGAATAAATCAGGACCATCAACCAAGATCATGAGTTCTATAGCTTGGGAGGACTTACCAGTTTACCCAAGAATAAGCTGAGAGTTGGCAGACTCAAGGGTGGCCTATGCCAGTACCTGGAGCCAAGTTCAGGCAACACCTGCAGGAGGTGCTGAGTATTCTCTGAGCCCTACATTTAGGCACTATCTTGTTAATGGGGGAAAACAAACTCTGTATAATAATTTAAAGAGATTTATTTGGAGTTGAATGTGTGTGACCAGCCTAGAACATATGGCTTTGAAAGTTCTTGAGAAAATGTGCCCATGGTAGCTGGGTTACAGTTTGGTTTTATACATTCATGGAGAAAGGAATTACACGTAAGACACTAACTAAGTCAATATGTGGAGGGCATACATTGGTTTGGCCCAAAAAGGCGAGACATCTCAAAGTGGAAGCTTACGGGTTATAGGTGGGTTTAAAGATTCTTTGATTTGTAATTGGTTAAAGAAATGAAGGTTTGTCTAAAGTCTTAGAATGTTTTAATTTAAGGTAAGGATGTCTGTTAATCAAAGATGATCCACTAGATATTTACCAAAACTCAAGTGATCTGTTCAATAAATCAATGGTCTGCTGATATAGTTTAAGCTTTGTCTTATATCGCCATAACTCTGTTAATGATGTTGCATCTTATTGTTAGAAAGGAAATCTCCAAGAAGGGAGGGCAGTATGGCGAGGCATGTCTGACCTTCCTCTTTATGGCCAGCAACTCAACTGTAGGGTTTTTCTGAGATCCCTTTTGCCAAGAGCAGGTCCATTCAGTTGGCTGGAGGCCTTAAGATTTTATTTTAGTTCATAGATAGAACCCAAATTCCTGTGAATTTCGAAAGTCATAGTTCATACCCCCTGCAGTACTGCAAAAGAACTGCTGTTCTTTCCACTGACTTATCTACAACTGCAAATCCCAAACTGTCATATGCTCTTTAATAACATAGACTAATCCTTGGTACCCACTTCAAGATCATGCACTCTCTCACAGCAGAAAATAACCCTGTATTTGAAAGCCAAAATGTTGGAGGCAGGGAAACTCAATACAAAAAGAGCAGAGTCAGACCATGGAGGAACTTAGAGATCTTGAGAACTAGTGAGGAAGACAGGGGACCTCAAAAGTTATCAGAGGTGCCTCTTCTGCATTCTGAAAGGGGTCGTAGGAGACATCAACAGTGTCCTTCAGCTTCCTTCCTAGGCCACTAGAACTGTTAAAAGACAACATTACAATAAATTTAGTTTAAAGATATTAATTGGCTTTTATTTGTTATTGTAGAATTGAGCAACAATTTATGCTATAAAATAGAATGGCTACTCTAATAAGCTGAGCAGAGGAGTTTGGCATTTAGACAGAAAGGGCTGAGGAAAGCAGAAACAGAGAACAAAAAGCAGATTGATTCTTTCAAAGTTACTTTCCTTGGAAAGAAAGGTTAAAGTGGAGGGAACTTCCTTATCATGCCAATTAAAACTAACCTGTCTGGGGCTTCGTTTATTATCTCTCTCTCTCTCTCTCTCTCTCCTGATTTCTTGGAAGATCAGATAAACAACTTAGTTTTGGCTTGGTGGTGTGGAACAGCAGAGGAAGCTTAGTCCAAACTAATGGCCTCTTATAAATTTTATACAACACAATGCAAAACTATCTCAAATTAGCATTGGTTCACTGGGCCATCCTCTCTAAAATCCAAATGGTGTCAATGATGTTGCTCTATTACTGAGTCTTTTGTCCATTAGTATAATCATTAACCACTTTGTATTTTAATCGCATTATATGAAATATTAATAAGAAGTTATTTAGAAGAAATTGTGACCTTTTGAGACCTTCTTGGCTGTTCAAAACATTAGCCGTGATTCTTAGAGCTAATGTGTATAAACAATTATTCATCAGCTATGATAGTCAAATAAAGGAAGTGATGAATTGGGATCTTAAGTGATGTTCTAGGATTACCAAATGTGTGTTTACCAGAGTGGAGAGAATCACTTATCTTTAATTCTTCAATATTTAAATGTATATTTACCATATTCCTTCATATTTTTACTTATACTGTTGACTGCCACTATATTGATGCTGATAATAGTTTTTATCTTTTTATTCATTCATTCATTCATTTTTAGCTCACAAAGATTTGCTCTAACCACCAGATAGAGAACAGTTTAATAGAGAGGACATTCCAACGTTATAGAAAATGGTAGATGACTGCAACCACTGGCAGTGTTCACCAGCATTTTTAGCTCAGCTGACCAAAGGGATGTCTGTTTGAATATGGTCTTTTTCATACTCACTGACCATCTAGCCCCAGTCTTTCTATACCAAGTACGAACATGCCATTCTAACAATGGATGTTACACTCCCTTCCCTATTCTTTTCCATTTTTCCTACTAAAAGAATATGGAAACAGAATACTTTGCAGTCATATTTCTTTTGAATGAAGTATTTCCATCATGAGGTTTTAATGGGCAGCGGGAGAAGAGAGCACAGAATAAGTTCTTAACACACACACACACACACACACACACACACACTCAAAGTCTAAGGACTATTCTCTATGCCCTAGGGAACATGTATCAACTAAGTACTCTCCTCTACTCTCCAGGATATTAGTTTTAATGATGTTGCATGATTAGAATGCTGCAGGGATCATCGTAGGGATATGTCCTTTATCTAAGCAAAGGTTTCAGTTTGTGGCCCTTTTGTGATCTGTAGTCACTCATGGTCATCCTGATTTTTTTGCCAAAGGTCAAGTCTCTCACTTGCTGATTTTTACACCTGAAGACCATTTTTCTTTTGCTGTCATTTCTAGCTACTGATGTCAATGTTAACACTGCTACAAATAGACATTGCCTCAAGAAAACATACAAATCATTTCTGGTTAAAAGGAGACTATGTGTTTGCTAAAGTTGCCTCTGCTTCACTTGTCAATAAGAATTGCTGACATGATTATTTTTTATTTGTACCCCAGGGAATATGACTCTTCTACATCCTGAATGTCCTTTGAAGTCAGTAGTAAACATAAATAGAGTGCCAAAAGAAGTTACATTGTGATCTTGTATAATGCATTTAGTAGTATATTCTAAAACAGCTTTGTAAAAAGATTTTATAGGAAAGTGAATGACACAAAAATACATTCTAAAATGCTGAGTGAGAAATAGATTATACATCTCCTTGGCTGTACATTAAAAAAATATAAAGTAACATTTGTATAGTAGGTAGCACCATAATTAACAATTTTCAAAACTCAGATTGTCTTTGTATTTACATCTCTTGATAAATGAATCAATAAGATGACTTTTTCTACTTGTTTATTTAACAGGAAGTATTTCTATCTCTGGCTATGATTTATTTTTCTTTTAAAAAATACTTTGAAAATTGTACCTTCTACTTTTTCATATATATTTAATTATTATGGGTACACAATAGTTGTATATCTTTGTAGAATACATTTGATGTTTTGATACACATATACAATGTGAATTAATCATATCAGGGCAATTGGGGTATCCATCACCTCAGGTATTTATCATTTCTTTCTGTTAGGAACATTCTAATTCCACTCTTTTGGTTATTCTAAAGTATGCCTTTAGAGTACCTTCTACTTTTTATTCCTTTATTCTTTATCTTAATATATTAGAAATGAACTTATCATAAGTAAAAGCATTTCTATCCTACTATTCCTGGCATCGATAAGTACATTTGTAGGTCCGGGGAAAGAAATGAATAGGGAAGGAGAAATTTAAAATGAAATTAAAAGAAAGGCAGTTGATGAAATTGGGAGAAGACACAAATGTGAACATAGTGAGAAAGGTAAGTCTTATTAAATAGGGACTCGATACTGGGTGACAGGCATGAAATAACAAGAGCAAGGAAGGATAGAAGAGACCAGAGATAAAGAAAGAAGAAGAATGTTTATAGCCAATAAAGGAAATATCGTTTTTCTTTAATTTCTCAATAAATTAGAAATAATGAAATCTACTTGTGGTAGTCTATGGATTTAACATTGTAGATATGAGATTATTAATTTTTATGAACCTATGTAAAGAAATCCACGTGAATAAAATGTTAACTGAACAGGAGTCAATTTACGATTTACCCAAGAAATTGTTAAGCTTTATTGGAGACAAACAATAAGATTAAATACTTTGTTCCAAAGCTCATGCAAGTCTGCAGGTTACAATGAAGATGTAAGACATTGAATATTGCTCAGACTAGGGACTAAGGAAAATGCTTATTGGAGCATTATTGGAGACAAACAATAAGATTATATACTTTGTTCCAAAGCTCATGCAAGTCTGCAGGTTACAATGAAGATATAAGACATTGAATATTGCTCAGACTAGGGACTAAGGAAAATGAGAAGAGACTTCCATGGTAAAATAAAGCAATATTAAATAAGATAATCAAATTTTTAGTGATATTGAAGAGAAAGAGAGCAGAGAGAGAGAGACAAAGACAGAGATGCAGAAAGAGAACAAAAATAAACTTTATTTGGCATAAAAACATATAGTATAACAGGGATTATAAAGAAATTACAATGATTAATGTTAAAATATAGGTGTGGAATACTACTAGAAAATACTATGCATAAAAATCTATCTTGAAAAGAGTGAAGAAACTGAATTGCTAAACTTTTAAAGAAATTGAAACAATAGTTTTGCAGCAGTGCCAGCCAATCTGTTTTTAAGACTGATTTCAGTTATTTAAAGAAGGATTTTGGAGAATAGATAATTGAAAAAATGTCTTATCTCCATTTTTTCTATGAGAAAAGTTTGACTTTGATACCATAATTTTTAATATACAAGGGCAGTGTGATCAGGACAATCCTACTCAAAAATGTAGATGAAAATATCCATGACAAACAAACAAACAAACCTACTTACATAAAAGATACTACACTCAATATTACGTGAAAGTGGTATCATTACACGGCAGTACATGACTGGTACCATGATGGATTTATTTGTATGTTCAGAAGGAAATAAATGGCACAATCAACATTTTAATTAAGAAGAGTTTAATAAAGGTAATATTTCCAGAGTTGTGGGCAGGGCTGAGGGAACCAAATATTGATTATAAAGCTTTTAAAGATCAGCGTCATGCCTGAAAGACAAGAAGAGGGAGAATGTTACACGAACCTCTTTTAGCCATGAGAGATAGGATATCTTTAAGAAACTAGGGCTACTGAGAGAAAAATGCCACAACCAAAATAACACAGTGGGAGGGGAGGGAGAAAAACCAATACTTCTACTTCTCTCTCACTCTTCCATGTCCAACCTGTAGTTCCCATTATTAAAATACAACCAGAAGCCAGAAGACAAGGTTGCTTATGCAATACACTTCTATATCTTGTAGATGGTCGTTGTTCCCTTTTGTTCCTTTTTACTTTTTTTTCCATGGACTGTGTATTTTCAAATAGCTGGTCTTCAAACTCACTGATTCTTTCTCTGCTTAGTTCATTCTGCTGTTGAGAGCCTCCAAAGAGCTTCTCAGTTGAGCATATATCCTTCTCAGTTCCAAGATTTCTGTTTGACTTTTTTTTGTTTCAATCTCTTTTTTAAATTTCTCTGAAAAATTTCTGAATTGATTTTTTGTTACCTTGGAAACCACTGAGTTTTCTTAAAATTACTATTTTGAATTCTTGGTAAGAGAGCTCACAAAATGTTATTTCATTAGGGGCAGTCACTGGATTTTTCCTTTGTCCTTTTGGGAAGGTCATGGTTTCCTGTTTGCTGTTGTTTTTTTGTGGGTATATGTCTATGTCTTTGCATTGAATAATTAGTTATTTATTCCAGTTTTCTCTGTCCAGTTTGTTTTGTTTTGTTTGGAGTATATTTGCTAAGTGAATCTTTACTGTTAGGTTGCTGCCTCCTTTTTGAGAAGGCACGTTAAGCCCAGGTTCACCTTGGCTCTAGTAAATGGGTTGGGGCACTATTTGTCTCAAGTGTGGGAGGTCCTAAAGGGATTATCTCAGCAGTATGAGATAACCAGGCGGTGGCTAGGGATTAGTGCCCATGGGCCCTGAGGAACTTACCTCCTATAGACACTCTTATTTGACATCTCCTTTGGCCAAGATACAGAGCAAACTTTCTGGGTCAGGCATGGTAGTCCTGGCTCCTCCATTTGTCTTTGCCCCTCCTAAGGGATATTTCTCCCTCCAGGCAGTCACAACACTACCTGTGGGTTAAGACAGGAATAGGAGGTATCCTGCCAGTGAGCCCAAAAATGTGGGGAAACTGGTTGACACCTCAATTTCACTTTTCCCGGTGTAGGAACTATGAGTTGAGGGGACGTTTTCTGCATGATTGATCCTGGCAGAATGATGGAGAGGGATATGGGGATGTGGAAGTCTGCTTCTCCTACTGTCTGCTCAGAATTTTTCTACTTCTCTGAGGTCCCAAAAACTGTTTCTTCCTCATACTTGAGCTCTGGGTTGTTGCTTGAGAAGATCTTGGAGTAACATATTTGGTTTTTGTTTCTTGGTGGGGAGAAGAGAAGCCAGCTTGCCTATACACTGCCATTTTGTAACTGGAGGTCTCTAATGCTCAGCAATGCACTTCACAAAGGTTGGTTTTCTAGGGCATAAAGCAGAGAAGAGCTGAGAAAAGATCTAGTAAATAGAGCAAAGCTTTTGTCACTCAGGCTCTAATGTTATTATTTGTTTGGATTAGTTGTCAGCACAGATTTTCTGTAAAACAGTCAATAGTTTTGCTAGACATATAAGTTTGTGTTCTCACTACATGAATCTGTTGCTGAACAAATGCAAGCATTCGATCATACACCTAAAGCCTCTATCACAACGTTATCTACCATTATTGCTTATTGTATAAGGTAGCAGGGACAAGGAGTGTAAGGTATTAAAAAAAAGAGAGAATAAGAAGTAATTATTAAAAATAATAGTCATAAAGCTTAATTAATAACTATAGTTTTATGTGATTCTATGGCAGCATTTACCATTGTCATCTTCAGCCTAAGGGAAGAAAAGCATGACAAAGGTTTTCAATAAATTTCAAGTATGCTGTCCTCATCAATGCACTTCATAAGGCTTTTAACACAGGGAATGTTCAGGAGCACTCACTCCTACATGGAATAGTTAGAGAGTATCTGAACAAGCATAGTGGAGTCACAATCACATTTATGATTTCTGATTCTTAGGACTCCTTTCTGTACAGAATCACCAGAAAGCTCACTGATTAAAGACACTACTTCTCAAACTTTAATATACATGCAAAAATCTTGGATAGCTTGCTAACATGCAGAGACTCATTCAGTAGCTATAGTGTGGACTTTAGATTCTGCATTGCTAAAGCTCCCAAATTATGCTCCCAGATGGTTCTCTGTCCACACTTGGAGTTGAAAAGCTGTAGACTACTATTAAGTTCAGGCTTTAATTAGCAAGTCTAACAGACTCTTAATACCACATCCAATATATACCATCCCCAATTCACTCCTAGGGGAGTGAACGCATATCATTAGATTTGGTCTGATCCAATCTTATATTTTTTATTCGGTGGTTGAATTCTCTTGGAATCTATCTCCATTCTTGTTTCTAAGAATCTTGTGAAGTAAATCAAGAATACCATGCAATTATAATTAATCTTCTCCCAGAGACAACTGTCACCTCTACTGAGATACACTGGCATCTAAATCACAATGATGGGTTAGTGAGAGAATAGAGTCCCCTTTTGAGGCAGTTACCCTAGGGAAGGTCATTGAAGGAAGGTTGTTTGTTCTAATGTGAGAAAAGTCTGGTCTCTTAGGAAAGAGGAGGTGGGCCTTGCTTCCAATGGCCAGGGAATTTCAATGAAAATTAGAATGTCGCGGGGGTATGGGCAATGTGTATAACCTGAACTTTTGTGCCCACATAATGAGCTGAAATTAAAAAAAAAAAAAAAAAAAGATTTTACCTTCATCTGGGCCTGCCCAAATGTCTCAATCCTAAGTTTCAAAGCCTGATTTCTATATAAGCAACCCATTTACCTTCACATGTAATGATTAAGATTGCACACTTAAATGGTTTAGCATCTGTGCAATCTACCACCAGATTCTGGGCAGGATCTTCAGGCTTATCTGTATTGCCACCTCAGGGCATAGCTTTAAGGCTCCATAAAAACTTCCTGAATCTTTCCTTGAGGTTTGATTTAGAAATGCAAGCTTAAATTCATTTCTTTTTCCTCCAGTTATATTTTTAAAGGCAGTCAGAAGCTGGCAGCAAGTCTATCCCAAAAGTCTTTGTAATCATGAATTGTGACCATTCATCTTCATAGTGACTAAGTGTCATAACCACTTAATCTCTCAAAGCTTTTCTTTCTACCTATATGACACCACATGCATTTATAACTTGCACTAATGTGAGTGATTTTGATTTTAATTTGTGCTGCATATTTTCAACATCCTATTTCCTACCAAAAAGGAGGTTAACTAAGAACTTATCAAATACCCTAACTACCAAATCTCAAAATTTCAGGATCTACTTGGGAAAATTTCCATTCAATATTATATTCACGGTTATCTCTAAGTTGGACGATGTAACCTCAGTTCACATGTAGGGAGCCAAACCATTTGAATTCAATATTAATCCGGGTGCTGTAAAAGTAATCAGCATATGATGCTAGTCTTCTGCTGTATATCAAAAATCTAATTGCTTTATATCTTTTAATAATTACTCTAATTTTGGTGATCTCCCCTAAATACAGAGATCATCCACACTATAGAAAAATTTTTGTCACAAAAAAATAGATAATAATTGTGATGTTTAAAAGCTATGAAATAAATCACCATTTTTAAACCTACTGGATTTACTTTAAAATTCTGGGTAAGAAGCTTACATATAATTACACATGAACTACAAGAATGAACAAACCATTTGCATATAATATGCAAATAATATACATAAAATTAACTTTGGATTGTGGAAATATGGATGCAATTTTATTTCCCTTTCTATTGTTCATTATTAATCTGAAGAGAGAATAATTTACAAGTGGCTTTGAGCACTCTAGTTAAATATAATTGGTTTTCTTTCTATTAAACTTTACCTAAAAATGTTTCCTTTCTCAGAGTTTCTAAAGTTATAGAATTGCCATTGAGTTCTTTCTAAACCTTGCAAAAGTGTTAAATCAGAAATTATTGTTTCCTAAGTCTACGCAAGTTCTAATTCATCTTAATAATCCATGAAGTTGCAAATGCAGAAGATAATTATGTTTCTCTCAAGATAACAAAGCCCATAGGTCATTCTGTTTAGGTAGGAATTGAAACAACTATACTGCAGTGTTAGAAGCCAAAACAATTAGTGGAATAATTCTGCACTATCTGCATTATTTCTTACATTCCAACTCATGTTTTTTTTTTTCTTGTTTTAGGATAATTAATATTAAAATAAATACACTTTTACTGCTTTCCAAGCCAGTAATAGATTTTTACTATTTCAAAGCCAACACTGAATATCCTCTAATTCAGCCATCATCAGTTTTTGGCTTGCACATTCATAGTGAGACAACTAATCTGTAAACTAAGCTTAAGCTGTGTTTGTCCTTCAGCAGGCTGTATGACATGCACCATATGTCTGTAGGTAGGAGCTGAGGAGGGACACTGGTCCAACTATGGTGGTTTCTTGAATTTCAGTGCTACCTGCTAATATAGCTTACATGTACCCTCTGGTGTAGCTTGACCTTGACCAAATGTATCATTTCTAATTTACAGTGGAATGATGCTAGGGGATTTGAATTCCTGCCTTGATAAGTCCAAGAAGATGCCATTCATACAGTGTATAGTTACAAACTCATGGTCATTTGGTAGTACCTCATGGTCAAATGTTTAATTCTAACAGAGCCCAGTAACACACCAAGTTTTTCTTAATGAGTGTGTAATTCTTTGCTTAAATAGTAAGGACTTGCTCCTGAACTCCAGGAGTCTATTGTATGATTCCCCTACTGAGGCTTGCCATGAACTCCACTTGGCATCAGTTTCTACTCTTGACATCCCCATCATAATAGGCTTTCTGTTTCTTATGGCCCATGTGGTGAGGCTTGGGACAATGAGCCTCATACAGCAATCCTTTACTTCTCTAAGGTTCGCTCTATAGGAGCAGACTTTTGTCTCACCCAGTATATTTACAAGAGCAGTTATTTATAGCAGTATTATGCATTGCCTCCAGAATCTGAAAAAAACCCAAAGCTATTATACTTTCTTATTTGTAGCAGGGGATAGAATAGGCAAGTTATTCTTTACTTTGAAGGGGACGTCCTGGGTTTCCCTGACCACTGGACCATTAAAATCTTTACTAGAGTGAATAATCCTTGATTCTTTGCAGGGATAATTTCCAACTCTCTGGAGTATATGTATCATACTAAGGGTTCCAGCACATAAGACACCTCTTGATTATCATGCTTGATCAGCACGGTATCATTGATACGATAAAGCAATTTGATATTTTAGAAGTCCAGATGGTTTAGGGATCTTCAAACTATGTTGAAAACAAGTTTGACAGCCTTAACATATCCATGAAATAAAATTGAAACTGTATTTTGTCTGCTTCATATAATTATAAACTTTTTCTGATCCATTTTCCTGATTGTGATAGAAAAGTACACATTCACTTAAACAATGGTTGTATACCATGTTTCAGAAGTTGCATTAATCATCTCTAGAAACAATATTTTACCTGGCATGAAAGATGCTCTCAGTGTTACTGTGTGGTTGATATTGGGATAGTCTACAACTTTACTCCAATTTTCATTTGCTTTCTACAAGGATATGCTTGTATATTCAGCAAAGACATGAAAGGGACCACTACTTTACTGCATTCTTTAGATAAGGTGGCCCATATCTCTCCCATCCTCTGAAGATGTGATATTGATTTAATTTTTTGTTCTGTGTGGGGGGCAGAAGTCACAGAGATTTCTATAATCTCATAGGCTATGATCCAATGTGGGGGGTTACTCCAACTGCTAAGTATATCAGTCTGAATTATACATTCAAAGGCTCAGAAAATGATACCAGGTAGGTCTACACACTCTCTGTAATAACAGTTACTGGGACTTTGGGCAGTATTCTACTTCTTCCTTGGCTTTCACTCTAACAGGGAAACTATAATGACAACTTTGTTCTCTAGGTATCACTATCAGCTCAGACTTTGTATCTAATAGTCCTCAAAATATCTAAGTAATTCCTTTTCACCAATATGTAGTCAGCTATAGGAAAGGAAAGAAGACTCATTGATGTATATATTTGCTGTGACATTGTAGGGTTCTTCCTGGGAACTCAGTTATCTCTTTAGTTAATGGACAGTACAGTGGCTCAGATGTGGGAAATGTCCAAAGAATTGTGACTTTTTATCAAGAAATGGCTTAAGATTTATGGACTAAGATTTATGCTCACCCATTTTATTTTTGCTTGCTGTCCAATTATTTTGCTCTTGAAGATTCCAGGTTTTATTAACCATCTCCACAACTCTCTGCAAGTCAAACCCCCTTGTCTTACACTGCAATCTTAGTGGTCATTATGGTAGTTGTGATCCCTTAGGTTTCGTAATTTAAGCATTGTGGCACCTGATGTCAATTGGTTTATAGCCCATCATCTCCACTGATACCAACAAAGGAAGCTTTACAGCAGCAGCCTTGGCCTGCAGGAGAAAGCCATTGTTGAACATATTAGTGATGCTGGTGACTCTCTTATTTTTGCATTTCTAATAGCTTGGTGAATGGTGAGTACTCTGAGCCTTCCTAGGAAACAAATCTGCTAGTGTTGGGGGCACTTCTCCTCATAAAATATATCTACTCCAACGTTCTTGCTTCTTTGAGTATTTTAATCTCTGTCTGCACCTGAAATTTCAGGCATTTTAACTTCCCTCCATATGAGCTGTTGTCTTCTGCAAGCCTCTAGAAGCCAGCCTAGCACTGAGTTTTCATCATCCCTTAGGGTCCTTAGTAGGGTATCATATCCTGTATCCTCAGGGAATACTCCAAATTTAATAAAGTCTTCCTTACTTTGTATTCTGATCACCTTGATCAAGCACTCTCAAAATTCAGTAGCAAGGATATTTGCTTGGATCCTGCTGGTGCATGTTGGCTAATTCTTATAGCTTCTTTCTTGTCTAGTCCTTTTCTGCCCTTTTAAGGCTTAGAATGTGCCATGCTGGGTTTTGCTGTGACCAAACCTTAGTTATTGAAATGGAATCTAGGAAGAGGTGGGACAGATGCTGACGAGAACCCCTTTTGCCTTATAAGGAGAAGTGTCTACACTGTCTTCCCATAGGGAGGGAGTATACTCTTTATATAAACAGTAAGGTATATATTTAAATAAATTTTATATACTTCCTTCTGAAATAACTTCCTTGTTAG
This sequence comes from Lemur catta, assembly GCF_020740605.2. Classification (NCBI taxonomy): domain Eukaryota; kingdom Metazoa; phylum Chordata; class Mammalia; order Primates; family Lemuridae; genus Lemur; species Lemur catta. Next base: position 56,013,902 of record NC_059139.1, on the reverse strand, counting down.
TAGTAACAAAACTTTCTCGCCACGTTTGAATTTAGATAAACTCATAGTTTACAAAGTGCCAATAATTTTTCAGTAATTATTCTATTTTTGTTTGAAGCAAAATTACTGTGTTTTCTTTCATTGTGTTGTTTTTAATATGAATCTATGTGATACTATTTTTAATGAGCTTATATAAGCAATATTTTTGCTTAACTTTCTTATTTTAACATTCAAATTAATCCCATAAATAGTTACCTAATAATCATAAGTAAATTCCCAGTAGCGTGAATACCACAGTGCTGAAGGGTTCTGTTTAATAACACAGATTTAATACTCTTATGGGCGGCCCATAGTTAAACATCATTTTTTACAGTGCTGCTTCCTTTATTTTATTTATTCTTTCCATCTTTTAAAGGCATAACTGACAAATAAAAATGGAATATATTTATCATGTATAATGTGGTGTTTTGATATATGATATATATAGAGAGAGTGAAATGATTACCACACACCAGCTAATTAACTTACCCATCACCTCACATAGTTATTATTTTTTGTGTGTGCTGAGAACATTTAAGGTATACACTCTCAACAAACTTCAAGTACAGCACATTCTTCAAATAACATCATTTTGTTCAACATTGGCTCATTATAATGTTCATGAGAATAAAAAAAAAAAAAATGACTCCCAGCTGGGACCACTGTCTGTATGGAGTTTGCACGTTCTTCCCATGTCTGTGTGTGGGTTTGCCAGGTACTCTGGTTTTCCCCTGTATCCCAAAGATGTATATGTTAGGTGAATTGGTGTGTCTACGTGGTCCCCATCTGAGTGAGGTGTGGGCGTGTGTAAATGCCCTACGATGGAATGGCATCCTGTCCAGGGCTGGTTCCCACCTTAAGCCCTGAGCTACCCTGAAGGGTTCCAGCCACCCAAGGCTATTCTACAGCTGGAATAATTGGGTAAATAATTGTTATGTTACTTGTTTTTGTTAATCTTTCTTAAATGTACATATAGCTCACATTTATGTCAATTTTTAACATTGAAGTGTTTTGGTCTTTTTACAAATTTTATGATGTTTTTGTGACCAGAAATATATCCTAGGAACTTAAGTCTTGTTTATATCAGTTAGCTTATGGCAAAATTGGTTTCCTTATAGGTCCTTTCTTTTAAAGTCACAGTTTCAAAGAACCTATCAAAGATGTTAAGTGAGGACTTACTGTATATAATACCATATTAACTTAATACAGTAACTGTATTAACTATATTAACTATAATACAGTATTAACTAACTGTATATAATACAGTATTATAGTTATTATTAACTATAGTCACCATGCTGTACATTAGAAACCCAGAACTTATTCATCTTATAACTGAAAGTTTGTACCCCATAACCAACATCTCCCTATTTCCCTCTCCCCCCAGCCCCTGGCAACCGCTGTTTTAATTGTACTGTCTTTCTATGGGTTCATCTTTTTTGGATTCCACATATAAGTGATACTATACAGAATTTATCTTTCTTTTCCTAACTTATTGCACTTGGCATAATGTCCTCAAGGTTCATCCATGTTGTTGCAATGGCAGAATTTCCTTCTTTTTATGGATGAAAAGGTGTCATTTTGTATATACACACCACAATTGTATTGGCCTACTTAAAATTAATCATTTTGGTGAATAATCATATAATACAAATCATTGAGTTAATGCCTATCCAAGTAAGAGTCACTCATAGAATATTGAGGCAAATAAATCTTCTTCTATGTATAGGCTAAATTTCCATTTGAACTCCACTCACCACTACCCAATTCAAATATTTTAAAATTTCACTTCATAAAAGCCCAGCTTAAAGCACCTAGTACACTGATATAAATAAAATTCAGCAAGCAAAATGACTTTTTAAAAAGAAAAAAAAAATAGGTAGCTAGTAAAATATTACAGAAAAAAACTGTCTTTTTCCCCAACATGATTCAGAGTTCTTAAGTACATTTATTCACTAGAGTGAGATTTGGATACTTGGCTATTGCCTACAGACACTTAGTCTGAAGTTAGAATGCTATGTAGAGTCCATTTACGTCCATGTTTGGGGCACTAAATTATAGTCTCCTCACTAGTTTGGTTGCCTCAGAGAGAGCAAAGTGATTTAGCCCAGATCAATTTCAGCAAGCTGATAACTTTGCCCTTGTACATCAGTTATCTTGAATCACAGCTGACTGTGTTAGGTGCTATGTCATTCCACATTTCACTCTATTTGTGCAAAACCCAGATTTGGTTTAATGCTTTCTGACCTTCTGTGCAAGCTGGGTAGCTCATACAATATTGGATAGAAATAATGAACATTTAGTAAGATCCAGGTCTGATTTGTAGTGAAATGTTGGTGCACATGGTCCTTCACTGCTTTTTCTGAAGTTAGTTTCTCCTGGAAATCAAAATCAACCACACAAGTCATGTAAGATAAAGGAAAAACTGAAATGTTATTAGTGCTATACCATTTCCTTTTATGATATTTATTTCTTATAATATAGAATCAAATATCATAAGACTTCCGTGATTGATCTCCATAAAGAACATTGAAAATTGCCACCATGGTTTTTATGCTTTAAAAACCCAAATCTGTAGGTAGAAAGAATTAGATGTGAACTTTGAAATAGCCAAAATAAAGTCTGAAATTTGGTCAGCCTACTCTATATTCATGTGAATTCCTATTAAACTTAGTGCATACTTCACACAAAACATTATTAAATGTAATGATGTACTTTGGTTTTTTTTAGGACTGCAAGATTTTTATGCATTATATTCTTTGTTATAAAAAAGGAAGGAAGACACTAAACAGTGTTTTTACTGGTAAATGTTCTAATGGCTATTTAAAAATTCCAATAGAAAAGTTAACCACATGTGCTAAAGAAAAATATAGCAAATTCAAAATATGTATATAAAGTTCCATAATGTTATGAATTGGTATTTCTTAGGTTTAGAATATTCAACAATTTTTTAAGCAGGGAATATCCAGCCTTGGTCTCCCCATAATCAATTTTACTTTATGAGTAGAGACACATTCTCCTCCCCAAAACAATTGATTTCCTGTTGTTTTGTTCCTCATTATCACTCCTAATGAGGAATAGCCAGAGAATATATTATTCATGCCTTCTTTTTTTTTTTTTTATTTCAGTATACTATGGTGGTACAAAAGTTTAGGTTACGTATATTGCCCTTGCCTCCACCCCCTGAATCAGAGCTTTATTCATGCCATCTTGTGTAGTATCTTAGTCAGTTCAAGCTGCAAAAATTACCATAGATTGAGTAGCTTAAACAACATACATTTATATTTCACAGTTTCGGAGACTGGGAAGTCCAGGATTAAAGTACTGACGGATCCAGTGTCTGGCAAAAGCCTGCTTCCTGGTTTGCAGATGGCCATCTTCTGGTATCTCCACATGGCGGAGAGCAGAGAGGGCAAACTCTCATCTCTCTTCTTATAAGAGTTCTACTTCCATTCATAAGGGCACAATCCTTATGACCTAAGTACCTCCTAAAGACCTCACCTCCTAATACCATCTCACTGAGCATTAGTATTCCAGCATATAAATTTGGGAGAGGAGGGGACACAAACATTCAGTTCATAGCAGAAGTATTTTCAACTGTTCCCTGGAACAGTGAGTCTCTCTTTATTCCTTGATGGCACATTGCATATGTGACTAGACAATATAAGAATAACCACTGCATTTCCTGTACTTTGTAATATTTTTCAATTCTATGATTTTTCCAATTTGATCTCTTAGTATTCAGTATCTTTTGTATGAGGCTTAACAAGTGCATTTGTAAGATAACATGGGCTATTGGTTATGTGCAATTCTTTTTTTTTTTTTTTCCAGTGTCCCATGAACAGCAGAAAATGTGCAATTCTTAGCAGTTAGCTAATGGTACCATTTTTTCTTTTGCTGATCCTAAATGTACCGATATCTGTGACACCCTGGGTTGTGGAGCACTGTCTTAAACCTTTTCTTCTGTACATACAACTTGTCTACAGAAAAACACTGACTGTTAATTGTAACTGAACAGGCACAACAAAGAGTGCCCACTACACAGATAGCCCTGTCATTCTTTCTTTTGTCTAAACAAAAGAGTGATGTTTAACCTGCCAAGTAGGGCTAAAGAGACTTGTCAGGAAAACACTTGTTCAGAAACAGGAAGACAGGGAGACAAGGAGAGGAGAACGAGAGAGAACTGCACAGAGAGAACGATAGAGAACACATAAAAAGAGAAGTAGAAATTGAAATAATTTTCAAAGAAAAGAAGAAAGGGATCAAGTACCATTGTTTTATATAATTTGAATTAAATATCATAATGTAGTTTTATATGATTCACAGAGACAGAAATCCTGGTAAAAAAGCTCTAGGCAGAACAAGTCCCAGAGTTCACACAGGCTGGAAATAATTTGCTTTCTTACCAGACAGTGTGAAGAGACTTCACGATATATGGGACATTGGGCACAGTCTTCAGGGGGATCAAATCTTAGATTTTTTCATCAGAACCATGCAAGCCAGAAGGCAATGAAAATAAAAATTTTAAGTGCTAATGAGAAAGATCAAACTATAATTCCACATTTAGTGAAGATATTTTTCAAAAGTAAAATCAAGACATTTTCAGATGTTAAAAAAAGTTGATGAAATTTATTGCCAGCAGAATTGTCTCAAAAAATCTAAAGGAATGTTTTCATGTAAAATGAAAATTATAATACATGGGAAATTGGGTAGAAATAATCCAATGTTTAGTTACAGTGGTTATGAGGGACAAGGTACTTCAGATTCATCTATATTCCTGGAGTTTTTAATGCAACTTTATTCTACACTTGGTAGACCCTGGACTAAATGTTTATGGCCTGATGTCTGCAGAGCTTTGAAAAGTGCTACCCAACTTTTCAGTCTCTTAGATGCCTCTTCGTCAGTGAAACACATTCTTAAAGATAAGGTAGCCACAAAGCTGTGGTCAGTTCTCTGGGTTTCTCTCTTTTCCTAGATAATGGCCCAGTAATTTTTATCTGTCTTATTATCTCTCTAATGTCTTCACCTAGATTTTTTTTAAAACACATTTTTTTTCAGGTAGAATACAGAGGATTTTTTCGGGCAGTGAAACTATCCTAAATGTTACTACAATGGTGGATACATGCTCTCATTCACTTGTCGAAGCCCATAGAATGTACACCACCAAGAGTGAACCCTAATGTACATTTTGGACTTAGGTGATGATGATATCAATGTCAGTCCATCAATGGTAACAAACATGCCTAACAAACGTGCCTGTCTTGTCTAGGATGTTGATAATGGGTGAGATTGTATATTTGTGGGGACAAGATATATATGGGAGCTGTTTGTACTTTCTGCTTAATTTTACAGTGAACCTAAACTGCTCTAAAAAATAAAGTCTGCTAAAAAAATTTCTAGATCTTCAGTTACAGTCAAGTTAAGAGAATGGTTCAACTCCCTAATTTTTCATCATTGGAAATTTATTTTTCATGTTTTTATTGATCAGTAAATGCCCCGATAAAACTAGGGCTTACAATTAAAAAAAAAAAAACAAAGAGAAACACATGTACATAAAACAACCACAGCACTCTGTTCTTCTAGTTCCCTTTTCCTCTTGATCTCAAGCTCCATTACTACCTTTCCAATTTCTTACCTTCTGGGGCACAATTGTAGCATTTTTCCAATTATTATGAAAATATTCTTCAATGAGGAAACAAGTCTTTCAACTTGTTACTTTTTACTTTTTATATAGTTAATAATTGTTATCAACCTCCCTGCCAACCTCCCTTTCTCCCTCCACCCCAACCCTTAAGCTCTCTCTCCTAGAATACACTGTCGCCAACCTCCAATTGGCCTAGTTTTTCCCCTGGCTTACTACAGAGTTGTCATCCAGGAAATTTTCTTTATCACTTTTCATATTACATTCTCTATATCCTAAATCCCATGGCTTGTTCTGTCTTGATTTTCTGTTCTGTTTTGAGCAAAACACAGGCTCTGGTGTGTTAAGAGAAAAACTGTACAGGTAATAAAGTTTTTAAGATATAGGATATCTCAAAATGCCTTAAAAGTCAAAAACAAAAGAAGGAAACAAATAAACAAAAAGTTCTATACCTAATTGAAATACTGGCTTAGAAAAGTTAGATCTGATTTCCCCTCAGACTTCTGTAGGCAATATATTTACTGTCTTCACTCATCTACCTTTGCTGCTGAGAATGCTATTTCAATTACTGTTCCCTGCCATTTTTCTATTTCTTTCACTTTTTTGAAATTTTTCTACTGCTGCAAAATTCCATAATAATGTAATTTTATTTTTTAATTCATTGACAAGCTACTCAATGGTTTATTTCAACACAGGTGCCTATGCTCATATTTCTGGGAAATTTTCTTATATGACTTATTGGATTTATTCACTTATAATTTTTCTATTCTAAGTTCCTGGAATTCTTATGAGTCAAATATAGATCACTATAGTGTCTGTAACTTTTTAAAATTGTTTATCCCTTTATGTTTTTCTCATATTCTTATATTCTATAAATCTCTTAATTTAAGTCTTGACATCTTTAGTCTCTGCCATATATTTAATATCTTAGGGATAATTATTTTTTCTCATTTTATTCATTACCAATCCCATTCAGGTTTCACGATCAACTTATTTATTTGATTATGTTATTTATAATTTTAAAATACTTCCTATACTGTTTTTCCCCTCTCTCTCTGTCTCTCTGTCTCTATCTTTCAGTTGTTTATCTTTAATACTAAATTTTTTGCTCAAATGGTTGGTGACTGTTAGCAGTGCAATCATATTTAAAACTAAAATACCAAATAATCGATTGAAATCTCTGTGTACCTTGGGACTTACTAAGTGGTGGATTATTTCATGAAGTATGCTGATGGGAGGCCAGATATTTCATTAGAATGTGGACAATGTCAGAATATATAGATGTTGTCTTGGCCTGCTTAGATTCTCCAGGGAAGAAACCATCAATTTCCTCTGTGGTAAGACAGGTGTGTGTGTGTGTGTGTGTATTTGGGTGAAAGGAGGGAGAGGATGATGTGGGACTTTGAAGAATATTCAGTGCTCTTGGAGATCTGAACACAAGGTGACTGCCTGGCCACTTTTTATTTAGAAACTTGACTTCTAATTAATATCTCTGTTTTTTCTAAAACGTATTTCCCTGTTCTCTGTTATTCATGATATTCTCGGCACTGGATGACTTATACTTTAGTAAATTCTGTGTCTCTCAGTTAAAAGGGTGGAGGTGATAGTTGGCTCACAGCATTGGATATAAGAGAAAATTTGGGGTCCTAATTGTTCTTCAACTTTCAACCCATTTTGTACAATTACCTCATGCCTCTCTTTCAAAGACACTTGATTACCTTTAATTTCTGCACCTTATCAGCAATGATGCCTCTTCAAAGGCCTTGCTTTTTCCTGTTGCAAGCATTTAAATTAAGCTTTCTCAACTCTGGTTGCTTCTGTAGATGTTTTTCAGTCTTCTCCAAATTTCTTTGTTTCTTTTATAGGACTGTCTCCCTGTGTGCTTATATTGAATGTTGGAGTAATACTAGTTTATTTTTTAGTCTCACGTATCGCTAATACCAAAGAGAGATAAAATATGTTTCCAATATATTATAATTCACCAGAAGTCATATGTAATAAATCTTATCTTTCATCCAAGCTTGAATCATTAAGAAATTTTTCTCTCTTTGTTGTTCTTCACTGAACTTAACTTCCTGTTTTGGTACACCTTTGAGTGCTGATTATTTGCAAACATGTTGTCAGAGCACCTTGCAGGTATGTGACTTTAGTTGGTGTTCCATTGCTAATAAAAGCATTATACTGAGTAATTTATTACCAACCATATTAATTTATTGAGGAAGAACAAAAATAATTCAGCTGTTGAAGAGCCAAATTAAAATGGATATATATACTATACTCAATACAAGCATTGAGGAGTAAATTCAGTGGAATGTGATTATATGGCAGTAAATATTAAAAGGGACAATTTGTTTATATAATAAAATAAATTGCTTAAATATAAATGATGAAAAGGAATTTTAAGAATAAGAACATAATGCAGAGTAAAATAATTCTTTATCAGTATTATATAGTGTATTGTAAAATAGGTTATTCCTAGAAATAATATGCTAGTAATTCCACAACCTTCATCATAGAGAAGATCTTGAGTTGGGCCAAGTTCATTCTTTATCTATGATGTTATATCTTAGAGTTTTGCTAAACTTTATATAATGTTTAAACTTTTATATTATTCAGGGTGAAATAATTTGGTTTTATAAAACTATGAACTGATAAAATGGATAGTTTCTTTTTTCCCAACCAGAAACTAGAGTTTGGTTCATAATTAAACTTATATTGAGTAAAAAAATTCAATTTCAGTAACTTCAATATGCCACTCTTCCTAAAGAAAACTTCACTTATTTTATGTCAAAAACCACTGTAAATGTATGATATTAGGAGTGCAGCACGTTTGTGAATAATTCACTGTTTAGTATATTAACTTGTGAAAAGAAAAGTTAGAGCCATAATTCTTACATATCTAACTCAAAATTTATTTTTCTATAAGGAAAATATAAATGGTATTTTTTTAGTCCATAAATCTTTAATAAAAGACTGATTAACAGTCAAATCAAATAAATCTGAAATGGTAAAAAAAACAGAAGCTTAAAATTAATTAATAGTTTTATTTTCCCCCAGACATATTAGAGACTCCATTTCACATCAAAGGAATATTCTATTATTTTATATCCTACTAGAAATTTTGTACAATTATTGATTTAAAAATTAATAATTTCAATGGCATATTTTGAGAAGATCTAATACTTGGATTTTTATGAAAAATTAAAAAATGATACAGAATCTATGTTTGGAGTGCGTTGTGCTTTATTTCGTCAATATTCTTCTCTTAGTAGATCCAATCAACCAGTGACTTCACTAGATTCTTTCTCAGAAAAGACCAGACAATTTTTCTCATTTTTTACATTTCAAATGATCTCTTCCAGGCATAATGTTCTGAAGTATTGCTCCGGTTTACAAAGACATAAATCTAAAGTCTTTGGAATAGTTTCAAAATCTCCTATGATCTAGTTCCTACCTAATTCTCCAAGTTCATATCTCACCAATTCTTCACAGAATCCTTCAATTCACTTTTAGAACATCACTTCTATGGAAAAACATGATATTCTCACTTTCATATATTGTTACAGTGCACAGGTGATATACACATTAAATATTTGATGAATGAATGAAAGATTGAGTAAAATTTGGCTCTATAATCCCCTATTTTGTAAAATGTTTGCTGATCTGTTACTCATGTACCTAACTCTCCTCTATTACAATGACATTTTCAATTTACACTAATATGTTGCTTAAAACATTCTTAGAGCTAACTGTATATGAATTTATTAAATTACCTCTAGACTCTGAACTTATAATTAGATGCCATCTCTCTTGAGATGCCCTCAAAATTTAGTTACTTAAACCATTCCAGAACTTAGTGGCTTAGTGCAGCAGCCATTTTATGTTACCCTGTGGATCAGAAATCTGGGAGAGGTCCAATGAGGATGGCTCTTCTGTGTTCCCTGTTGAAGCTGGAGGATCGTTATGATCTCATGTCTGACCCTATAGCTAGGATGGCTGGAATTCCAAGACCTCTCTTTCCTCATAGGCCATTACCCTCCAAGTTTCTCTCTCCTTGTGGTTTTTCCACTCTTCAGGGAATTTATTTCCATCAGCGTCCTCAGAGTGACAATCTAGATTTCTTTATATAATAGCTGAGGCTTCCTAAGAGAGTAAAAAGGAAGTTGCAAGGCTTCTTAAAACTTAGTTTCAAAAGTCATATCTGCCTCATTCTGTTGAAAAAAGTAAATCCTAGGGCTAGCTGAGATTCAATGGAGGAAAAAATAGATTCCACATATTATTGGGAGAAGTGCCAAATTCCATTGTGAAAGTGCTTGTAGAATGGAAATAACTGTTGCAGCTATCTTTGAAAGCAATCTTCAACAGGCACTTAATACTTAATAATTAATTTGTTGTTTAGTTGATATGTCTCATCTGAAAAAGAAGTTTGAATTAATTGATTTCTGAAATATACTTCTGCTATAAAATATTGAATAAACTTTTTGAACCTAATAGAATAAACAGAAAGTATGACTTTCTACTTGTCCTTTCTAGGACAACTCTGGGCTGCTTTTCTAAGAAGGCTAATTAATAACCAAGACAATGATAAAGAGATCATCACTCTTGCTTCATTTTAAATAAAAGTAAAAAATGAAAATCCTGAAGTTGCAAAAATAGCTTTAAATGTTTGTTCTATTTCTGTCAACATAACTCAGTAAGATTGGCTTCTCTACCATGAAAGTTGTTAATAGTTTTGATGTTCAGTATCCCTAAGAATCATATTGTAAATCCAACCTACACTAGATAGATGAAGAAGCAAAAAGAAGCAAAGAAATTTTCACAATAAGGACTTATAATTTAGATGTATTCATTTTTTTCTAAGTATGTATGTAGGTATTTTACAGAGAGAACTGCTATTTAATTCAGAAGTTGTGGTGGCTGCTTGTAATTGTTGAATGAGGATATGTTGAGATGTGATGTTGATTCTTTTTTTTTAACTGTGTATAAGCACCCTTTCAATAAATATGCATTTATTTTTTACTAATTATCTTTTTATTTTCCCTACATTATATTTATTCTGATTGTATTCATTAAGAACATTTGACTGAGAGGCTTTTGAATTTACTGATATAATTTGGGCTTGTATTCTTTATATCTTTTTAAATTTTATTCTTCTAGTAATTCATTTTAGTGCATTAAAAAAACTATTGGTGTTTGACTAATAGGGCAAATATTTTTCTTTACCAAAATTATATGAGAAGCTCTATGCTAGAATACTTCAAGCTGGGATAGTGAGGAGTTGACACAAATCTTACAGTTGCTAAACTATTCCTGAGTGTTTACTTCCTCATCAGAATTCATTATTATTCATTTTATGAACAATGGCTCACAAGAGAAAAAAAATAATGATTCTCATGCATCTATATAATGAGTTTTATGACTGTCTTACTTAAGAAATGCATTTATCCATTTGCCCCACTTGAAGAATAAGAATAAAGGTGGATTTGATTTAGAAGAAATTTCTCCAAGAAGCAGTGCCACCTAAACGAGAATTTATTTTTCATGTTTCCTCCTTATTAGCCTTATCTCTCTTAGGCTGTGTTTTAAATCGTTGTTTTTTTTTTTTTTCCACTTTATACAGATTAATCTGTTGTTTTAAATTTCATACAACTCTGCTTCTGCTAACATTAAGATCTTTATTTGTGCTCTCTGGAGGAGACAGATTTTAGGAAAGTCAGAAGGCAAGTAAGTTACTTGAAAGAATTTAAAGTTAAGATTTTAGGATTGACATAAACTTCAGATAACAGAAATATTTACTAACAGATTAAATATTTGGAAGAGATTGGGAGTTTATCCCATTAATCTGAAGAAATACTTACTTGCAAATAATCCTATTATATCAGTACCAATTCAGAAAGAACCCAATACTCTTTGAATGTCCAGTTGAAAGTAAGTTACAGAGTTATGTTTATCTTTTATTTTTCTTTATTATTTTATCTATGACTTTCATTATTTAGCTAAATTTCGTTTGTTGTTTTGGGTTTTTAAATCAATGTTATTTTTATTTATATATAAAGTAGATTGTAACTTTGAAATTTTCTTTAAACTATAATTTCCAAGATCAATGTAATTGTCATACTAAAATATTGAAGTTACTGGGCTAATATGCAAATTTGAAGGCAAATATTTACTTTATATATTTTTTAGGATTAGTTCGTGAGATAAAAGAAAAGGTATCAGCTCTGAATAAAAATGGTATGAAAATATACACTTCTATTTTTAATTATAGATATAATTAATTACAAAAATATGAATATTTATTTGAATAAATATAACTTCAGCATCTTAAAAGAAAATAATTATAAATTATTTTGTTTTCATATAACAATTATAGAAAGATTTCATCATTTTAAGTTATGATCTAAATTTGTAATTATAAGATTTTTAGCTTTAAAGTCATCACCGATAGATAATACAATTATTTTCCCTGGAGATGAGACTAATGGATTTTTATGTCAATATTGAAATTTTACTTAGCAGTCACGCACTAAATGAGAATATTCATTCATTGAGAACATACTGATAAACATAGTCCCATAGGCAATTACAGAAAACATGGCATTTGGATTGTGAAAGTTTTAATGAGGACAAGCTTTTGATGGGTAAGATTATATTAATAACACATAGATCTGGCATGAAAATAAAAGAGCTTAACTAAAATTTTGGGGAGGTGGAGGTGAGAGTGTACCTATTTACTATTCTCTGAGTGTTCCCCTTCCAAGTGAAGGTGTGTTCATTAGGGTGACACTCTACCTTCTTATGAATAATCAGTGTTCAGCTGGGAATAAAGCACTGAGCCCACTTAATTCTGTCTCCTTCTTAATTGCTCCTCTAAACTGTAAATTTAAAGGTAAAGGTCCTGCTCCCACAGAGTTGGAGTTAAAAGTATGCTGAGATGATATAGCAATACTTGCTACTGCATAGGCAAGTCTGTCTAATTCTGGGATTCAGGATTAGGATCAATTTACTTACTCATATAAGCCCTATTTTCCAATATCTGCTTTATTGGTGAAAAGATATTTTTAATGTCTAATTTGTCTTACTCTTTTTATATGTTTCTGAGTTGATTTATATATCAAATGAGACAAAGGATGCTATTTCGCTTTCCTTGAAAATTCTGACATTCAATTTGGCTCTTGATTTCATCAACAAAAATAGAGGATTGTGCACATTAATAATAATGACTTTTTGGTTGTTCATTTTCACCTGTTTATCTTATATTATCCAGGCCTACCTAATATAGATTATTAGAATTAAAGTTTTTAATTATTCCCTGCTAGGAGATTTTTAGATGAGATAATACAACTTGAAGACAGAAAAATGACTTCTTTATTTCAGAACTTGGAAATAATTTTTGCTATTTTTTTAAATCTTGAACTTTATTATAATCTTCTTTATTTCAGAATATAATGGGAATACAAATGCTTTGGTTACATATATTGCCTTTGCACTGTCCGAGTCAGTGCTATAAGCTTGCCCAACACCCAGACATCATGCACCACACCGGTTAGGTGTGAATTTACCCATGCCCTCCTCCTCTCTCCCACCTTCCCAACACCCTATGAATGTTACTTCCATATGTACACATAAGTGCTGATCAGTTAGTACCAATTTAATGGTGAGTACATGTGGTGTTTGTTTTTCTATTCTTGTGATACTTTACTTAGAAGGATGGGCTCCAGCTCCATCCAGGAAAATACAAGAGATATATATTAGTTCATCATTATTTTTTATGGTTGAGTAGTACTTCATGGTATGTATATATACGTACCACATTTTGTTAGTTCACTCATGTGTTGACAGACATTTGGGTTGTTTCCACATCTTTCCAATTTTGAATTGTGCTGGTATGAACATTTGAGTACAGATGTCTTTTTTATAGAATGTCTTTTTTCCCTTTGGGTAAATACCCAGTATTTGGATTGCTGGATCAAATGGTAGTTGTACTTTCAGTTCTTTGAGGTATCTCCATATTACTTTCCACAGATGTTGTGCTAGTTTGCAGTCCCACTAGCAGGGCATAAGTGTTCCTACCTCTCCAAATCCACACCAACATTTGTTTGTTTGGGGATTTTTTAATAAAAGCCATTCTCACTGGAGTTAAGTGATATCTCCTTGTGGTTTTGGTCTTCATTTCCCTGATGATTACAGATGTTGAGCATTTTTTCATATGCTTGGTGGCCATTAGTCTGTCTTCTTTTGAAGTTTCTGTTCATGCCTTTTGCCCACTTTTTAATGGGGTTGTTTGATTTCTTTTTTCTGATTCTTCTGAGTTCTATATAGATTCTAGTTATCAGCCCTTTGTTAGATGTGTAGCATGAAAATATTTTCTCCCATTCTGTAGGTTGTCTATTTGCTCTGATGATAGTTTTCTTGGCTGTGCATAAGCCTTTTAATTTGAACAGGTTCCATTTATTTATTTTTGCTGTTGCTATGATTGCTTTTGAAGTTATCTTGATAAATTCTTTGCCCAGGGTGCTGTATAAGAGCTTTTTTTTTCTTGAGTGAATTGCTGGTAATATTTACTTTTCTCCTTTGTGCTTTCCTATATGTTGAAAATTTTCTACAATGATCATTTATTCATTTGGTAAATTAAAAAAAAAGTTACTCTTTAAATGACATTGGATGTCATTTAAATGACAATGGATTAAAATTAAAACCAAAAGAATGCAATAGCTAAATGCTAATAATTGCTCAATGTAACTTGAGACCCTACTTCTTTCTAAAACTGTAAAACTATTTTACAAATATTAGCTAAATATGGCGCACACAGTCCCTAAGAAAAACAAAATGTGAATACAGCAAAAGTTAGTCCCAAGAAATCCCTGCTGGTCAGGATTAATGCAGGGAAGCAATCACCAGAGCTAATATTTCTCTTCTAGAATTCTTCTGGTTTCATGCCTTATGTTTAAAGCTGTTACCCATTGCGAGTTGATTTTTTGAGAGATGAGAGATGCAGATCCTGTCTTCTACATGTGGCCATCCAATTTTTCCAGCACCATTTATTGAATAAGGATTATTTTCCCCAGTGTACATTTTTGTCTGTTTTGTCAGGGATCAGATGGCTTTATGAGGATGTTTTTATGTCTGGGTTCTCAGTCCTATTCCATTGGTCTATGTCTCTGTTCTTGTGCCAGTATCATGCTATTTTGGTTACTATAGCCTTGTAGTATAGCTTGAAGTCTGGTAAATTGATGCCTCCTAATTTGTTCTTTTTGCTTAAAGTTGCTTGACTACATGGGGTCTTCTCTGGTTTCATATGAAGCATAGATTTATTTTTCTAGATCTTCAAAAATGATGTTGGTATTTTAATAGGGATTGCATTGAATCTGTAATTCACGTTGGGTAGTATAGACATTTTAACAATGTTGGTTTTGCTGATCCCTGAGCATGGTATGGCTTTCCATCTGTTTATATCCTCTGTTATTTCCTTCCTCAGTGTTTCATAGTTCTCCCTGTAGTGGCCTTTCACCTCCTTAAATAGTTAAATATCGTCCTAGGATTTTATTTTCTTTGTTGCTATTGTGAAAGGTATTGAGTCTTTGATCTGGTTCTCAGTTTGACTGTTGTTGGCCTATATAAATGCTGCTGTTTTGTGTACATTGATTTTGTATCCTGAGACTTGGTTAAAAAATAAATTTACAAAGTTTCAGGTTAGAATTTGGGAATAATTTTGAGTTTAAGTTATACCAGGATGCATCTGGTAAAGAATGTGAAACAACTGGATATGACTCCCAGCCATATTAACTAAGTGATTTCTTGTTTGCTTCTCCTCTCCAAAGGGATAACAATATTTATATATTTAGGACCAATAATCATATTTGTTGACTATGAATAGTGTAGCTTTATTATTATAAAAGTTGTTCCCTGTATTTTCCTTAAAACAATTAAATCTCACTTTAATGTTGTTATTCTCCTTTCTCTCACCATCTTGTGCTTATTTGGCTTAGCTGTCATCATTAAGCCAACCTATAGAAAAAATATTAGAAAAAATGCATACTTTTGTTCTATAATCAGGAATTCAGTGGACTGCAAAGGATGAGTCTTTTGAAAGAATAGTTACTTTATACTTCCATAGTTGCAATTTTAATTTCTATTGTTATACAGCAGGACTCAACATAAATATTTTTTAAAATGAGACCTCCCTCTACACTAAAGGATTTATGAGAAATGCACCTTTTTGAATAGACTATGAGAACATAATTTATGGTTGCAATTTGTCTTTCCCTTAAAGTTTGAAAATAACTATGTGGGAAAACCAGAATGCATTAAGTCAAAAATCATTCTGAAAAGAGATGCTAAAAATTAATTTTGCGCTTAAAAAATCTCCTAGAGATAGCATGTAAAATTAGAAAACTGAATCCGGACTCATATCTGCTAAATTCTCTTCTAATAGTGATAGCAAATGAAAAGAGCTGTGGCTAAGTAGATTCATTTCAAAGTAACTCAAGTCCAAACTTCACATTTTACCCTAATTAGCAGTGTACAATTATTATAACAGGCAATTTGTGTTTGAGTTCATAATATAATTTTCTAAGAAAAATCTATAGAAAAGAAGTTTAGTTGAGTGTTTCAAACATTGAATATCACTATGGACTGAATATTTGTGTCCCCCCTAAATTCATGTGTTGAAATACTCCCTACCTCTTAGTGTGATGATATTTGGTGGTGGGGGGGCCTTTGGTACTTACTTACTGTTAGATTAGGTCATTAGGGTGGGGCTATCATGGTGGGATTAATGCCCTTATAAAAAGAAGAGGACATTAGGGATCTTTCTCTCTCTTTCTGCATGCATGCACCAAGGCCAAGGAAGGCCCTGTGAAGTTATAACCAGGAAGAGAGCCCTCATCAAGAACCTAATCAATCCCAGCACACTGATCTCTATCTAGCCCCTAGAGCCACCAGAAATGTTTGTTGTTTAAGACATCCAGTCTATGTTAATTTGTTATATCCGCCTTAATTGAGACAAATAGAAAGAAAAGATTCACAAATTTAGCACTTCTGTTTTCAGTTAGAATGATCTTTATGTTGGTATAGTAAAGTCTATTCTGACCTAAATTTCATAAACTTAAAAAAAAAAAAAAACTCAACATTTTATTATTCAATGCAACTGAAGATAAATGGCAGCATATTTTAAGTGCACGAGAAATGATATAGTTTTTAAGAGGTATGTGACTTCAAAGGAGGGGGACATAACTATTGTTTAAGAAGCCTTCTTAAAGAAACGTAAATATGTGGGCAGAATGAGACCACTTCCCTTTTATAGATGAGCTATCTACAATTCTATGACTTAGAAATTTAATCATACAGAACATTGACATTGTCTTCATAGTCTTTTTCCATTACTCATCTATAAAGGTGTTAAAATTCATGTATGTTTGATATGATCTGTCCAAGGTTATTTCCTTTTATCCCCTTTTCAAATAATGAATATGCCAAACTGCTGACATAAGAAAATAATGATTGATGTTTGTCCCTACAAAACAGCATTCACATTTACAATAACCTGAGGAGCACAAATATAACTGGGCTTTAATATTTCCCTGGGATTGTGCTGGAACTCATTATTCTTTCAGAAATGGATCAACCTTCACCCTCTTCTCACCCTTTGTTGGACATCACCAAAAAAGCAGAGGAGACTATCAGAGAAGGTTACATCTCTGCTGCCCTACAATTTGTCAAAGATATGTATATGAAAATTTACTTTGTAACGATATGCTTTCATGCTATATTTCATGAAGACATTTGATGCCTTTTGTAATGAAAATAGAATATAATTATAACTTTAAAAGAAATTGGAAATATCAAATCAGTTCAAAATAAATGTGCCTCTTTTACTTTTTACCAGAAAGTCTACATTGTTCACTGCAAGGTGAACTGAAGTTCACACTTAAACATTTATTTCTTACTGTAATTTGTGAATAAACTCATACAACAGTCTGCTTTACAAAACTTCATAACTCCTCTCTTGACTGTGTCTAAAATATTCTAGTTCCATAAGTAATACAACAACATACTCTTTGTTGCTGACTTTATTGGATATTTCTTCAGCTCCCTTCTTTTTTATTTGAATACTCAGCATCATAGACATTCTTGACCATTCCCCTTTTCTTGAAACAATCCTCTCTTAGCTTTTTATGGCACCACACTCTCCTACTTTTCATGTGGTTTCTCTGACAACTCCTCTCACTCACTTGTCAAACTTCTCTTCTCATATCCTTTAAATGCTGGTGACATTCTGTTTTGTAATGTAGTTTTATTATATATGAAACTAAGTTTTATGCATTCAAAACAAATGTTATTTCTAATTATATTTAGACATTTTTTCCTCATCTTGAGATTAAAATTTCCACCTCATTTTTTCATAATATTTTTATATGTTTATTGAATAAAAATTAACTAAAGACATGCCTCACAGACATTGCAAATCTAGTTCCCAACCACAGCAATAAAGCAAATATCCAGTTTTCCCAGCACCATTTATTAAATAAGGAATCTTTTCCCCAGAGTATGTTTTTGTCTGCTTTGTCAAAGATTAGATGGCTATATGAGGATGGTTTTATATTTGGATTTTCTGTTCTGTTTTACTGGTCTGTGTTCCTGCACTTGTGCCAATACCAAGCAGTTTTAATAATCACAGCTTTGTAGCATAGTTTGAAGTCTGGAAAATTAATACCTCCCATTTTGTTTTTGTTGCTTAAAATTGCTTTTCCTAAATGGGATCTTCTTGGTTCCATACAAAGCGTAAAATTGTAAAATTATTCTTTCTATATCTGTGAAAAATGATACTGGGAAAACTGGATAGCCACATGTAGAAGACTAAAACAGGACCCACAGCTTTCACCTCTCACAAAAGTCAAATCAAGGTGGATAACATACTTAAGCCTTAGGTGGGAAACTATTAGAATTCTAGAAGAAAATGTAGGAAAGACTGTTACAGACATTGGCCAAGGCAAAGAATTTATGAAGAAGACCCCTAAGGCAATCACAGCAACAACAAAAATAAATAAATGGGACCTGATCAAATTAAAAAGCTTCTGCACAGCCAAAGAAACAGTCATGACAGTGAACAGACAACCTACAGAATGGGAAAAAATTTTCGCATACTACACATCAGATAAAGGACTGATAACAAGAATCTATTTAGAACTCAGGAAAATCAGCAAGAAAAAATCAAACAACCCTATCAAAAGGTGGGCAAAGGACATGAATAGAAATTTTTCAAAAGAAGATATAAAAATGGCTAACAAACATATGAAAAAATGTTCAACATCTCTAATCATCAGGGAAATGCAAATCAAAACCACAATGAGATACCACTTAACCCCAGTGAGAATGGCCTTTATCAAAAAGTCCCAAAACAATACATGTTACTGTGGATGCGGAGAGACAGGAACACTCATACACTGCTGGTGGGACTGTAAACTAGTGCAACCCCTATGGAAAACAATATGGAGATACCTTAAACAGATTCAAGTAGACCTACCATTTGATCCAGCAATCCCATTATTGGGCATCTACCCAGAAGAACAAAAGTCATTCTGTAAAAAAGACACCTGCACCCAAATGTTTATAGCAGCACAATTCACAATTGCAAAGATGTGGAAACAACCCAAATGCCCATCAATTCACAAATCGATTAGTAAATTGTGGTATATGCATACCATGGAGTATTACTCAGCTATAAGAAATAACGGTGATACAACATCTCTTTGGTTCTCCTGGAGAGAGTTGGAACCCATTTTATTAAGTGAAGTATCCCAAGAATGGAAAAACAAGCATCACATGTACTCACCAGAAAATTGGTTTCCCTGATCATCACCTAAGTGCACATTGGGGAATGATACCAACTGGATATCAAACTGAGGTGGGGGGTGGGGGGAGGGGATGGATGTATGCCTACATGATGAGTGCATTGCACACCGTCTGGGGAATGGTCATGCTTGAAGGTGCTGACTCGGGGAGGTGGGGGGTGGGGGGAGGGGATGTAGGTATGACTACATGGTGAGTGCCAGGCGCACTGTCTGGGGAATGGACACGCTTGAGGCTCTGACTCAGGGGGATGGGCGGGACATGGGCAATATATATAACCTGAGCTTTTGTACCCCCATAATAAGCTGAAATAAAAAAAATAAAATTAAATTTAAAAAAAAGCAAATATCACAATAAGATGAGTGAAATAATTTTTTCTGGTTTCCCAGTGCATGTAAAAGTTATGTTTATTTATGTTGTAGTCTGCAATATGTGCAATGGTATTATGTCTAAAAAAAATGCACCTACCTTAATTTAAAATTACTTTACTGCTAAAACATGCTGACACAGAGATATGAAGTGAGCACTTGCTCTCAGAAAAATGATGCCAATAGACTTGTTCGAGTCAGTGTTGCCACAGATCTTCAATTTGTATAAGATATAATATCTGTGAAGTGCAGTAAAGCAAGGTGCAATAAAATTAGGTATGCCTGTACGGTATATATCCAGGTTATATTTTGGTTCAAGGTATGAGACAGAAATAATTTATTTTTCCTCCAAATAGCTAGGTAGTTAATACAGTGATCTTTAATGAGACATTATATTAAATCCAATATATAGTGGACTCTATTTTTGGACTCTTTTGTTTATCTAGCTGAGCATTCATCCTTCTTCATGGTTCCCATTTGATTTTTGCTCTTTCATTTAGTCCCATTTTGTCATAGTATTTCTGTTGGTAGTTTTTGTTATTGTTATTGTTCTGCTTCGCCCTCTATATCTCAGTATTTTTTTTTTTTCTTGAGCTTCTCATTATTTCTCCTTTAGCACAAGGTCAAGGCTAGGACATTATCATGTACTCTTATTAGACCCTACAATTCTCCTTTACAGCACTTGCTACCATCGTCACTTTACACGAAGTAATGGAACTCTTGAACATCTGTGTACCTCTTCAAACTCAGCTCTATTAGGGCCAGAACCATGACTCCTTTTCTCACCATTATGCCTTCAATGTCTATTATACTGCCTGAAACAGCATAGCCACTCAATAGTTTTGTTGGGAAAAAAAAATAGTAATTGCTCAGAAAGAAGCTGTAATTTACTAATTTTTCTTCTATAAAATTTTCTCTGTAAAATCATTCCCCCTTACCAATATATTAATACACATCTTAGAGTATGGTAAATGGATTGGGTATTATATCTTTTAATCTTATTAATGCACTGATTTTTAAGTAGTTTTGTTTTTGAAATAATAGACTTTATTTTTAGAGCAGCTCTGGATTTACAGAAAAACTGAGGAGAAAGTACAGAGAATTCCAGAACTCCTCCCTCCAACCCATCCCACTTTCTCCTCTTATCAGTTTCCCATGATTTTAACAACTTAGTATGATACATTTGAAATATTTTAAAGAAAATTTAAAAATTAACATTAGTACATTACTATTAAATAAAGTCCATAGTTTATAATAGGTCCAATCTTTGTGTGTACAATCTTTGTACAGTTATATAAGTTTTGAAAAATGCTTAATGTTCTGTATTCACAATGACAGTTTCATATGGAATACTTCACTGCCCTAAAAATCCGCAAAGATCCATCTGTTTATCTCTCCCTCCTTCCAAATCCCTGGCAATTAGTGTTCTCTGTACTGTCTCTTTAGTTTTGACTTTTCCAGAATGTGATATAATTGTAATCAGACAGTATGCAGTCTTTTCAGACTGGTTTCAGTCAAAAAGCATTATGTATTTAATCTTCTTCCATGTTTTTTCATTCCTTGATAGCTCAACTTTTTTATTGCTGAATAATATTCTATTACATGGATGTGTCAATATTTGTTCATCCATTCACCTATTGAAAAACATCATGGTTGTTTCCAACTTTTGGCAATTATGAATAAAACTGCTATAAAATTTTATGTGTATAGTTTTTTGCGGACGTAACTTTGCAACTCATTTGGGTAAATGCCAAACAGCTGAGTAGCTGGATCATTAGGTAAGACTATGTTTATGAAAATGCCAGATGGTTTTCCAAAGGGGCTATCATTTTTCATTTCCAATAGCAATGAATGAGAATTTGTTTTGCTTTAAATTCTCATTAGCATTTGGTATTGTCAGTGTTTTTGACTTTAGTAATTCTAACAGGTATGTAATGATCTCTTATTGTTTTGTTATTGCTGTTTGCTTGTTTGTTTTGAGTAGTCTTCAGTGGTATTATTGTTTTAATTTACAATTCCCTAATAACATAAGAAGTTAAGAATTTTTATTTGCTTATTTGTCATCTGCATATCTTCTTTGGTGAGGTCTCTGTTTAGAACTTTTGTCCATCTATACCTTGGGTTGTTTGTTTTCATATTGTTAAGTTTTAACGGTTCTTTGTATATTTTGGATACAGATCCTTTATTGGATATGTATTCTGTAAATATTTTCTACCACTCTCTGGCCCATCTTTTAATTCTCATAATAGTGACTTTCACAATGCAGTTTTAAATTTTAATGAAATCCAACTGATCATTTTTTTTATTTCATGAGTTGTATTTTTGGTGTATCTAAAAAAGCCATCACAAATTTAATTCTCCTAAATTTTCTCTTATGTTATCCTATAAAAGTTTTATAGTTTTATGTTTTAAATTTAAGCTCGTGATCCATTTTAAGATTATGTTTGTGAAAGATAAAGTTTGTGGCTAAATTAATCGTTTTGCATGTAAATGTATTGTTGTTGCAGCACCTTTTGTTGGACAAAACCTATCCTTTCTTAATTGCTTTTGCCCATTTGTCAAAGATCAGTTGACTATATTTTTTGTGGGTCTATTTCTGGGCTCTTTGTTCTCTTGATCTACTTATCTATTCTTTTTCCCATACTATGCTGTTCTCATTACGTTAGCTTTATAGTATGTCTTGAAATTATGTAATGCTGGTCCTCCAACTTCATTCTTCTTCAATATGGTAAGCATAGGCTATTCTGAATCTTTTGCCTTTCTATACATATTGTAGAATATTTGCCAATATTTTAATATACACAAAATAACTGATTTTGATTGTGATTGCATTGAATCTCTATAAAGAAAGTGGGAAAGAACTGACGTCTTGACAATATCGGATTTAAATTGCACTTAGACCAAATGAATGTTACAGACATTTACAGAAAATTCTCCCCAACAGCTTCACAATATACATCTTCTCAATGGTACTTTGAGCATTCTGTAAGACAGAGCATATGTTAGGCCACAAAACAAGTCATAACAAATTTTAAAAACTAAAAAATTCATAACAAGAGGAATTTTAGAAACTGTACAAATGGAAATTCAACAACATTCTCATTAATAATCAGTGGGTTAAAAAGGAAAGATTAAAAAAGAAATTAAAAAATTTCTTGAGACAAATGAAAATGGAAACACAGCATAACAGAGCCTATGGGATATAGCGAATGCTGTTCTAAGAGAGAAGTTTAAGGCAATAAACGTCTACAACAAAAAAGCAGAAAAATCTAAAATAAACACCCTAATGTTACTCCTTAAGGAATTAGAAAAACAGCAACAATACACACCCAAAAATAGGTAAATGAAAGTAATAATAAAGACCAGAGCAGAAATAAACAAGATAGACCCTGAAAGCGCAATATGAAAGAACAACGAAAAGAGTTGGTTTTTTTGAAAGAAATAAACAAAATCAACAACCTTTAACTAGACTAAGGAAAAAAAGAAAGAAAACGCAAAAAATAAAATCAGAAATGAAAAAGGAGACATTACAACTGATACCATAGAAATACAATGATACTTTTTTATTTATTCAGCTTTCTGAAATCCTTTTATATTGGTTTCAATTATATTGGAACACAGCTACTGAGCAATTGCCAAAAACAAAAACAAACACAGAAAAAACTGTCACTTTAATATGTCTATTCTGGATGTCAGTTCATCAAAGATTGATTTCTTCATACATATTACTTCCTGGAGCTCAACAGAGGTATACTTGTGGGATACCTGTATTATGTCATTTAGCTCTAAGATATTCTCCATATGCTGTGGATGTCTCCTTGCAGTTACTGAAACATTTTTTGACAGCTTTATAAACCACAACTATCAAAAATAAGTAAAAATATGTTTTCAAAACAATCACACAGAATTTGGCTTCTTCAGAATTTAAGGAGGTAGAAATGTATTTCTCATTGACAATACCTTATTTTTTTGTTATTTTCTTATAGTTTCCTATTTTTTATGTTGTTATACTTTATTCAGAAAATATATACTTATGTAAAATAAATGAGGCAAAATTAGGGAGCATAATTCATCGTGCTCCTGCTTTTCCTGCTCCAAAGTGGTTAATTATCTTTTTGCATATGTCCTCCATGGAAAGATACTCCTTCGATTTCAGTGTATTTCAAAAAATAAAGAGAAATAGAGATTTAACAAAAAATATCTTAAAATCCATTTATAATTATTTAACATTGGCATACAAATGAAAAAGGTTAACGAGTCAGATTAAATTTGGTCATTTTGTTATAGAATATATTGATTATCTCTTTTCACAGAGACAGAAAAATTACTCAGTCTATGCTATGCCTAAATTTTGGTATGCATTGATCTGAAATACCTCAGAGAGACAAAAGATTATTTTGATTTATTGAGCTTTCCTCCCTAAGTAAGATAAAGGAATTTATTTAGTATTTATTATTTCATCATTTCTCTCGAGAAAAGGGACGAATTGGGGAAAATCTCTCCTTTTTGATGCATTAGCATTGGGGAGGAAAGTGACTGTGAATAATTGGAAGAAAAGGAACATTATCACAGCTATGTGTACTGGCCACAGACTGGTGCCACTGTGCCTGGTGTGTTACATTTATCCTTTTAATAATACACTGAAATGCAGCACAATTCTTTTAGCCTTTTCTAGGGCAGGAATGGGCTAAGCTTATTCCATACAGCTAAACTCTGGACCATTTGGAGTAATTGACTTTAAGTTCATTTTTAACTATGTCCATCCCTAGGGGAACAGTGTTTGGATATGTTACGTGTTACCTAGAGATAGGTGTGGGAGAATGACAGGGCCAGGGAGCCATCATCACTCCAGAATACCCAAATAATTCTCTTTTTGTCCATTTTATTGCTATATAAAATACATTTAATAGAATAAAAGCATATAGGAGAGATAGTGAGGAATAAAATAAGCTGTCTATAAACTACATGTGAGTTTCAGAAACCAATCTGAAATATTGTAACTCCTCTGTATTCATTATTGAGATCCCATTTCATTTCTTTACTAGTGTAGCAGATCAATCAAGAACACGAACTCTAGAGCTAATTTACCTTTGTCTTCACCTCTCATTGGTATTCTTTTGGACAGTAGTGACAATTAAATTGGTTGAGACAAGTAACGGACTTAGAACAGCTATTGGTGCATAGTTAACTTTTAAAATGCATAGTTATTTTTATTCTCTTTTAATCTCATGGGATTAGTTGTAAAACTCTGAAATGGGAATTTCAGAATATGCAGTAAATTTTATAGGTAAAGCCTAACTTCAACAATAAGAAAGATAAATTCATAAAAATGTAAATATCTAAAGATTAGATTCAGTTCTAAATATGTGCGAAGTAGAGCAGAAGTAAATTTATAGTGTGCTCTTTGGGATGTTTTTAGTGTTATTACAAAAGAGTAATTATGATGTGCTGTGTTGTCTCCCCTCTACTGAATCATGCCACAAATGTGATCAGTCTATGTAAAAGAGATTGGTCTTTTGCTGAAAGGAATTTTTGGTATTGTTTAAGTTAGTATATATTTATTTATTTATTTATTTATTTATTTATTTATTTATTTATTTTTGAGACAGAGTCTTAACCCTGTCACCCTGGGTAGAGTGCAGTGATGTCATCATAGCTCACTGTAACCTCAAACTCCAGGGCTCAGGTGATCCTTTTGCCTCAGACTCCCAAGAAGCTGGGACTACAGGCACACGCCATAACACCTGGCGAGTTTTTCTATATTTAGTAGAGACTAATTTTTCTATTTTTCGTACAGGTGAGGTCTCACTCTTGCTCAGGCTGGTCTCGACCTCCTAAGCTCAAGCAATCTTCCGACCTTGGCCTCCCAGAGTGCTAAAATTATAAGCATGAGCCACCACACTCAGCCTATGCTTAATTTTTTTTTTTTTTAATTCACAGTATTACCGAGGTACACATGTTTGCTTACATAAATTGCCTTTACACCTCCGGAGTTAAAGCTACAAGTGTGCCCATCCCCCAGACAGCACTTGCTGAATCCCTTAGGTGTGAGTTCACCTATCCCCTCCTCCCCTTCCCATCTGCCCAGCACCTGATGAATGATGCTTCCACATGTGTGTATAAGTTTTGATTGATTAGTCCCAATTTAAGGGTGAGTACATGTAGTGTTTGTTTTTCCATTCTTGTGATACTTCACTTAGGAGAATGGGCTCCAGCTCCATCCAGGAAAATACAAGAGGTATTAGTTCGCCATATTTTTTATGGCTGAATAGTACTCCATGGTAAAGATATATCACATTTTATTAATCTACTCATGGATCGATAGGCACTTGGGTTGTTTTCACATCTTTGCAATTGTGACTTGAGCTGCTATAAACATTCGGGTATAGATGTCTTTTTTATAGAATGTCTTTTTTTCCTTTGGGTAGATTCCCAATAGTGGGATTGCTGGATCAAATGGTAGTTCTACTTTTAGTTCCTTGAGGTCTCTCCATACTACTTTCCATAGAGATTGTACTAGTTTGCAGTTCCTATAGCAGTGTATAAGTATTCCTTTTTCTCTGCATCTATGCCAACATTTGTTGTTTGGGGACTTTTTGATAAAAATCATTCTCATTGGAGTTAAGTGATAATTTTATTGTGGTTTGATTTGCATTTCTCTCATGATTAGAGATGTTGAACATTTTTTTATATGTGCGTTGGCCATTAGTCTATCATCTTTTGAAAAGTTTCTGTTCATGTCCTTTGCCCACTTTTTAATGGGTTTAATTTTTTTCTGGCTGATTTTTCTGCCAGAAAACTCTAGTTACCATCCCTTTATTATATATGTAGCATGTGAATATTTTATCTCATTCTGTAGGTTGTCTGTTTGCTCTAATGATAGTCTCCTTAGCTGTGCAGAAGCTTTTTAATTTGATTAGGTTCCATTTATTTATTTTTGTTGCTGCAGTGATTGCTTTGGGGGTCTTCTTCATAAATTCTTTGCCTAGGCCACATTCTCTTCTAGAATTCTGCTTATTTCATGCCTTAGGTTTAAGTCTGTTATCCATTGTGAGTTGATTATTGTGAGTAGAGAGAGGTGCAGATCTTGTTTCAATCTTTTACATGTGGCTATCCAATTTTCCCAGCACCATTTATTAAATAAGGATTCTTTTCCCCAGTGTGTGTTTTTGTCTGCTTTGGCAAAAATCATATGGCTGTATGAAGATGATTTGATATCTGGGTTCTCAGTCCTCTTCCATTGGTCTGTCTCTGTTCTTGTGCCAGTACCATGCTATTTTGGTTACTATAGCCTTGTAGTATAGCTTCAAGTCTGAAATTGATACCTCTCAATTTGTTCTTTTTGCTTAAGTTTCCTTTGGCTATATGGAGTCTTCTCTGGTTCCATATGAAGCATAGATTTATTTTTTTATAGATCTGAAAAGAATGATGTTTGTGTTTTAATAGGGATTGCATTGAATTTGTAGAACACTTTGGGTAGTATAGATATTTTAACACTGTTGATTCTGCCAACCCATGAGCATGGTATAGTTTTCCATCTGTATACATCCTCTGCTATTTCCTTCCTCAGTGTTTCATAGTTCTCGCTATAGAGGTCTTTCACCTCCTTAGTTAAATATATTTGTAGATATTTTTATTTTATTTTATTTTTTGCTATTGTAAAAGGTATTGAATTTTGACACCTATACATTTTTTTAGGCTATTTATAATAATTCCATCATTCCCATTCTGCTGCAGTCTGTGTAACAGCAGTAGATCTATTCTCCCCACTCTTGTGATTCTCCCATCCCTTTTTCTAGTTTATTATCCACTCTGCATAATTCAAACTCAGTTTCTGGCTATAATTACATGTTCTTTTTTTACTTTCTATTCATCCTGTTGAAATGTTCATATTATTTCTGATCTTTGCCTTTTCCACTCTCAATTATTGAACTTGACTTTGTCTGTGTCACATGTGTGCCATTCTCTTAGTTTTCCAAAAACCATTTGAAGGTAACATCTTAGGAAATGTCCTTTCATTATTATTATTGTTGTTGTTGTTGTTGTTATTAAAAATGGCATCTGCCAATCACTGTTCCAAGCATCATATGTTATCTTATTTAATCTTTAAAATAATTCTATAAAATAAATATTTTTATTCTAATTATATAACAAAGATGCTGAGCCACAGAGAGATTAAGCAATTTGTCTAGGTAATATGGCTTTATTATAATTGGCAGTACATTTGAATGGATCCATGTATTAGGGAAATTGATGCGGAAATGCTATCTTTTTATGCTAAATATGAAGTTCATTTAATAAATATTTATTGAGAAATTTTGCCCCAATTATTTTTAGTTTTTAAAAGTTTATAAAAATTAGTTAAGTTAATATAATTCTGTCCTAATTAAATTCTAGCTAACTTGCCATAAATTAATTTCTAGCAGTCTAGCCAGAAATTAACTAAAATAGGGTAATGGGCAATTGATGAGCCCCAAAAGAGCAGAATAACATGGTAGGATTCAGAGAAAAGAGTTACATATGGTATAAATCGGAAAAGGGAAAATAGGAATTGATTCTGGCACTGACACACAACCAAGCTGCAGAGAAAAGAAGGAAAGGAATATCTATGCCTATTTGAAATTTGGCCTTTGATACAAACTCATCAATGAAACCATTCTATAGAATTACATTTTCCCCAAAGGTTCGATTCAGCCTTCTAAACGAAGTTAACATGCAGTCAGAGATAGAAGTAAAGAAAAAGTGAAAACTGAAAATAGTCTTTATTCTGGATTTTCTTGTAAAGGCAGGAGATATCTCCAAACAATATAGAATTATGAATTGCATACACAAAAATACTGTAGCTAGTAAATTAATTATGCTTAAACTCCAGAAATCTTGCAATGGGAGATAAGATACATGCTGGGAGTAATAATCTGCCAATAATTTACATAGATTCTTGGAAAGAATTTAATTAGAATACAATTTTGCGCTAAACAGAGAGCTGTTATGCCAAGAAATATTAATCAAAATAGTGGCAATCTATCTTCAGAGACATTTTTAGAATTAACTCCTCAACTGAAAGATTTAGAAAATACAATTAAATGAAAATATATTTATATAATTTTAAAAATAACTCTTGTGATATAACTAGAAAGCAAATGCATATTAATAAAATGATACTGCTTTATGACTCTGTTTATGGGAAAAGTGGAACAGAAATAGGCACAAGTAAACTAAGATCACTATGACGTGATTCTGCTCTTAGTGGGACGAACCAGTATAAAGAATAGTGTAGCTGAGATGTCAGATTTTAGAGTTAAGTAAATCAGTGTCCTCCTGGCCATGCAGGAAAAGTTAAGATTTGACTAAGCATAAGTTTTCAGTAAGCCCTAAGGTGAGGTTTAACTTCATGTTGAACTCTAGAAAGAGGTTCAAGTGTGTAATTATTAGATGTTTAGAAATGTTGCCAGTGGCTTTAAGAGCCCAATTATGCTGTTAGGTAGTTGCTTATCTGCTGTTAAGTTATCTTAATATTCTTTTATCTTAGCTCTAAAATGTTTTGTTTTTTTTTTTTCCCCCATCATTTTGCCTATGGTAGGGTTTGGAAAAGAAAAAGAAAAAACTACCAGCATGTGTATGCATGCCTATGTGTGTATGTGTGTGTGTACACCTGTGTGTGTTTCTACTGTTGGTTCTGAGTATATTATTCTATTCATATGGAGTCCTCCTGGATCCTAGTAATATGCAAATATGAATTCTTGAGACATAACTGAATATGTATTTTTTTCAGATTGCAGTAGTTACCACTGTTTTATTTGGTTTTGAACTAGTCTCAGAGTAAATACATTTGCATTTTCTCTCTACAAAGTAGGAAAACTAAAATGTGTGGAATGCAACATCTGACTCACATAACCCAATCTTTTACTTTTCCATAAATGTAGGCTTATACATAGGCTCAACTTGTCAATTATGTGTTATAATTTGTAGGTATCCACAACATCTCAAATTAGAAGATACAGTATTGCCTAATAGATTTTCAAGATGCCTAAAATTTCTGTGATTATTATTATTTTCTAGGTTTGAAGAGATATTAAATATCACTTATATCACTATAATTTCAATCCTACCAAGCATACTATTTTGAATATCTTAAGCACACAGTATAAACATGCTGAATAAAGGAGTCATATATCATAGTCTTTAAATCTAACACTTTGTCTTTATCAAAATTGTGTATTCCATAATTCATCTGAGTCATTGATAAAAACAAGTCCAAGTGTGAATCACCAATGCATTGAAACAGATTGCTCTGTCAACAGGAGATCAAGTTGAATGAAATATTGAAGACAAATGTTCTTTCTTCCTTTAGATTGGGGAAGAAACTAGAAAAATCCAGAAGAACTTGGATGATATTTGAATAACTGGACCAAGTTCAGGGCCCTAAGAATTCAGGAATGGGGACTAGAAGAGGCCTTGAGAATGTATTTCTTTTTTTAACATTTTACTTATTGTCAGTGATGTGCCTCTGTGTCTCAGGCAAAGTATGAAAATATATGACCTAGGACTGTGGTCTCCAGCCCCCAGGATGTGGACTGGTACCAGTGTGTGATCTGTTAGGAACTGTGCCACAGGGCAGAGGTGAGTGGCGGGCAAGTAAGCAAAGCATCATTTGTATTTACAGCCGTTCCCTGTTGCTGGTATCACAGCCTGAGCTCCCCTCCTGTCAGATCAGCGGCAGCATTAGATTCTGCATTATGGTGAGTTGTATAATTATTTAATTTTATATTACAATGTAATAATAATATAAATAAAATGCACAATAAATGTAATGCGCTTGAATCATCCCAAAACCATTCCCCCCACCCCCACTTGTTCCATAGAAAAATTGTCTTCCATCGAACTGGTCCCTGGTGGCAAAATGGTTGGAAAACACTGACCCAGGAGACACCATGACCTAAGTCCTGGCCTGTGACATGGTTAACCTTACCTATAGACTCATCAGTATATGAATGAACCCACATGACAAACAGTTCCAAGTATTACAAATCATCAATTACTTTTGACTGACAGGTTAATATTTTCTTTAATAACAGTAAAAATACGAGTGGAAGTTTTCCCCAAGAAAGAACCTATTTAAAGGATAGTTGTATTTCCATTTATCATTGTTTTTTTTTTCCTTGAAATACATTACTCTTGATAATATCAATGTGAATCACTAACACTGACACTTTTGTGCAAGCTTTTAAAATGTGCTGAATTTATATCTATCCTTTGCAGAAGACAATGTGTAATTATCCAAATTCATTCCACAAAACATTGTAAAAGCTTTTGTAAAGATTGGAACATAATCAAAGTAGAGATTACATCAATATAAATAAACTATATATGTATTTTAATTCTAGCTTAAAGCAAGCTGGCAGACCTAGCAGGAACCTTACTCCAAGTCACAAAGAGCTCCATTGCACATGCTAAAGAAAATCTCTACACCAGTAGGGAACTCTATTGCAATGACTTGGCATGGTTGACTAAACTCACAAGGGAAAATATGTTGAAAGGTTTAAAGCTTAGAATCAAATGAATTTTTTGTGCTAATGGAATTGAATCATCATACCAAAATTGAGGTACAGTAATTACTTCCATATTAAGCCAACCATATCACAAATACCAATAAGGTATGACATTGTTATCACAGGGCAGTATTCCTCTAATCACTACTTTAGGTTTAATTTCTCATTTCTCCTTAGAGTTGTCAATGTTCTGCCTAATGTACTGTTCTCTCTTCACTAATAATATACTTACTTAGTAAGAAATTTTCTAATAGTGATTTAGTTAGTTCTGCATTAAATTACCTGAAATATTAATGCTATTACATAAAGAATGCTATAACTAATATTTAGAAAAATAATGGATATACACAAATTGCTAATAGAATAAAAATAACATGATATAGTTTGGGTACTGTTTATGATCAGTTTTATGATAATTGTGAATCAAGAAGTTTATCTGAGCTTACTTACCTATTTGGAATATTAGGAGAAATAGACTTGCTTCCCAAAGTAGTATCCTTACACCAGTGATATCATTATTATCTGGGAGTCTGAAAGAAAGGCAATCTTATTAATAGATCCTCCACCCCAAACCTACTGAATCAGATCTGTCTGCAGTTAAACAAAATCTTCAAGTGAGCCAACTGCCTATTGACTTTTGAGAAACTATTGGCCCAGAAGACTTCAGTCACTCCATTTCCATCCCATCTGTTTATCTCTTGCCCTAATCACAGGGCCTATCTGAAGAGCAGAGAAATTATCATAGCTGAGATTACTTCTAACAAAAACACTGCCAAATATAAGGCCCATCCATTGTCTTTTCATAAAGTTCTCCTGAGAAAACAGGTAAATCAATAACCTGAGCAATTTAATATATTTCTATTATGACATTAAAATGACTTTAAAATTTAGAAATTTGACCCGTACTTATTGTCAACTAGTCATAATTTGATAATCATTATATAAAATCTGATAATTCTAGGAATAGAGACATTTTCCTTATATCATTCTAATTATGCCACATAGAATGTGTAGCAAATGGAAAGTGGGATATACTTATTAATTATTCTATAACAATTCATTCTGTTCAGAATACATGAAGGATATAGAACCATAAATGTTGGTTATATACACAAATTTAATCATTAAAGTAGAATTTAATGGTAATATCATTTTAGTGATTCTTGGTTTTTTTATAACTACTTGCAGGTGAACAGACACTGACACTCATGAATTCATATTTATACATCATTTAATATTTCTAATATTTCTCCTACAAATTAAATTCAAATTACTTTCTTTTTGCTTCCCATCTTATATATTTGAATATGACAGAACTGATACAAATTCTTAAGTACATTTTAAAAATCTAATGTTAACAACAAGAATTTGTGTTTTATTTTATACTTGACTTGTGCTGACATTACATACTTTTGCTGTTTAAAACTATATTCAGATAATAAGGAAATTTCCCTTAGACAACATCCCAGGTTATTAAGCACTTCTTAAAATTATGATAAGAACTGATTATTAAAATGGCTTTACTTTTTAAAGATATTTTAATATTCTTAATGGGTTCAATACTTTTTTTAATTTTAAAATTTCCTACAAAAAGAATAGTTTTGTCTTTGTGGCGAATTACCTAGGATTAATGTGATGCACAGTTAGTTTAAATGGAAGCTATTTATATTTCTAACAGAAAATATCATATGAATAGCACCACCTTGAAATATTCTAAATTATCAATCATCTATGCCAGTTAGGTAATGGCTTCCTATTAATATTAATGGAAATGGAATGTAAATCTCCAAGAATAAAATTAAGGCTACAGTGATATCCTAATTACTAGGGCATAAGAGTCTGTGATGGTGACCCTTTAAAAAAGGCAAAAAGGCTTACTAGAAGCCGTTGGCTAATAACAAAACAAATTTTATGGTAGTGCTTAATGGGTATGATCAGAAAAAATGCCTGAATCTGGGAAAACAAGTTGGTTGTTAAACTTTAAAGCTTCTAGAAGCAGTGTTGCAT
This sequence comes from Lemur catta, assembly GCF_020740605.2. NCBI lineage: Eukaryota > Metazoa > Chordata > Mammalia > Primates > Lemuridae > Lemur > Lemur catta. The sequence continues at coordinate 55,980,468 of NC_059139.1, read as the reverse complement.
GCTGCTTTCCCTAAAAGGTCACGTTCTAATTGAGTGTGTTAGGGTAAAATCACCCTGTAAGGCAAACAATTGTGGGAATATGTGTTTCAGAAAATAATGTATTATGGTTTTCACATTCAAAATAATTTCATGAGAATAGAGAAATATAAAGTATGATTTCCTATCCTCCCTTCACCTAATTCTCTGTCCTCTTCAAATTTTTACCCTGACTTCACCTCTGGATTCTCCAGCCTGTGTTCATCCCTCCCTCACGTGCTTCATGAGCTCTTCCTTTTCCTCTCTTTTTATTGTTCCCGGTATTGTATGAAAATTTCAACCATTTTATTGCTAAACAAATATTGCTATTGCCCTATATAAGTTTTGATTGTCTCTCATCTGAGCTTGAAGAACTGGTCTTTCTTCTATAGTTTCTGCTCACTCTATACCATGTTCTTCGAGCCAGGCAATTTTCTTCCCAAAACTAATATTTGGTCATATTACTCTCGTTACTAAACCTTTAGAACTTTTCCAATCCAAACTCTTTTACACTACATTAAAAGCCTTTCACAATCTGGCAGTAAACTGCACTTCCAGACTTAAATTGCATTTCTTCCTTACGTTCTAATTGTACCAAAAACTCACAGTTCTCTTCAGTGGGAAATGCATTTGTCTGTATCAATTCCTTTCCTTAGGTTTCCTCCAGTTATATGTATTGTCACTCACTTTGCTTAAAAGCACTAATTAACGGTACTTTATTGCAAGATTTTCACAGGCCTATCTTTTCTGGTAGATTATAAATGAACATTTTTATTGTTGTTTATTTATTAAATCCTCAAAGCTTACCACAAAATAGCCATACAAAGTTTATATTTTAGTTAGTGAAGGAATGCAGATTAATTCTTTGCAGAGGATTTCTTAGTCTGATTAAAATATATATAATCTCAGTTAGAATGAGAAAGGCGAAGTGGCTGTTTGACTATGTATGGAGACATTTTCCTTTCTTGAATATATTTTAGTTCATTTTTTTATGTAAAACAAAATCGCTAGAAACAATATTAATTAGGGTGTAAGCAATTAATGCTTTTTGAATTCAATTATATTATGGATCAGTTATCTACACTCCTGTACTAGTTAGCCAAATATTCATATTCATAGCCATTTCTCTCTGTTATTCAGATAAAAATAATTGAGTCCAAGTGCTTTGATCCATCTTTTACACTATACCACTTAAGAGTTTGCTAGATTTTAGAAAAAAATAAAGCAAACTTAAAAAAATTAATGAAATATACTTAGAAGAAGGTTCCAGAAAAGTTGACCTTGCTCTCCCAGACAGGAGTATAGGAATACTATACAGATATTGAGCTGTTTTCCAAGATGCAGGGTTACTGATGAAATGAATACCATGCCTTTTCTGATTGTGCTTCTTGAATAAACCAATGGACATAAAACTTGAGTTAGGAAAGAGATCTATAGTGAATCGTGGTGACTGTAGTTAATAACAATATATTGTATCCTTGAAAATTGCTGAGCATAGATTTTAAGTGTTCTCACCACAAAAAATAAATATGTGAGGTAATGCATGTGTTAAATAGTGTGATTTAGCCATTCTCTAATGTGTGCATATATGAAAATATCATAATTTTACTTGTCAATTAAAAAAAATATAAAAATAGGATATAAAAGAGAATAAAACACTATTAGAATTATAGATCTATTTCTTGTACCAATATATTTTTATTCATATTTGTTTTAGTTGTAATGGAAAAAAGAATGTATCTTAGAAAGAAATCACAAGAAAATAATTTTTAGAAGCTAAAAATTAAATTAGTATTGTAAGAATATCTTTGCTTTCTGTATATATTTTCTCTCCGACGTTTTGAGCCAGTGAATAATAAAGGTTAAAGCTCTCTGTCAAAACAGAAACTGGCCTTTTTTTTTATAAAGAAATTCTGATCTAATTATTATCTTATAAAATGATACAATTTTTGCATTTTTTCATGTTCAACATGAAAATAAGTATAACTCACTTAATTTCTGTAATTATTGTGTAGTTAAGTGACTTTTAAGAAATTCGCATCTTTGAGAGAGTGCCTATATGAGTGTAAGAGCATTATAAATAACTTTAATAATTGTGTTATATTTTACTGATCCTAGTCACTAATAACCAGTCTCCTGAACAGAAGTTTTTGAGTATGGTTAAATAAATAGTTAATGCTAAAGTTTCTGCATTTTGTAGGCATTATCAAATGTTGAAAAGTGCTCCATCATTCTAATGCTTGCAATTAAGTCTGCTTTGGTAAAGTTTATTGTCTACATTACGCCAAGAAAAAAAAAAAAACTAAAATTGGGACTTTGATATTCTATCCCCCACAGGAAACTTTTTCTGTTCATTGCAAACCTTTATGTTTCTCCTCCAAGAGAGAATAAAGAGGTTTTTTTTTTTTTTTTTTTTTTTGACGCATAACTATTTGTCATCTTACTTCAGGTTTCAGTAGTGTGTGAGATGGAGTTTGTTTTCTTAAGGAAAGAAAGCACCTAAGTTATTTTTGAGTGCATACCTGACTGCATATCAGTAACTCTTACACTCCAATCACTAACCACACTGATTGGTATGGGGTGGCCAACTGATCCCTGCTGGTTCAACCATATTTTTCTGAGTACAAAAAATTTGGACACTGACAGAACAAATTATTTAGTTCTGATGGAACAAAGGCAAATAGAATATGCCTATATTTAAAATAATTCTACAGAAAGGTGAATGGAGATCTCTGTAGGTTCTGTTTATCAGGTAGAGACATTGCTGCTTAATAATAGTTCACTGAAAGTCATAAATAGGTTATGACTTTTCTTGACTTTTAATAAAAAACTTCTACATCTATTTTGATGAAAGCATGTGTTTTTTGTCTTTTATTCTAATAATATAAAGTATTACATTGATAACTTTTCCAATTTTAAGCCAACGTTGCATTCCTGAGATAAATGCCACTTGTAGGATGTTTTATACCTTTTCTATATTGTTAGAAAACTTTTCAAATATATTTTTAAATAGTTATTCATCATGATAAAATTATTAGTAATGTCTTTGTCAGGTTGTGGTACAAGAGTTATGTTGGCTTCATAAAATTAGTTGAGAAAAGTTCCATTCTCCCCACTTCTTTGAAACAGTTTGTTCAGGAGAGCTATTTTTTCCTTAAATGTGTGATAGAATTTATCAAAGTAAACATTTATAATTGATGTTTCATTTTTTTCTGTTTAATTACTTTTTTATTTCAAAATATTACAGGGGTGCAAATGTTTTTGTTACATGAATAGCTTTCGTAATGCTTGAATCAGGGCCATTAGTGTGTCCATCACCTGAATAGCGTTCATTGTACTAATTGTACTCTGCCTCCTCCCCCTTTCTTGATTTACAATGACTTTAACTTCCCTCTATGCCCATGTGTACCTATCAGTTAGTAACAATTTATTAGAGTACGTGTGCTGTTTGTTTTTCCATTCTTGAGATGCTTCTTGAGTTCCATCCAAATTGCTGTCAAAGACATTAATTCATTTCTTTTTTATGACTCAGTACTCCATATTATACCATATTTTATTAATCTACTCATTAATTGATGAACACTTGGTCTATTCAACATCTTTGAAATTGTGAATTGTGGTGCAATAAATATTCTAGTGCAGAAGTCTTTTTGATAAAATGACTTCTTTTGTTTTGGGTAGATACCCAGTAGTGGGATTGCTTGATCATGGTTGCTCACATTTCTTTCTTTGAGGAATCTCTATAGTGTTTTCCATAGAGGTTGTACTAATTTGCAGTCCCACCAACAGTGTATAAGCATTCCTTACTGTCTTTTTTTTTTTTTTTTTTTGAGACAGAGTCTCGCTTTGTTGCCCAGGCTAGAGTAAGTGCCGTGGCATCAGCCCAGCTCACAGCAACCTCAAACTCCTGGGCTTAAGCGATCCTACTGCCTCAGCCTCCCAAGTAGCTGGGACCACAGGCATACACCACCATGCCCAGCTAATTTTTCCATATATATTTTTAGTTGGCCAGATAATTTCTTTCTATTTTCAGTAGAGACGGCGTCTCGCTCTTGCTCAGGCTGGTCTCAAACTCCTGACCTCAAGTGATCCTCCTGCCTTGGCCTCCCAGAGTGCTAGGATTACAGGCATGAGCCACCGTGCCCAGCCAGCATTCTTTACTTTCTGCATCCATACCAGCATCGTTTATGGACTTTTTAATAAAAGCCATTTGAACAGGGGGGAGGAGGGATCTCATTGTGGTTTTAATTTGCGTTTCTCTGATAAGTAATGATATTGAGCATTGTTTCATATGTTTCTTGGGCATTTGTCTATCTTCTTTTGAAAAACTTCTGTGATATCTTTTGCCCAGTTTTGAAGTTTGTTTTTTTTTTTTAATTTTCTTGCTGATCTGTTTGAGTTCTTTGTAGGTTCTGTACATTAGCCCTTTATCAGATATATAGTTTACAAATATTTTCTCCTATTCTGTATGTCATCTATTTGCCCTGTTGATTATTTCCTTTACTGTGAAGAAACCTTTTATTGTCACCAAGTCCCACTGATTTATTTTTGTTGTTGCTGTAATTGTCTTTTGGGTCTTAGTCATAAATTCTTTGCCTAGGCCTATATCTAGAAGAAATTTTCCAATCTTGAGCAAAAAGAACAAATCTGAAGGCATCATATTACCAGACTTCAAACTATACTTCAGGGGTATACTAACTAAAATAACATAGCATTAACACAAAAATAGAGACATAGACCAATGAAACAAAACAGAGAACCCATATATAAAACCGTCTACCCACAACCAACTGATCTTTCACAAAGCTGATAACACCATACATTGGAAAAAAGAATCCCTATTTGATAAATGGTGCTAGGAAAATTGGATAGATACATGCAGAAAAATGAAACAGGACCCCTATTTTTCACCACTTAATTAAATTAATTTAAAATGGATAGGACTTACATGCTAAAAGAAACTGTAGGATAAACTCTTCTAAACATGCCTATAGGCAAAGAATCTGTTGTAATTTTGTGCTTCATTTCCTCCTGCATTTCCATACTTCTGTCTTCTTACTGACTTACCATTTTCAGGATTTTATTGATTAATTGTATGTTGGTGACATTACCTTGGATTTTGTTTTACTGAAACTTTTTAAATTTCATATATATTTTTGAAAACATGACATTATACTATTTTAAGCTGGCACATATTTTATTTTAGTACTTTGAGGATATTATTCTATTATTTTCAAGCTTTCATTGTTTCTGTTGTCAAGTCAGCCATTAGTCTATTTTTACGTTTTTAGTAATTTTCCTTTTTTTCTCTCAATACTCTTAAGATGTGTTCTCTATATTCCATTTTATTTTGAGCAGTTTCAACATGAAGTGTCTATGTTTAAAAAAAATTTAAACATATATTTTCCATCTGAGAGTATGTAGAAATTATTGAATTTGTTTTTCATTAGCTTTGGCAAATTTTCTTTCTTTATCTTTTCAAATACTTGCACTGACTCTTTTTTATTCTTCTTCAGAGTTTCCAATTATGCTTTTTGAAAATCACTTCATGTCTTCCAACTCTTTTTCCCTGTTTTTTGTATTTTTTAAAATTCCTTATCTATCTCAGTTTTGCTCTGGAAGTTTTCTTCCACTTTATTCCATTTACTAATTCTCTGTTTAGCTTCTGACCTATTCAATTTAATAATTCCCTAATTATCTCTGCCTAATTTCCTGTTAAAACTTTCAATAAATTTTTAATTATAGTTACTATATTATTATGTGTTAGAATTTTTATTAGGTCTTTTTATAGTTTCTAGTTCTCTCTTAAAAATTCACAACCTTGAATTTCATTATCTTGAACATATTAATAATAAGCTCATATACTGCATCTTTTTGAAATTTCTTCCCAAATCGAGAGGGCATTCACCAACAACAAAAAATTATTTATGCTGTTCTGGCCCTTAGATGTTTCCAAAGTATGAAAGGGTTCACCTCTTAGCTTTCACCTTTACCAGTAGCCTATGTCCTCATGGAAAAGGTGGTCCTAAATGTTCAACTGCTTCTACTAGAGACTTTCTTCTGGTAATAATCTTATAATCCTCCTACTTCTTTAATGTTTACAAGCAAATAATTTTTGTATACCTTATCTGAAGCAGGAGAGTTGATCCAAATTACCTAATTTTCATTGAATGAAAGCAGAAGTTGGATTTTGGTCTATATATTTACAATATGATCTTCACAGAGTGTATGTGTGTTTATATGAATTAGTGTGAGTATATGTATGTATTTTTTTAATATATAAGAAGAAAAGTTGCTTGCCTTGCTCCAGTAACTGATTTTTTTCTTTTTTCTTTCTTTTTTTTTTTTTTTTTGTCAAGTGACCAATGCCTCAGTTGATTTTTCCCAATTTGTAGTTGAAGCACTGGAATGCCTGGATTGGATGTAGTTCATTTGGAAAGAAAAATCCATGACAGTATTGGAATGAGGCTTCTGCTTTTACCCTGTCCAGACATTTCCAGTTTGATTACAGATGTAGTGATAAGAGCCAGCAGGACATTTAGAATAATATTGGAACTTTTTGTCTTCGGAATGTTTTAAAATGTATTCATTCAGAAGTTAACCTTACATCATATTTATAATCATAATTGGCCCCTATTTGCAGTTGTTTCAACCAATATTTTCCTCATAGAAAAAAATTAAGTTTATAAGCTTCTCAGTTGTCAAAGAGATTACAGTTGAAAAGATGCTTTTGTATGACATTTTGAGATGTGTCTGTGAAATATCAAGGCAACCTAGTGATTAGGTAATTGAACCAAGCATTAGTAAACTTAAATCAAATGGCTGGTCACTTTTTAACTGTTTATAGTACAAAGGAATATAGCAGTGTAAGAGAAAAAAAACAAAGAAAATTCCCAATACAATTTACTGACATTTTCAAATTTTTCTTTTATGAGAAGGCTAAGAAGCAAATTCAGTCAGAAATTTAGTACAAGGAAGCAAATACAGTCTAACCTATTGAAAGTGGGATTTATCTTGAAATTTTCTCCTATTTAATCATTGATAGCATTAGGAATTGGTCTTATTCATTTTTTAGTAGACACTTTTACAGAAAGAGTAAATATTTAAATATATTTAAACAGGGACTTGTAAAGTATGTATATCCCATTTATTTATGCAGTGGATCAATGTCTCAATATGTGGTTAAAGTATATTTAAGAAAGATAGCTAATATATTTCTAGAGAAATAAGATCATGTACTATGTTCAGAAGGGACTTTTAAATAACAGTCATCTCTATATAAGGTAATTTATCATATTATTAATTGAATGGAATAATTAAATATTTTAAGAAGTTATTTTGTTGGGACAACAAATGTTTAGCATAATTTAATTGTTACTTATATAATTATATTATCTTCTTTCATTCTAAAATGAAGTATTTTAAAATTTGCATAATGTAGATATAAGAACAAAATATCAAGAAAGATGTAGCCACTTCCAAAGACTAAATTATTTTTAGAAGTAATAATAATTTTTTTCCAAACTCAAATATGGAAAATGCCTATTATTAATATTCGCAAATGATGATATTTGAATTCTGACTTCAGAGTCCACATTTAACTACTTTGCTCTACTGAATCTCAGAATAAATATTTTTCATTTGAATGCAATGGAAATAGAAAGTATTTGAAAAAAAATCTATATAATTCTAAAATTGATATATACCTATAAAATATTTATTGTCTTATATACAGTTCTAAATTACGTGTTGTCAGTAATTCTCTATAGGATGTCAACTAGTTTTCCTTTTATGATTCTTATTTGAATAAGGAAGGACCTTAAGGTTGATAAGTGTGAATTGTAGCAAACATAAATCTACCCTAGGAGCAGAAAACAACACCATACCAGTAACAACAGTCACGCCTATTCCCCAGATATTGGCTTCTGATACCATTCTCCAATAAAAACAACCAGAATTCCTTGGAGAAATAGCTGATCCCACGTCTAGGGTGGAAAATATATAAGAGGAACCTGGAGCAGCTTGTAATGCCAGAAAATAAGAAAGTATTATAAAACAAAACAAAACGAATCACAGTGATGGGGATATCTGAAAGGGCCATTCCCAGTGGCCTGTGCTTATAGTCCCAGCTACTCAAGAGGCTGAAGTGGAAGGATCACTTGAGCCCAGGAGCTGGAGTCCAGCCTGGACAACATGAGATCCCATCTCTTAAAAAAAAAGTCACACACAAAAAGGGGATATCTGAAAGAGACCTAACTGAAAATCAACTGGAAAAGCTTCCAGTGGCTGGCCAAAGATAGAAAAATTTGAGCAACAAACTAGTTTTGGTTTGTAACGCAAAAATATAAAATAAATATCCATGAGTTCATACTGATATAAACAAATGTTTGAATAGTTAAAGAAGATAGACAAATGACTTATAAATATATGAAAATATGCTCAACATTACTAATCATCAGAGAAATGTAAATTAAAACTACAATGAGATACCACCTTACGCCTATCAGAATGGCCGTTATTAAAAAGTCCAAAAAACAATAGGTGCTGGCATGGATGCAGAGATAAAGAAACTCTCATACACTGTTGGTGGGACTTCAAATTAGTACAATCTCTATGGAAAACAGTATGGAGATTCCTCAAAAACTAAATGTTAGACCTCACATTTGATCCAGCAATCCCATTGCTGGGTTATCTACCCAAAGGAAAAGAAGTCATTTTATAAAAAAGACACTTGTACTGGAATGTGCACCACAGAACAATTCACAATTGCAACAATGTGGAATCAACCTAAGGGCCCATCAATTCATGAGTGGATTAAAAAAAGTTATGTCTATATCTATGTGTGTATACATATATATGTATACGTGTATATGCATACACACGTGCGCACGTGCACACACACATACACACACACACACACACACACACACACCATGGAATATTACTACTACTCAGCCATAAAAAGGAATGAAATAATGTCTTTTGCAGCAACTTAGATGGACTGGAACTGGAGAGCATTATCTTAAGTGAAGATTCTCAGGAATGGAAAACCAAATGCCATATGTTCTCACTAATAAATGGGAGCTAAAGGATGGGTACCTATGGGAACAAAGAGATGTAAATGACATTGGAAAACCAAGAAGGGGAATGGTGGGGAGTAAGGGAAAAACTTTACCTGTGGTCTGCAATGAAAACTATTCTGGTGACAGGCACACCAAAAGCCATGACTTAAGCAGTATACAAGGTATCCGTGTAACAAAAATATTTCTACCTTCTTAATATTTTGAAATAAGAATAACTTAAAAAAATTAATAAAATTTTCAGAAAAAATTAAAAAAAAATAAAAATCACATCAAGCTACAAATAAGCTTAAAATCTTTAACCTACATGTGAAAAATTTGATGCCCAGAGAAATAATTCTCCATGTTTATATCATTTTGTAGGTGTGTTAATCTAGGTAGGAAATCCTTGATATTTTTATGAAAGAATCCTGGCCATTTCTTACATGTTGCATTCTCCACAGAGAACATATTAAACATGCTGTAGGAGAATCAGACTTCAACTCAGACTTCATCCTGCTGGAACTCTTTAGTAATAACTCTATCCACTCATTCCTCTTCAGTCTAGTCTTGGGCATTTTCCTGATGGCTTTCATAGATACACTGCTATGGTTCTCCTCATCTACCTGGACACTCAGCTCCACACCCCATGTTTTAATAATTCCTCCTCAGCCAACTGTCCCTCATGGACCTCATGCACATCTGTATCATTGTACCCAAGATGGCATTCAACTACTTGTCTGGCAGGAAATCCATCTCTCTAGTAGGTTGTGGAATCCAAATATTCTTCTATGTTTCCCTATGTGGAGCTGAATGTTTCCTGTTGTCTGCAATGGCCTATGATTGGTATGTTGCCATTTGCCACCCATGAAGATACCTAGTTCTCATGAGCCAAAACCATGGCCTCATGGCTGCTGCTTCTTGGATTATTGGCTCATTGACGGTACAATTGCAGTTGCTTTGTCCTTCTCACATTGTGGTGCCTGGGAAATACCCCATGTTTTCTATTATGTACCTGCTCTTCTTACTGTCTCATACAATGATACCTTGATATTTGAAAAGATATTTATCTGCTGTGTAATTACACTACTCTTCCCTGTAGAAATTATTATTGCTTCCTATGCCTGTGTTATTCTGGCTGTCATTCACATGGGATGTGAGGAGGGTTGCTGCAAAGCTTTTGCTCCCTTTTCCTCCCACCTAGTGGTGGGTGGGAATGTACTATGGAGCATCCATGTTCATAAGCAGGAGTTAGACCAGGACTATATATTATTGCAATGGATAAAATCCCATTACAGTGGAAGGGGGTTCTCTTTAGAAAATATGTTATGAAATTATTTACTTCACCCCAGAATGCAAGGATGGTCCAACATATGAAAGTCAATCAATTAAATACACCACAGAGTGAAGAGCAAGAACTACATGACCATCTCAATTGATGCAGAAAAAAAGCATTTGACAAAATTCATTATGAAAACTTTCAACAAGCTAGTAGTAGAAGGTAACTACATCAACAGAATAAAAGCTGTATATGAAAACCCCACACACAGCTAACATCATACTCAATTGTGAAAGACTAAAAAGCTTTATTCTCTCATGATAAAAGCTCTCAACAAACCAGGATTAGAAGAAAACTTCTCCAACATAATAAAAGTTATATATTAAAAACTTATAGCCATCATCATACTCAATGGTGAAAGACTGAACACTTTTCCTCTAATATCAGGAATAAGGCAAGGATGTCCACTCTCACCACTTCTAATCAACACATTACTGAAATTTCTAGCCTGAGCAATTGTATGAGAAAAACAAATATAAGCCATCCAACTTGGAAACGGAGAAGTAGCATTATCTCTGTTTGAGGATGACATAATCTTATATATAGAAACTATAAGATGATATAAAAATGTAAAAACTAATAAGCAATTTCAGCAAAGTTGCAGGACACAATATCAACATGCAAAAAGTTGTTGCATTTCTAGAAAATAACAACTGATTTAAAAGGAAATTAAGAAAATCTCACTTAAAATAGCATCAAAAAGAATAAAATACTTAGGAATACACTTAACTAAGAAGGCAAGACTTGTACACTGAAAACTATAAAATATTGCTAAAAGAAATTAAAGACAATACAAATAAATGGAAAGACATTTTATCTTCATGTATTGGAAGACTTAATACTGGTAAAATGTTCATACTACCCAAAGTGATTTGCAGATTCAATGCAAACCCTATCAAAATCCCAGTTAGTTTTGCAGAATTTAAAAATAAAGTTCTAAAATTTATGTGATATAACAGGAGAACCTGAATATTTCTCTTTGAGAGAAAAAGAGACATATCCTTGAACTCTCCAAGAAGGCTCATTAAACCTTCAAGTAACTTCTTAATGTTTAAGCCTAGAGAAATGATTTTAACCTTTTTAAATTACAGAATATTATGGAGGTACAAACATTTTGGTAACGTGTAATGCCTTTGCCTTGCCCAAGCTAGGGCTACAAACATGCCCTTCCCCCATACAGTGTGCTCCGTCTCCATTTGTTGTGAGTTAACCCACTCCCACCCCACCTGAACAGCACCCAATGAATATTGCTGCCATGTGAGCACCTTAGTGTTGATCAGTTAGTACCAATTTGATGGCAAGTACATGTGGTGCTTGTTTTTCCATTCTTGTGATACCTCCCAAAATAAGTTCTGGCATGGATGTGGAGAAATTGGAACACTCTTACACTGCTGGTGAGACTGCAAATTAATACAACCCCTGTGGAAGGTAATTTGGAGATACCGCAAAAAGCTAAAAGTAGAAATACCATTTGATCCAGCAATCCCACTATTAGGCATCTACCCAAAGGAAAAAAAAGACATTCTATAATAAAGACATCTGCACTTAAATGTTTATGGCAGCACAATTCACAATTGCAAAGATGTGCAAACAACCGAAGTGCCAATCAATACATGCGTGGGTTAATAAAATGTGGTATATGTATACCATGGAATACTGCTCAACTACAAAAAACAATGGTGAACTATCACCTCATATTATCCTGGATAAACCTTGATTTTAACCTTTTCCTCATTTCTAGTATAAATATTCAAATTTTCCTCTAAACATGGCATTTGCAACATCCCACAAATTTCAATTTGTTTTCATTTTCACTATCCACCTGTATTTTCCATGCTTTCTTAGATAATCACTTTTATTCAGTTCTGCTCACCTCTATCAGAGTGAGAGACTGCCCAGAATGAAAGACATTAATCTAATGTTGAATCAAATGTTTAAACAGTGCTTTAGTGAAAAACATTTTGACCTAAGTTATATTCAAATTGAGTTCTGTGAAATCTTCAAGCCCTTCTCCCTGACAGGAGTAGGCTTTAAAAGTATGCCAAAAGATATTTTTGTCAGTAATGAATTATGCAAAGCAAAAATAAAATTTCTAGAATTTACAAAGATAGATTTAAATAGCAATTTAAGAACACACACACAAAAAAAGAAAAGATTAAGGGATTAGAAATATCTCTTTTTGGTTGCAATGAATCTGTGAGTTCGTTTAAGTGTATGTATGAATCTGTGCCCTGTCAGTATTTCATGACCATAAAATCATTTTGCCTAAAGCCTTCCACAAAAAAATTGTTAAAGAAATTTCATCTTTTCAGTTGCTTTAAAAGAGAAATTTTATAATTAAGCTAAATGATTAGCTAAATCATTATTAAAAATGATTAGGTTTCAAAAGTCTTTGAGAATCTTATAAAATAGAAGTTTTTATTGTATGTTTACTATAACTTACATAAATTACATGTAGCTTTAAAATATTTCCAACCTAAGTATTTTAAAAAGTAATCTTATTTTAGAACAAACATGTTTAATTAAATATAGTTTCTAAAAAATAAGATGCCGTTAATGGGAATAAGATAGCAAGGGTTTAAGACAGTGAAATTTCCATCTAATTGATAGAAAATAAAGTGTTAAATTCTAAAATCAAGCTATCTGTAAAGAGACTGTGTATCCTATTTAGTGTAGATACTGGAAGAAATGTCTAAAAACAGTTAAAACAATTGCCTATATGAAGCAGAATTGACGAGTAGGCCAGAGGAATTTTTTAAAATTTTAAGTTTTAAAATATACTCTCAGTGACATTTTAAAAATATGTGCATGTTTTATTTTTATAAAATTTAAAAGTAAAACTTAATAGATTTTTAAATATTTGGATTTTATCAACAGCAGGGTTTTATCAAAAAATTTTGATACATGTACAATTAATTATTAGTCTCAAAATAATCAAAAGTAATCACAAAAATGACCCAGTATATAGATAATAAATATTGAATTATTTTATATAATCAATTTGAAGAAAACTATAAAGAAAAAAATCACACTTCGAAAGGGAAAGTAATTGTTAGGAAAGGTGTGTGCTAGGTGATATCCAATTTCCCCATGCCATTGTTCAGACGATGCCAGACCATATGAGCAATAGTACAAGTCATTGAATTTTACAATGTCATATATCAGTAAAAGCATTCACCCTTCTCCCAAAGTTCCCTGGGGAAGTATCTGTCAATGCAAAGAGAATTGCATCAGCCCAGAGGAGAGCCAGAACATTAGAGCAAAGAGAAAGAACACATACAACAAGAACAAACTGTCAAAGAATTCAGTGTTGGAAAAAAACAAAGTTATCAATAGGGGATTAACATAAAATGACCCTCTCTCTCCATAAGGACACACACACACACACACACACACACACACACACACACACTTTGTGCTACCTGATACGGTGTAATTATATACCACTTTATATACACACAGTTTAGATTATAAAATTCAAAATCGTTTGCATTTGGAAAATGTATGATACTTTAAGTGTTTCTAAGTTATAGTATATAAGGAAAGATGTGTAATCAGATTACATATAAATGTCCCAATGTGGAGTTCTATCATTTTTGTTTGTAAAGCAAATTATTACGCACCTTAATTTTGCTGGTATTTCATATATCTAAATACGGTTTTAGATTAATTAGGCTCTTATTATTTTAAAGTAGCATTAATTACATATGAGTATAAAGAAATAAAATATGTTTTACATTTTAGATATTGTAAAATATAGAGGTAAATACTTAAAAGTTACCAATAAGTTAATTAAACATTGAGATTACTTAATATTTGTTTAAGTATTACATATTTTAACTGACATTACAGTTTGAAAACATCCATATACTGAATTATACAAATATACATGCTCCTTTAAGTTTGTTTTTAAATACTAATACTGATATCAGTTAACATTTAGAATGCTGAATCAAATTTAAGATTTCTTTGTAGTTCATTTTTTTTGTAGACTATATTCTAAATGTTGACATATATACAAAGATCTATGCTTTAAAACCACTTAAAATGATTGTTTTAAATTTTCATGTATCACAAACTTGACACAAAATTATGTGCATTTGCTCTGGTTTGTTTCCAAATTTTAGGCATTGCCATTTTATTCAAATTTACTTTTTGAATGTATATTTTTAAAATGTTTTCAAATGTAAATATATGACATATTCAGAGAACTCTCTGTCATTTCCACCCGCTTTCTATTACTTTCCCCTTTTTGTCTTTCCATTACCAGTGTTTCATGTTACAATATAAGCAAATAGATCTATGTATGCATTTAAATGTATATACATATTCTACCTTTTGTATAAAAAAGTAAAGTAAAAGGTAGAAATATCTTCTGAACCCTATTTTTTACTAATGTAAATGTAAACCCTTAAATTATTTTATTATATATTATTAAAGCTTTTTGTTATGGCATAATATCCCATCCAATAGATGTACTATGGTTTATGCAACCAGGCCTATATCAGTGAACATTGGATTGGTTCTAATTTTTTGCAGTTTCCATAAAAACTATAATGGTCATATATTGTTTCAAATTTGGGCAATGCATTATTTGATAGATTCTTTGTGCTAGGATTGTCAAAGGATAAATACATTAATATGACATTTTTCTTTCATATTTGTTGTTTAATTTAGCATTCTCATCAGCAGTATATGAGAGTGTTCAATTTCTCTAACTTCGCAATGGTTAATGATGTTATTGAACTTTTTGATTTTTGTCAGTCTGATAGGTAGGAATATTAGTCCAGTATGATTCACTTTATATGTTTAAGAGCCATTTTTATTTCTTCATCCATAAACATATTGTTTTATTTATCATAATTTTTTCCATTTTTCTACAAAGTTATTATATTAACTTCTTCCCATGTTTTAAGAGGTTCTTTATATGTTAAGAAGTTAGGCCACTAATCTGTGATGCACAGCTTCTTAAATGGATTCAAGTTTATCAATCCCTTTTCCCTCATCTTAAAAATTGCCTCTGGATTTTAATTCCAGAAGTTTAAGAAATGTTCCTTTTTTTTTCATGTTACAGATGAAATGTTGTTTTGTTTATTTGTTTGTTTGTTGTTTTTTTGTCTTCTGTATTCTCCCAAATCATTCTGTTCACACTTGAAACATAGTTCTAATTGTTAATGCATTGTCCTATACTCTATTTTTCTATCTCATCCACGAGACTAATACCTGGTTAGAGACAGGAAATATATGTTTGCAACTTTCCATCTTAA
Organism: Lemur catta; assembly: GCF_020740605.2. Taxonomy (NCBI): domain Eukaryota; kingdom Metazoa; phylum Chordata; class Mammalia; order Primates; family Lemuridae; genus Lemur; species Lemur catta. The sequence goes on along the minus strand of NC_059139.1, from coordinate 55,964,788 downwards.
TATAGTGTCAGAATCAGAATGCATAGTTAATAGTGAAAATAGTTTAATGAATGATTGAATGAGTAAAAGAATTCAATTAAGGACTAGCTCTATGAAAATATTATTCTTAGAAATGAATAGAAAGAGCAAGTCCGTACATCTAAAATGCACTGGAATTAAATATACTCTAAAACAAAATTAACTAGCACACATATGTATATGTGTGTTACCTTGTACTGAATAACAATTAGCTAACTATTATAAGGACTTCACAGAAATAGCTATAATTTGTATTTCCTTGATTCTAGTGAATCAGACATTTCTGATATCAATTCTAAATGGGAAAGTTTTCTTGGAAGAACTCTGGATCTTAACAGAGAGAAGCTGACTGATTTATGTTCTAAGCACTCAGTTGGGGAAGGGCAGAATGAAGAATTAAGCAAAAGCATGAGGCCAGGCGCGGTGGCTCACACCTGTAATCCTAGCACTCTGGGAGGCCGAGGCGGGTGGATCGCTTGAGGTCAGGAGTTCGAGACCAGCCTCAGCAAGAGCGAGACCCCGTCTCTACTAAAAACAGAAAGAAATTATCTGGCCAACTAAGATATATATATATATAGAAAAAATTAGCCAGGCATGGTGGCGCATGCCTGTAGTCCCAGCTACTGGGGAGGCTGAGGCAGCAGGATCGTTTAAGCCCAGGAGTTTGAGGTTGCTGTGAGCTAGGCTGATGCCACGGCACTCACTCTAGCCAGGGCAACAAAGTGACACTCTGTCTCAAAAAAAAAAAAAAAAAAGGAAAAGCATGTACACTTCAAGACAAAAAGTATTTATCAAAAAAGACAAGTGACAGGAACTGGTTGAGAGACTCAGAAATATGATTCTGAAAATTCGTGTATAATGATGGGTGACTGTAAATGAAGACTGGAAAGAAGGGGGAATATTAAGGTAACCAGAAATTAGATAAAATTCCACTGAGGCTTTCCACAGTGAGAAGTCAAAAGATTAGTAATGGGTTCTAAAATCATGATTTTCCAAAAATAATAATTCTGGATTCAATCATGGAGTTAGAGTTGCAACTTTATACTTTTAAGAATGAACTGGCAAGCTCTATCGTATACTTAATAAAACAAAGCAACAATAATACACCTACATGTATACATGTGTTTGAGTGTGTATATGTGTATGTATGGTGTGTTTCCCCAGCCCCCAATTACCTGAAGTAAGACTAAACATACAAACTGTGGTTTGGGTTTCTAGTTTCCAACATTACAAGAATAGTTTCTGGGCCTAGTTGTCATTGCAATCACCTGTGGTCCTTATATTAATAAAATTACAGAGCTACTCCATCTCTGCTGATTCTGTTATTATTTTTGTGGCAGATGTGCATACTGTGTCCAATTAGTTTTTCGTCTGAATTATTAAATATTTACTAATAAAATTATTAATTTAACAATCATATTATTAAATACAACAAAATATTGAAAACCTGTGTAATGTAATATTAATATGATAGACTTTGAAGTAAAAGAGATTTTGATTTAAACCCTTACTTCAGCATTTACTAGCAGTGAAACCAGCAAGTTGCTCTTATTCTCTAAGTCTCAATTTTGAGGGATGATAACACTTTTTTCTGTTCTACCTGTTTCTGCCTGGTACAAAGTAAGTGCCCAGTAAATATTAGCAATTTTTAATCATATATGGCTGAATGACATATGGCTGAATATTTTATAGCATACATTTGAATTCATTCTATAGAATACATACATAAATGCACACACACACACACACACACACACAGTTTTAAATTCTGTAAAACCAAATACATGAATAGGGAGTAAGCTTATTTCTTCATGCACAAATTTTTCGTGCTATTTTACTTTGAAACCCTCCTTTAAAAATGGGTTCAAATGAATATAAAGTTAATTTTGCTCCAATAATCCTTATATAATAAAACTAATTTTATATGTGGCACCCTCTAAAGTATGCTTTGATAAATTGATTATTTCAAAGAATTCTCTTTGGAGATCCTTTAATTGATTTGTTTGAAATAAAAATGTCTATAAAACATATAATTACTAAAAAAGGAAATCAAATCGCATTGTAGTATATTTCTATTAATGCCAATGATTCCATTCAATGTAAGAATTAACCGTTCTGAGGCTGGCTCAGTGACTCACACTGCAACCATTAAGACTTAGGGGAATTGTCACCATGGTTGACTGTGGATGCCTGGACGTAATAAGAGAATACCTTCCCTCCACAGAGAAAGAGTGACTGAGTGGAGGACACCTTGAAACCTTCACGTGAAGGTTGTGTTGCTTTTCAATCCCAGTTGTGTCCATGTATTCTAGATAGTGAATCTATTGTGTTTCCAAACTTCTACAATTCTTAGGACAATAACAAGAAAGGGATAAGTAATTGTCTTTGTATCTAGCAATAATTGAATATCTAATTGAATATTTAAATTCAAATGATTTATAGTAGTGGTTCCCAACCTTTTTGACCAAGGACCGGTTTTGTGGAAGATAGTTTTTCCATGGAAGCGGAGGGTGTATTGTCCCCTCACCTCATATCAGCAGGCATTGGATTCTCATAGGGAGCACACAACCTGGATAGCACAGGTGAGCAGTTGGCAGTGGGGTTTGTGCTCCTATGAGGGTCTGATGCCACCAGAGATCTGATGGGGGAGACGGGTTCAGGAGGTGATGCCAGTGTTGGGGAGCAGCTGTGGGTGCAGGTGGGGCTTCACTGGCTCACCCCAGATCACCTCCTGCTGTGCACCTGGTTCCTGGGGTGCTGCAGACGGGTGCCCAGGGGTTGGAGACCACAGATTTAGAAGACAGTTTTGGTTAAAAAAGAACAAACAAACAAAAAAGACTTGATCTGTGTAAATCAAGTTATTTTCAAATAAAATAACAGTCTAATAATTTTAAAGTACTAAGATGTTAGTGATTTTACAGCTATCAGTATCATCTAAAAATTCAGATTTTAAGTGTTAAATGGAGACTGAGAACCTGGTATTTATTAGTGTGTTCCCGATAATATCTCCACTGGCAAAGTCCACGTAAGTATTGAATCACTCTTAGTTTCAAATGAAATTTAATGTCTTTTAGAAGTCTTAGGAGATAAAATTTTAAAGTCATTAATAATATCAAGTTTATCCTAAATATTAAGAATACCTTCAGATCTAGAGAATGAAATGTGCATGTAAAATGACATTAAGGGACAAACTAAATTTTGATTATCTTAATTTAAATCGTGAGTGGGGCAAAGGCAATATATGTAAACTAAACATTTGTGCCCCCATAATATTCTGAAATTTTAAAAAGCCATGTAAATAAAAAAATTAAAAAATATTTGTATAAAAAATAAATCTTTGTATGTTATAAACAAACATTCACATGCCCACACTAAGATAGTCATTATACATACACAAATGTGTGTGCATGTGTATGATTTTCACTAATTTAAGAAAAACAATTTCTAATAATGGGACTACACTGCATTTTACTAATAGTTGTTTTGTGGATGGGAAACAGGATGGACTTTGAAATCAAATAGATATTGATTTTAGTTTTGATTCTTTAGCTTACAACACGTGAGAGAGTAAACTTGGATATTTAAATTGCTATGGGCAATAAAATGACGTGCGTGATAAATTTTATTTCCTAATAACATTAAAAGAAATAGGAATCTTGAGGAAAACATTCATTTTAAGTATTTCTATTATATGTCCTCTTTATTTTTCATATGGTCTTGTTGATACACCTTTGAGAAGATAAATGTTTTATACGCAGCCCATGATAAGTACTTTCCCTTATGTAGAAGTCAAAAAAGGTGTCCAAGGAGTTTGTGTGTCTTTATGTTTGAAAGTTATTAATACTGATAGAATTTCTAGTGATTTACAAATCCCCTCAAAACACTTGTATTGAAAGGGTTTATGTAGAGTTAAACAATAGTGTTATGAATGTTAATTTTGTTATCTGTTACTTTTTTCACCATAACTTACTACTCTATGATAATTCCTTCTCAGATTTATATTCAAATGTTCTGAGTGCCATGAGATACCAATTCATTTTCTTTAGACATGTTTGTTTCCAGGTAACAAATTTATGTGAAACTGAATTGTATATGAATTCATAATATGTCAGAAGTTGGATAATTTAAATATTTTGCTATACTTACTCATGCACATGGCAGGTTGCTTTTTTTTCTGACTGTAAAATGTGGTCCTGATTTGACTCAAAAGTAATACTTTGCTGCATATTTTTATATTCTGTCATAACAGAAAAACAATGTTTAAAATAGTTTTTCAGGTATTTGTTTTGCTGTCTTCCTTCAGTAACATGATCAAAACAATGGAATGTTGAGGTTTGGAAAGGAAGATAGGGCACCCAGATTTTTTATTAAAAACATTAAAATGGGTGACTTTAAATCATTTATGAGAGATTATTTTTCCATGTCAGCATCAAAGCTGAATGCAAAGGAATTTTCTGTAAATTATAGTTTCTTTTAAATACTCATCTGGTAAGAGACCTACAGAATCAGTTTTCTAAGGAAGGCATTGGTGAATACACTTTATTTAGGTACATTTCACTTTTCGTCATCTTTTTGTCAGGCAATTAAGGTGTTTATATTATATGCACAATACTGAGCTATATTTTTGGAAGTAAAACGGAGGACCAAATAATCCCTAGAGCTCACTGGTTCTGCTAGGCTGGACTCCACTGGATGCCTAAACTGCTTGTGCAGTCCTGGCAAACAACCAGACACTTGAAGCTGAGAGTAATATTCCACTTGCTTAAAGCATTAACTTTGGTAAGGAGAGAGTAAAATGGATGATTCAAAGGAGAATTTCCTTCATCCTCTGTTTCTAAAAGGTGATTTTCTGTATCATTTCAAACTAGATTGGTAAACTGAAGAGTATATAAAACAACATTGTTTGAAGATACGTTTAGCCCAGTGGTTACTAGCATGGTACGGAATTTTTAAAAACAATTATAGACACTTAGAGCCTAGAATCAGAGATTTTATGTGTACCACAATTTTGCTTACATAGAAGATATTTCATTGCTTACTTGATTAAAGTTAGCCACTTTGAAGTTCATTACCTGTCATTGCTTAACAACAACGTTTTAGGCATCAGAAAATGGCCATTAATCAATAGATGAATAGCCAGTTGTTATGCAGCCATGTAATGAAATACTTCTAGAAGATTTGGCAGAGGGAATAGTTTAGGTTAGAAGTTTCCTAATGATGTTATATCATATCGTTCCCTTTAAACCTCAGGTTGACTGGACCAGGGATTGGGGTAGTTACCTGTTTTCAGGGAGCAGGATCAACGGGAGCTCCAAAAAAGCACAGATACCATAATTTTTTTAAATAATTGGGGGTAATATACATAATGTGTCTCTCCAATATTTCCAGGTCTTCTTCTGCATACTTGGGTATAGAGTTGCCAGATAATACACAAGACACTCAGTTACAGTATAGAAAACAATCCATATTTTAGTGAAAATTGAATTTTGGGAAAATTCCTAAACATTGCAGGGGGCACATTGATTTTAAAATTATTCATTTTATATGAAATTTGAATTTAAGCAGGAACCTTGTATTTTTATTTATGAAATATAATACTTATATTTGTCAGTGATTTCACTTCTCTTCTAACTTGAAGGTAGATGTCATTTGACACCATTTGGCCACTTCAATGTTTTCCACTTTTCAGGGAGAGACATTTGAAATACAATTGATTGCCTGAGATAGATCTGCTAGAGAACCCATCCCCTGACCCTGCATTCATGGCATCATAAGATGTTGTGGAGGGTAAATACTGAGCTACCACTTATATAACAGCTGCCCTGGAAAGTTTCCCAGTCTTCCTACAGAGTTTGAGTGGGTGAGAAGTGAGCCATTGTTTTTGTTTGTTTATTTGGTTTGTTTGTGTCTTAACACTGAAGTTTATGAGTTGCTTCTTAGCAGAGCATAACCTAGATTGTTCTGACTGATAAATTCTGGAAGAACTGAGGTTTTAGACAAATTTAGACAAAATTTCTGTTGTCATTAAAATTCATTTGATTTTAGTGATCCTGAATGTAAAATAACAGTTTTAATGGTGTTTGTGTGTGTGCATGTCTGTGCACATGCATATACCTGCCCATTTTTTTGCCATAATTACTTTGGCCTGAGTTGGGATTTTTCCCATTTAGTATAATAGAGAGAAAAATAGGCAAAATCTACTGGAGCTTCTGAGATATGGTAGAAAAAGTGATTCTTTAAAAAATTCTTTCTTATAATGTCATTTGAATTAATTCAGTAGAAACTGGGCATTGAGAAAAGGAAGAATTATGGCCTAGTTACTTTAGGATAGAGGAGTGACTGAAAATGGGTCCTGAAAATGAAGGCTGAATCTTAGAAAAGAGTGAAAAGTATTTCAAGGAGGGTATTCTGATCCAGTCTCAGATGAGCCACTATTATTTAGCAAACCTATTTCGTTTCTCCTATTTTGATCACTGGCCATTTCTAACGACTATCTGAACCTTCAGTGAGTTGTCATCTTTTTGCTAATGGAGGGTCTTGCCTCGATGTTGACGACTACTGACTGATCAGGGTGGGGTCTGCTGAAGAGTGGGGTGGCTATGGCAATTTCTTATAATAAATGACAATGAAATTTTCCATACATTGACTCATCCTTTCATGAAAGCATTCCCTGTAGCATGTGATGCTATTTGATAGCATTTTACCCACAGTAGAAGTTCTTTCAAAATTAGAGTCAATTCTCTCAAACTCTGCTGCTGCTTTATCAACTAAGTTAATGGAATATTCTAAATCCTTTGTTATCATTTCAGTAATATTCACAGCATCTTCACCAAGAGTAGATTCTATCTTAACAAACCACTTTCTTTGTTCATTCCTAAGAAGCAACTCTTCCTCTGTTTAAGTTTTATCATGAGACTGCAGCTCCACTTATAATTCTAGTTCTCTTGCTACATCTGTAATTAATTAATCCACTGAAGTGTTGAACACCTAAAAGCCACCCATGAGAGTTGGAATTAGCTTTTTCCAAACTCCAGTCAATATTAATATTTTGACTTGATCTTATGAATCACAAATGTTCTTAATGGCATTTTTCCTTTGCCCAGGTCCGTCAGAGAAATCATTATCTATGACAGCTATAGCCTTTATAAGATGCATTTCTTAAATAATAAGCCTTGAAAGTCAAAAATACTTCTCAATCAATGCCCTGCAGAATGGATGTTATGTTAGCAGTCAGGAAAACAACATTAATCTTCTTACACATCTCCATTTGAGCTCTTGGGTGACCAAATGCATTGTGAGTAATATTTTGAAAAGGATCTTTTTTACCTAGCAGTAGGTCTCAAAAGTGGGCTTAAAATTTTCAAATATTTGCAAACCATTCTGTAAATGGATGTGCTGTCATCCAGGCTTTGTTATTCCTTTTACAGAGCACAAGCAGAAAGGCCCTAGGATTTTTGGAATAGGAAATGAGCATTGGTTTATACTTAAAGTCACGAGCTGCATTAGCCCCTCTCAAGGTCAGCCTGTCCTTTGAAGCTTTGAAACCAGGTGTTGACTTCCATCTAGCTATGAAAGTCCTAGAGGGCATCTTCTTCTAGTAAAAGGCTGTTTTGTCTCCATCAAAAATCTGTTGTTGGCTGGATGTGGTGGCTCACGCCTGTAATCCTAGCACTCTGGGAGGCCAAGGCGGGCAGATTGTTTGAGCTCAGGAGTTCGAGACCAGCCTGAGCAAGAGTGAGACCCCGTCTCTACTAAAAATAGAAAGAAATTATATGGACAGCTAAAATATATACAGAAAAATTAGCCAGGCATGGTGGCACATGCCTGTAGTCCCAGCTACTTCGGAGGCTGAGGCAAAAGGATTGCTTGAGCCCAGGAGTTTGAGGTTGCTGTGAGCTAGGCTGATGCCATGGCACTCTAGCCCAGGCACCAGAGTGAGACTCTTGTCTAAAAAAAAAAAAAAAAGAAGAAAAAAAAATCTGCTGTTTAGACTAGCCACCTTCATCAATTATCTTAGCCATATCTAGATAACTTGCAGCTTCTGTATCAGCACTTACTGCTTCTCCTCGCATTTTATGTTAGGAAGTGCCTTATTTTCTTAAACATCTTTAACCAATATCTGCTAGCTTCAAAATTTTCTTGTGCAGCTTCTTCACCTCTCTCAACCTTCATAAAATTGAAGGGAGTTAGGATCTTTCTCTGAATCAGGCTTTGGCTTAAGGTAATCTTGTTGCTGGTTTGATCTTCTACAAAGGAAACTATTAATAAACTGTCTCCATATTGACAATAAGGCTGTTTTGGTTTCTTATCATCCCTGTATTCACTGGAGTAGAACATTTACTTTTCTTCAAGAACTTTTCCCTTGCATTCACGACTTGGCTAACTGGTGTAAGAGGCCTAGCTTTCAGCTTATCTCAGCTTTTGACACGTCTTCCTCACTCAGCCTAAACATTTCTAGCTTTTGATTTAAAGTGAAAGATGTATAACTCTTCCTTTTACTTCCACACTTAGAAGCCATTGTGGAGTTATTAATTGATTTAACTTTAATGTTGTGGTGTCTCAGGGAGTAAAGAGATCTGAGGAGAGATTGGGGAATGGCTGGTCAGGGGAACAGTCAGAACATATACAACATTTATTGATTAAGTTCACCATCTTATATGGGCATGGTTCATGATGCCCTCACCCCAAATTACAATAGTAACATCAAAGATTGCCAACCACAAGTCACCATAACAGATAGATAATAACAACAAAGTTTTAAATATTGTGAGAATTACCAAAATGTGACACATACACATGAAGTGAACACATGTTGGAAAAATGACACCAAGAGACTTGCTTAAAGAAAGGTTGCCACAAACTTTCAATTTGTAAAAAAAAATGCAGTATTTGTAAACAACATAAAGCAAAGCACAATAAAACAAGTTTTACAGGTATGTTTAACTAAATGTCTATGTGTCAAAATAATAATGAAAAATGGGAATAGAAAATAAAGAGAAAAATAAAATGTGAGTAACATATTGAGATAATTTTGCTCATCAAGACTCCTTTTTTTTTAATCCTGTCTGAATATCTCTGATCTGAGAAGGAGTATAGTACATTCAAAAAACATTAGTTTAGGAATCAGAAAACCTGTTTTAAGTTTATGATTTCATCTGATTATTCAACTGTAAAATGAGGTTACCATCTTTATTGTAACTAAGTTTAAATATTCCATGGACTTTCAATATTTACAGTATTATTCCCAATCAATTGAAATGTAATTTAATTTTTTGAGAATGTGTTTTCTTTTTCAAGATTATAGAAATACATAAATTATTTGTCTGGTCATCCAAACAGATACAGAAAGAAAATATAATACTAAATATCACATTTACTGGCCTCCAGTCCAGCCTTGGTCTTACCTGAAAGACTACTTAAATGATTATGTTAATAATATTCAAAGTTTTATGTTCCTAATTGGTTTAATGGTTCCTAAGTAGGAGATAGGTCTGAAGTGCTTTAACTGACCTTTTTATTAAGAATTCTATTTGCCAATATTTTAGCCAGATTTTGCTGTTGCCGTTGTCTGCCTAGGTCTTTTGGTGTTCTGCCAGCTAATAGTTAATGAGAATCAGCTCACTAATAATTTGAACTCTTAGGCCATTGTGACAGTACTAGCATCCTTATCAATCCAGACGACTTATTAATGTTTCCAAGGACATCCGTTGCTTTATCACATAAGAAACATTCTAGTTCATATGCATGGCTTTTAATTAGCCAAACTAGCAGACATGGATTACAAGCTAAGCACATTATATCACTTTGATTAAGGACGTTGTGATGTCTAACTTGTGTATTGATCAATATAAAAAATAAAATTGCAATATCTTGGCTAGTAAAAATGAGGCACATCCTGAAATTTCTGTACTCTTCTTGTTATTCAAAACTCATCGGGAAAACTTGTAAATTGCAGTAAGATCTAATCATCCTGTACTTACTGGTCAACCCATAAAGAAACAAACAGAATGATTTTTGCTTTCGAATACCAACAACCTGGTGTCTGTGACCATTCTTTCAATATTTTGCCTAAATGCTATAAATATCCAAAGAACTTAGGATAGCTTTCTATTTTCTGGCATCGCATTATTGCACATTTTATCATGTGGGCAATAGGTGAAAACAATGCTAAAATTTTGTTCAGTATTTATTCTACTCCCAAGAAGGAAACTTCTCTGACATAAAAGCAACTTCAGTCTGAAACTTAATGGATTCTTTTCATTTTGGAATTGTGCTTTAATTTTTTTTATTAGTTTTGACCATGTTTTCATCATTTCTTAAAAAAAGAATATCCACTGGGATTGCAAAGTATCAGACTGCATTATAACAAAGGCCTACTTTTAAGAAGGCCCCATTAGTATTTTTAGTAACAAAACCTTTTTATTATGGTTCAAACTAGTCTGATTTCTACTAAATTGTGTTTCATAGTTCCAGTGATGGAAATAAAATGAAAAGTTGCAACATTATGATACAAATCCAAACTTTTGACATTGAGTAGCACTTGGAAACATTACGCATCTGAAAAAAAGGTAATAAAACATTCTTAATTAGACTTAGATTGCAACTTCTAATCTAAGAAAATAATATGTTTTCTTTAAAAATCCACATGTGCTTAGTATCCCTCTGTAATGACATTAAGGATTGATAATTCCTTTTTTCTATACAGATTTATTGGTAATTTTATTAATGTAGTTGGATTTATGAGGATTATGTACCTAAAATCACCCTTTTAAATCACCCTTTAAAAAAAAAAACTCAGTTCTCTTGAATTTTGCATAATTCATCTCCTTCTTAATATATAAATATTTTCTTTTTTCTTCCAGAAAGAATTGAATATTCCTTTTTTATTCTCATTTAATGAACACTTATGAATATTCAATTATGCTGATTCTATTTTTTATCTTTGCTTCTTTGCCTAGAACTTGTTTAAAATTAGCAATTCCTTGGTAACTGCCTGAAAACACTAATCATTTTCATTGGGTTTATTTTAGTAGACACACTAAAGTAGACTACTTTAAAATATCTCTTCTTTACAGAGTAAAAAGAGATTATGTCTAGTCTTGGAAACAATAATTTTATATTTGCCAAATAACATATAGAAAATTTAAATAGAGAAAAACTGCATAGAAGAAAAATATTACCCAGAAACTCAATACCCAAGGATTAAAATGTTTTATCTTGTTTATGCATTCCTGTCTAGTATATTACATACATTTGGAAAATAATATGATTCTCTATGAGTTAATTGCTAAGGACAGTGTTGTTTGGTCTTTATATTAATTAAACTCTTATTAATATTTAATGTTCTGGATGACACCTCTTTATTTGGTCTCAATGGGATCACATTTTCTGGAACTTCATCCAGATATTGTAGATATTTCTATCTGTCTCCTATGAATGACCAACACTCTCTATAGGATACTTTAATGTAAGATTTTCCCAGAGCTAGAATCTTGACATTATTCTCCCTCAAAAATCTCTGCCATTTCCATGGCTTCAGTCACAATCTATATGCCCACAATTCTCCATTTATATATCTAACCCAAATTTCTTTTCATATACCAGTAACATTAAAATCCCTTATGGCCAACTTTATTAATTATCAAGGATTTTTGTTTTGTTTTTCACCTTTTTTTTTTTTTTTACCATCACTCACTTTTTCTTTTTTTATGTGAAATGTTGGTCACTTCATCCCTTCATTTAGCTAACATATGCCCCTACATCAAGTCTGAGCATTGAGGTCACTTTTTCAGAGATAACTTCCCTTGTTTTTTAATTTCTGCCTGGCCCATTACCTCTTTTTCTCCCTATACTCTAACTTAGTTTAAGAACCTACGTTATATGATTTCATAGTATAAGATACATTTACATCTTTATACAAGACTATGAACTCAACAAAGGCTGAGAATGTGTTTGACTTATTAACCTTGGTGTCTACAGAACCTAGTACAGTGTATAACATTTCCTATTCTCAATATTTTACAATTTTGATTTATTTTAAGGTAAATTTGCATAATGAAAACAAGAAAAAACCCTAAAAGAGGTAGGGCAGCAATTATTATAATATTATTGTTGGAACATAGTTTAGTAGAAATGGAATTGAGTTATCAAACATATTATAAATTTGAATTCTAATTTTTTTCTTATTTTAATGAAATATTATTTTGACCTTTAGAAAATGAAAGCTGTTTACCAGGAATATCTTTCTCAATTAATATGATTGTGGCCAAGTTACATATTTAAATACATTTTAACATTTATTAATATAATAGTTGAAATCTCTATGTGTATCCCGCAAATTTATTCTTTAATGGCCCCAAATTTTATTGTGTTCATAAGTGAAAGTGGTACAAGATGAAGTAAATGCATTTTTGCTGATTAATTGCTATCATTCTCTTTGTATAACAGAGTTAAAAATAGCGATAATGTCTAAATTAGTATTTATTTGGCCTGCCAAAATGCCAATTTTGACTTTTTGTTGCAAATTTCTTTCCTTTATCACTGATATATGAAATCAATAACTCTGAGAATATCTTACACAATCTGTTCAACAGAACCCTCAAGTAGTTCAACCAATATTTAGTGTCTCCATTAATTCCACCAAATATTAATAAGAATTATTTTTTCTAAATAAAGTACAGAAGTTACACCTCATCCCAAACTTTGTCAAAAAGCCAATGAATATCTAATATTTTAAAAGTGAATGTTTCAGCATACTATATATTTGTCTTTATATCTGATTCAAAATAGATTAAAATCCATGAACTGAAACTAAAATTGTTTTAGGTGCCTTTATCTGACAGGCATCAATTGTGATGGTAATAAGCCTACAATTTAAGCTAATGCAGGAAGAGAAAAAAGTTTCAATTCCATCAGTCACTTAGGAAAATAACTTTCTATGAAGTAACATTTTTGGCTATTTTTGCTTAAAGTGAAACTCCTCTGGAATCTATATACGTTAAAACAAAAGTAACATCCTCATTTTCGCTGTTCTCCTTCCATTTGAAATCCTGCTGTTGCTATCCAATTTGTTCACTTTTTTTTTCTTTCCCCCCTGTGGATAGTTCTGAAATACCACATTTTGCCACTTAGTTTATGTGAGAGATACATGGAGCCACTTAGGATGACTTATTTGTAAATGACTTGATCTAATTCCATTACTTTACCATTTGTCATTGTGTTTATAGTTTAAATCGCTGAAGCAAGTTAAATAATTAAATACACAGAAATTTATCACATCATTAGAAATAATGATAAAAATCAAGTAAAACGAGGCATATTTTTCCCATATATTATGTTAAACAAACCAATCACTCTTTGTAAATGGACTTTGGATTTTGTGAAGCATAAAAACAGTGAACATTTATATTGATAGGGGAAGAAAATCAGGAAAATTAAATTATGGATAAATGCATAAATATAATAAAATTCTGGTACCCATTATGTGAGATATATCTTCTTTTCCTATGTCTTCTTTTTAAAACCTTGATAATTTCAACTTTCTAAGTTATCTTTTTAAAAAAGTGATGTAGTTAACTATCTTTTCTAAAGATACATAAAACTTAATTTTGCAGTTTTATGCTATATTACTCCTTATATTTGATGCAACTTAAAACCAAGAAACATATATCACTCCATGTCATCCAGTGCTATATAGTTGGCAATCAACTTAATATTGTGTGAAATTTAGTAATTTGTGTTTTCAGAGGATTAATTTTCTTAGTTCCTGATTTACTTTTGAACTGCTTTTTATTTTGCAACATCATGCCAGTTTGAGATGTATTCCAAGTTCTGTCAATGTAAAATTGTGCATATAGAACTTCCATAATAATATATAAATCAAAGACTGAATTTTTCCATTTTTATTTTCTATATACAGAGAAAAATTACTATCTACTTCATCTAGAATATAAAGTACACTGAACTAGGCAATTTGAACTCACTGAAGGAAGTACAACAGTAATGCAACAAGGATTTTTAACTTTCACATATTTGGTACTGAAACTAATATCACTGAGTTGAAAGAAGGAAGAATTAATTTTGTCTGAAATTGTCATTGAATGACTTGTAGAGTGGAGGAGGGAATTTTAGGCAGAAAATCAAGGAAACTCCAGGAAGGGAGAAGGAAGTGGACTCAGGGTAGAAGATATGCCCAGTGAAAACCTGGGACGTAAAGACCAGACTGTTGTAAAACTGTTCTCTAAGAGAAAATGGAAGAAAAATTGAGTGCTTGTTTCTCATCAGCCACTAAAAATTGTTGAGGTTTGTAAAATACTTAACATCAATATGAAAGACTGATAGAAGATATGTCTAAGAGATGTTAAGAAGATGAAGAAGAAAAAATTGTGTGGTTATTTCAGTCATCCCTTGTGCATTTGTGATTAAAGCCAGGTTTGAAGTGATGTCAATGGAACAAGAACTAATTATTGGGAGACATAGAACAATTAAAATATTGGCATGACATCATGACAGATTTGTGTGAGACTAAAAGGAAGACCCGAACATGAATCTAGGTCCTATGTATGTCACCGGTAGAATTATGACTACCTGAAATAAATGACACATACAAGAAGGTGAATTTTAAGGAAGAAAATAAGAGTTCAGTTAATAGATATATTAAGTTTATGATAATACTATACACACAAAGTCCTTAGAATTTCTGATCTAGTACATTATTTGGATATAAACAATATACCTGTATTCACTAGTCATTGTTAGCCCTTCTAATAAACATAATAGAAATATAAATTACTACTTAAAAAGCAGTGGATTCACTTCTGAATTTGGAGATGGTGGGCAGTGGTAGACAGATTCTTTTGAATAGAAAAACATACAATTAACTTATTGTATTACACTAAATTGTGATGAATGATAGATTAAAAGGCATTTGTTGTTTGAGGGATGCGATTTTTGAGAACAAAGTAAAAAACTGTTAGAGAAGGAGAGGTGCTTCAACAGTCAGTCCACAGAGAAATTTTCTGCCACAAAGTGGAGAAATAACTCATATTAAATGTCTAATATTCAATTTTAATTGGTTTCCTTTTATATATTTTTCCTAGAACTACTAGCCTAGCTTTGTTAAATTCTGTCAGATATTGAGCCTTCCCACACTAGATTATAATCCTTCCAGAGCCTGTCAGTGAAAGAAATAGGAAAGATATTTTCAAAATTACTAATAAAAGATATGCAGAGAAATAGTCATAAGTACTAGGAAAGATCTTCTTGTTTGTTTCTCTTTCCCTAAGTTTACTTCTAAATAAGAAACTGCATAGGGAATGTAGTCCTGCTATAAAGGAACTTCTGCGGCCAAAAAAATTTATATTCATATATTCCTGATATCCTACTGCTCAAGATGGTAATTTTCTCTTATATTCAAGCTATATGACCTGATGTCATCCAATGCATGTATTTTATAAATTCATATGTAAGGCTTACTTTGAGCCAGACCCTGCTAGAAGCACTTTCCAAATAAGGCATTTAAATTTCCTAGCAACACTATGTGATAAGTTCTACCATTATCACTACTTTCAGTTTAGGATATGAAAGAGAGGAAGGTACAGAAACCTTTCTGAGTCACACAGCTAATCAGAGGTAAAGGCTACATCTGAATGTGTCCTCTTAACCACTACACCATGATGTCTCTATGCCTGTAGGAATTAAAGTGTTCCCATTGTCAAAGGGAAGGCACCCTGAACACTTCTTTGCCTACTTTGAAAAAGAGTGCAAAAGAAATTTCAACAGAGTTGAAATCAGGGTCCATTCTATTGAGGACTTCCATGTTTTTCGTGCAGAAGTACAATCCACATATTGTGAGAACTGGATTTGGGTTACTTTCATTGAAATAAGGCTAAGCAGGCATGGATGACAAACTCAGCCCTTGTTCATTGCTATGAAATATTTTCCCTAAAATTTATTATATCCAACAACTTTAAGTTTGTGATGTTTTAAATTTTAAAGAAAAGTTACAGTGTAGTCTTGAAAGTGAAGTGCTGTTGTGGAGGAGTCAAGTAGATAAAACAACATGATCAAAACTTTATGGAAGCTGAAATTTAAAGTGAGAGATAAATTCAGCCATCTCAATAAATCTTAGGACTCTTCAAGAAAATGAGAAAGGTTTTAGATTCTCTTAGCTTTGATCCTGAAAGAAAAAGAAAGAGGATAGTTATATGCAGCCAATGGCAGAAGAGACAGAAGTGAAACACATTCTAAACTCCTTTCCTAAAAGATTTCCTGCAGATTGGGACTGAGCTGGACAGTAAAGACTTTTAATTGGAAAATAAATCAATGTTTAAACATTGTCAGGATCAAATTATTTTATTGCCCAAAGATGAAATTTTTTGTTAAGAATTGACAGTGACAACAGAAAATGAGAGATATTTGTAGGTTTGCAATGAAGAGTGGGGAGAGAGGATACAACAGAAATATTGTAAAAACAACAGTGGCAAAATAGTAACAGTAATAATAATAATAATTTGTTTCTTTGTTTTAAATTTATTAACCAAGCTAGTTGCATTCATTTTCCTCAGTTTTCTATAATGCAAGTTGAGCGTTCCTAGAAAAGGTACTAGGTAATGTCAAAGAATTGCTGAAGGACCACACCATTGTCATGTATTTTCTGATCCTTGACGTGGTATTCCTAACACTATCTTTGCCTCCCAAATATGATTATGCCGTAAATGGGGACATCTCATTTTCTCTGTAAGGCTTCAATCATATGTAATTGCCTGTTAAAGTTTATCATAAAGAGTAATGATAGGACTGGTCTAAGTTCTGCATGCATTCTTTCATATGAGAAAAACTCCTCTACCTTTTCCATGGCTAATGTTGGTCTTATGTCAACACTAAGGGTAGTGCTCAGTGTGCTTCAACCACGTGGAGTTTGGGTAACATTATGAATAATTGGGAAGATCTTTTAGAGTACTTATAAGTGATAGCATAAATCTGTTGATTGTCTTTTCCATTTCCATTTATCTGCTAAAGAAATAAAAATAAATCCATTTTTAAAAATTCAGTATGCTAAGATTGCAATTAGATATGCATTTACACCAACCTCCACTTTCTGATCGGAAAAGAAAAACAGTAAATAATGATGTACTTTGTACCTGGAGACATGAAATTTTTCAAAATATTATTCTGATAAACAATCTATTATTCTACTCTGTCTTAAATACTGACAGAGCAACTCCTATGATATCTATTGACCCATTTTATTAACATATCCAATTATTGCTGAATTAATAAGGCATAATGTTCAATTTTGAAAAGAAGAAAATTCTTTGACAACCCTCAAATTAGAACTCAGAAAATTAATTCAGTAAAATATTACATATGTGTATCCATTCTAATCCATTTGGTGGGGAGATAGGGGAGAGAGAGAGACAGGCAGAGACAGAGACAGAAACAGAGAGCTTTATTTTAAGGAATTCGCACATTGGCTCATGTTATTACTGAGGTTGGGAAGTCCAAAATCTGCAGGGTAGGCTGGCCGACTGGAGAATCAGGGAATAGCCAGTGTTGCAGTTCAAGTCCAAAGATTGTCTGCTGCAGAATTCCCTCTTCTGGGAGGTCAGTCTTTTTCTATTCAGGCCTTAAACAAATTAGATAAGGCCCACCCACATTATGGAGGTTTAATCTGCTTTAATCAAAGTCACCTGATTGATTGTAGTTGTTAATCACATCTAAAAATTACCTTTACAGTAACAGTATTATTAATAAATAGATCTGTGTTTGGCCAAACTACTGGGTACCATAGTCTGGTCAAATTGACACGTAAATGTAAACGTCACACTATCTTAGGCCAATTGGCTACTGGCCAACTTAGGAGCTGACTATAAACACCCGGTGAACCTAGCTGAGCTCAAAATCACCACCCACCTGAACCCAGCTCACATTGCCAGCCCATATGTTTGAGTAGTGTACTAAGCTACTAACTTTCAGGTTTTTCTTTCTCTTTTTGTGAGTAAAAGCTAACTGGTTCTCAAATAAAGAATAGATATAAATTTATATTGTTCTAAATTGACCTACAAAGTTAAGATACTTCCAGTCCAGTAAAATAAAGTGTTTCTTTTTATAAAAAAACATTAAGCAGACTGTAGCATTCAGATTGGAAAGTATTCACATAAAAGCAAAGAAATTATGACAAAACAAGATTAATGGATATTAAAACATATTATAAAATATGGTAATTAAAATATAGTAATAAATTTTGTTCTGAATAATAAAAAATTCAATTAAAATAACAGGAAAAAATCAAAAATAGTACTAAATGCTCGTGAATTTCATGATATGATAAAAATTCAAGAGAAAAGATGAGTCATTCAACAAAGAGAGTTTGGATACCTGGCAAAAAAAAAAAAAAAAACACGGGTAAGTTGGGTAGGTGGAGAAAAGGCTGGATTCCTGTTTCCCAATACCAGAATACATTATAGATAAAAATAGAAATACAAAAGAGTAAAAATATAAATGAATGTATAAGTTTGTCAGAAGAAACTTAAAAAATACTTGAATAGTTTTATTATGTATTAGGATTTATTAAGTAAAGTAATATAGAAATTAAAATGGGAAAAATTAATTATGAATAAATTAAAATTTATTTTATTTTATTTCAGAATATTACAGAGGTACAAACATTTTGGTTACCTGAATTATTTTTATACAGATTGAGTCAAAATTATAAGTGTGTCCATCACCCAGATAGTGTGCGTTGTAACTGTTAGGTGTGAATTCACCCATACCTTCCTCCTCCCTCCCATCTGTTTGATTTCTGCTAAATTTTAATACCATATGTGGACAGAAATGTTGATCTATTAGTTCCAATTTAGTATTGAGTTAATGTGGTTTTTGTTTTTCCATTCTTCTGATACTTCATATAGAAGGATGGTCTCCAGTTCCATC
The DNA here is from genome assembly GCF_020740605.2 of Lemur catta. Classification (NCBI taxonomy): domain Eukaryota; kingdom Metazoa; phylum Chordata; class Mammalia; order Primates; family Lemuridae; genus Lemur; species Lemur catta. The sequence goes on along the minus strand of NC_059139.1, from coordinate 55,945,837 downwards.
CAGGTTGTTACAACAGACATTAGTTCACCATTTTTTGTTATGTGTGAGTAATACACCATGCTATACATATACCACATTTTTTAATTCACTCATGTATTGATGGGCACTTGGGTTGTTTCCACATCTTTGTAATTGCAAATTGTTCTGCTATAAACATTTCAGTGTTTATAGACAAATGGTAATGTCTTTTTTATAAAATGCCTTTTTTTTCCCCTTGGGTATATACCCAGTAGTGGGATTGCTGGATCAAATGGTAGGTCTATTTTCAGTTCTTTGAGGTGTCTTTTTACTACTTTTCATGGAGGTTATACTACTTTGCAGTCCCACCAACAGTGTACAAGTGTTCCTGTCTCTCCTCATGCGTGCCAGCATCTGCTGTTTTGGGACTTTTTGATAAAAGCCATTCTCACTGGAGTTAGATAATATCTCCTTGTGGTTTTGATTTGCTTTTCCCTAATGATTAGAGATGTTAAACACTTTTTCATAAGCTTATTGGCCATTAGTCTTCTTTTGAAAAGCTTCTGTCCATTTGTTTGTCTACTTTAATGGGGTTGTTTGATGTTATCTTGCTGATTTGCTTAAGTTCTTTGTAGATTCTGGGTATTAGCCTTCTCTCAGGTATATAGCAGGCAAATATTTTCTCCCATTATGTAGGTTGGCTGTTGGCTCTATTGATTGTCTCCCTGTGCAGAAACTTTTTGATTTAATCAGGTCCCATTTATTTATTTTTGTTGTTGCTGTTACTGTCTTGGGGGTTTTCTTCATAAATTCTTTGCCTAGGCCGAGATCTATAAGAGTTTTTCCAATCTCTGCTTCTAGAATTCTTATAGTTTCATGACTTAGGTTTAAGTCTTATTATCCATTGTGAATTAATTTTTGTGGGTGGTGAGGGTGTGGATCCTGTTTCAGTCTTCTACATGTGGCTATCCAATTTTCCCAGCACCATTTATTAAATAGGGATTATTTTCCCCATTGTATGTTTTTGTCTGCTTTGTCAAAGATCAGATGGCAATATAATGATGGTTTTATATCTGGGCTCTCTGTTCTGATCCATTGGTCTATGTCTATGTTCTTGTGCCAGTACCATGTTGTTTTGGTTACTATAGCCTTATAGTATAGCTTGAAGTCTGGTAAAGTGATCTGTCCCAATTTGTTCTTTTTGCTTATGGTTGCTTTGGCTATTTGGGGTCTTTTCTGGTTCCACAGGAAGCGTAGAATTATTTTTTTTTGATCTGCAAAAAATGATGTTGATGCTTTAATGGCAATTGCTTTGAATCTGTAAATCATTTTGGGTAGTATAGACATTTTAACAATGTTGACTCTGCCAATCCATAAACATGCTATGTTTTTCCATTTGTTTACATCATCTGCAATTTCCTTCCTCAGTGTTTTATATTTCTCCCTGGGGAGGTCTTTCACCTCTTTGGTTAAATACATTTCTAGGTATTTTATTTCCTTTGTTGGTATTGTGAATGGTATTCAGTCTTTGATTTGATCCTCAGCTGGACTGTTGTTGGTATATAGGAATGCTACTGATTTGTGTACATTGATTTTGTAGCCTGAGACTTTGCTGAATTTATTTATCAATTCCAGGAGTCTTTGTCAGTCTTTGGGGTTTTCTAGATATAAGATCATATCATCAGCAAAAAGCAATAGTTTGGCCTCTTCTTTCTTCATTTGGATACCCTTGATTTCCTTCTGTTGCCTGGCTAGGACTTTGAGCACTGCATTAACACAAGTGGTGACAGTAGGCAACCTTGTCTGGTTCCAGTTCTAAGCAAAAATGCTTTCAATTTTTTCCCATTCAGTATGATGTTGGGTGTGAGTTTGTCATATATACCTTTTATAATATGGAGATATGTTCCATCTATACCTATTTTCTTAAGAGTTCTTATCATAAAAGGGTGCTGAATTTTGTCAAATGCTTTTAGTGCATCTATTGAGAGGATTAATTAAACTTTGTATTTGAAAAATCTATGATCATAGTCGGAATATGACTAACATACTAGGAAGCCATAATTGAAATATAATGATTGTTTTATTAATATATTAAAAAAAATTGTTTTTAATTGATAAAAAATAAAGAGACATGAATTGACAATTTTCACAGGAGAAAGGCAAATTACCTTTAATATTTCACATGTATAAGTCAACACATATATGAATAACAATTAAAATATGTTGACATTAAAGCGTAACAAAGGTTAAAAAGTTGCATCGTGTATAGTATGGAAGGCAAGTGAGGAGATATAAAGAGTCGTAATCTTTTGTTGGGATTGCAAATTGATATGGTCTCTTTAGAGTTATTCAAAAAATGGGATAGATCTCTATATGTAGTGTCAATTTCCAAAATGGAGATATAGGTGAGTCTGTATGGGATAATGACATTCATATGAGAATAAACTTCAGATAGATAAATTTTAGTTGGCAGATAAGAGTGGAATAGACACATATGCAATATGATGTCATCTATCCGTGTATCCACCTCTATCTATCTATCTACTTAAGACCTAAGACTAATAAACTATAAAAACAGTATTACAGATTTCAGTTCACAACCATTTGAAGAGTATTTAAGAGAATACTTTAAAAAGGCAGTTTTCTGGAGGGAGTTACACTTTAAATGCAGTGACCTGTAAAGAAATTTCTTCTTTTTAAACTTTGCCTGCTTCAAAAGGTTCATTGATTGTGAGGCTGGAAGTGTAAAATTTTGTGTTTATTTTATTTATTACCTTCCTTAAAGGTCTAAAGGGAAAAGAAACACCCTGAGCTATCTATTATCCTTTTGTTCTATGTATCACATAGATTAACAGGAAGGAAGAGGAAATTAAGTGAAGAACTTATGTTAACAAGGTAAAGATCATTTAGTTAGTACTTTGTGTGCTGCTTATTTGTAGGATATTAACTTCCATAAACCATTCAGCTGTATAAATGGCCATTAGATTATCTATCAGAACCCCAGTATAAGTGAAATGCACATTCAAATTAGAACAATACTGCAACAGTTTATAAAAGACCTATGTAAACATGTGGGAGAGTATAACAATACTAAAAGAGAGAATACAAACCACTGCAGAGAGTAATTGAAACCTGAAAATCATCTGTGGAAAGGGCTGCCATAAAATGACTATAACCTTTGGGTGAGGAACAGTGTCAGCCTGGTGACTTTGCAAAGATACAGGTAATGGAATAAATATGCTGACCTCACCCTCTAATCTCCTGTCTGTTGGTCAAACTCTCTGGGAATCCAGAGGCCAAAAGGTATAAATTTCTTAAGTGATATAAACCAGAGAAGTCAGCCTCCTGGGATAAAAAGCAGAGTAGAGCAGAGCAGAGAGTAAACCTGGAGGGGAAACAGGCGATATATGACATTCAACCAATAAATATTAAGTATGAATTATACAGAGGGCATTCTGTTAGGTTCCGGAAAAAAATGAACAAGACAATGTTCAATTTTTCAAAGAAGAAAGGGTTGTTACAGAGACTTTAAAAGTGATTAAATATCAAAGAGAAGTGGGAGGAGCTAAAAATAACACACATCATTCCTTTCACATTCACATACAATACTAGTTTGTTTTTAGACATTCAATTATTTATAAACTTTAGTTGGAGATCATTAAATCTTGTATTTTCTTATTTCTCATATTTGCCCATTAAATTTTTTGATTTTATTACCATATAAAATATTCTGTGTTGTTTCAGTTTCTGCCTAATCATTATATCATATTTGAGCAGCAGGGACATGCAAATTTCTATATTTGATTAAACTCCAGTATTTTGGCAATAAATCATCCTTATTCCATTTCCATGAATCCATAACACAAAGTCACTCTCTCTGTGATTGTTTTAAAACTCTCTATTCCTCTCCTTCACTTTCAGTCTGAATGTAAATCTCACCTTTAATCTCTTTCTTAATCTCTCTTTCTCTCTCACACACACACCTACACATACCCACACACACCCACACACACAGACACATATATTTGGAACTCAGATTACAAAAAATTTTAAAAATGAAAAGGTGCAGGTCTTACATGTTTATAAAATTAGATATAACTTTTTCAAGCCTTTAGGAACATCAAGAATTTTAAATTTAGAGACAGTAGAGAAAGGAGGCAGAAAGACAAATAAAATATACAATAAATAATTTTTCATTTGGGAAAATCACTTGGGAATTTGGTGACTATCAAATTCAATACTCATCCAGTTTAGAAAGACTCCATACGGTACAGCTAACAGACACAGATTTTTCAGAAGTTTCTCAGCAATGGGGAATATAGAATTTTCTAAAGCAAACTTTTTTGTTTAATTCTCTTGGATATTTCCAACATTTAAAAAATGATTCTTTATCATTCCAGAATTAATTGTGTTTATACACACCAACAATGAAAAATCAAAAAAAGGAAATCAATTCCATTCACAACAGCCTATAAAAAAATAAAATATCTAGGAATAAATTTAACCAAAGAGATAAGAAATGACAAAAACTACAAAATATGGCTAAACAAATTAAAAAATCTAAAGCAATGTAAGGATAACCTATGTTGGTGATTAGAAAGACACTATTCTTAATATGTTAAGATTGTTAAAATCTACCAACTCAATGCAATCTCTATCAAAATTTCAACAGCTGTTTTTGCAGAAATGGGAAAGCCAACATAAAATTTATATGTAATTGTGAGATGCCCCAAATAACCAAAACAATCTTGAAATAGAAGAAATAAATTGGAGGACTAAGACTTCACTATTTCAAAACTTATTACACTGCCATAGTAATTAAAACAGTATGGTGCTGATATAATCAAAACAATGTTGTTCTGGCTTTATGCAGACACAAAGACCCATAAAATAGAATAAGAGTACAGAAAAAAACCTGTATAATTATGCCCAATTGATTTTTTTTTTTTTTTTTTTTGAGACAGAGTCTCGCTGTGTTGCCCGGGCTAGAGTGAGTGCTGTGGCGTCAGCCTAGCTCACAGCAACCTCAAACTCCCGGGCTTAAGTGATCCTACTGCCTCAGCCTCCCGAGTAGCTGGGACTACAGGCATGCGCCACCATGCCCAGCTAATTTTTCTTTTTTTTTCTGTATATATTTTTAGTTGTCCATATAATTTCCTTGCTATTTTTAGTAGAGACGGGGTCTCGTTCTTGCTCAGGTTGGTCTCCAACTCCTGACCTCAAGCGATCCGCCCCCCTTGGCCTCCCAGAGTGCTAGGATTACAGGCGTGAGCCACCGAGTCCAGCCCCCAGTTGATTTTTTACAAAGGTTTCAAGTCAACTCAATAAGAAAAGATTAATCTCTTTAATAAATGGTGCTGGCAAAACTGAATTTCCCTAGACAAAAGAATGAATTTAAACCCCTACCTCCAACCACAAACAAAAATTAACTCAAAATCAGCAATCTAAATATGAAAGTTACAACTATGAAATTATTAGAATAAAATATAGGAGTAAATATTTATGATCTTAGATTTGGCAATGAATTTTTAGATGTGACATTAAAAGCATGACTGACAAAAGATAGATACATCAGACTTCAAAGACATTAAAATTTGTGTGCACCTCTGATGGTTAATTTTATGTGTCAACTTGGCTAGACGACAATACCCGGATATTTGGTCAAATAGTATTCTAGATATTTCTGTGATTTTTTTTTTTAGATGACACTAACACTTAAATTAGTAGACTTTGAACAAATCAGATTACTATCCATAATGTAAGTGGGCCTCATACAACCAATTGAAGCCTTTAATAGGAAAAAAAAATAATAAAATAACCTCTCCAGGGAAAGAGAGAATTTTGCCAGCAGATCGCAATTGGTTTGGACTTGTAACTCTTCCCTGAGTGTCTACTCTGCCAGCCAACCTTACAGATTTTGGACTTGCCAGCCTCTACAATTGCAGGAGTCAATTCCTTGAAGTCTCTCTCTCTGTCTCTCTCTCTCTCTTTTTAAATGTATGTTGATTCAGTTTCTCGTGAGAAACCTGACTAATATACCAGGAAAGGACATGATTAAGAAAGTGAACAATAATCCACAGAATGGGAAAAAATTTAATCATTTTAATGTTCATAGTTAATAGGTCATTAAATATGAAATGTCCAATTTCAAATCAGAAGTGTAGTTTATTATCTCTCAAACAGGAAGCAGTACAATCAATCAAAGTTATGTGCCTAAGGCCGGGCGCGGTGGCTAACGCCTGTAATCCTAGCCCTCTGGGAGGCCGAGGCGGGTGGATTGCCAGAGGTCAGGAGTTCGAGACCAGCCTGAGCGAGACCCCGTCTCTACTAAAAATAGAAAGAAATTATCTGGACAACTAAAAATATGTATAGAAAAAATTAGCCGGGCATGGTGGCGCATGCCTGTAGTCCCAGCTACTCGGGAGGCTGAGGCAGTAGGATCGCTTAAGCCCAGTAGTTTGAGGTTGCTATGAGCTAGGCTGACACCACGGCACTCACTCTAGCCTGGGCAACAAATTGAGACTCTGTCTCAAAAAAAAAGTTATGTGCCTAAACTATAGACACATTCTTGCCATCTTATCGGTAGCTTGTTTATGGCGGCAGGGAAGAAGCCTGGAAAGCAAGCGGTGGTGAAATCATCAAAGATGTTTTCCACAGCTTGTTGAAAACTGAATATTTTTCCTTGCAAGAAGTGATCCAAAGCCTGGAAGAAGTGGTAGTCAGTTGGTGCTAAGTCTGGTGAATACTGTGGATGACAGTTTCCAAGTTCAGCCTCTGTAGTTTGAGCAGCATTGTTTATGCAAAATGTGGTCCAGCATTGTCTTGCAAGAAGATTGGGCTCTCTCTATTGACCAATCTCAGCTGCTTAATCACAAGCATCCTAATGATTTTGTCCAATTGGTTGTAGCACACATCTGGTGTAATCGATTGATAAGGTTTCATGAAGCTATAGTGGATAATACCAGTGCTGGACCATCGAACAGAAACCATTTAGTTCTAATTTGTTGAATATTTGGTGTCGTACTGTGTTTTGGCACTTCATCTTTATCCAGCCATTGTGTGGAACACTTGCAATTGTCAAAAGGAAACCATTTTTCATCACACGTAACAATATGGTATAGAAATTGTTCACCTTTATGTGGTAACAGCAAAAAAAGGCAAGCTTGTAGACAATTTCTCTTCTGATGCTTGTTTAATTCACGCAGAATCCATCTATCCAGCTTTTTTACCTTGCTGATTTGTTTCAAATGTTCCAATAGTGTTGGGATAGTAACATTAAACCTTGCTGCTAACTCACACGTATGTTGAGATGGATTCTCTTCCATTACAGCTTTCAGCTCATCATTATCCTTGGTCTCAGGTCACCCACGTGGCTTATTTCCAAGATTAGAATCACCAGAACAGAACTTCACAAACCATCTGCATACTGTGAGTTCATTAGCCACATCCTTCCTAAACACTTCATTGATATTTCGAGCTGTCTGTGCTGCATTAGTTCCACGACGGCACTCATATTTGAAAACAACACAAATTTTTGACTTATCCATGGTTTCATAAAAATTGCTTTAAAAAAATTTGAAAGATAATCACAAACCAAAACATGTGTTTGAAAGAATGAGGACATATCTTCACAATAAAAATAAAACCAGAGGTGTCAGAGTGAAATATCAGAGATGTGAACTGTCAAACTTAGTACTTAAGGAAATTGGACATTTGATACTTAATAGCCTATTTGCAATAACCGACTTGCAAATCGTATATCTACTAAGAGTTTTATATCCAGATCATATAAAGAACTCCTACCAATTAACAACAAAAGAAAACAGACTAATTTAAAAAATGAGTTAAGGACTTCAATAGGTATTTATACAAAGAAGATATACAAGTGGGCAATAAGCAAATGAAAAGATCTTCAAAGTAGTCATTAAGGAAATGCAAATCAAAACCAGAAGATACCACTTCTCACCCGTTTGACAAAAAGAGACAAATCTTATGCGATTCAAATATTATATGAAATGTCTGAAGTGGGCAAATTCATAGAGACAGAAAGTAGATGAGAGGTTACCAGGTCTGAAAAGAGAAGGGAATGGGGAATTATTACTTAATGTTTGTGGAGTTTCTGTTTGGGCTGATTAAAAAGTTTTGGAAACTTTTTTTCATGAATACTATGCATTTATTTATTATTACAGAATGTTTTGGGGGTACAAATGTTTAGCTTACATATATTGCCTTTGCCCCACCCAAGTCAAAGCTACAAGCCTGCCCCTCTGCGAAACAGTGGGTACCGCACCCATTAGGTGTGAATATACCCATCCCCCCCACCTGCCCAACACCCGATGAATGGTACTACCATATGTGCACATAAGTGTTGATCAATTAGTGGTTACATTTGTGCAATATTGTGAAAGTAATGAATGCCCTTGAATTTTACACTTAAAAGTGTTTAAAATGACAAATTTTATGCTTTTTATATGTATATTTTTACCACAATAAAAGTGCAAAATATTGATTTTTGTGGTGGAGGAGGGGTTTGAATAAATTAGTCACCAAGCCTCATTAAGAACACGACAGTTGAACAAAGGCATCAAAAACTTGAGGGTGCTATCCTTGCAGATCGTTATTTGGTGGAAGTCTCCCTAAAATAGGAGCCTATGGAGTAAGAACCTGTAACCCCAGGTTGTTGAAGTGGAATAAGGGAAAGTAGATAAAAATTGTGTTCTGAGAGTTAAGCAAGGCAGATAAAAATAGCGATCTATGTAATAATAAGAGTACCCTATATGGAAAAATGTCATAATATTAATACAACTTTATATGTCTCATGCAAAAGCAGAAGAGCTTGGGTCTGCTAAATGAGAAGAAAAGCTAAATTTTTCATTATGCTCCATTAGAAATACAATAAAAACATTGTGTTTTTTCTCATTTACTCCTATAAAGAAATGAAAATTGGATCAAATATTTAAAATATTTTTCTTGATTGTTCAAAGTATTTCTAAATGGATGTAGTTGCTTCAAGGCAACTTCTGCCTTGAAGTTAACTCCTGGGAGTCTGTTGCATTGAAACACTCACGTACACACAAACAATGCACAAAACATACTAACTCACTGGGAGACACTTTATAATATACAGATTAACTATTTACATAGTTTCATATCCATTACTTCTTTAGAAACCTCTCTACACATTTGGGAATGAAGCTCAGAAGAAAAAACATTCAATCACCTAGGGGCCCAGGCCCCTAAACAAAATAACAAGGTTTTGTTTTTTCCTCAGTGATATTTGTCTTGTAAACAATAATGTTCTTTTCTTTTCTCCTATATGCATTGGTTTAGCACAAATATTAAAGATCTTCACTTATATTTGCTATCAGGACTTTCTTTACAAAGTAAACTGTGTAAGAAAACTCTTCTCAGATTAAAAAATAAAAGAGAGAGAGAGAAACTATTTTATTATTTTTAGCACTTATCTTTTCCCATAGGAAAAACAGAAGAAAAAGCAGTATCATAACACATTCTACAAGCCCATAGACCAAGAATATAATATTTGTAAATCTCCACGATTCTGATAGTGGCAGTAAATGGAAGGCCACTACTCTAGTCTTAGTCCCTATAGATAAAAAATATTAATAAGAAAATATTCCTTTGCTCATTATCTGTTCTTAAAGTATTTCATAATGTAAAAGTGAATTATCTGGTCACTCAGCTTGGTGAACTTTTTAAAGAAATGTGTTAAGTGCATACTAGAGACCCAGTGATTCTCACTGCCTTGTGATTTAGAGCTCTAGGGCCGTTCACTGAAAGTCATTGATTGTGTGTTAGAAAGAGCAGAGCAATTAAAGTTCAAACAAGTGTGGACGTGAAAAATAACAACACTCCTCATCCTCACTAACACAACAATTTTTTTATTATTTTGAAATAGAGCAATAAGTCCAAAGGAACCTCAGATAGTATCCAGTGCATGTCATGCACTTCAAAGGTGATGAGGGGCATCCAACAGAGATTGAATGTTTCTTCCAAGGAAAATGCTTGCAAGTAACAAAAATGGTCTCAGAACAATTCTGTGTTCTTACCAATAAACCACACTCCCTCTGACCTGTATTGTATTCACTCTACTTATAAGGACAAATACAAATTAAAAATAAGAGGCTTAATTATTCCTGTCAAAAAACAAGATCTCTCCCTCCCCTCCTTTTTCTGTTCCCATTTACTTTAGAATATTAAATACTTTCTCCTCTCTTGAAATGTACAGAAATCTTTCTGAAAACTAGATTGCCATTTTGTCAGCATTATGACCCAGGAATGTCTTTTCCAAGAACCTGGGAGCCATCTCTGTGGAATATCTAAGCATCAAGGAAGATAGCTCCCCTACCTCCCAGTTTCTGTGGAAGGTTGGAACCTAATTTCCTTGCTTTGTTCCAAATTGCAAAACTACTTCCTGTCATAAACATATTTGAAGTGTGTTTTCCCACTGGATAAAGTCAATTAGCTAACATACATCATCACCCCAATTACCAGGTAAAGTTACAGATACTGTGTGACAAATGGTGCTGTCAAGTCCTCTTGAGGACTAGTTAATGTTTATCTTGAAAATGTGTATGTAATGAATTGTAACTGTTTGCTAAATAAAAGGGTGAGATTTCTTTCTCTCTTTACCATCTTTTAATAGATTGCCTGTGATGCACATCACATTCTGGTTTAATGCTTATTCAATAATAAATGATATTTGCTTTCTCTACCACTTTTGTGTAGAGGATTTCTAGGTTGGGAGAAGATTTTGTTTTTAATTACATTTCCCCAACACACTACAATTAGTCTTTCTTTCTTACCTTGTTCTCTGTTTCTTACTTCTTACCTTTTATCCTTTCCTTCATATCTTCAAAAATTGGGCATGTATACGTGCCAGGAACTGCACAAAAGACAAGAGATAATTAACATTTGTTTAAAACTTAATTCAATTCAGCAAACATTTATATTGCACTGATTGAGAAATAACTACTATGACAGGGATTTCTTTACACAAAACTGAGTAAGAGCAGCCATTGTCCTCAAGAAACTGACAGAGGAGAAAGCCAAAGAGTAAATAATTGTAATGCAACATGGTTTGTGGCAGGATAGCAGTGTATACAGGTCCTTTGTAGTATGAGGAGTTAGGTCCAGAGATCCTGCCTTCAGGCTTTCTGAATTCAACCCAATGTCACCACTTTTAAGACTAATGACTTTTGCCAAACGTCTCTGTCTTAACTATAAATGGGATAACATTGCTGATCATGTATGGATGTTGTGAATATTCAGTGACTTTTGTATCTAAAGCCCTTAAAGAATGTCTCACATAAAATAAGCCCTTTATGAGTTGGAGCAATTTATAGGAGTTTATAGGAAGAACACTAATAACCCATCCAGGATAGTGGTTTCCATGAATTTTGAGGATAGACAAAGTAATGATGTCAGACAGTATTATGTATGTGGAGAAGCATTTGCAGCTCAGGATTTTGTCAAGGCAAATTGCAAGGCACAGAGTAGGGTCATCACGAGGACATTCTTTGCCATATTTAAAAGGTTGCTCTTCAGAACAGAGTTATGGAAGGAGTTTTGCAGGGAGTATGACCACATGTGTGGTTAGATATAATATAACACCAATTTATTAGAAGATGGATTTTCAATCTTTGGAAATAGAAGGAGCAATAATAGGGTAAGATACAATGATTTGATTGCCTGATAGCCTTATGCCCTCCAACTCCCAAATTTACTTTTAAATGAAACTAATTAATAATATAGCTTATAAATTTAGTTTCCCTTGTTTAGAATTTCTGAATTTTGGCATTAAGAAAAATATATATTTTTTTCTGTGTGATGAATTTAATTTTTATGTGATAATGTGGTTTTTTAATACTAAATTAAATCATCAAATAGATGTGTTGAGTTTTTCTTATCTCTTAAAAAGGATATCATTTTTAAAAATAAGTTTTATTATGTATATTTAAGATATAGAACATGTTATGAGACACATATAATGGCTATTACAGTGAAACAAATGAACATATCTGTCATCTCACTTCCCTCCCCAACCCTCGCCAAGGGATGAGCACCTATAATGTACTCATTTACCCTAAATCCTGAATACAATACACTGTTATTAACTATAGTTCTCATCTTGTGCACTAGATCATTAGAGTTGTTCATCCTACCTATGTGCTACTTTATAGCCTTTGACATTTTTCTCCTCATCCCCCCAATCCTTGTAACCACTGTTTTTTTCTCTATCTCTGTATATTTGACATTTGTTTTTTTTCGTTTTAGATTCCACATATAATACATAAGATCATGCAATATTTTCTTTTTGTATTTGACTTATTCACTTAGAATAGTGTCCTCCCCGTCCATTCATGTTGTGGCAAATGGCAAAATAGCTTCCTTCTTTTAAGGCTGAATAACACTTTACTATACACATACAAGAGTTTCTTCATCCATTTGTCTGTTAATGGACACCTAGGTTGTTCCCATATCTTGGCTATTGTGAACAATCCTGAAAAGAACATGGGAGTGCAAATATTTTTATGAGGTGGTGATTTCATTTCCTTTGAGTATATACCCAGAAAAGGCATTTCTAGGTCACATGGTAACTCTATTTTTAATATTTTAGGAACTTCCATACTGTTTTCCATAATGATTGTACCAATTTAAATGCCCGACAATAATATATAAGGGTTCCCTTTTCTCCATACCCTTGTCAAAACTTGTTATCTCTTCTCTTTTTGATAATACATGTCCTAACAGGTGTGAAGTAATATCTCAGAGTAATTTTGAGTTTCCTTGATGATTAATGATGTTGAGCACCTTTTCATATACATGTTGGCCATCTTTATGTTGTCTTTGGAGAAATCTCTACTTAGGTTCTTTTTACATTTCTTAATTGGGTTATATGCTTTCTTGCTATGGAGTTGTATGTGTTCTTTATAAATTTTAAATATCAACTCATTATCACATAATATGGTTTGCAAATATTTTTGCCAAATCATAGGTTGCCTTTTCATTTTGTTCATTATTTCCTTTGCTGTGCAGACATATTTTAGTTTGATGTAGTCCCATTTATTTATTTTTGCTTTTGTAGCCTGAGCTTTTGTTGTGATATCCAATAAATATTGCTGAGACCAATATCAAGGAGCTTTTCTCTAATGTTTTCTGTAGGAGTTTTATGGTTTCAAGCCTTATAGTTAGGCTTTTATCCATTTTTAATTGATTTTTGTGTGGTGTAAGACAAAGGTCCATTTTCGTTGTTTTGCATGGGAAAATCCAGTTTGACCAGCACCATTTGTTGAAGAGATAATCCTTTACTCATTATGTCATCTTGGTGCCTTTGTCAAAGATTAGTTGACCATATATGTTTGCATTTATTTCTGGGCTCTCTATTCTGTTCCACTGGTCTATGTGTCTGTTTTTATGCCAGAACCATACTATTTTTATTCCTATAGTTTTGTGATATTATTTTAAATTAGGAAGTATGGTACGTCTAATTTTTTTTTTCCCCAATTGCTTTGAGTATTTGGGGTCTTTTGTAGTTCTGTTTAAACTTTAGGATTTTTTTACATATTTCTGTGAAGAATGTCATTGGGATTTTGATAGGGATTGCATTGAATTTGTATATTGCTTTAGGTAATATGGATAATTTTAGACAAAGAAATGAGATATCTTCAAGATTTCCATTCACTTTTATTCTATATGAATTTTCTTTTCTTTCTTTCTTTCTTTTTTTTTTTTTGATAACAGGTCCCAAGAGAGGGGCCCGGGCGAGGTTCACGGGGCCCGAGAGCGGGGCCCGAGAAGTCGCTGTATGAATTTTCAAAATATAATGTGTCCTAACTACTAACCTCTTATGGCACTGGTGTTCATTGTGATCTGAATGAGAAAAAATTGTGTCCATAGATTTAAGCATGGATATTGTTAATATTAGCAAACATCTGCTTGATCAATTTCTCTGTAAGTGATAAGATGACTGACTGATTTGGGAGAACATAGAATATGCAGAAGTACTTGCACAGAAGTCAAGTATTAGGCTTATTTGAGATACTTAAACTACAAAACTGGCATATTGTATGCTTGATTCTGCATTTCATAGCTAAGCAACCTCTTGTCTATAGCTACACCAAAGTACAGAAGAGCTGTAATCCTGCTGTTAGCTACTTTATCAAGTCCTTACTCTTACATCCATCCAGGCCCCTCATGTGCAAATGTATAGTGGGTTGACAGTAATCGCTCTCCTGCTGCAACATTACTTGTCACACGTTACCAAGAATTTTCAGCATGCGTAGATCATCTTAGCCAAATGAGGACATTCTCTGTGGTCATCTAGCAGATATTTGACTCTTGTCAAACATTTGGGAGCAGCCTCTATCCTTGACTTTTGTGTGGTCAGTCACATTTCCATGTGCATTTGCCTACCAATCCTGGTACACCAGAGATTTTCTCTTAAGACAGCACCCACTCACACAATATACAAACATAATTAAATTCACAGATAATCTAGAAACCCAGCACAGCAGATACATGTGCTCAGATTTCTGTATCTGCCTTATTGCCCTCAGAGCATTTGAATTTCTAACTCCTATTTTATCCATTTCAAGGAATGTTAGCCTGGAAAAAATCACTAATTCTAATATAATTAGAATCTTGTTAGTATGAAAATTTTTAATAAATTTTCCCAATAACTTATAATTGATTATTATACATTTTAAATTAGGTAAACCTGCATGCTGTAATTATTGCATCTTGTCAGTTTTTGCCAATTCAAAATGTTTTCATATCTGTTTCTTGATGTATTTTCCTTAAAGGAAAAGTAGCACAGATGTACATGGTGAATTATTAACCCACAAGTAGAGTAATATAAACACAATAGCTTACAGGATCAAAAATAGTGAGACATGGAGAGGAAATGAAAATAAACAAGGAATGAGAACATAAACAGTTGAAGACTATTATACAAATACTGAGATATCAGAGAAGCAAAAAGGTTTTTTTCTTTCTTACTGTTATCAGTAAACAAAGAAATGAGAAAAACACATTGAAAGTAATATAAACTACATTCTAAAATTCAGGTGTGAGGCTATGACAACATCAGAAATGTAAACAGTTCTCTTGGTAGCCAAGGTTATATTCACCTCTTCTACTATTGTATTTTTAAAGTTTCATACAGAAGAGGTAAGGTATATTTTTATAAACAAAGTTAATATCAAAATGGTCAAAGAAAGCCAGAAAAATTAAACTGTATTATATCTTAGGTAGTGTTATGTTTTGGGTTTTTAGTATTAGAATTTTGTGTTTGGAAACATTTTCCATTTTTAGTGGTTAAGTATTGTAAATAATACATATTCATCCATCCTAAAACTACAGTTCTCTGCTCATTTGATTTTTAATGCAACTGGAATATATGTAAATGGCATCTATTAAGTATGTGTCCTGAAAGAATTAATGTTCAAATTTCTTTAACATGAACAGTAATGAATTATTCCATATTATGTGGTACAATAACTATTTTAGATCAATTAAATTCTTGATATGCTCCCCAAACCTGTTAATTTCACAACCTTCCTTGTCTTTGGTAGTGACAATTACATTATTTTAAGTTGCTTAGAGCAAAAATCTTGATATCATCCTTAATGTTTCTATTTCTCTCACACCACCAATAACTAATCCATAAATCCTTACACTTCTACTTTAAAAATATCCCCAGAATCTAACCACTTCCTTCCTGGCACCAGATTAATACAAGCCACCATCATCTTTTATAATTTTTAAAATATTTTTAACTATTATGAGTACATAAAAGTTGTTTATATTTATGGGGTACATGTGATTTTTTAATTATCGCAGCACTATTTACAATAGAAAAGATTTGGAATCACTATCATCTTTTATATGTTATTGCAATATCCTCCCATGAGGGAAAGAATTCAATCATTATTTACTGACTGAATTAATAAATTAATGAATATGAACTTCCTGGCCAATTAACAGTATTCAGTATAGAAATAACCTAGCTTTATTTGTGTCAAATATTGAAATATCATATATTCACTTAAATGTAGGTTATCTCTAGCACAATAAAAAAAGCACCATTTTTCCAGACAGCAGCTACTCTGATTCAGTAGTGCTGCTAAAGATAATTCTGCATTGCTCTGTCACAGTTGAGGTTAGTTAAGGCTGACAGCAAATTAAATAACTATTTATCACTGGTTGAATTCAAGCTGCAGGATAATTAAAAGCCTGCTAGTTCACTTTCAGTCAAACATGAGTAAGGAAGCAAGAAGAGAAAACGGCAGAGAATATTCTAATTTTTCCTGGACTTCTTGAGGATTATTCATACACCACTTTGCCAAAGAATGTGTTTTCTTTAGAGCATACAAGGAGATATGGTGTTAGTTGTATGTATGTAATCTGTTAGTTTAATTTTTTTTGAGAGAATTTTACACTAAATAGTTTTAAAATGTACTGCATTCTATCTCTGATAACATTTGTGGGGAATTTACATTAAACAATTTACTTCATTAAATATATTTTGGTTGATTATCAGATTAAACTATAGTTAAAGAAATGTGATTTTAATGTACAGAGGAAAGTAAAATCAAATTTGTTTACTTTTATTGACAACTTTACTTGTATTGATGAAGTCAAATTAAAAAAAAACTGAAATAACAACAAAGTTTGAATAAAAGTATAGAGTTTCCAGTCTTGCTAATATTTTGTATGATACAATTCAAAAATCATGCAAAAATATTAAAGAATATGAGAGCAGAAAGGGATGTTCAGATATTGTGTAATCTGGCCTACTTATTTTACAGACCCAGCCAGGCTAATTGTTTAGATAATGTCATGTTTTTGTATCACTCTGCTTTGGCTTTACCCCATAAGTACAGATACTCTGATGTGCTACCCTTCAAAGAATTAGGGAATTATTTTCCCAGCTGCTAGGAGTGCTGCCAGAGGATGGCCTTTAGCTCCGTGTTCCTCAGAGATTGCCTTGGCTAAAGAATTGTGCCTTTCCCAAGGTCATGTCCTTCCATGGGCAACCTGCATCAAAAAATTAATCACTGTAGAGGTAAAAAAGCCAGATCTCTTTACTCCAATATGAAACAACTCTGAAGGCTTTTCCAGTTCCAAGGCTTCCCACTAGGTGAGTGAAGCCCTCCTTTGGTACTGCATGGTACTGCATCAGAGTTCAACTTCTCTTGGACCAATTTTACCTTCTTTCCCTTTCTACTCCAGTGCTGATCCCAAGAAATCATCTTAAAAATCAGCATCTACTTCCCATAGAATACAAAACGCAATATCCCAGAATTCTTCCTATGGAGCTGTATCACAGTAGTCTCTTTTTTAAGAAAATTAAGGAGTTGGAACTGTGGATACAAAAGAAACTGATTAATGTGGACATTTAGTGATGAATGAAACTATGTTAGTGTGTTAGGATATAATTAATATCAGAACATTCAGGCTATATAAAGTGACTGGCAAAGAATAATTGTTCAATAAATGAAGTTGAGTCAATAAAAGTTTAAGGATAGGTTTTCCCTATCTAGTCTACCACCAATTCTCCAACAAGTATAATGGTCTCATGATCAATTTCTCTACCTTGGATCCACTGCTTTAGCCTTATATAAGCTGTTATTTGTCATGCATCTACAGAATGGTAAATGTGATATTTTTCTGATATATCAGTCTTCAAAAATCCTAAATTTTACATCATTATACATCTATTTACATTTTGTAGGTTATCACTATTGGAGTTTCATTTGGTTTATGACAGGGGTGAAACTTCAAGTCAATCTGTGCATTAAGCATTGTTGTCAACCCAATAAGTAAGTGCCTTTCCCTTTCACAGCTTGGTATATGATGGAGAGAAGAATAAAATACACACTGATTTAGATTTTTTGTCCTTATATAATGCTTCCATTAAAAAATGTTAACTATACAATTATTATCAAGTGGGGGGGTCCATGAAAACTTCTATTATTAAAATGAAGACAACATAGGTGATAATGCTGGGATCGCTTATACTAGAAGACCCTTATACTCATATACAAAATTAACTGTAGAGTATTTCAGCTTTAAATTGCTGCTCTAACAAATGACCACAAAGTTAATGCCTTAATATAACACAAGTTTATTATTTCAAAGTTCTGATTGTTTTAAGTCCAACATGGGTTTCAATGGACTAAGAGTAAAGCATTGGCAGGACTTCATTTCTTCCTAAAGGTTTTAGCTAAGAATTTATTTCCTTGGTTTTTTCAGCTTTTGGAGGCTTCCTGTATTCTTTGGCTTATGCCTCACTACCTGTGTTTTCAAAGCCTCTTGCCCTCTCTTTCGGCTCTCTTTCTTTTACTTTTAAGGACTTACATGATTAGACTACATCCAGTTGGATAATCCAAGATGATTTCCCTATATCAGCTTCAGAAAATTAGCAACCTTCATTGCACTTGCAACTTCAATTCCATTCTCCCATAAAATGTAACATATTCACAAATTCCAAAGATCAGGACATAGACACCTTAGGGGTGCCACTATTCTGCCTACTACATGCAGCTACTACTACTAATGACTACTGAGCCAGGTGAAATTGACAAAATCCACTATGATGTCATTTATTAGGAATATTTGCTTTGCTGAACTTATTGAGGCACCTTAGGGCAGTCTTGCTTCTGTGAGCCATGTGTCCACTTTACCTGCTTCCAGTATGGCACCATGGGCCTTTCCAGAAACAGAGATGTTACTCACACCTGCCCAGATTCCCTTTATTTTTCTTACACTGGTCTCTCTTTGATCAGTCCAAAATAGTAATAGATTTAAAATACCTATAATTTTAACCAATTAATGTTTGACTGGAAGACTTAAACTAAAAGCATAGTTTATGAAATATTTTTCTTATTTCTCTGTATCCCAATGGCATGTGTTTATTCTTTTTCTTGTCTTTAAGTTATTTTACCTTAAATTGAACTTATTTATAATCTTGTTTATAGTCCTGCTGTACGGAAAAATAAATTGGCTGAAATTGATTTTTTTTAATTCTCCCTTAAGTGTCCTTTGCTTAGTAGGGGTTCTGTAAATATATCTTAAGTGGACACACCATTAAATGTTAAAACAAACCCATTTGAACCTGATACTTTTTTTTCAGGTAAGTGCTTGTTGAATTTAGAGCCACATTCCAAGGTAGTAATGTGTATCTTAAAAATTGAAGACTGCACGTACACATCCTTAATCACTAAGCCTGCTGTCCTCCCTGACCTATTCAAAGCTTGGAAAGTCAAGAGTCTATAGCTGATCAATGGTTGGTTTGCTCAGAGAGTTTTCACATTTTTCTTACTTTCCCTTGGCTGCTATTTATAGATGTTTCCCTTGTCCATTCCCTTTCCAGCATGAATAACATACCCAATGCATTTCCATGCGTTATCCGCAAGCTTAAAGAAACAATGGTGAAGAAGTGTCACCGTGCCATTGTTAAAAAACTAATGTTGCACACTTCCATAACCACCTGATTATTTAACATAAAATACACATGCTACAAAATATGTACAATAGATTTGGAATTGCATTTTCAATATAATAAGGCCTAGAGTCACTAAGTTCATAGACCAGGTTGTGAAACTCGAATTTTAAACAAAAGCTTTTTAGGATCCAATTCTAAACAGAAATTATAAATAAGAACCATAGTTAAATCTTTATTGAAATCTATATCTATTTCAAGTTTGTATTAGGGGTTATTTTTTTTCCAGAAGTGATATTCTATGATTAGGGAAATAGCGAGAGGTCATTGTACAATACAAATAACTGCTTAGCAGAGACTAACAAATGAGTAGAAGTTTTTACTATTATTACTAATCTTTACCTATTTGTAAGGCTTTCCTATAGTGACTGGAATTTACATACTAGGAAATTCTTTCTTACAATGTTTTAGGGTTTTCTATTAAAATAATGTTTAAGAAAAGAAAAATTGATGATATACCTTTTAACCATTGGTATATTCTTTCTCAATTTAGACTAATTTCTACCTTCAGTAAAGTATCTCCCAAAGTCAAATAATTGAAACCTGAACTGAAGCAACAGTGAATGAACCCTCAAGCATCAAATATGCATTGGATGCTGTGATGACAGGAAATGAAACAAATAGTGTACACTAGAAGAGCAAAGGGGCAAGAAGGAGGTATTTGTTTAAATTGCGTTTAGCATACCCAAGCCACCCAAATAAACTAGTAAATTGCAGTGTGCCACTGGTGTATAGGCAGCTTCATGACAAGTTACTTCTGGCCTCCATGCCATATATATTGTCCTATCAAATTGTCTGTCTGAGGTCTTCACTGGAGACAGATTCTGGTGCCCTCACTATCATTCCAACAAAAAGGGACTTGAATAATAATTAATGACAGATCCTAAAAAATATCTTAGAACTTGACATGATGTATAAAAGTATTCTTCACAAGTGTTATATGCTGTGATGGTAGCAATCCATAGTCAAAAAATTCATGATAATATAGTTGGTTAAAACTTGATAATTATAGGCTTATGAAATGGAGAGGAACAAAAACTAGTGCTGGCAGAGAAGTGTTTTAAATAATTATGATAATATTTAGGAGGAGAAAAGTCTCATTGTGGAAAGAATAATGTAAAATATAACCTGTAGCATTCTTTTCGGTGGATTCCAAACTAACACTACTAGTGAATGAGAAAAACAAAATTCTAAGTCTACATGAAATCATTTCTTTTTCCACCAGTTAAATAATTCAGACTATCATGCACATAAAGGGAAGAGTGTTTATAATGTATGTTTTTGAAAAGTAGCTTCAGATACCTTCAAAAATATGTCTTACAAAGCTGACTCTTAAAAGTTTTTATATGTCTGATACATTCATTATACTGGTTAGAGCAGCAGCAGGGACATGAAAGTATCATTAGTTCCAGCTATTAAATAAAAGAAGCAATAAACTGTCATCTTCATTAATCATACCTCAACCTCTAATCAGAAAATAGGGGTTATCAAAAGGCTGTAATCAGTTTAATAGTTTGAGAATTTAAATTTATTTTCATATCTAGCACCAGAGAATTGTTGGAAGCAAATTCGTTGGCTACTATAAAGTGACCACTAGTCACCAATTTTTATACAGAAGATCAGCATCCACATTCAAATCAAAGACAAATTCAGAGTGACATTCTGCTACCTATGAGCACTGAAAGATGATGTGAAATGGATTTATGATATACAAATAGAAATATATTCTGACAAATCTTGTCTATGACTTTCTTTTCTTAAACACTAAAAGTCCATTTAAACTTCTGTCAAATTAGGCACAAATGATAATCCCATTGTACTCACAGCTGCTCTAAGATAACACCCTGCGTTAAAGCAAATCTTTTTTTTTTATTTTATTTTATTTATTTCAGCTATTCATGGGGGTACACAAGCTCAAGTTATATACATTGTCTTGAACAAAAGATTCCCAGAGTGGTAGACTGTGCGGTTCTGACTTCTAATTCTTAGGAAAGTGAGACTTAATTTTGATAATTTTTGTAACATCAATTTAATGATTTCAGTTCCTGAAACTGTATTGTTACAGAATCACTTAGACTTTCAGAATTCAATGCGGAAAAATGGCATTTTTAGGTTTCCTGTTTATCATTTTTGGAGCTAAAGAATAGGAGAAAACAAGTGAAAATCCAAAACTTTTTTGCCATCTTTTTAAAGCAAATAACAATGTATGTAGAATGCAATGAATGAAAGCACAGGCTCTGGGGTTAGAGAGCCGTAGCTCAGAATTTAACACCATCTATTCACGTTACCTTGATCAGTTTACTGAAGAGCCCTGTACTATAATTTCCTCATCTCTAAAAGGGGAATAATAATAACTACATCTCTAAAAGGGGAATAATAATAACTAATTCAATTTTAGCAAGAATTAATTACCCTTATGGGGACTGAGCAATTTATAGCTAGTGTATTCCATTCGATATGATTTTATACCACATATGTATGATTATTATAAATATTGCTTCTATGAAATGTGATAATGGCCTTAAAGTCAGTACATATAACGTCACTAAGGATCATTATCTCCCTTACATATATTTTCTCTCTGTCCATATGAACCCCAACTTGAGTACTTTCTTTATGAATACTAAGATATTGAAGTCAAGATTAGTTATACTCATCAATGATCAAATGGCAACCCTTTAACTCATATCTTTCTAATACATATTGTCTTAAACCTCATTTGAAATTGAAGAAAAGAAGATTGCCTTTAGCACTTGTGTGTCACTGGGCAAGTTACTTCATCTTTTTTTAACATCAGTTGTCTCATCTAGAAAAATGACTTGAAAACACTTTTAATTTCTTAAGTTATTGTAAGAAATAAATGAGATAATTCATGCAAAGTATTCCCCATAAAAATGATAGTTTCTACTGTCATCTATCAGTCATATGCCATTGCTTAAAATTGCTTAAAATTAAGAATTGGATTTCTGAAAGCCTAAAACAGAAGCTGACATTTTGAATATTGTGAAGTTAATATTAGTTATAGCCATGAGAAATAAATATCCAGGCATGTGTATAAAAATCCTGAAGAATATGCCCTGCACTGTTTCAGACATAACCACAGTAGACACATGGGAAAAATAAAGCTATCAGAAAACAACTGTGTTAAAAAATATCTGGAATTGAATGTAGGATTCGGGAGAAAATTGTGCTATTGAAAGAATATGTGAAAATTACCTTTTTTCTATATCCACATATTAAAACTTGAAATTAATTTTCAAATGGGTAGATTTTATTTCAAAAAAAGTAAAAATCTTTAAACAGGATGCTTAATGATTGCATCATCATATCATACTGCTCTTTTTTAAAGTTAACAGCTCTTAATATTTAATCCCAAATTTCAGAAGCCATTTAACAAATTAATATAATCATGTACTGCATAGCAATGTTTCAACTGATGATGAACCACATATAAGTAAGTGGTCCTGTAAGAATATAATGGAACTGAATAATTCCTGTAGCCTAGCGATTCCTGGATGATCCTGACCCTGCATAGGCCTAGGCTAACGTGTATTGTGTCTGATATTAAACAAAGTAAAAAGTAAAAAAAACAAAAAAAAAAAAGTAGAAAAAAAGCTTATAGAATAAGGATATAAAGAAAGAAAATATTTTTGTACAGCTGTATAATGTGATTGTATTTTAAGCTAAACTTATTATAAGAGAACTAAAAAGCTAAAAAAAAATTAAAGTTTAAAAAGTAGAAAAGTTATAGCAAGCTTCTTAATTTATTATTAAAGACAAAATTTTCCCATGAATTTAGTGTAATGTAAGAATAGTGTATATAAAGTCTACAGTAATGTCCTAAGCCTTTACATTCACTCACCACACACTCACAGACTCACCCAGAGCAACTTCTAGTCCTGAAATCTCCATTCATATTAAGTACCCTAAAATGTTATATCATTTTTTTATACTTTTTTACTGTATTTTCACTGTACCTATTCTAGGTTTAGGGATGTTTAGATGCACAAACACCATTGCGCTACAGTGGCCTACAGTATTCTGTACAGTAACATGCTATACAGGTTTATGGCTTGGGAGCAATGGGCTACACCACATAGCCTAGGTGTACAGTAGGCTATACCATCTAGGTGTGTGTAAGTACACTCCATAATGTTCACACATTATGAGACCACCTGAGACCACCTACTCAGAACATATACCTGTCATAAGCAGTGTGTGACTATACACTGTTTGTTTATGAAATATTTAAAGCAAAATTCAGGATTTCATGTTATTGTACATAGTTAATTATAATTGAACATGAATATAAAATGATATCTTTTTCCCAATGAAAATACCACTCCAAAAACTTTTTGATAAATTTTAATAAATAAATTGTGGCGATATTGATAAAATAGTATTATGGTCATATATTAAAAATCACATATAATACAGAATAATCTATTAATTTAAACATAACCTTTTCCCCATGCATTTTTCATGAAACAACTTTATTTAATATCCTCAAAGAAGCTTTGACTTCACACTGTCAGATTTGAAATCCTTAAGTAATTTATTTTTCCAGGGAATGTCATATTAATTTATAAGTTGAAATACAACATGTTTTGAATCATATATGACACCATCACTAAATATTGTACTCTACTTAAATAACTATTACCACAAATTTAGGACATTTGGTTTTGTATTGTGTTATTTGCTTGTTTTTTTGCTTATTCACATTATGGTTTTATATGTGAGCTATCAACCATGTCAAATATTTATCAAATTATTTTTACATTTTTAATTATACTTCTATGCCACTAGCAATAAAAAGTACTCCTTCCCCTGATGGAGTGGTATCAGTTTAAGCCAACTTAAAAAAAAAATCTCCAAATTAGGCAAAAGACATAAACAGGATAAATTGACACATAGTCAAACAACTAAAAGCTAAAGACAAAGAAAATAACCTCAAAAGCATCAAGAGAAAGTGAGAAAGAAATTTGGATGACAGTGAATTTCTCATCAGAAATTATGGAGGCCAGAGGAAGCAGTTTTCTTGTGCTGAAAGAAAAGGGCCCAGAGTTCTATATCCAGTGAAAATATCCTTTCTGATAAACTGGAAATCAAAACGTTCCCAGATGAAGAAAGACTAAAAGAATTTGTCACTGGCACAGCTATCCTAAAAACAGTACTAAACGAAGTTCTCTAACCAGAAAGGAAAGGAAAAATGAAGGACTTTTGGAACAACAATCAGGAGGGAAGAACGATGAACAGACTGAGCAAACACATAGATAAATACAATAGATTTTTCTTTTAAGTTTTTAAAATTATGATTGACATTTGAAGCAAAAATTATAACCTCTGATGGTTCTCGACAGGTTTATTCATTACAGATAAACACACAAGATAACTCAGGTGTTTATAAATAATAGAATGGATAAACAAGCTGTTATACAATAATAATAGAATACTACTCGGCAATAATATGCAACAATCAACTAAATCATACAAGAACTTGAATGAATCTCAAGATAAAAATTCTATGTGCAAAAAACCTCATACAAAAGGGTGCATACTGTGTGATTTTATTTATATAAAATTCTAGAAGATATAGAACAAATCTATGGTGGAGAAAAAGTTGGAACATTGTATGGGTACTTTTGAGGGGTGGAGGTTGAATAGAGATAGACTGGAAAGGTCATAAAGGAATGTTCTGTGTAACTTAATAGGGATTTGAGTCACAAATGTGTATGCATTTGTCAATACCCAGAACATATGCATTTAATATTTGAGCATTTCATTGTATGTAAATTTTCCCTCAAGAGGTAAATACTATAAATAAATATTGAACATTAGTAAATGATATGGATGCTGAAGTTTTCAAGGAAGCATACTTGCACCCATAATTTGATTTAAAATTCAGGAAAAATATTAGATGAATTCATGATGCATTTTTGAATGAATAGGCTGATACATACATGATAGACTAAGTAGAGTAAACTATTAGTTGCAAAATCTAAGTGGTAGATTAATTTTATATATGTTCACTGTAAAATTTACTCAACATTACTGTATGTTTGATAATAATCGTAATAGGTTGGAAGAAAATCAGTGGATTGATACTTTGTAATAATAATTTTAATCCTCTACACTTATTATAAAATAAGTAAATAAATTTGTTATGTGTATATTTTAACTGATAATAATACTAAGTTACTATTAACAGTTATATAAGGTGCTTAAAATATAGTCATCTCTGAAAGATTTGCCCAGTGGATCTAATGCTATTTCAGTAATGGCCATCATCTGAATTTTCTTTGAATCAGTAATTCTGATGCAATATAATTAGTGTGATAATATATCTCTGTTCTACCAGGACTGTCCTGGTTCTGGTCTATACCTGTTGTAATAAATATATAATTAATTATTCACACTTATATTCTCAGTTATTTCCTAAGTGGATGATAAGCTGTATTGTCATCCTAAGTATAAGTTATAGTTACTACTTTTCCTCCCTATCAACATAGCTGGTTTTCCTTAAATGAACAAAACAGTTTAGAGATCTAGCCATTTCACAAGGCATAAGGTTGAAATTTATTGCCTATTTGGTCTTGTTTGTCTGAGACAAATCATAAGAAACTGTATATACCTAGAAACTGTGTCTCTTAGTGGTGCACCAAGCCTTCCTCAGCTGTAGCACTATGTGATTGCATCCTTGTCTGCATTCTTAGATATAGAGTTATAGGGCATATTCATTTTGTGCCTGCAATATCATCACAGAGGAAACATTGATGAGCAAAACAATATTATCGTCACATACATGTTTATACTGTCATAATCACATTTGCACTACAATTTGGATCTGGGCCTATGCTTAATTTAATTTTATTGCTACAGTAGAATTTGCCATATCTTTTGATTTTTATCTGGAACTATTTTCCTTCCCTAGATAGCTCCATTATTTTGTCATTTAACAAATGGTTTAATCTTTACTTTAAAAATCAACCATTACCAGGTTTATAATGAGAAGTGAGCGTGGCTGATGGCAAAGTTGGGACAGATCAAGTTATGTCAATGGGAAAGGGCAATGCTAAAAAGGTGTTGAAGCTGGAAAGGTTCAGATCTGATTTACTAAGGAAAGCTTGGAGTATATGAAGGATAACTCTATAAAAAACATAAGAGAAGCTCAAATATTTCAGTCGAATTTATAGCATCATCAAAATCTAAGACCACGTAGAAGATGCCTTACCATAAGAGTGGAAGGAGAAATACTTAGAATCTAGGGAAAAGGGAAGTGACAGAATGAATGTATAGTCAAGCCTCTTAAAACAAATAGGGTTCGGCCGGGCACGGTGGCTCACGCCTGTAATCCCAGCACTATGGGAGGCCGAGGCGGGAAGATCGTTTGAGCTCAGGAGTTCGAGACCAGCCTGAGCAAGAGCAAGACCCCGTCTCTACTAAAAATAGAAAGAAATGATTTGGACAGCTAAAAATATATATAGAAAAAAATTAGCCGGGCATGGTGGCTCATGCCTGTAGTCCCAGCTACTCAGGAGGCTGAGGCAGGAGGATCGCTTGAGCCCAGGAGTTTGAGGTTTCTGTGAGCAAGGCTGACGCCAGGGCACTCACTCTAGCCCGGGCAACAAAGTGAGACTGTCTCAAAACAAACAAACAAAAAAAGAAAACCAAGAAAACAAATAGGGTTCATTTAGTAGGGCAACAAATTAGTCAGTAAATTGGAAACATAATCTTGATAATAAGATTAAAATCCAATTTCAGCACTTAAGCATTCTTTACCTTTGTAATTCTGGCTCAATAATAAGACAGAAGCCCAGTTGTTAGCAGTAAACCTTCCTAAAAGTATGGTTTTCATCATGCAATAATGTTTCTCATAAAATCATAACACATAAATGAACAAATAAAATTTTAAAGTCCTTTTAGTTCCTACTAATTCACCAATTTAAAATCACATTGTTTGGCTTTCAGAAAAAATATCCTGTAATCTCATCGTCTTTGCTTTGCCCTAATCTTTAGTGTTTTTAATCAGGAGAGTTTCTGTATTGTCACACAAACTGCAACGTTTAGTAATCATCACATGCATTATTACCTAGAATGCTTTCCCTCTGTGGTTATCCTAGTCATCCACCATTCGAATCTCCCCTCTGTCTAGTTTCTTCCCATAAATGTTTTCATTCCATGAAAACTTTCTTAAATGCTGTAGTCTCTGTTGATCCTAATCTTTCTAAACTCCTACAAAATATATAAATACATGTTAAACAAAATATATCACATTATTTTGTATTTGTAAGTTTTTAAAAGAATTTTGATACATCATGCTTTTAGTTTTTCTGTCCCACTGAAAGCACAAAGTTCTTGGAGCACAGGGTTTATATCTTATGTTTCATTACCTATATTTATCTATAGTATCTGTTAGGTAGATAGCAAGGGACCTCTGACTCTCCTAGGGACAAAAGCGGGTGCCTTCCCTTGGTGCTGCCTCAAGCAATTGCCCCACCTGGGGAAGAAAGACAAAGGTGGGCCAGGTTTTGGTGCTGCCCCACCTTAATCCTGCCTCAGCAACTCCCATACCTGGGAAGGAGGATGACCCTGCCAATGTGCAAAAGAATGCAGGGAATTCCCCAATCCATGGGCCAGGCAGCCCAGGCACAATAGGATCTAGAAAGTGACCTAGAGTAACCTAAGGCTAATTATCATGCTGTTAACTGTCCTTCAAAGTGGTTCAGTGGTGATATCTGAACCATGAGGAGGGCCCAATCCAGACACTATAAAACAAGACCCCATACCACACCAGACCCCTTTTGTTACAAGGGGGCCCGTTCGTCGTTCTGTGGCAAATGTATCTTGCTCTTGCTCTTGCTCTGTGAACCTGTATCTTGCTTATGCTGTGTAAACCTATCTTGTCCTTCCTCAATAAACTTTGTTTCAAGCTTGCCTTGCTTTCGATATGTGTGGTCCTTCTTCTTCCAAGAGCACACCAAGGATTGAGAACAGACACCTGCTGACCCAACATATATAGCAAAGTTTTGAAAACATACTGTGTGTTGCTATAAAAACAAAACGATGCTGACTTTCATAAGCAGTTTGCAGGACAATGTACAGTACTGGGCTTTGAGTTTCAAAAACCCCATTGTAATTACCTTTAAAAAGTTTGCACAATTTATGGGTATATTCAGACTCTAGAAAGCTGAGCTTTTAGGACCAGAGGTGACTTACAATGCTTTTATCTTTTTCTCATAGTTTAAAAATATTGTTATTAAGATATACCTGATTCATTCTTCCTCTCTCAACTATTATGTTTTCCTTCCTTATTCCCTGGTATAAAACTTAAAGAGAACCAGCAGGGCTTGGTTATACCTATTTTAGGCAGAGCCAATCACATGATACCAATAGTCACCTTAGTCTAATAAAAACTAGTAGTAGAAGTCTAACAGTTTTGTTACAAGCCATCTCATAACTCTTCATGAGGTGGGGGTCTCTAGACTGGTAGTTTCCAATAGAATGTGATGTAGCAATTGAAATGCACAATCATGACAGCAACTTGATTAAGTGGTTTAGGAAAAGATTTTGGTTTAGTTTTATTCTTGAAAGGTAATAGAGTTTTTCATTTAATGTGCTAGAAGTGGCAAAAAAATCCTCCGCATTTCCTTCTCTGACTCTCCCATCACCTACCTCCAACTGACATGAGCTACCTTCTTCTACTCTCACCCTTACAAATATTTGTCATTTAACTACTGGGCCACTTACACTCACATTACTATTGAAGGTATGTGCCAAGGTTATATTTATTGTATTTGGAAGTTTCTCTCTTTTTTGCCCCATATACTTGTTAACAAAAATAAATAGATGATAGATACACACACACACAATTCTCAAATATTGCATATGAAATCAGTTAATCACATGAAAAAATGTGGGATTCAGGATAAATTATTTCAAATATAGTCCTTTTTTGAGATAATAGCATATTAAAAGGATTCAAGGCAAGGTTTTGTTAGTCTCTGGTCATTGTATGCCATTACTTCCTAAAATAATTTACAGTCCAAAAGAGATAATGGCGATTACATATTTGCTGACTTGTTTTTTTCATTTGAGACTTACAAGTTTTAGTCCAGACTTCATAAATCTAAGTATTATCAAAATGTTTAGTATTATAAAGTTGTGTGGACTAAAAACTATATGATATTATGACTATTTTCGCATTCCTAAGTCCACTCCCCATACCACTCACATTCACTTGTTTATTTTATGCAGAATAATGTAACTCTAGCCTAATTTTAGGATCTACACAAACAAGCCAGAATTAATTTTATTAGCTGCTATCAAAAATAATATAATTCTAAGACAATTATTTTACCATGATCCTGAAGAACCAAATAATATATTTTATTTACTTTGCAATTCACATATTTTCACAATTTAATATGTCAGAAATGTGAATGTATCCTATATTTTACAGTTTGCTTCACTTTAATTGATGGCGTTAGTGTTTTTTCCCTTTCTTTTTAACACTATACACAATACTTGTATGAATCACAAGCAGTGGCAGCTTAGATTTGATAAAAATACATGCTCAAATACAGAATGCAAGTTCATTAATATGGTTAATACATAGGCTTCATTTAATAAATATTTCACAAGTAATGTCAAATGTATTTTGGCAAAAGGAAAGGGTAATAGTTATGATAAATGGTAACAGCTTGGAAATGTTTTTGAAATCTGCTGTTGAAAATAATAACCAGAAAAAGTAAAACAAAATGGTTCTTCTAAAAATCAAGAAAATAAAAGCAATGTAGTACATAAAGAGCTCAGGGATACTTGTACACAAGATGCATTATATAGAATAGATGAAAGCCGTTAACTTCA
This sequence comes from Lemur catta, assembly GCF_020740605.2. Classification (NCBI taxonomy): domain Eukaryota; kingdom Metazoa; phylum Chordata; class Mammalia; order Primates; family Lemuridae; genus Lemur; species Lemur catta. Next base: position 55,915,485 of record NC_059139.1, on the reverse strand, counting down.
TTACCTCCTCTATGAATATACAGATGATGTGATGTTTCAGAACCATTAATCTATCACCTCTAACGTGCATTAAATCCCAGTTTGACTAACAAACACCTATGTTACAGCTATCAAAAGTTAATACACCATGGAGTGTTTATCCTCTGCGTGACATATCATAAGTGGAGAAGCTTTTGACATATTTTTCATCTTCAGAAACTATTCTCTTGAAATTTCTCTCATGAATCAGAATTGTAGTCCATTTAGCCCAGAAGCTTCAAGTAAGTGGCAGTGTGTAATATCCTTCTTTGTCATTTTTGTAGCTATGAGTTCCATCCATGTGTGTGTATAATAAATGAGCTAGACTTGTTAAGCAGGTGGGTGATCAAATTGGGGATTTGTGTCTCCTAGCTCTTCCATTCTATTCCACGTAAAAATTTTTAGTGAAAAGCACTGAAGTGAAAATAATCCATACATCATGTTTGTTAATGAACTTGTGAAAATGCCATTCCAAACAGGAATTTTACTGGTGTCAAGTCATGGCCATGTGTCACTGAAGAGCTTTCCAGATTTGCACATGCCACAGATGACAGCAAACACCTCCTCACTTTTATATTACATTATTTAAAATAAATAATGCTGCAAAATTTATTCTTCTGTAAAAGCAGTTAACATAGTGCTTAGAATATACAAAGTGCTGTTTTAAGCATTTAATAATTATTTAATTTTCAAATAATTATGTGAAATGCATAGTATCAAGGATGACCATTCCATCCAGCTTTCAGAAGAGGAAGTTTTGAGTTTACATAAAAGAAAACAGTACACAGAGAGGTTCAGTAACTTGCCCATGGTATCACAGCTAAGGAGTGAAGGAGTCAGGCTCAATAAAGTTTGACGCTGAGTCTATATTCTTACTGACTATGCTATGCTTTCTTTCTAGGTATAGTAGTACACTCTTTCTAGAGAGTTTCTTTGATTAAACTCAAAAGCATGAAGATATCAATTAATTCTTGACCAGGTCATAAATATACCAGAATTATCCAACACATAATATGACACATACATGAATACCCAGAGCTAGTTAGTTACAGGACAGTTTTCTTTAAAATATTGTTTCCAAAATATATGTTGTTAGAGCATCCTGTTAGTACATAGTTTTCCTATGCTGTGTGACAGCTGATTTGAAATCCCAGCCAGTGAAAATTAGTGTAACACATTACGAGATATTCTCAGGCAGTGAGCCTTTGAGCACATCTGTAGCCCACACTGCCCACAAGAGCTCATCCACCATCCTGTGTTGAACATACTTGGTATTATGTGATGTGCTCTGTCAACTTCTCTTTCCATTAATGTTATGCTCTGGAGAACATTTATAACCTATTACAACCTACAGATAGTGCCCAAAGTGATAATAAAGACTTGGTGTTAAAATGCAAATTTTAGTAGCATAAAATATCTCTGGGGACGTGGTGGAGAAAAAGAGGTTGAAGACCAACAAGTGAGTTTAGGGGAAGCCCTTTGATATAGAATTACACTACAAGTATCAGCTACAACCTGAAGAAATGACAAATAGGTGCACAAATGGAAAGTGGAAGGAACTATGGCTGGGGAAATATCCTTTATTCAAATGCAAATATTTTATTATTTTAAAATAGTGAATGTATGTTTTTCATTACTTGTAAAATTTTCCATTTCTGTGAAGATTGTTTTCCCATTTCATACAGAATAAGCTCATACTGAATGATGAGCATGAGTCTGAAGCAAGCTAATGGCTCCAATTAGGATCAAATTTGTGTTTAAACTTGGTCCACAGATTTGAGGAGAAGTGGAAATATATGTGTGTTTGGAAGAGAGGCATAAGAGAAATAATATGCCAGTGAAATGGAAATGAATATGAAAATGAGAATGTGCCCCTTTATGGAAAACTGTGATGATAGAAATAAATTATAAGACTCCTGACTTCAAATCCATGAAGTATCATTAAAAATTATTTATGAACTCAGTATATATTATTTTCTGGGCATTTTTATATTATGAATTATTCGTGTTAAAATGAATTTCATCCATTTGGTCTTAAAGTGCTTGAAAAAATAAAAATAGAAAGATTAATTCAAATTGTCCATTTACTCTGCCATAATTCACTTTGGTATTAATAATTTCTTCCCTCTCATTCTTTTGCATTGTTCCCCATTTTCTGAATTACAAAATTATCTGTCCTTCAATTTATTCTGTTAACATTTAGAGGTTAAATAAACTCTTTGACTAGGTATACTCTTCTCTTACATGCTATATATGAAGTAGGAAGGGTAATCAAGACCACGATAGAAAGAATAAATGGGGAGAAATATGATTACTTTTGTCTGTATCTTTAAAATAAACTTAGAAAATGATTTGATTTTTCCATACTTAATACTGATTTGTTTCCCCTCTTTACATTTTGGTTTCTAAATGATTTATAGTCTGTGATAACACAGGTGTTTCTCAATGTACTTATACTGTTATTACATACTATTAGAAACATATAATTCTATTATTATCAGTAACAGTAATGAATTGGAGCAGAAATATAATAGCATATGAAGGCAGACATATTAATGTTTCATGTTTGGTATTTGATACTGTTTTAGTAGTACTCTGTCACCACTGTCTGATATTGTATAATGTACTTGGGAAAAATACTGTCAAGCAGCTAAGAAAATATGATATATTTTTAAATGATAACATGATTCATCACTTAATAGTGTACACAGAAGGAAAGAATTACATTTTTCACAAGAAGAACAAGAATATATATTATGAAAACATTTTGGGGGACATAGTTATGAATTTTTAATGTGACTAATATAAAAACTCAAGAAAAGTTTAATTATATAAAAGTGTATATATTTAAGTGCCTAAATTCACATCAAATTTCTAAGTAAAATGTAGGATGATATTTAAAAATATACCTCCACATAATTAAAATACATGTGGATCAGACTGACTAGATTTGTATCCTGACTCTGTCATTAAGTTTCTGCGTGACAAAAGCAAATTGCTTACCTTGGCATATGTAAAGCAATTGGATATTGGGTATTAATATAAATGGAAACAAAATTATTACTACTGATATAGTTTATTTCATTTTTTTATTTTCCAATTGTCAAAATATTTAGTCATGGAATAGCATGAAAATTTGAAACAAGAAAATGGTGTTAATGTTAATTGTCAGCGTTTCTTAGGATAAGAATAACTATCAAACTGGGAATATAAAGGTGAATATTAGAAGGCTTGATAGCAGATATTTAATATTTAGATGTAACATTTTGTGCCCTTCAAGGACATAAATATATGCAACAAAGATAAAATCCAAATGAAAGCAAAAAAAGGTAAAACAAAACAAGAGGGAACAAGTCAAGAAAATAGGAAACAAATATCAAGATAATAAAGTTAAACCCAACTAAATTAATTCATTGAAGTAAATGGACTAAACATGCTCAATTTAACAGAAAAAGTCTGTTTTTCTAGACCAGACAAAAATAAATAAATAACTTTTCAGCTATATGCTAACTGTAAGTAATGTTTGTAAGTAATGTTTTGGATATAAGGACACAATTTGAAAATAAAAAGATTTTGAAGCATGCTACTTGTAATTACAGAAAAGTCATCATCATTAACATTCATCAAAGTAAACTTCAAGACAGAAAGAGTATTACTAGAACTAAAGACAGAATTTTTATGATGATAAAAGAATGAATATATCAGAAGGGCATAAGTTCTTGGAAGATTGAAATAGTTCTTTTAATCAATTGTACCAAAATGATAATTTTAAAAAAACTATACAAAACAAATTCAGAATCCATGTTATTTTGAAGTATACATGACATATATAAGAAATTGGATCATATTCTAGTTTGTAAAAAAAGTATTAATAAATTGCAAATAGGTTAAATCATACAGGGTATGTTATTTGACCATAAAATATTGAATTATTAAAAAGTATATAATTGGAAATCCCCAAATATTTTGATAAAACAATGAAAGAATAGAAAATGAATAGAAAAGACCAACTGAGTTAAATTATACTTCTTTGAAAAGTTTAGTAAAATTGATTAACCTAAACATTATTGCTTAAAATAAACCCCTCGAATTGCCAGTGTTAGGAATAAAAATGGAGCCTTGCTATAGGATCCATTTCCCATGTAAGTATTTTTAAGAGATGTATTGAACAATTTTATGTCAATAAATTCAATAACTTGTATATATGGGAAAATTCCTTAACATCAAAAATTATAAAACTTGCTGTAGTATAAAAAAGAAAATCTGAATAATCTCATATTAAATAATGTAGTTAAATTCATAATGTAAAACCTTCCCACAATGAACACTCCAAGTAGTGAAGTAGTCCCTGGTGAATTCCACAATATAATTAAAAATGAAACAATATCAATTGTCAGTATTTTTTCAGAGAATAAAGGAAAGGAGAACATATTTAACCACCTTAATGAAACTAATATAAACTTCACCAAAACTTGATGAAGGCATTATGACAAAGGATTACAGAGCACCAGCCCTCATAAACATAGAAGCATCCTTAATGAAATATTAGCAAATTATATCTAGTATTATATAATAAAATATAATCCCTTATGACCATGTGGGATTTATCCCAGAAATACAAGAATGGTTTAACATAGAAAGCAACCTATATCATTCATCATATTAACAGAGTTAAAAGGACATATTTATTTGATCATTTAAGTAGATATAGAAATAGCATTTGATGGTATTCAGCAATCATTCATGGTAAAATTCTCCACAAACTATAAGTAGAGGGAAACATTCTCAATCTGAAAAATAGTATTCATGAAAAACTTATGGCTACTATCAAACTTAAGAATGAAATATTGTCTATTATCTCTTGAAATTAGGGGAAAAGGCAAGGATAGTCACTCTTACCACTTCCAATCAATATTGTGCCAAAGATCCTATTGAGTACAATAATATAAAAAATATTTGAGATACAAGAATTAAGAAGAAATAAATAAAATTACCTCTACTTACAAATATCATTATGCTTTACTTAGAAAACCCAACGAAATATATATATATATATAAAAGAAAACCAAAATACTAGAACTAGCATATAAATCTAGCCAGGTCATGGAAAGAAAACAAAATCAATTCACAAAAATCAATTATATATGTACATACATATTGGAAAATTAAATTACTGAAAACACAATTTATAATGTTAACAAGCATCAAATATCTAACGATGAATTTAATGAAACATGTGCGTGACTACTACATTGAAAATTATAAAACATTATGAAGAAATTAAAAAAGACTCCCAAATGGAAATATATCACATTAATGTTTGCAAAAAATCTTATTTATATAGGATGTTCCTAGCAAACAGATATATAGATATGATGGAAGCTCATTCCAAATTCTAGCCAGACTTTTTCTTTTATACAAATTGGCAAACAGAGTGATCATAAAATTCATATGGGGGTAACTTAATTATGTACAAAGAAAAAATTCCAAAAAGTGAGAAGATACATTATTTGAATTAGGAAATATGCTTATAAAGTTGTTGTTTACAAAGTAAGTGTACAAAAATCAAATGTACAGCAGATAGACACCTAGTGACAAATCTAAAAGTAGGTGAAACACTTAACCTACAGAGAAAAAACCGACTTGATTGAGAAAGAAAAACCAAAATTAAACTACAAATGGAAAAAATGCACAAGACAATATTGAAAACTTGGATGTGCTACTCTATTAGATATAAAATTAGCATGAAACAATGGTAATTAAGACTATATGTTTCTTGCAGGAATAATTAATCAAATAGGAAAGAACAGAAAGTAATAGACCCTCATGCATGAGTACAAGTTGTAATACAAAAGTGTCCCTGTATAACATTATGAAAACAAGAGTCTTTTCAATAACTGCCTCTGGTCATTTTTGCATTCAAATAAAAACATATAAATTTGACTTCTTCCTCACACCGTATGTACATACAAAAAATAAATTCTAAAGAGAAGTATATCTATTATAAATGTGAAACATATGACAATACACTTTCTAGAAATAACATAGAGGACTATTTTCTGATGTTGGATTAAAGAATAAATCATCAAACAAAGCCAAACATGCACTTACCATAAGGAAAAGATGGATACGCTGGTTTTTATTTTAATATTCACTGTAAAACACTCTTAATAGAGTAAAAATGTATGATTTACAGTGAAAAAAAATTCTCCCCCCACAAATAAAGCATTAAAAACACCCTCTTGTACATCACTGATTAAAGAATAGACAAAGTATTTGAACAGAACTTTATAAAAGAGAATATGCAATACCCAGTAAACACATAAAGAGTCTGAACAGTATTAGTCTTCAGGAAAATGTAGATGAAAGCTACGATAATATAATATGATACCCCCACTGACAATACCATGTATTGGTGAGAATATGAAGCAATGAGAATTTTTGAGGTGTTATTGGGAGTATAAATTCATACAACTACTTTAGAAAACAGTTTAGTATTATCTTCTAACATCCAACATAAACATATTCTGGGATCCAGCATTTTAGCTTCTAAGATATACAACCAACAAAATAAGTACACATGTGCACCAAAAGCTATATATGTTTATAGCAGCATAATTCATAATGACCTTAAATTGGAAAGAACTTAAATGTCCATTAGCGTTATATTTAGGTGTTGCTATACAGTAATGAGGAAAATGTATGGACTACAGCTATCCAAAAAACATAAATAATTGAATCTCAAAAGCAATATTAAGCCAAAGAGCCACACATCAGAAAATAAGAACAGAAATAAAAACACAGACCACATGACTCCATTTTAATGAAGTTCAAAATATAGGCAAAACTTTTATTGTTCCAAATCTAGATGGTAGTTAACTTTGGGAAAGGATTGATTGGTTTTTGACTGAGGGGGTGCAAGGTCGACTGGTACTGTTCCAATTCATCACCTAAGTAGTAGTTTCATGAGGGTGTTTACTTCGTTAAAAATTGTTGAAACTCATAGTTAAATGTAATGCAGTTTCTCACTGTATGTTGCAATTCCATAAAATAAACGAATAAAAGAAGGCAACCTTATAAAAAATGTTGGTGTTATTTATTGTGTCTTGTTAAGTTTTAGTTCGTCTAGAAAAATCTGGTAATCGAATATTTATTGAATAACTACTACAGTAGTAGAAAGAGGACAGGGGCAGTGAGAGAGATCCGTCTTGGCTCCAGAGAGTATTTTGCCACTGGCATTATGTAGAGCTTGTCATAGTGAAAATAAAATTTTCTTTTTGCCAGTTTTACTTTTGTTTTAAAATTCTCAACAAATAATTTCCTCACCTCCACTCCATGTTCACCATTGGGCAATTCTATGCCCATTGCACACATGTATGTGCATCTTGTATTTATCAACATGTTTGGCTCATAAAAATCATTGCCTATAATATTAAGAAACAAGCAATAGATCAGAGTTACAAAATATAATCAGGATCTGAACAAGCACTATGTGATTTCAAATGATCATGCCTTACTCTACCTTTTGTTATCAAGGTCTATTTTATATTATTTGCCCCTTTATATTTATTTACATTAAAAATTTAGAGGTCATTATTTTTATTCTACTCCCTCGGTCCAGTGTACAGCATTTTATAGGTATTCACTCTTTGCCAGGTTTTCTCTTGGTATTGGAAATGCAAATATGAAAAGGACATCATCCCTTGGAAAAGATTATAGTCTCGTAAAAGTGGAATAATAAAAGAAAGAGACAAAAATTGATTACATAAGTTTGATATGTAAAAATGGTTATTTTTATAGTCAATTGAATATCCTTCTTTAATGATTTCTTCTTCATTCTCATTCTCTCTACTTTCCACTCCTCTCTCCTCACTCCCCCCGAAGCCACAATTCACTTAAATGTGAATTACTCTCCTTAAAGTACATTTCTGGTTTTTCCTTGTTCAAGGACCTTTAGGTATTCCTTTCTCTTGCCAAATAAAAGCTAAACACCTTAGCTTGGCATTAAAGGCCATCAGACTATTGTTTAATCAAAATCTTTCAGCACTTATAAAGTTTATACTGAATCAAAAGTTAACTCTTTGGTGGTTCATCCAGCATACTCAGCTTTCTTGGTTCTTCTGTTAAACCATACTCCTTGATGACAGGCACTAAATCATTATTAATAGTTGTAGTTCTCAAATATTTGTTATGTACCTTTGTCATCTTAGGTGCTTAATACATAATTTCACCAAAATAATGGAATGTGTCATTGCAAGTTCATCAGAGAAGGTAGGAAAGAAGTGCAAAAATGAGAATATATGAAGTATCTCAAGAATGGAAAAGCAAACACCACATATCCTCTCTAATAAATTGGAACTAACCGATGGGCACACAAGTGCACAGAGGGACGTAGAAGTCATTGGAAATCAAGCACGGGAGGAAAAGGCCACCTAACGGATGCAAAGAGCACTATTCGGGTGATAGGCACATTTAGAACCCTGATTCAAGCCATGTATCAAAATAATTTGTGACCCCTCAATATTTTGAAATGAAAACAATTTTAAGTGTGTAATAATTTTTTAATCAAACTTCTAAATTTCTCATAGTGGCAGGTACAAATAGATTAGACAAATACTATGACAGCTATAGAAACACCAACACTAAATAACACCAGAAACAATTCAAATTAAATATATCTCATGTGTAATAGAGATGATAGTTTTCTCTCTTTTGTGGAAAACTGGATGTATATCGGTTGTAGCTGCTGTGAAACAGAGATTTGGATAACCAGATAGGAGATGATTCTTCAACAAATATCAAAGACAATGCTATCCTTTGCCAAGTGATCCTCAGCACATATTTTTCTTAATCTTTATTTGGAGAAATGAGATTGTAAAACAGAATGAGTTAACAGAGCTAATACTTTCATTCAGACGATTATTCTTTCAGAAGTGTGTTGTAGTTATAAAAGTGGTGATTCAAAAAGCAAATTCAGTAACTGAAGAATGCCCACCAAGTTAACAATTAAATGGAAATCAGCAAGAGTTCATTTTCATAATTCTAAACCCATTAGTTTTCCATCTGAGCTCAAGCTCGGTGCTGTATCTGAGGGCACTGAAATAGTTCAGTAATTTTAAATTCAAAAACCTGTAGAATAGTATCTTAGTACAATCTTTAATGACATTTTTACATTAAGAATTGGCTCATATTTTCCTTTATTTTAAAAAATTTAAATAGCATCATTGATAATCTTAACAAATGTCATATTTCTAAAAAGAAAGGGCCAAAATTTTAGCAACATATTGTTAGGTTTATCACACATCTTCATTATTTTGTGGTCTTTAAATATTTAATGTGTAATATGAAATTCAAGCTTTTCTTTCTACATTCCCCAAAATGGATAATTTTCATAAGTATGTTTTTTATTTGAAGTTATTGAATTATTTTGAAGATTCAGAAACTCCTACTACTGGTTATTTTAATAAGCAGTATAATTTAGTCAATATCCTGAGTTATCTTTGAGTACTGAAAAGAATGCCAAATGTTAAATAGCACTTCCTCTAACACCATCCTGGTTTGGCTGACCAAGTGAATAGAGATGAGAGTCAAATTAGTTTAGAAGTTACACTGTATCACCATAATCTTTGTAATCTTTGCTATCTTCAGTATTGAAAGAGGGATATGTTCTCAAATTTTTATTTATATGTCACCAAGTATTTTATTCCAGAGTTTATAATTAACAAATAGATATTTTACATATTTAAAAAGATTCTAAAAATTAAATTTAAAATTTATTTTTCCAATGCTTAATTTATAGAAAAGTATAGAGAGGCATAACGAAAAGTGACTTATTCATAACTTAGTCATCTATATATCTTCTATATATACACATTATGCATTTATTCATCAGTCTTTGCAAGAGTGTTCCAATGTTAATCCAGACTCTTTGTACACATCAATCTTTATTCCTTATAATGTCTGACTGCATTTATATAATAACCTCCCCCATTAATTTACATAGTTCTATATACAACTATAATATATATATACTAATGCACAACACACAGACACACACAGATTAACCCTGTCTTGATCTACTCCAATTTATTCAGACATGCTAATTCCAAGCCATTTAAAAAAATCTAGCATACAGCAAGCTTTTTGTGTCTGATTTGCTTGCTTATTGGATTTAATTCATCATGTCATTATGTATTGATTCATATTAATACTTATTTTCAAGTATTTATTAATTACCTGTTGTGTTCCAAGCTTTATATTATTGAATCATCATTGTCTAGTTGCTTATGGTGAAATTAAGGAAGTAACAAAGTATGATGCATACTACCAAGCTAGTCCCTGACAGTACAGGATCATATATGGAGTACTATATACTATACCTCTAAATATTTAAAAGTTTTAAACCAAGATATAACTATAGTTCCACCCCTTTTCCATGGTGGATCCTGCCCCAATTACCTTATGCATCTCAGCACCCCAGGGGTTCCCTGGGAGCCACATTTTCCCTTAAGGTAATTCTGGTGCTTGGAGACTGAGGGCCAGTGTGGTTCAGTTGGGATGGACAGAGCAAAGCTGGAACTGATTTCACTTCTCCTGAACCAGGATGGAAGCTGACCTGGTCACATCCTCAGGGAGCTGAGCTGGCTGCTTCTCTGTCTCTGCAAATAATCTCTGCTCTGGAGTGCCAGGCAGTTAGGAAGGTCTTTCACATTAAGACCATCTGAGCCAAAGGAATGCAGGAAACCCAGCTATGTGTTTAGTGACACATTTTAACTCCTTTGAGTGGCCAGCTTAAAACAAAACTGCTGAATTTCCCAAGGCCAAGACTTTGCTTCTTTCCTTCCCTGCCACCAATGCATTCACACAAGCACACACACTCACTGCTACATTCATCACTCTTAGAACAACACCCTTTCAACAGGAGGACCTGGCTAAGCTCACACATTCATTTCCTGTGTTTAACTTATACTCAAATCAATTGTTAAGTTTAACAAAAAACATTTTTGCTTAGACGAAATGAAAAAAATGTCTTCATGCGTCAGTGTTTGTGGTAGGCAGAGCCTTTTCAAGCATATAGCTGAGGACAGAGATGTCTCATTGCCCAGGTCTGAGAAATATTTTAATGTTACTATTACTATTAAAAAAAAATCATAGAGGCTTAATTTTAAAGCAGAATTTCAGTGTACCTGTAGGATAAGAAAAACTTGAGTTTGCTCTTACTTTTGTTATCTGGTATGAATCACAGCATGTACATATATTTGCATAACAGATTTCTTATAATTTTTATAATTTTTTGATGCATGACTGTAATATTGTTTATGATCTTGTGTATGTTTCACAGTTGTATAAACTACAGTTAACCTCGTTTCTTCAAAGCACCTTACTGATCTTAGTGATTCTATTATATATTTTGAAATAGCAAAAGATGTGCAAAAAAGGCTGGATCCAGTAAGTTCAGAGCACTCTACTTCAGATTTTTTTGTTATATGAGTTGTCAAGGAGACAACAGAGGATAATCTCTTGGAAGATGCTGGAAAAGATATAACAATATTGTAGTTTAGGCAACAAAATCTTATAAAATGCTTCCCTCTTTTAGTCAAAGATATAAAGCTTATAAAACAATGTATCAATATATATTCAATGTATCAATATATATTCAGTGTGAAAAAAATTCTCCTAAGATTCTTAATGACAAGAATAAATTGACACTGGAATGTCTAATAAGAAGAAACCTGGGTTATTGTAGTTACTTTAAAATATAGTTAAGATATAATTAGAAGAAATTATAGTATTGATGTAGCAATTTGACCTCACCTAGTCTAAGAATGGCTTGACAAAGTGACAATGAATTTATTATCTGAAGGATGAGTTGGTGAAGCAAACAAGTAAAACAGAAGAAAGATTATTCTATGCAGAAACATTTTCAAAGGTCCAGAATTAGGATAACAGGTGCAGTACTCAAGGAAAATAAGGTTCATATAGAGATGGCTCAATTAGTTTTTAGAATTTTCAATTTTCAATGAGCTCAAGCATTTATATATCTCTTTTAAAATTATTTATCTTAAATTGAACCTAATTTTGACAAGCATGCTTATACTCGCCCATGCACTTACCATTTAGTATGCAGATATCTTTCCAGATGAAATCTACATATATTCTATTTTTAATAGAATCCTGAGGGGAAATGGCCTGTATTAAATAATATACCCCTATAGGACAAGAATATCTGGGATCACTAAACCATTGTAAGTGATTTAGTGGTAGTTTGGTTAAATATGAATATAACCACACTGACTGCTTCTATCACTGTGGGGGTAATGTTGCTTTCCATTTGTCTGTCTATACCTTAAAAGAGGTCTTGTTTCATTTTTCTTTCCTTCTTTCTCTACAAACACTTTCTGAAACTTAATATGCAATTTATTTTAATTGTTGTAATTGGTACTTAGTCAGGAGCTTACCACTTATTAAACTCTTTATCTCTCACTTTGCTGATTCCTGATGTACATCACTAATTTTGCATAGTCTCTAATGTAATGCAGAAATGAAAAGATAAGTGTTCAGGATCGCCTTACTTCTGAACTAGAAGTATGTAACCATGCTTATGAGTTACAGTGGATGAATTTCAGACTGAAATATTCATATCTGGAAAATCACATGATTTATATGAAGCCAGGTTTGTATTTTGTGGCCATGTATCAAAACTTTAATACATAAAAAACGCAAAAGGGAATTGAGTCATTTTTTTCAATTGAATTTGTCCATATGTTACATAAATAGTCTATTTTTAACATGTTACTATAACCCTGTCCTTGTGTTATATTTTGTATAAGTATAGGAGAACACTGTACAACATAAGTCAGAATTAGCATACATGAGAGAGAAGTATTAATAACATCATTAGGAAAGCCAATAATTAAAGAGTTAAAATTGTGAAATACATAAAATTATTAGAGACAAGGTAAACGATCATGGGCTATATAAGCTGCTGCAATATACATGCCTAAGCAAATGAAGTGTTGCTTACTGGATATTATTTTTCCTTTTGTTATTAGGTCTTAGGGTTAAAGTTTTGAATTTTTGAAAAGTTCTTAATTTTAATATTAAAACAGGTTTTATTTACTTCTTCCAAGTCAATCTAATATTTTGCTTTATTTCTCCTAGTGGTCTGGTATGTAGTTCAAGAAAAAAAGGAAAAAAAAAAAAAAAAGGTATCTTGACTCTGCAGCTTTGGTATTACTGACCTTGTCAGATAATAAGAAGGATGACAGAAGAGAACACACATTTTTCAGTGGTATAAGCTGATTATATTCAGTCAAGTCGACATATAAGAATCATTTCTAATCACATTTAGAGTTGAATCTCATGCTGCTCTTGGTAAATTCTTTCTGAACCTTATAGCCTTTTGAATTTAAGAAGGAACTGTCTGATTCTTGAGAAAAAATGTTTGTCAATTTGGAAAAATTGACAGTGATAAAGGAATGGTCCATAAATGCAAATAGAAGCAGAAAAAATTTTCTGCTGTATTTCTAAATTTTTACTTTAACTAGGAGGGACTTTAATCTACCATGAGAGATGTCATGGGGATTTAGGCATGAGACACTTTCTCCACTGGCTTTTTTATTTTTCAAACACAGCTTGCTTTTCACTGTTCCCTTTTTATAATTTCTATAAAATGGATTTCCCTCCTACTCATGGATTGGATTCTGAAGTCATACTGCCAGTAGAAAAATTACATGTAGCCCAAATTACCCTTGATAATCTCACAAATCATACTTCAATTTCCAAAACCTGAAACCTCAGTTTTGGGAAAAAAATATATATACATATGCCTTTTTTTTTTATGTCTTTTTCCCCTGGAAATAATGAAGGTTAAGTTTTGTTTGAACTAGAAAATATTCTACCTCTTACTTCTTTTTATCTGTCTGCTTCTCTTTTATCTCTCTCCCTTTCTATCTCTACCTTTACTTCTACCTCTACCTTTTTCCTTTATTGTAATCTCTTCTCTCTCAGCTATATTGTTGCAAATTTGCAGGTTAAATGTACATATGATGTGATTTCATTGTACTGAAAATAGGATAGAAGTGATATAATTCAAAGTCTAAAATTCAATACCAAAGTTTTTCATTGATTTTTAATTAGTGGATAAATGATTATATCTAGTTAGATGTAGCCACATATTTTCAGACTCCAGTCTCTAGTAAGAGATGAGCTAAGATATCCATGAGGACAGTGGGAAATCCCAAGTTTTATTAAATATTTATATACTCATTATTTTTATAAATATTTATATACTCATTATATACTCATTATATACTCAATATTTATATACTCATCATCTGAATTGTTCATTTAACTCTTTAATAGCTATTATTTATTTGCTCTTCCCTTTTTCTGTATATTTACCCATATATCTTTACCTGTGTGTATACCATGATTCTATTTCTTCTTGTAGTGGAGGACAGGATGGTTCATAATATAACTAATATCACTTTTTTTCTATATGGCTTAGCTAGGGAATGAGATCAATGAAATAAATTTGAGGCATAATAAAATCATAATCTTGTGAGATTCACTTCATCTCAAAAGAAAAGAAAAAATCTCACTAAAATTTTTGACTCAAGTCTCAGTGTATGAAATTCTAATAAACAAAAGTAGGTTCCTATTAAAATAAACCTTACCAGAAAACCCATATTTCACCAAACCTAAAGATAAATTGATATTGATAATTTGTCTGTATAACTTCAAGATAGTAAAAAATACAGTGAAAATATTTCCCGACACTCATTCTAAGTTCAATTTTTTTTGGTCTCATTACTGTTTAATTGCTTACATGGTCTTAAATTCAGCTGTCAATGAGACCAAACAAAAGGCCTTGTGGATATATTTTTATTTCTGCTCAAAAAGTTTGCTCAAGAAATGTTGACAAAAATATTCCTCCTGTAGGGTTCAGGTCAATGCTTTATAAATATGATACATATTATCCAAATTTGAAAAGGAGTAGTTATAAGCCAAGGAAAAATATAGTAGGAAAGTTATTGGAAATCACTTTTCATCTAGAAAAACTTCCACTAATAAAATACATGGGTAAAATAATGAAGAAATAAAGGAATCACAGCATATGAAGTTCATGGTAACTTCTTTAATGTGACTAGCCTTTATCCCCTCCTTTGCAAAGATATTTTCAAGTTCAAGTATCTGATATAAAATATTCCTCTTCTCTAACTTTCATGCCTGTTTTAATCAGGGTCCACAGTAGATCGAAATTAGTTGACATATCTGTTTCAGCCTATTAGGTGTAGCGGATAGTTTAGAGCAGCGGTCCCAAACCTTTTTGGCACCAGGGACCAGTTTCATGGAAGACAATGTTTTCATGAACCTGGGGCTGGGTGGGATGATTTTAGGATGATTTTCAAGCATATTACATTTATTGTGCAGTCAAACCTCTCTGCTAATGATGATCTGTATTTGCAGCCACTCCCCAGTGCTAACATCACTGCCTCAGCTCCACCTCAGATCATCAGGCATTAGATTCTCCTGAGGACTATGCAGCCTAGATCCCTCTCATGCACAGTTTACAGTAAGGTTCATGCTTCTGTGCGAATCTAATGCTGCTACTGATCTGACAGGAGGCAGAGCTTATGCAGTGATGTGAGTGATGGGGAGGAGCTATAAATACAGATGGAGCTTTGCTTGCTGGCCCCACTGCTCACCTCCTGCTGTGCGGCCCAGCTCCTAACAAGCCATGAATTGGTACTGGCCCACAGGCAAGCAGGTTTAGAGAAACTAATAAATATAACTAGTACGAGACTTTTTTTTTCTTGTTCACACTATTCATTCCTAATAATTAATTAATATCTTTTTATAAATAAGCATGATTCTTTTAGTGATCACCTAGCCAAACATCCCAAAACCTAGTCTTTTTGTTATACACTGGAATAAGACTTGAGGAATTTTGCCTGTCAGAATAGTTAACTTTTCACTAGGACAGTCTGATTCTCATCACCCATTCATTGGAATGTTTTATTGTGTTCTACATTCTGTTCAACATGAAAATTGACTAGCATGGCCAGTTTAATAAAAATTTGCATTCCTTTTGAGCCCATTTGGTTATTGAGATATTCTCTACTGTCTTCCCAGGAGTTAGTCCCAAAGTCTATTGAAAGAAGTATGATTCAAATGGTGAGGATTACAGTTATATATTTTTTGATATTATCGTCCATGGACTAAGTTCTATATATTATACACTTGACCATACATTTCAAAATAATTAATTTAGTAAACATGACATAAGTGAATTTTTTATTACTTTTACTTTCTAAAGTACATTTTATATAAAATCCACATAATGAAAATGAAATCTGTGTAATATGGAAAAAAGCAAACTATTTTAAGTAAAAACTATCAAAATGTATACAGTGTATTTTTTTTAGTATCTGCAAAATGTTCCATTAGATACATGCAGTACTTTAAGATATTTTCCACTGGAATAATTATCAGCATTTTCTTTTTGTCACTTTTTAAACAAAAATCATTCATAATGTTCTGACTATCAAAGAGAAAACTATATTAAGTCTGATATTTATTTCTATAAAAGAATTATGATAAAAACAAGAAAATTCAAAATGCTCTATTATGTGAACTATAAAGAAATAGATCATATTAACTAGTATTTATTCTCCAAATCAAAGGATACAGTTCTTTTAGGTAAACATATAAGCTTTATTATATTAATAGTAATAGAGTGATTATTATGGTAATCTACCGTTACAGTAATCTATAGTAGTTTATAGCAATCTATTATCTATTCAAATAAAATGGTAGAGGCTGCTTATACTGCTACATGCATTCAAGAACCAGAGGAGGTGGATCAAGGTGACCAAATAGAACCCTCCAGGAATTGTCCCCCTCCCCTTCCCCCTGCAGGAACACCAAATTGAGCAACTATCCACACAACAAAGCACCTTCATAAGAGCTAAAATTCAGGTGAACAATCACAATACCTGGTTTTAACATTGTATCGAGGAAAGAGGCACTGAAGAAGGTAGGAAAGACAGTTTGCATTGTCTTCCTCCCCTTCCCCACCCACTGGCAGTGTGGCACCAGCCCGGAGAGGGGAGAGAGAGAAATGATGTGCTTGGGGGAGGAAGAATGAAGTGATTGCGTGACTTTGCACTGGAACTCAGGGCTGCCCTGTCACAGGAGAACATGACACAGGGCAGACTACCCCTGAGTTCTGGTTAGCTTCACCACTGGCTAGGAACCTCTTGAATTCTGGCTAGCTTCTCTACTGGCTGACAAAATCAGCCTGGGGCCAGGAAAAAACTGTAAGTCTGTCAGGCTCAAAGACTGCATGCAGTCTTGGGCAATTCCTGCTGCTGCACTGGGCCCTGAGTCAGTGGACTTGGGGTGCACATGACCTAGTGAGACAACAGAAATTGCAGCCAAGCAAGTGCATCAAGACAGGATCTCCCGAATACTGTACTTTGCAGATAGTTACACCAAAATAGTAGGACAGTAGGAGTGATTATAAACTAATGGTTGTTTGTAGAGAAATGAATACATTTATTAGAACAAATGAATACATTTATTAGAACTTGATGAAAAGTAATAATATGCTAGGAGAATGTAATTTTTTTTTTTTATCTGAAACTTAACTTGCTGTAAAGATCTTTCACATTCAACGCCAGGAGAAATGCTAAACTCAGTTAAATGTAATAAAAGAATGGAGATGGAAATTCAGAAACAGTTTTGTAATATTGAAAAACAATTATTCTTCGGCTACATGTGAGAATCCTTTTTTTTAAGAGACAGGGCCTCTCACTCTGTTGCCCAGGCTGGAATGCAATGGCAATTACAGCTCACTGAAGCTCAAACTTCTGAGCTCAAGGGATCCTCCTGGCTCAGCCTCTCAAGTAGCTGGGACTACAGGCACATGCCACCATGCCTGGCTAATTTTTTTTTTTTTTTAAATCTTTTGTGGAGACAGTGAGCTATGCCATGCAGACTGGAGTTGAATTCCTGGCCTCAAGTGTCACCCCCCCCCAACCTTGTCCAGCCTTGGCCTCCCAAAGTTCAAAGTTCTGTGACTGCAGGTATCAGTCATTGTTCCCTGCTGAGATCCAAATTTTAAAGACAAAACTTGTTCCAGTAATGCTGAACAGCAAGAAGTGCATCTCTGCTCCATGTCATTAACCAGGAACTCTGGCATCCTCTACAGCATGACCCTCAAACATTTTAGTCTTAGTAGCTCTTCACATTCTTAAAAATTATTAAGGATCCTAAAAATCTCTAATTTATTTAAGTTGTATCTATTGATATTTATCTTGTCAGAAATTAAAAGAGACTAAATTTTAGAGATATTTATTTAGTTTATTGAAAACAGTAATAAATCCATTACATATTAACATAAATAATATTTTAAAAGCTATACTTTTTCACAACAAATCAAATTGGTGTGAAGAATAGCATTGGTTTACATTGTTTCAAATTTCTTTAGTGTCTCGCTTAATATGAATGTTATAGATAGCAAGATTCAGATATCTGCTTCTGCACTCATTATTCTTTGGTATCTCATGTCATATTGGAATACCGTATTGTACACTTTCAAGAATGAGATTTAAAAAAGCAAATAATACCTAAGTATTATTTAAAAGTAAACAACCTTTTTAACATAATTTTAAAAAGTAAAAGTTTGTTTTTCCATTCTTTAGATACTTCATTGAGGATGATGATCCCCCTGACTCAAGCATTACAAAAGCGATCCTTGTAACCCAAATCAATTGCACCCTCATAATACTTTGAAATAAAAAAAAGTAAAAGTAATATTTGAAAATATCAGTATTATTTTCTTTTTTTTATTTCAGAATGTTATGGGGGTACAAACATTTTGGTTACATATAATGCCTTAGCCTTGCCCAAACCAGGGCTACAAGCATGCCCTTCCCCCATACAGTATGCTCTGCATCCATTAGTATTATTTTAAATATAATGCAACCTCTCAAAGCCCTGAAAGAGCATTGGGGTTTCCCAAAGGACACTGAAACACACTTTGAGAACCACTGTTCTAGAGCCATGTATTCCAATCAGGGAAGATGTTTCCGAACTTTCTGGGTTCATGGTGCCCTTACTGTCTCAATAAATTTTTAAACTGCTGCAAGCAAAAAGTAATATCCTAACAGTTCCATTTCTAAGTATTTGAGTTCAAATAATAAGCATCTATGTTCTAGGAAATTAATAGCCATTTTAAAAATAAAAATAAATTAATGTAAATATGATATCATATTTTATATTATTCTTAAATAACCATAATTCCTTATTATGAGATATGTATACAATGTCCTAACTGTACAACTATATTGGACATGACTTTTTCTGTGTTTTCTTATGACACTATTTTTTATGAACTTTTTATTTTAGAACGGTTTTAGATTTATAGGAAAATTGTGAAAAGATAAAAGAGCTTTTATATACCCAAACCTGGTTTCCTGTATTATTAACACCTTCTTATCAGTATGATTCATTATAATTATTATTATTATATATATATATTTTTTTGAGACAGAGTCTTACTTTGTTGCCAGGGCTAAAGTGATGTGGCATCAGCCTAGCTCACAGCAACCTCAAACTCCTGGACTCAAGCAACCCCTCTGCCTCAGCCTCCCGAGTAGCTGGGACTACAGGCATGCGCCACCGTGCCCGGCTGATTTTTTCTATATATTTTTCGTTGTCCAGCTAATATCTTTCTATTTTTTAGTAGAGACGGGGTCTCACTGTTGCTCAGGCTGGTCTGGAACTCCTGAGCTCAAACGATCCACCGGCCTCAGCCTCCCAGAGTGCTAGGATTACAGGCCGTTATAATTATTATTAAATGAAGATTATACTTAGATTTCCTTAATTTTTATCTCATGTCCTGTTTCTTTCCCAGGCTCCTATCCAGTATTCCACATTACGTTGACTTGTCATGTCTCCTTAGCTTCCTCTTGATCCTGAAAGTTTCTCAGATTTTTCTTTTCTTAATGACCTTGACAGTCTTAATGAGTATTTTCCAGGCTAATTTGCAGAATTCCCCTCAATTAGGATTTGTCTGATGGCTGTCTCATAATTATGGTGAGTTTATTAGGCTAGCATAGGCATGTGCTGTTTTCATCACATCGTCTCGAGGGAGCATGCTAGCAACATGCTTAATCACTGCCGGTGCTCGGCTGAGGCAATCAGGTCTGCCCGCTGTAAAGTTACTCTTTTCCCTCCTTTCCATACTGTATATTTAAAAGGCAAAGTCATAACATGTAACCAAAATGATTGTACCCCATAATTTTCTGAAATAAAAAATAAACAAATAAATAAATGATAAACAAATAAAAAAATAAAACAAAGTATGTACAGTCCACACTCCTTGAGGGCAGAATATTTACATGAATTATTTTGAGATATTTCTGCACTTTAGGTATGTTTCTTCCTCCCACTTTTACTTAATCATCCATTTATTTTTGTCAGGATGCACTCATGGAGTTTTATTTTATACTTGGGGTTTAAATTCATTACTTCCTTAGTTGCTCAAATTGTTTCACTTGGCCTTTGGGACCTCTCTCAGCTACTGTTTCTCTCTGCATAATCTTATTACTGTAGGGTTGTTGTTTTTTTTTTTGTTGTTGTTTTTTGAGCCTTTACAAACTCGCCCTACAAGATGTTCCAGGTTCATCTTCTGTCTTCCTTGTCCCAGACCTAGAATCTCCCATTTCCTAAGGAGCTCTGGTTCTTTAATTAGACAATAGTGTTAGACATGAAACTACATTCAAATTACACAGACAATATCATCTATTTTTGGAAAGTTATTTATCCTACAGGGGAAAGAAACTTTCACACACACACACAGACACACACAATCTATAATTGATCATTATTTGTATTTCAGTTGGTGCTAAATTTGAAACAATTTCATTAAATAGAAAGTTCCTGGAGATGGTAAAATTCATTTGCCAACAATTCCAGAAAAAAAATCATAGATGTGGATATATTAGATATTTATATCAGTTTGACACAAAAACTGCCCCAATCATACATTTGAATATATTGTGTGTGTATATTCTATTATACATATGTTGCATATGTCTGTTAAAATGATTTGATAGAATCAGGGACTGTCATTAAATCATGATATTCAGCAAATCATAAGGTAAGCGTCCATAATGATATTGTCTTAGTCACCAGGTGACAATTACATGCAAAATAAAGTTTTAAGTTCAGTAGCAAGGGGCTTAAAATACATAGTCATTCTTTTTATCCCCCTGTCAGTTTCAATTCTCAATCTTGTTGTTAGACACATGACAATAAATGAACTCTTTAAATTCTTTAAATCTTACAACCTATTCTTTTGGATCGGAATGTCATTATATTTATCTATATATTATTGTGAGAATTTATTAAAATCAGCATTTTATAAAATACTGTTCCTGGCACATAATAAATCTTTTATCAATGTTAGCCATTATCTATTATTTTATACTCTATGCTCTCCTCTTTTTTATTTTTATACCTCTTATTATTTTTTATTATTGGTGTGTCATTGTTATCATTATTCCCATTGTAATTCAAAACTCCCCACCTGAAGTTATCCTACAGGGGAAAAGAAACTTTTACACACACACATACACAAAATCTTGGTTTATTGGTGTACACCTAGAGGATCAGCTATCAAAACATGGAAGCCCGAAGAAGTTCTTATAATTCATTTCTTACCAACCATAAATTCATAAATTATAATACTCTCTAGTACAAATCATTATATATAGTAACATTGAAATCAAATGATATAAATATGAAAACACCATGTGGATTTAACTTTCCACAAATTCTATGAAGATAGATTGACAAGATTATTCATTAACATTTATGGAAAGTTGAACAACATTTTTGTGACCTGGGATATTTATCTCACAGTTTAAAAGACACAAAAGGACTTAAACCATCTTTTATTGTTCCTTTTCTTCTGTAATCCTAATAAACAGCAGGTGAACTATTCAATAAATATTGCAGAAAGACAGGTTTGTCCTGAAATAAGAAGGTAAATATTGCAAACCAATAGAACCGTTTGAAGGTGAAACGGCCCATCTAAGAAGGTAGTGTCTAATCATAGGAATGTTTAAGGAAAGAACCAAACAGAAACAATAACTACTGTATCCAGTGTCTGAATTCTTTACAACAACTTAGCTTTCTTTCCTTTTAAAACTAACTCTCACAGTCTACTTGAAGAGCAGAAAATACTCCCAAAGTAATAAAATAAGTAACATAAAATTTTCTTTGCAAAGATAAACTGTAATTTGGAATTTGGAAGAAAATATAATAACCTGCTAGTATTGAGCAGTTATGGGGGACTAGGTACTTTCGCTTTACCATGACCTTTGCCTGTATTATCACTTACTCCCTTCAAAATTAATAAGGTTTAAGTATTGTTATTTAGCTATTTTATGTATGAGTAAAAACAGTGATGAACATAAAGATAACAAATTTAATATGATACCCAGGTCAAATTCCAAAGTTATGCTTTTGAAAAGTTAAGTGTTTTCTGAGTTGGGGAGTAGCATAAACATTAGCAAAAATGAGAGGTAGCATGGGAGGTAATGGATCATCCAGAAGCTGATTAAGTATAAAAGGTTTGGTTTTAAAGTAGTGAGATTAAAATGACAGAGAAGTCAAATTGTAGAATCCCAGAAAAGTATAAAGAGGAATGTAAGTTGATTAAATAATCAGTGAAGAAACTTCTAGAGCATGACAAAGCAGATGAAAACATAATTTAGGGAGGATTAAAAGAAAAATGAAGAGTAGATTAAAGTGAAAAGATTAACTACATAGTATAGCCTTGGTAAATATTTATGGCAACTAGTCAACAAGTGAAAATAAGAGAATCATTGTGACTTGATTCTAAGAAAGAAGTTCAAATAAAATTATTTTTGTTGAATAAGAGTCAATCTTTACTGACAATTTTTCTGTAGAGAACTAAAGTAAAAAGTAAAAGAAAAATATTATTTTAAAAGAAAATTTCTGGTTGTAAAACATCTATATAATGAATCTGTCCCTCCTCGTACCTTCAGAGGTAATTCTGTGATTTTATGGAATAAGAGGTAGCAACAATTTTATCAAAGCTCAAAAGTTCACCAGTGTTTTAGATAGTTTGGTAAGAGGAATATCAAGAACAATGTGCTTGCCACTTAGTTGGAGTTTCTTTTAAAATATAGTTTATATAGAGAAATAGCTAAAGAAAATGAAAGAATGGTAGGTCATAAAAATCAAACAGGATAAGAAATAAAATTTTATAACTCACCTTCAGGCAGCCCAACTGAAAAATCAAAGAAAGGAAGCATAAAGATTGCTTATCATGGCTAAAGAATGTCAGTGGTTGGCAGTTTATTCTCAGAATAATTGAAGATTTATTATAAAACTTGACAATGTATGGAAACATTTTAAAAACCATAAGTTAATTACTGGTGTCACATGTTTGTATGTGATTGAGTCTGTCTATAAAGTATAAATATATGTAGTTATATACAAATAGGGATGGATAAGTATAGGAAATTATGTATAAGATACATAATGTAAAACAAAAAGGGATCTTTCATAGAATAGAAAGGGCAATAAAGAGGTCACACACAATATCCACAAAGAAAATGAAATAGAACCTAGGCTGTTAAAGGGAAAGGAAGACTTGCTTGTGTGATTTCTCCATTATGTATGACCTGAAAACTTGGAATAAAATTATGATAAGATACAGTGAAGTTAGTTGTATAATGACATTAAACATTTCATTACTTGAACTTAATAAGATTGGGGGTTTCAAAGGGGAAGTCTTAGAGGCAGGAAAAGGAAAAGCCTAAATATAAGAAAGACGTTTCCCTGAACAGTTGATTATGGGAGTTTAGTCAACTTGAGAATTAATTCCTCAAGAAGAATAAAGTAAAATAGTACTTGCTTTGTTGTTTCTGACCTGCTCTGAGGGAAGAAAGAATTTCTTCCCTGCAGAAATACTAGAAAACCTTTTGGCTGGTAAAGTTTAATTTGGTGCTACAATGTTAGGCCTTATGGAATGCATTGCTTGGCTCAAGAGTACTAGCCAGGACCCAGACCACAAGTCAACTAAAGCATTGCACCATGCTGGATATAAATGTTTGGGTGTTCCAACCTTTTGGATCTATCTGAAAGCTATAATTTTATACTATGAAGATGATATTCTGAATCTATCATATTTCTTCTTGAACAAAACTTGAAAAAGGCATTTAATTAGTTGTATACTTTCCACATAAGATTATGAAGCATATTGATATACTCGACAGTAGCTATTTCCATATTGTTCATAACACTCCTGAATTAAAGATAGCAAAAACTGATTTTTTCTATAGCCTTGTTTTTGATTGATTAATTAATTAGTAATACACTTCTAATGTACTTAAGAATGAGAGTAAAAAAAACTCAGATATTTAGTTAGTATTCATAGGTGGATAATTACTGGGAGCAGGAGAGTGCAGAGTATATGTTCATCATCGTCAGAAACCACTTCCTGAAGTAATTTTTAAATATTAATTCTCAACTTTCTAATGTACTAAAGCTAGATTTGCTGAGGGAACTATATCTACTGAAATATTTCTTTCATGAATTTCCCCTGAAAAGAGTAAATTAAAAAAGTCTGAAGGGGCTCCCTTTATTCCACTGTAAGAGTCTGCCTTGGGCAAGCAGCATAACTGGATAATGAGTGGGCAATCAAATACGCCAAAGACAACAAGAATATGACTTTTCCCAAATGTGCAATGACCAATTTATTATCAAAGTGGATGTTGATGACTGACAAAAGAGAGAGTGTAAAGAAGGGATAAGTAGAAGGGATAAAGTGGGGTATTAAAGGAAATTTCAAGAATATAGGCACAGGGAGTTGGGAAGCTAATGGTTGCTCTGTTCATTAATAAATGAAAGGTGGGGTGTAGAATAGGTAAATCTGACACAGAAGAATAATATACAGTCCAAGGATCACATTCTGGAGTAACCCAGAAAAGAAGATATATCTCTCCTAGAGTCAAATGATGGGAGAGGAGAGAGAGAGAGAGAGAGAGAGAGAGAGAATGTTTTGAGAGTGTTCAATTTAATAAACTTTAGGTCCTATATTTCAGTATGTGATCTTAAAGTCAGTGAGTCAATTCCACTAAATAGTATTCCTCTAGTAGAATATGGGGAGAAAAGGCAATGGGGGCAGGGGATGGAGACCCAGTGTTTCTGCTTACCCAAGTTTAAAGTTAACAAATGTTAAAGAAAAAATAAAATGAAGACCAGGCCTGAAAAATTCGTGAGCAAAAAAACGAAAGGCCTTAAAAATAGCCTTAATCTTGCCTAAATCACAAACATAAGTGAAACTCAATTTGGGTCATTTCTGATAAACAGTTATATTAGACAAACCTAAAACTTAACTCCAGCCAAACATAAGCAGCCAACTAACATATGATTATGTGACTAGAGACTTTCCAACAAGGTACCTTAAAAACAGCAATTTTGTATTACTAATTGCAAATCAATCAAACAATTTCTTTAGTTGGCTTCGGAATTTTCCTAATAAATACTTGCCTCTGACATTTTGTCATTGGGACACTAAACCTCTTTTGGTCTTGTGTTCCCCAATTTATGAATTGCTTTTTACTTACATAAATTCTTTTTAAAAACTTTATTGTGCCTCAGATTTTTCTTTCTTACATTTTCATAGCCAATGTCCCAAAGCTACAATAATCATCAAATATGTGATATACTTTTAGTCAGGTATGAAACAATAAAAACAATTTTTCTATCATGATAAAAAGGAAAATGATAAGAATAGAGAGAACTACGGTTATCTACCAAACAAGACTGTGCTCCTTTAATCTCTATATCTGCACTGCGACAAGGAGAATTGGATTTTCTGAGGCGCTTCACGCACTCACAGTAAAGCTATATATTGCTGGAGGAAAGTGTTAATATTTTTATTATAGTTTTTTGTTGTTTAATTCTTAAAACCAAAGGAAAAAATTAAGAGAGCTTGCCTGAGGTTATATGGAATAATGAAAATTATGTCTATTTATTAGATTTTTCTTTTGTATATTCTGTTTTCCCAAAATATGTTTATTACACTTAACCTTATGCCTTCTATATTAAAATGACTTTCCTTATATATTAGGGATAAGAAATCATGAAACTCTATATTAAAAGTTAAATTAAGGTATTATTATGTCATAAGCTCCAGTGATATACTCTTCTAGATATGAATGGGAAAAAATCTTCCTGAATTATCTCGCTGGGATTTGAATAATAGATAGGGAAAGAAGATAAGATAAGGAATATAGGAGACTATCACACAACCATAGAATTAGTGCTAGGTTTCGGTACATGTGCTGAACCCTGTCTAAGCTTTTCACTCCTAAATGTGTGTGCAAACTATGTTTAGCTGTTTTTCTATTATTAGCTCCTGACATGTTTGAGCTCCCTATTTCTTCAAGCATGTTATTTGTTTTTCCCCAATATTTGTGGAACACACACACAAACAACAATAAAAGCATCAGTGTAAGGACATAAAATGTAAACAAAATGTTTGTACCCTCATAATATCCTGAAATAAAAAGAAGGACTTATAAAACATGAAAAGGAAAAAAAAAGCATCAGTGTACTTTCTATTTTGGCTCTTAGCACACTTTTTAAAAATCTAGTGCATCTAAGATACCCACTTCTCTTAGGGCAATTTAGGAATGTTGCTGGGTTCTGGTACGTACCTGTTCCTCTTTACAGTAGATTTGCCAAAATTTTCTTTGATGTTAAGTGTTGCCATTTGACCTCCAATACTTCAGGATCTCATGATCTCCTTTGAAATCAGGAAACCCATCTCAATTTCCTATAGGCATACCTGGGCTATGTGGAATTCAGCTGGGGACTAAGTGTGCAAGTCACATATGATAAATCCAGTAATTTTCCTATATCCCCAAGCCTTTTGATTCCTTCTTCCATATCATGCAATGGAATTCTGGCATCTCAGCCTCATTAAATATAGGCCACCACTAAGTCAAGTTTCATTTAATCTGCTAATTTCAGAGCTATTCTAGCTGTTCCAGTCATCTCCAGCTGCAAGAGCTAAATTACATGCACCAATAAAAATGAATTAAACCTAATTTAATGTTATAGCCTGTCCTGTTTGATCCTTAGAATCCACTCACACAGGTTCCCTAGCTTTCTGTTGGTATACGTTAGCAAAGCCTTGCGATTATTTTTCCCTTGTAAGGTTTTTCTCTCTGGATCATAGTGTGTACCTCTATCTCTGGTGGATGTTAAGGTTTGACCTCAGTTATGAGCTTACAGAAAAAGAATGGAAAAAGATTTATGGTGGTTTTTATGGAGAATGAGCATCCTCTGTGTAGTAATCTGCCCCAGGTCAAGTTGTCACTGAGTTTTCAAGCGAAGAAAAGCTACTCTCAATGGCACAAGCAAACCAATCTCTAAATCCCATCACTGAGGGTTTATTTCCTTGGACCATTCTTGATACTTTTTCAAAATCAGTTGTGGTTCAGTCAGAAGAAGAAAATACTGAATAATTTGAACAGGGAGATTTAATATGAAATATTAGCTATAATAAGTAATAGAATAGAATGTAATATTGGCTAATCAGAAGTCTAGAAAATGCTAAATAATATTAGAGATAGAAGGTATAAAGTGTTATCATGCCCCGTGGGGCTGAGCTGGAGTACCCCAAGGTAGAGGATCTCTCCTTAAGGGCTGAGATCTAACTGTCATCATAGAGATTGAAGCTGTGGTTTACTAGATGTGGAAAAGCTGCTGAGGTGCCATTAGGCAGAACTTGCTAAAATGTGCTCATGCTCTAAGAGCCATGTGCTGGAGAAGGTGAACATGCAGCAGAAGTGGCATGTACTACAAGAGCCTATTCGTGCAAAAGCCACCCATGCTGCAATAGCCAGTTTCTAGAACAGCCCTGTATACTACTGCAGAACCCTAGAAGGAGGGACACACTGAAACAAGGAAAAGAAGTCCCTTCCTGCTCTAGAGTTCTTGTAATGCCCCTACTGTCAAAGCTTAACATCATGCCAGCTGGCAAAGAAGTATTTGTCTAGCATCAGTTGTATAGAGAAGTCAGTGAAGAGTAGATTTGGAGCTGAGAGCAATAAATTTATATGTAATACATATTAGACATACATTACATTATGTAAGAGAATACAATACAACAATTAATCTTTAGTTTCAGAAATTTAGTTTTTGTTTGTTGCTCCCATCTCCCCAACAACTAATGGTTGATTGTATGTTCAAAAAGAAGGACAAATAAGTTGTAGAAAAAAAAATTGCATTTTCTGTTCACATTTAAGTTGCATTGTGACAAATAGAGAGAAAATGTTCCTTGTTAAGTAAATGTATTCTATATGCTAACCATGACTTTATAGCTAGATTGAGCAAGGGGTGTTATCTTATTTTGTCAACTTAGATTACATATTTTAATGTGGACACAAGAGAGTCTTCCAACTGTATCATTTATTGTGTCCTCAATCATATTTCCCGACATTTTATTCATGATGTCATTGTTGAATATGTTTAAAATGAGCAGACTTATACTTTTAGAAATTTCAGAGCAAGAAATTACTTACTTTTAAAGCCATAATTCCCTTCTACTTTTACAGCTATATGGAAATCAGACAAATGCTATTTTTTTCTTCCCTTTATATGCATATAAGAGACCTGGTCACAATGAACTTGTTATTTTAATGTTGTTGCTGTTCTGTAGTTCTTGTTGAGTAGCGTAATTCACCATGAGCCATTTTTATTGGAACTTTGAAAAACATAGTGCAACTGAGCATGGTATCCAGATAACCTACCGTCATATGACATCTGTTGGCTTTCTTTTTAAAAATATGTTAACTGATTTCCCGTTATCCTTCTTTATAGATGCAATTTTCCAGAACATATAAAACAATTAGTTTATCTGTAATTATACGTTTGCTTCTTATTTTATTTGATTTTGTCCTTTATTCATTTAACTTCTTCCTTTAATTTTTCTTTGTCTACTTTCTTCTCTAGGCTATCCTGAGGCCTTAATTTTAGTATTTATTGCTGTCAATTTCAATGGAACATTTTTTTCTCCTCCTTCTAAATTTTGTTTTGGATATTTCATGGAGTTTCTGGAGAATACTGCTTCAGCAATTCCTCTGTGACACGACTTGACACTTTTAATAATGCCAATGTCACACTTGACTAAATTATTCCTCTCGTGTCCTTATGTGGCAGAGAATATCCAGGAACACTGACAGGCTGACTTCTAATTTGTCCCAACTAATAAGTAACATCATTAGACCTAAGCATAAGTGCTTTGTAAAGTATATTTGAAGTATGATCCAGAGACATTACTATTGATATTTTATGCAGATTTTACTGCATGTAAACTTTAAAATTATTAAATTAGTGCTCATTAATAACAATGTCCATAAAGTGATGTTTTATGAAAATGAAAAATAATTCAGAGCCCTGAAACTTCTCCCTCACTAAAGGGAAATCTCAGTTCTGATATTCTAAAACAAAGAAGGCAACTTTAAAAAATGTTCACTAGTTTAATAACATCCCTCTACTTTTCATTAATATTATCTGTCTCCAGTAAATCTTACTCCACATTGACCTTCTAATCCTTCCTCCCCCCCACACACAGAAACCTAATGAACAAAAAATAAACTGACAAACCCAAACTAGCTGATGGCTTTGGAAAAGAAATAGAAAATAATTAAGGTTTAGCATAATTGATACTTTTTACTTTTCTGATTGACCCTAGAAAATCAGACAGATTGAAAATTGCTTGCTACAGCTGAATTAGTTATCTTTTATTATAAAATTTTTAACTATATCATTTAAATGTTATGAATAATTTCACATGCTGTTGCAGATCTCAAACATGCCACCCTGAAATCACATTCTGGATACATAATTCCATGGTGTTCAAGATCTCCGACTAGAGGCAAAGCTTGTCAGACTATCCCAGCAGAAGAGTTGAGGGTTGGAATGAGGAGAGCAGAGAGTGATTACTGCTTGGAAGGGGACCACAAAATTGATAGGGCTCAGTGGTGGTTAAACATCTATTAAATCATTATAAGTGATTTTTGGGTTTTCTCACATGAAAAATAACATCATTATAAAAATAAAAATATTCTTTCTCAAAGCAAAATTAAAAACATAGTGGAATTTAGGATAAATATATATTTTAATAGAAATGTGTTGGATATAAACTTTTTTACAAGTAAATCTTAACAGAAATAAAAAATTTGCAAAATATGAAGTACATAATTAATAGTATATATTTTCTAAAGTATTAAATTACATGTTTAGTTTCTAGGGCTCAGTTACCTTTTGTAGGAAAATTTCAACACAAGACAGGTAGAGAGAGAAGAGAGTTATATTTAGTGAAATACCAAGAACTATAATAGGTACCTGTCATATATTGGCTTAGTTAATTCCTACAACTTTATTGATTTAGAATGAGAATCAGAGAATTTAACATGTACCCAAAGCTTGTGCTGCTGCATGTAAGTTGATTTGAAATCATGCCAATTTTGTCTAATCTTATGTCTTGTCTATTGTACACTTTGGTAAAGTTTGAGGCAATATATTTCTTAAAAAACAACTGTGGTAATGTTTGATGCAATTTAAAAGAAAATGAATACCCAACGAATACTGCATTTATGCACAAATATGTTAAAATTTGTAGACATTCATTAAATAGAGCAAGGATCTGTCAAGGAAGTGATTGATAGTAGAAAAAATAATCTTTCCATGGGGAAAATAAAATAACTTACCATATCCTTACTTTTGTTTGGTTATTCAGAAGTGATGGATAGACTTTCTTTAGTTTGTTGATTTTATTAGTAAAGTAGCTTGCATTCATCTAGGGATTATTTTGCTATTAAATATGTAGACTTTAATCTATGACAGTTTCTAGTAAAAATTTTCTCTTACTAATTTCTGAAAATGGAACCACAAATCATGGAAGTGTGACTAAATAGTGCAGCTCTGCACTATAAAATTTCATTACAACCACAGTGGAATATGAATAAATAAAGAGCTATATCAACAATGAAAATAGTTTTTCATATAAAAGTATTTTGAGGAATTTTTCAATATCCAATGAAAGTAATTTTTTTAAACTAAAATAAGATTTAGGAATGACACCTATGTGTCTGTTCTCCATGACCTACCCTTCTGAGAGAGGGAAGCAAGGCAAACTAAAATTATACTCTTAAAGACACCACTGCCACAACCTAGCTAGGGGTGGAAGCTTTGAGAGATATCAGGAAAGATTGCAACCTTATTCCTTTTTACATTATGAAACAGGAAAATTTGTATCCCTACTTTAAACTTAAATATTGCCACCTTCATAATGTGGATGGTAAAATCAAGAACAGTTGATTTTGTCACTGAAGTTCTGGGCACACTAAAGAGTGAAGGGAGCCTGGCTTCTTACTCACAACTCATTTCTATCCACTGCAGTCCATACATACCTTGGTTTCGTTCTGATTGGTTCCCTCCTGCTTCCGCTTATGCTCTGGGAATTCCAAATCAAATACTGGGGGCTTGATTTGTACTTTTTAAAATATAAACTCAGGTATTTTCTCTGCAAAATTTGAGCATAGAACCTACATAACAACTTTTAATCTATAAAATTTGAGGACTGTAAAAATAGACTTCAAAAATATACTACATTTCAATAGATAATCATCTTGAAGATTGAAGTATAGATATAAAAATCATGATATTATTTAAAAAGTATCTAATTCTGTTTTCAATAAAATTCAAGAGACATATGTAACATTTTGAATTAGCATAGACAATCACAAATATAAAAATTTTTAGATCTGCACAAATTAGATGATAATAAAGACAGAAGTACCAAACTTATAATTACAGTGAAATCAGAAATAAGTAATGAGAAATCATAAACATTTAAAAATTGAATATGTAATAATAATATGTAAGAAAAATGTATGGCAGTTTCTCATAAAATCTTCAAATAAAACTATTAGGGAAGAGAACTAGTAAAAGTCTAACTGTTGTAGTAATAACTTCAAATATACTATCAAATAATTTAATGGATTCAAAGAAGAATTACAAAATACAAAGATTAATTAGAACCTAAACATGAATATGCAATTCATCAAAGAAGTCTATTTTCAAAAATAATTAAAACCAATTGAATAATATAAAAGAAAAAATAAAGAAATAAACCTTAAATTTCATTAACTAAAAAAGTACAGAAGGAAGAAATGACATTGATAAAAGCAAAACTTTTATACTCTTTTGGAGCCAGTATGGACTTAAAAATAAGTCCAAGAGAAATATATCTCAAAAAATAAAATGAAAATCTAAGATAAACAGACTTCTGACCAAAAAATCAATTTATAAAAAAAGAATTAACTTTTTTATAAATATGAATGAAGCAAAAAATATTTACTGTATGAATTAAATGATCACCATGAATTATAGGGTTAAAGATTAGAGGGTTATGAAGAATAGAAAAAATGTTGAATTTTTATTTCATGCTCTTTTTCTTTCTAACTTGTTAAAACTTGAAAAAATACTGCATATAGAAAGCCTAATTGTAGTCTTTTATAAGCCTTTTTATAAGCTTTAGTTGATCTCATTAGAGGGGTCTTTAGCATTTCAGAAGCTGTGACTTTAAAATGATAAAAATTCCATTAAAAAAATAGATGAAATTATTTGATTCATTATAAAATTCTTCTTAATTCACCAATTTTCAAAATCAGTCTTATGAAACATAAGTTTTGTTATGTAAGCAAGAGGTCAGCAATTTCCTTTCTGTAATGAGCCAAATAGTAAATATTTTAGGCTTTGTAAGATAGATGGTCTCTGTGGCTGGAAAGCAGCAAGGAAAAATAGTAAACAAATGGGTAATTTCTGCGTTCCCATAAAACTTTATTTGCGAAGCTTCATCTCTATTTACAGCCGCTCCCCATTGCTTGCATCACTGCATAAGCTCTGCTTCCTGTCAGATCCTTGGTGGCATTAAATTCTCATAGGAGCATGAACTCATCTCTAAATTCTGCACGTGAGGGATCTAGGTTATGAACTCCTTATGAGAATAGAATACCTGATGATGTGAGGAGGAGCTGACATGGTGATGCTAGCACTGGGGAATGGCTGCAAATACAGATTATCATTAGGAGAGAGGTTTGACTTCACAATAAATGTAATCCACTTGAATCATCCTGAAACTATCCCCAACCCCTACACGGTCTGTTGAAAAATTGTCTTCCATGAAACCAGTCCCTGGTATTAAAAAGGTTGGGGACCAATGATTTATAGCACATATTTTGTATAAAAGCAAGAAAATGATCCATAATTTAATTCAAGAGGCAATTTGCAATGAATCACATATTAAACCATCAAATGCAGTTGTTCAGGTTTGCATTTATAATTCATTATTAAAGTAAAATTTTTATTTACTGTAATCTTTATGTGTTGCACTTCATCTTTGCAGGGATGAGCAAAATGTCCTAAAATGCTACTTCTGTTTTGCCTTACAATGAGCTGTTGGGAATAAAGTTTTTATGTGAAATCCCTGGTAAAGTCTTCACTCAAACTCACGTTCCCAAGAGAACCAAAAGTGTTGTATTCAAAGCAGGAAGTAGTCTAAATTCCCCTAGAACTTCCAAGATTTCAGGTGTTGGACACAGCTGCCTTTACCCTGAACACTGTAAAGTAGATGATATCTAAAGTCAGACTTTTTGGTATCCCCAAACACACTATTTATACCCACTAATAAGGTCTGTGTCACATTTATTCTCTTCATAAAAGAAGAACAAAAGGAGACTGAAGTTCCTCCCATGCAATACTCATGATATACCCAGCATGGTATAGCCTAAGCGTGAATGCTTTCTACTGATGCTAAGTAATCTTGGAAACTTCCACTCTGTATTTTTTGGTCTCATTGTGTTATTCTCCTTTACCTATATTGCTATAATCTATAAGTTGTAATCAATACTTACAATGAAAATTTGTCATAATTTTTCAAATAACTTTTCCCCTTAAAGTCTATTCAATTGCTAATGTACCCCAAATTATAAAAGTAATAGTTTATTTTATTACAAGATAAATTAATTGAATACAGATTATCCAACATTAACGAATCAAGTCATGTATGTTTTTAGGAATGGTGGCAAATTTCAGTAACGTTAAACTTATTTTAATTTCTTTATGTGAAAAGCATTTGACATTTAATCTTGTATTAACTGGAAACCTCTTTGATCATACATAATTGTTGGCTTGCTGAAGGATTTCATGTAGTTTAATGAACTAGATTTGTATTATATATGCAAATTAAATTTCCCTTTATTAAAGGGATAAGATATTCTTACTGAAGTAGCATCAAGCTTCCTTTTTAAAATTTAAAAAGAAATGTTTTCAGTCTCATAGACATGAATATTATTCTTAATGAATAGGCAGCTGATTCTATGGCAGTGGAGAACAACTCTCATGGGGTCTAGCTAATAATTTACATCTTGAATCTTAATAAATACAATATCCAGAAAATATATTGATAATAATGTTAAAGCAATAATAAAGAACAATGTTCAAGTCACAACCTTTATATCGGGTTATATATTAGGCATTACTTGAAAATAAGAGTGGCACTGTGGAAATATTTATAAAACAATAATAAAACATCAAGATTTAAAATGACCTTTATATAATAATCAATTCTACAGATATCATAAGACAGAAAGGATAATTTGTCTTTTGAATAGGAAAATTTCAAAAGAGAAAGCAAGAAAAAATTAATAGATAAAAAACTTTAATGGACCAATCTGCTTCTTATTCCTCTATCAGTAAATCAACATCTTCATATTATAGTACCCTGGTGAAATAATAATATCACAGTAGCACTAACTAAACAATATTTCTCAATTGTACAAACTATTTGTCAAATTGTAGAAACTATGGCTTTTTACTCCTCTGTACCTGTAAATTGATTCAGAAAACTTTCAGTAGTTTTGCACAGGAACATCAAAATATAAGCAAGGGCCTGCAATTTCTTTTTTTTTTCTGCCTCAGCTGGCTTAGAGAGCAAAATGAGTGATCCAGCATTATTAATGTGTGCCCACTACTTCTTGGCTCTATGCTATAACAATCATCTCATTGGGATGGGGAAAAAAACAATGTTATGTTATTTTTGGTTTAGTTTACTACAGGCTTTAAGAAGTTCCTTAAGAGGAGGATCCATGGCTTACTCATTTTTGTATTTCTTTCTGACATTATTTTAAAGTTAATCAAGGTATCCTCTACTTAAGTACTGTTCATAAAGATAATTGAACTAAGTAACAGGGAATTAGATGTAAATTCTACTGTATTTTA
Source organism: Lemur catta (assembly GCF_020740605.2). NCBI lineage: Eukaryota > Metazoa > Chordata > Mammalia > Primates > Lemuridae > Lemur > Lemur catta. The sequence goes on along the minus strand of NC_059139.1, from coordinate 55,880,061 downwards.
ATGAAATTTTCCAATCAAAGAAAAATAAGAAAATTATTGGGTAGGATAATTACCTTGTGGATAATGCAAAGATGGTAACATTTTGAGGAAAACAGGAAATCTTCATGCCTCAATGAGAAATAATAGCAAATGGAAAGCAAGTGAAATGAAAAGCAAGAATACTAAAAAAAAAAATAAAAGCATAAAGATATGATTTTGCAACTGAAAGTTTTTCACTGTTGTGTGACATCATTTCTAAACAAGAAGCATATTAAAAAGATATTCCTATTAAAATTAATGTATTAGTCATCAAAAAATAAATTAATAGAACAGTGTAATTTGCATAAATCCCTGAGGTTTACTGTGCAGTATAATATTGACTATCCTTCCTAATCGTGGAGGTATTGAAGCCTGATAGCAATAAAAGTAAATAGCTGGAAATACAAGGAACGTAACTTATTTAACCTGACAGAAAACCAGCTGGCTGTAACTTTTCTGTTCAGTTTAATGCATTCATTGTCAAGAGACACATTGTGAGATGTAATTAATACATCTGGAAATCATACCAATGTGAGGCACTAAAACTTTTATGAAACAATATCTTCTCTTTCTGCAGTGAACTTGCATTGACTGAATTGTTTATCAGAAATTGGAAAACCTCTGCCACAGCCAGGAACTTTGTTGCCTTGTTTGTGCAATCTTGCCCTGAGGGTCTGACAAAAAGCACCATAAAACGTTACAGGGAAACTTACTAAAAAATTATAGAAAAGTATACAGACAGTATGACTAAATAGTGATCACTATTGTGCGTTATATAACTAAACATGAGCAGATTTATAATGTTTATTCAAAGCTCATGGGTACTTTGTTCAGCAGGGAGTGATTCTTGCCAGGAATAGGTCCTTCCCTTCAGTGCAGCATGTTTCCCTCTGGCCCAAGGTGGGTCCAGAAATGCCAGACTATGGTCTGGACTTAGGGACTTCAGGAGTCGGCTTGATATTTCATTTTACTGTAGCTGAGCTGGTACCCAAGTTGCAAAGCAAAGTCCTCTGAACTTTTCCCTTTCCTTTCCCCAAGTGGAAGAAGATTCTCTGAGCTGCACTGCCTATAGTTGGGAGGAGGAGATGACACAGGCACCGGCTTGGCCCCCACTGGTGTTGTCTCACTGGGTCATGTGCACCCAAGTCCGTGGGCTCTGAGTCAGCACAGCCACAGTAATTGTCCAAGGACTGCAATCTTTGTGGCCCATCTGCCTCACAAACTTAGTCCAGGCCCCAGGCTACTTTTGGTCAGCTAATGGTGGGGCTAGCTGGAACGTGGATTTTGGGGTGGTTGATTTCCCTCCATCCAGGCTGATCTAAATGCTCTTCTCTATAGCCACCAGTAGAATTCTGCCCTGTGCTGTGTTTCCCTGTGCCAGCATTGCCCTGAGTTTCAATGCAAAGTCCCATAATCACTTTACTCTCCTTCCCCCAGGCACACAGATTCTTTCTTTACTTGGCATGCTGGTGCAGCACTGCCAGGGGACTGGGGAGGGGGGTGCTGTAGGCAATGCAAGATTGTCTTTTCTGCCCTCTTTAGTGCCTCTTTCCTTGCTATAATGTTAAAAACAAGTAGCATGATCACTCACCTGATTTTTGGTTCTTCTGAAGGTGCTTGCTTGCATGGACAGTTGTTGAATTTAGTGTTTGTGCAGAAGGATGATCACTGGGGGTTTCTATTGGGCCCTCTTGCGCCGCTCCCCTATATATGTTACCACCTGCACTTCTTACATCCTCAGAATTCCAGGAAAGAGGATGTAGAAGCTTCCCAGAAGTAACACAATATCTGACATAGTCTCTTCTGCCATATTCTACTGATAAAGGCAGCCATGGGCTCATCTGAGATTCAAGAGTTGGGGAAAAATATACCCTAACTCTTGATGGGAATAGAGTATATGAGATAGAGACTACTGTCTCAACTATCTTTGGAAAATACAGAATACCAAACGACAATTTTTAATTTCCAGAATTTCTAGTTTTGTTTTTATCTGTTTCCTTTTTTAGATTTATGTTTTTCATGTTTTTATTTTATAATTTTTAACTTATTTTTACTATTTGAATATATATCTCTTTGTGTTTAATTTTTCTGGCTTTGTGCTGTATTCTGACTATGTATCTAGTACAGTGCAGCCCTATTGTGATGCTGGTGATTTTGCTAAGTCAGTTACTTGACCAGAAATTGGAAGAGCAAAAAAATAAAAAAATATATATATTAAAAAAAAAAAACCCAAAACCAAAATGCTTGGTCTTTGTTTGCCCATGTCTTTGACTTTAAGTATCTCATAAAGTCATAGTCAAATGAAGGATAATGATAATACATTGTTAGCCTACTTTTGCAAGTAAGGGAGATGCAGCCTAACCCCTGCTGGCAGGCAGAACAGCCGGCTCCATTAACTGATTACACTGAAGGAGACATATTCATGTCTATCACTATTTACTTCAGCACCTGAAGCTAGCATAAACTGTTTCACTCACATCCCAACCTTTGCTTTGCATTTTTCCTTTTTTAATCTGTGGAGCTTGGATTTTTACTTACCTAGTTCTCTTTAGTTGATTTTCTTTCTCATACTTTAGCTATCATCGCTATGTATTCATATATGAAGGTGTATGTTAAAAAAAAAAAACCTGAAAAGATTGTTACCTTAAATGAAAATCTTTTGAAGATTTTATAACAATTGCAATTATTTTTGTCAATCCTTGTCTGTTCTCAGAAAATTGCTATAAATTCTCTTAAAGCAGGAGGAATTAATGGATTTTTGTATACTACAACTATTTAAACATTGCACTATTTTCTTATTATATTTGTAGAGAAATCAAGAACCTAAGTGTTAAATACCTTGCCTAATATTACCAGGCAATTGGAATGAGAGTGTTTCAACTTTTATGTCATTTTCAATGCAGTTTTAGACGGTCCTTAAATGACTGGGTTGGGAAGACATCTGAGGTTATATCCACAGAAAGTAAAAATGCTAGACTGGATTATTATTATTTGGTGTATTTCAGAGGGAATATAATGGTGGCACATAAAGTGTAGTTTTGCCTTTGTCTTATACCAGCTGCCACTTGATAAAAATAAAAAGAAGAGGGAAAAGGGGTTAATGCCTATTTCAGAAAAATTGTACAGGAGTAAGCCAAAAAAACCCTGCATTTTATTTTCCAGGACATCTGTAAAGAAAGGAATTCAGCTAGTAAAAATTAGTTCTGGCAGTTAGTGTCAAATGAGCTAAATACTAGGGATTTTAGAAGAAATAATTGTGTTTAAATGGTCACGTCTATCACTGAAGTTAAATCATTATTTAGGTGGTCTGTACAAGCATTGAGGAACTATAAATGCATAGTAAATCTACAAATGGCCCCAGTATTTTTTAAGCATTTCTGTTAAAGTCCCTTCATTTTTACAGATACTTAGTTAAGCACAATTAAGCAATGTTTACTTCTACAAAATCAACCAGATTAAAAGCCTCTTGCTCAAAAATGTATACCATAATGATGTGCCTTAGTGTCTGGAATTTTAATATTTTACATTGCCCTGTTTTATTAAGGCATTATCTTCTATCAAAATGCAAATACTCGTGAGGTTTATAATTAATTTTGTGATGTGGTTGTCATACAGGGCCTACAGGAAATTTAAGATTCTATAGGAATAGGAATAGTTTTGGTGTTGGTGTGGAAAAGAATGTATTGAGAGAAGATAGGAGGGTGCAAGAAAGCAAATATTAGAGAATAAACATAGATACCTGGATCACACCTCAACTTTTAGGCTACCCCAGAACATTAAAACAATCCATGGAATTAGATATTCCTCTGTAGATATATAAAAACTCATAGTGTTTACTTACGTGTTGGAAAATTAAAAAGATTAATAAATATATGATCTTTTCTTCCTTCCCACAAAACTATCATCTACTGATCAGAAAAGGAGAGTCTTTTTCAAGCACAGTGAAAACCAAAAGAAATAGAATATAGACATACCCAGGAGCTCTGAATAAAATGTAACATAAATAAAGAAAATTAAAAGTACATGACAAACAGTAGGAATTTGATGTGTAACTAGTTTAGTGGGTTGGTCTCAGTTTCTGATATATGAAGTAGAGAACAAGTATCTCAGATGTTTCTTGGAGTTAAGCTCCATTAATGTTCTTTGAGAAAAGTAAGTAAAATTTGGAATCCTTTTAATTTATAATTTGGTGTTAAATGATACCTTTTTTTTTTTTTTTTTTTTTTTTGAGACAGAGTCTTGCTCTGTTGCCCGGGCTGGAGTGCGTGCCGTGGCGTCAGCCTAGCTCACAGCAATCTCAAACTCCTGGGCTTAAACGATCCTACTGCCTCAGCCTCCCGAGTAGCTGGGACGACAGGCATGCGCCACCATGCCCGGCTAATTTTTTCTATAGATATTTTTAGCTATCCAGATAATTTCTTTCTATTTTTAGTAGAGACGGGGGGTCTCGCTCTTGCTCAGGCTGGTCTCGAACTCCTGACCTCGAGTGATCCACCCGCCTCGGCCTCCCAGAGTGCTAGGATTACAGACGTGAGCCACTGCGCCCGGCAGATACCTTCTTAAATGTAACACACAGCATAAATTAAACCTCATGGGGTCATTGTTTATAATCTGGGCCACACTGTCAAATGCTTTAGTTAAATGTATGGTAAAGTGGAAAGTAAACCCGAGTTTAAAACTGAGGCAAGAAAAAATTCTATTATTTATGCACATTTATTTCTGCTCTCAGGTGATAAAATGAAGAGTCACATACAGAAACATGAGGACTTAGTTTTTTGGAATTGAGGTGTATGTTTTGAATTTTATTTGTTAAAGCAATATTAATATCATTCAAATGTACAGTATTTGTTTCTCTTTTAGGAAATGTAACTATGTAATAACTTTTCCAAAACACTAACCTAGCTTAAAGAAATGTGATTCAGAACCATAAATTGCTTTAAAGTGTACCATCAGGTTTATTTGGAAAATAAATAAATATGTATATTTGATATGGGATTTTATGAGAAATGTCTGAAAGGTTAGCACATGCATGACTCACTGCCTCCTACAGTTAGTGGTAAGAAAAAAAAAAAAGCAAACAAACAAAAATAACTAGCCTTCATTGTATTACTACAAGTAAAAATATTAAGTCAAATTAGGAGGAGCTTATATTTGAACCTGAATATCAAAATTGGCCATTGTAGGTATATATCCTGAGCTACTCATTTCTTCTGACCTGGAATATTCACAAATTATCCAACTACTAATATGGTCTTCAATACTCTGAACCAAAATAGTTATTAATTATAATACTGTCATAGTAAATCATTCTAATCTAATTTCTTATTTTCGAAGTTGAAAGAAACATGAATCCTAATGTGTATGATTACTTAAAATATAACAGATAGCAATTGTTTTGTGAGTGAATATGAAAGAATTATTCTCCTATTTATATCAAAAAACTATGAAATTAATGTGATGTAAATGTTTGACTTTTGCATGTTAACTTTTAAATAAAAAGGAACATATTTTACCCTTGTTATTAATATGTTTGGCCCAAATTTTAGTTTATGAATCTCTAAATATGTATAATTTTAATTTATGTTACATTTTATAGCTGTTAAGGCACTTTATAAAATTTGCTATTTAAATTAAATTAACATAGGTCAATAAGTTTTAAACATCCAATTACTAGCTTGAAGATTTTAAAATATGCTCTAGAAATTTCTTCTTTTCAAAGAAAACTTATGCTTAATAACTTCCTGTTGTAGGATGGAACTTCTTACATTACTAAGGTTTTCATCTCCACATATAAGGAAAACATTAGAATTCATATTCTAAATTGAACAAACAATAGCCTGTTGTGATGATTTTCATTATAGTTCAAAGACATAGACATGTATTATGTCAGTCCTTTCTTCTTATCAATGATTGATGTACGATTCTTTTATTTAAAGCCTTTAGCAATAATATAAAGAGGTAAACTTGTATGTTTCACAATTTTAAACATATTTCTCTAAAAAAGAATGAAAGTCTACAAAAAAAGGAAGATCACCTAATCCAGCTTTTTGTCTTAAGATAATTCTTCCTTTACAAAGTTCAAGTTAATTAATAATAAATGTAGTGATAAATTTAAAGCAGATCCTTATTTAATATCCTAATAACATATGTATTGTTTTATAAGATTTGAGTTATTTTAAATACTACTTATAGTCAAAATGCACAGAAATCATGTGCTAAGAGGTCTGTATCTGAGGAAAAGCAAATTTATACTTTAGGACAACAATGTCAATCATTGATGTTTTGCATAAATGAAGTGTTAAAAAATCTCTGCGTCCCCATTAGGCAAAAGCTTAGCAATAAAAAAATTAGTTTCTTTCCACATGTAGACATAAGGCAAGTACACAGTTCATGAACTGTGACATAAGGAGTATATTATTCAAATTATATACCATGTCTCAGTTGAAAGTGATTTAATTTCTGGTAATATAACCTTGACCAATGCTGTGTTTGTTCCTTATAGCTCTACAATTTGAAGCACATTCTATTACAAAAATAGAAACATAAAAACACACATGATACCCTGTTATCTTTAAATCATAGGTTTATATGTCTGTTCTTCAACTGTATAACATTTGTATTGACCAAAAGAATACTTATACTTCCATAATTATCTCTATGTAGGTCATTTAGCTTTCAAATAACGTTTTATAACCCATGAGACTTCCTTAAGAAATTAAGGACAAAACCCAAATAAAGACAGGCATGAATGTCATAAACGTCACTAATTGTTTTAGGCAATATTTTTAATACTGGTCTGCCTTTTGTTATAGATAATCTTGATTTTTGCAGAAAAGACTAATTCTTCAAGAGAGATTTTGCTCACAGTACATTCAAGAATGTTTTCAGTTAGCAACTAATTTCTCTTTACAAAATGTATAATTGGTTGTTAATCTAGCTATTTTTTCATGAGTCTCAAACTCTTCTTTTATAGTTGCCAATTTAAATCCATAATTTCTGATATGCAAGGAATATTTTCTTTTATTTAATTTTATATAAGTAAATTTCCTTTTATTTTCTGAACTGCTATACTGGGTGAAAATTAAAGTTAGCCAGTTCCAAAGACCTTACCTCCTTCATAAACTCTACCTGAGATGAGGGCCCCTCTACCATAGGGAGATGACTGGAGACTGTCCAGCAGCATTGCTCTGGAGAAAAGGCATGGCAGGGTTCCACCAGATTGTAATACCTGTGTGCTGCAGCTGGCACCATTTTGAGGTCCTTCCCCCAGAGCACTGTATCTACCCAAGGGTCAAATTCATTGCTGCTGCCTCCCCATTGCCCATGGTGGGCCAGAGAGGGAGCAGGGAGGCTGGCTGCTCTCGTGCACCCTGTGGGCAGGAGCCACATGACTTCATTGTTGCCAGGGAATCCAGGAACAGTTGGGGCCCATTGACCTGGCACCTGCTGCTTCCACCTGGGCAGCCCCACCTAGCAACAGCTGCCACAGGACCTGGATGGAGAGAGCACCTACAGCCCTGGGCACCCACCACTGCTGTCTGAGTGGTATAGTAGCAGGTAGCATCCCCTGGGCAATGCTTTCACTGATGAACCTCAGTGGGGCAAACACTCATGCCACCATGCAACTGCTCCCCTGCTGCCACTGATGGTCCTGGGTGGAGAAAGTGCTCACACTGCATATGCCAATCACTCATGACAATCACAAGGGAATGGGGAGATGCAGGAGACCAGCAGTGTTCAAGGCTCTCAGTGCACCTGCCCCTCTTCTGTCTGGTCAGTCTTCTGGAGTAGGACTAAAGTGCACTATTCAGGAACCTTTCTCTCTCTTCAAAGAGCAACAGAGTTCCCATAAAAGGAGAACAGGTATTGTAGAGTTATCTGTCTTGAACTGAGAGAAGAAATTTCAGATGGAAAGGAACCAGCATAAGAACTCTGACAACATAAAAAATGGGTTGTTTTGATACCCTCAAAGGATCACCATAGTTATCCAGTAATGGATTCTAACAAAAAGGAAATTGTTGAAATGTCAGATATGAAATTCGGAATACAGATGACAAGTAGGCTCAACGGGATTGTCAAGAAAGTTGAAAATCAACACAAAGAAACAAAAAATAATAATAATTCAAGACATGAATGAAAAATTCACTAAAGATAACATATGAAAAAATATAACAGAAATTTTAGAAATGAAAGTCATTTAGGGAATTTTAAAATATAGCAGGAAGTTTTAAAAGCAGACTAGAACAAATAGAAGAGAGATGTGCATGATGTCAGTGTCTATTAAAAATGAACCAACTGTTTTACTAGGAAATAATCTCTAAGGTAAAATTTAAACTGTAAATTAAAAGATTCAGAACAGTTAGTATACTATGTTATCATTTGTATGCAAACTGTGCTATCATTTGAATAAAAATATTTTTATGTATGTCATAGAGTATCGATGGGTTATCTATGGAAATCTGTAAACAAATTATACAAAAATCTAGTATCAGTAGAAAATGGGGTTCTGAATGGCTGAGATATGGTGGAAGGTGATATACACTACATATACATATATTTCCTATTTAAAAATAAATTTAAAAATATTTTAAAAACATGATCACAGCACTTTCAATTTAATCATGCTCAAGATTATTATTGCACATTGTAAATCATGATGCCAATGTTGTATTAAATCAATATTTATGAAATTCAGAAGTTGGGATGGATGAATAAACTCTTGCTAAGCTTTTCAACATGTGGCTAAATAAGGTGCAAACTGACTTATTCAGCAACTGTACATAAAAAATTGTATCACCCTCAGCATGTGTTAATTCAGCTGAATAAATTGTGTTTGTTCAGAACGGGCAGCTATAAACTCTCTGTGTTTGTGTAGAAAGGCTTTTCTCTGAACTGCTATGTACTCACAAGATTTCAACAAAACTTGAACATGGAATTTCATGATCCTATTGTTCATTGAATTTACCAAATCTGGCTGGATAACAAAGAGAACTACCCTCCTCCTGAGTATAAAAGATTGAATGGATTGAATCAGTTAATGTATGTGTGTTTGTGTGTGAGCATGTAAACAACAGATATATTAGCATAATTTTACAGGGCTTAATGAAACTAATTTGTCAACTGAAAGCAAAATGGATATGCAAACTTCTAAATAAAAGAGATATATGTAAGGAGCTCAAATCCCATTGTTTATTCAATAAGGAAAAAGTTCAAGTCCAAGTCCACTTCTACAGCGGTGCACATGCAGTCAGAAGGTATTTGGCTTGACTACTTGAGCAGCTCTATTAATCTTCCTTCTACAGCCCATTTCTACATTTTACAACCGGAAAACATCCCCCCATGATTAAGACCCTGGATCTGTGCCTGTCAGTTATGAATCCTATAGTGTCAAGAACTTTATACTTTTGGTCTCAGGTAGCTAGGATTTATTCCTTTGGAAAAGGCAATAACTATTTAGTTAGCGAGATTTTGTCCTCATAAATTCTTCGTAGCACCATTCATTGCCATAAAACTCTTGAAAGTAGTGGGGGGCATTCTGATTTATGATCTGTTTCAGCACAAAACGTTGAGGACTTGAATTTAAATACACACCCCAGGGTAGCATGTTCAATTTCAAAGAAATATATATAATACATTGATTGCTCTTTAATTTTTTTAAATCTAAAATAATTTAAAATCATATAATTTGATTCAGTGGGCAAGCTCTTATCAGAAATGAAGTAATAAACCCAGTGCTCTTTCAATACCTATATTTATTTTTGAGTTTTCTTTCTAAAACTTAAAAATATGAAATTTAATATGATTTTGGTGACTTTTCTATGGTAACACTATTTAGATGACACACATACATAGTCCTTGTTCATTTCTTATCTTAGGGATTATAGAATCAATGAAGATTTGTGTCTTTTGATACCTTAACACAGGCTATATTAACTGTGTCAAGGGAAAAGTGCTCAAGACAACTTTGAATTTTCAAACTATATATGCCATACTTATAAAGTTTTCTTGGGTTGAGAATATTCAATTCTAAAAGTAAAAACATGAACTTTCAGAAATTCTGAGGACAATAAGGGGTGGGAAGATAATATTTAGAAGAAAAGGGAAAGAGGTAATATTGAGTGTCTATTCTTACATCTTGAGTACCCTATACAGTTCAAAAATCATTATTTCTTTGAACACCAAGACATATAATATAAAACATGACTTTTTATTAAACTTTAATGATTTACATATTAATGCAGTGGTCTTTAATAAGAGTACATTCTTTAGGTTATGTATAAGAAAACTTTTGGTGTGATGAGAAAAATCATTGGAATTTCTATTCGAATTTTAACTCAACTTCTTTAATCAACATTTTCATGTTTTCCAATATGCATAATGTTAGGATGGTAGAATATATATGTATTTTGCTTTATTCTTGATTACTTTAAAAGTGGACGAAGTAGATGATTAAAATATATAGAAATCACTGAATTGAGAAATTAGAAGCCATGATTTTTAAAAGAAAATGCAAACAAACATAAAACTTAGATTGAGATTTACAATTCTTAATTAGAAGTGAAGAACAAAGTATGTGAAGTGATATTAACAAAAATATTCTCAAAACATAAGTATCCCTACCTCATTTTTTTTTCTAGGTTTTTATAACCTTATGTGAGAATAGTAGGAAAAATACCTTCTGTCTGTACCACTTTCTGCATTACTCCCTTTTGTTTATGTTCAGTATTGGTCAGCTAGTGTTGTCATAACAAAACATCATACACTGGGTACCGTAAACAACGGAAATTTATTTTCTCACAGTACTAGAGGCCAAAAATCCCAGATCAAGGTGCTTTCTAACTCAGTTCCTGATGAAGACCTACTGCCTGGCTTGTAGGCAGCCACAATCTCTCTGTCCTCATGTGGCTTCTTTGTACACATGAGAGGGAGACAGAGAAAGATAGAGAGAGGGAAAGGGATTGAGGGAGAGGGAGAGAAAGATAAAAAGAGAGAGAGAGCACACAAGCACTCAAGCACTCCTGGTGTCTCTTCTTATAAGGACACTAATCCTACCTAATCAGAACTCTACCCTATGATGTCATTTAGCATTAATTACCTCCTAAGTGCCCTATCCTCAAACAGTCACATTGAAGGTTAAGGTTTCAACATATAAATTTGGAGGAACACAATTTGGTTCCATAACATGTTACAAGACAGAGGATTAAAAAGTGTCTCCTAGAATTTCTCACCCAATTAACTTCAAACAACCTCCAAATGTAGCAATAAAAATTTTAATATATATATTTTATATTATATGTGAATAAGAGGTTAAAATAAATATATTAATAATTATATATCATCTATATAGGATACTAGAGTGTAGCATATTATGAATAAATATGCTGAAATAATATATAGTTGAAAATATGTATTTATATTTTTGAAAAAGATTTAATTAAACTTTAAACAGTACATAATCAATACATTATTTCAACATAAAAAGAAAATGTGTTTCTATCTCTGTAGAAGCTAAGACTAAATCTATGACATGTATTTTCTTACCTTCAGTATTAATCACTCAATTTCTCCTGACTTGAGAACTTAGAAAAAGGGAGAATAGTGGCTTAAATTATGCCTTGACCTCAAAAAGAGTTGATTTTCCTCTTCCATTTACACAGCAGCCTTCAGAAATATCTGCCAAAAGAAAAAGAGGTAGAACAAACAGGAGCCCGTGGGCAAAGAGTCACAGCATTTTTTTCCCAAAGTCCTAACCTTGTGATTTTTAACATTGCTGAAATGTATATTTTGACTTTGACATTCATAATACCACCAATACCTACTCTCCCACCACACACAAAAGTAAGTAATATTTTAGCTTTAAAAATCACACACAAATATCTGTCAGCAATAGTCTGCTTTTTGAATCCAGGAAAATGACTGTAACATAAAATTCTGTCCTGAAGGTGAGAAGATAAGTGGAACAATCAGCAGGAGAGTTTTTCTAATGCTCATTTTGCAGCAGATTCCATGAAATTCTTTCAGAGGAATATACCTGACCTCTGACTAAGTGGCAGAACATTTATAAAAATGTCAAGTGTTCCATCTTTCTATTAAATCTTACTGAAGTGACTCATGGATTTAAAAAACAGAGAATGGTTAATATTATTGCAATTAGAACTTATCTCATACAATTTTGAATTTTGTGTACTGCCCAGGCACTAAAAATATCTCAGAAACATTGTTTTCTAAGATAATTTTAACCTATCCACTTTATTCTTACATAATAACACCTTGAACTCTTTAAATATCTGTTCATGAAAGAAAGCATTAACAATATATCACTAAAGGAAACAAAACCTATTGACCCAAAGGAAAATTTTATAATTACATAATTATACTTAATATAAAGCAATGTTCTGTAGAACTATTAAAGTTATATTTCCAAATTTGATCCAATTTTTATAATATATTTGATAGCACTAAAATGGTTGAATTATAAGCAGTAAATAGTATCTCATGTTTCTTTTATATCCTTAAAGTAGCAAATATACAAAATGTGAGAATGACAAAAATATGTGTTATAATAGAAAATGTAATTCTCTTATAAAATTTAGAAATCATTCCAACAACAACAACAACAACAAAAACACTGAATATGATGGATTCACAGCCAAAATTTACCAGAGCTACAAAAAAGAGTTGGTATCCATTCTGCAGAAATTATTCCATAGCGTAGAGAAAGAGGGAATCATCCCCAACACATTCTACAAAGCTAGTATCACCTTCATATAAAGGTCAGGAAAGGACACAACAACAAAAAATCTACAGAACAATATTCCTCATGAATGCAAAAATCCTCAATAAAATACTAACAAACCAAATTCAACAGTTTATCAAAAAAGTAATCCACTATGACCAAGTGGGTTTCATCCCAGGGTTGCAAGGATGGTTCAACGTATATAAATAAATAAATGCGATTCACCCCATATACAGAAGCAAAAACACCTCAATAGATGAAGAAAAAGCATTCAACAAAATTCAGCACCATTGCATGATAAAAAACTCTCAATAAACTAGGCATAGAAGGAACATATCTCAAAATTATAAAAGCCATATACAACAAACCCACAGCCAACATGACATAGAATGGGGAAAAGTTGAAAGCATTCCCACTAAGAACTGAAACAAGATAAGAATGCCCATTATCACCACTTCTATTCAACATAGTACTGGAAGTCCTAGCTAAAGTAATAAGGCAAGAGAAAAAATTAAGTGTATCCAAATCAGGAAAGAGAAGAGAAAAATATCACTTTTTGCCGACAGTATGATCTGATATCTAAAAAACCCCAAAGATTCCAACAAGAGACTCCTGGAATTGATAAATAAATTCAGCAAAGTCTCAGGTTACAAAATCAATGTACAAAAATCAGTAGCATTCCTATATACCAATAATAGATAAGAGGAGAGACGAAGCAAAGGTTCAAATTCATTCACAATAGCTACAAAGAAAATAAAATACCTAGAAATATACTTAACCAAGCAGGTAAAAGATCTCTACAAAGAAAAGTACAAAACACAGAGGAAAGAAATCACAGATGATACAAATAAGTTGAAAAACATATGTTCATGGATTGGGAAAATCAACATTGTTAAAATGTCCATACTTAAATCACTTACAGTGATTTATAGATTCAATGCCATTTCCATCCAAATACCAATATTGTATTTCAAGATTTAGAAAAAATTATTCTATACTTTGTGAGAAGCCAGAAAAGACCCAGAGTAGCCAAGGAAACCTTAAGCAAAAGGAACAAATCTGGAGGCATCACCTTACCAGACTACAAACTATACTACAAGGCTACAGTAAACATTTTTCTTTTTATTCTTGGCTTATTTCACTTAACATAATGTGCTCCAGTTCCATCCATGTTACTGCAAATAGCAGGATTCTTTTGCTTTTTGTGGCTGTTTCATATTCCACTGTGTAATATATACCACAATTTCTTGATCCATTCATCCACTGATGGACACTAAGATTGATTTCATATCTTGACTACTGTGAATAGTGCTGCAATAAACATGGGAGTGCAGATATTTTTTTGATGTACTAATTTCTCCTCCTTTGAATATAAGCCCAGCAGTGGGATTGTTGGGTCATATGGTAGTTACATTGTTAGTTTTTTGAGGAACCCCCATACTGTTCTCCACTAATTTATATTCCCACTAGCAGTATATGAGGGCCCCCTTTCTCCACATCCTTGCCACCGTTTGTTATTGCCTGCCTTTTTGATAAGAGCCATTTTAACTCAGGTCAGATGACATCTCATTGTAGTTTTAATTTTCATTTCTCTGACTAATAGTGTTGAACTTTTTTTCATACACCTGTTGAACATTTGTATATCTTCCTTTCAGAAGTCTATTCAGATCCTTTTCCCATTTTTAAATCAGATTATTTGATTTTTATCCTGTCAAATTGTTGGAGTTTCTTATATATTCTAGTTATTAATCCCTTGTCAGATGGGTGGTTTACAAATATTTTCTCCCATTCTATAAAGATGTTTCTTCATTTGTTGATTGTTTCCTTTGCTGGTCAGAAGATTTTTAGCTTGGTGTGATCCCCTTCGTCTAATTTTGGTTTGTTTGCCTGTGCTTTGGGGGTATTACTCAAGAAGTCCTTTACTGGACCAATGCCCTGAAGTGTTTCCCCAGTGTTTTCTTTTAGTAGTTTCATAGTTTCAGGCCTTAGATATAAGTCTTTAATCCATTTTGATTTGATTTTTCTATATGGCAAGAGATAAAGGACTAGTTTTATTCTTCTTCATATGGATATCCAGTTTTCCCAGCACCATTTATTGAAGAGACTGTTCTTGGCACCTTTGTTGAATATAAGTTTCAAAAAATTGAGGAGGACAGGGTACTACAAAACTCATTCTACGAGACCTGTATCACCCTGATACTAAACCAGACAAAGACACAACAAAAAAAGAAAAATATAGGCCAGTATCTCTGATGAACTTAGATGTAAAAATCCTCAACAAAATACTAGCAAACTGAATTCAACAGCACATTAAAAGCATTATTCATCATGATCAAATGGAATTCATCCCAGGGATACAAGGATGGTTCAACATATACAAATCAATAAATATGATATATCATATCAACAGGATGAAAGACAATAACCACATGATCATTTCAATTGATGCTGAAAAGTTTTCAATAAAATTCAACATCCCTTCATGATAAAAAAAAAACTCAAAAAAATGGGTATGGAAGGAACTTACCTCAACATGATAAAAGTCAGACAAACACACAGCTACTATCATACTGAACAGGGAAGAATTAAAAGCCTCTCTTCTAAGGTCTGGAACAAACAAGGATGCCCAGTTTCACCGATGTTACTCAGAATAGTACTGCAAGTTCTAGCTAGAGCAATCAGACAAGTACAATAAATAAAGGGCATCCAAATTAGAAAGGAAGAAGTCCAAATATCCTTGATTGAAGATTATAAAATCTTATATCTAGAGAAAGCTAAAGACTCCACCCAAAAACTCTTAGAACTGATAAACAAAGTCAGTAAAGTTGCAGATTACAAAATCAACATAAAAAAATCAGTAGCATTTTCACATGCCAACAGTAAACAATCTTAAAAAGAAACCAAGAAAGTAATCCCCTTTACAATAGCTACAGATAAAATAAAATATGTAGGAATTAACTTAACCGAAGGGAAAGATCTCTGTAATAAAAACTATAAAATATTGATGTGAGACATTAAAGAGGACAACAAAAAGTGGAATGATATTCCATTCTCATGTATTGGAAGAATCAATATTGTTAACATGTCCATACTACCCAAAGCAATCTACAGATTCAATGTAATACCCATCAAAATACCAATAACCATCTTCACAGAAACAGAAAAAATGATCCTAAAATTTATATGGAACCACAAAAGACCCAGAATAGCAAAAGCCATCCTGAGCAAGAACAACAAAACCGGAGGAATCACATTAACCTGCCTTCAAATTATACTAGAGAGCTGCAGTAACCTAAATAGCATGGTATTGGCATAAAATCAGACACATAGACCAATGAAACAGAATAGAGAACTCAGAAATAAGTTTACACATCTATAGTAAGCATCAGCTTTTATTTGCAAATGAGAAAATTTTACATAATTAATTGTAATTAATAGAAATTTACAGTTAAGATTTTTTTATTTTGAGTAGTAAGTGGTAAGAAATAGTAATGGTATTTTATCTAACCCTTTTTCCCTTTACAACATGAGGTGCTTCAATTTTAAAAGTCTCAATAACAGAGTAGAAAATCCTTCCTTACTTTTTAAATATAGTCTAACCAAGATAAACATGTAGGGAGGAATTTTGTGTGTTTGTTTTGGTATATGGCAACAGATAGCATTACTTATCTTCAGGTGCTCTGCTTAGAAATGTACATAAATTATTTCATTTAATTCTCATAACAACAAAGAAAGTAAGGAGTATGAGCATGTTGAGGTTTAGAGAGGTTAAGGACTTTTCTGGTGGTCAGGTAGTTAAGTAGCTATTTCCATTAAGTTTCTTTGCTTACAAATAACAGAAATAACCCTAAACTATCTTGAACATAAATTAGAAATTATTAAGTCTCCAATCCATCTTACAAAATCCCTGAGACCAGACCCAACTGGGCATCAAAAAGTGGTTATTAAATGGTGTTGGATAGTTCTCTGTGGCCCAAATTGATTCTTTTTTTTCTATCTGAAAAAAAGTCTGCCTCAGCTGTCATATTTTCATGGTGTAATTTGATCAAATTTCAGATATTACAGTTTTAGCCACCTGATATTAATGATTCTTTCTCTGTCTCAAAGTAGTTAAGATGTCCATTCTTAAGCCAAACAATTTACAAGAGAAAATATTATATTATATGAACCTACTCACTGTTGAATCCAGGAAGAGTGAGAAATTAATAAGGCTCTCTAAAAAGTGGCTACTACAGAAACAGAACTGTCACAATACTTAGATTCATGTTAACTGTCTCAAAACACATGTGTTGAACATGACTCTGGTTTCTTAAAAAAGCCTTTCAAATTTTTCTCTTGTATTTTGTTGTCTTTTTCCAGACATCATTAAGTAGTAACTGTACTCTATAGCTGTCAGTAGCAAGTTAGATTGCACAAACAACTGGGTTTCAGAAATATTACTGTGGCAGGGGAAACTCTACAAATACAAGAGGTTTGGAATTTAGATTATAAATTACTTTAATGGATGGAAATTTGATTACTCTTCCTATTCTTAGGAATGCAGAGATTGATGATTTCGTGTATCATTTTTGTCATTTGGAACTGTACAAAATCAATAAACATGGATTTTTAATTTTAAAATAAGCCAATGAAAATGTAGAATTTAATTAATTCTAAACAAGGTGCAAAGAATCCATCTCGAGTCTACTTTTCTGTTTGACCTGAGCACAATAAGAAATGAAGGAGTGGAAGATATCTGAATTTTAATTTCTAATTAGAAGCAAAATGAAGGAAAATTATTCTTGCTGTTTTTTTTTTTTTGTTACTATGGTAGTAGGTAATTTAAACTGAAAATTATTTTATACTGGTACTTCTTATGGGGGATAGAAAGATAGAAAGTCTAGAGCATTTTCATACTCTTAGCACATTTTTAAAGCATAGTCTCCTGCAGTGTATATGAAAACAATGTAACGTGGTGTTGATGGCATGAGTTCTATAGTCATGCTAGAGTGAAATACTGTCTCTGACACTTGACATCTCTATAATATTATTTGAAGTACTCACCTTGTCTAAGTCTCAGATGCTAATCTGTCAATTTGACTTAATAAGATAACTATTTCTAAGGATTCCATGAATATTAAAGAAAATGATACATCTAAGTAATTTATCAACGTACCTGGCATATAGTTAATCTCAATAAATATTATGTATTGCCATTACAAATAAATAATGTGTTAATTCTTTTCAAGTGAAACATACTTCCATTTCAGTCTCTCTTCTGTTCATTATTTAGCCAAGAAATTTGAGTAAGTCACTTAAAACTCATATTTACTCACTAAAAAAGTAGAAGATCTATATCTGGCTTATTTCACTTTGCATAATGTCCTCCAGATTCATCCATGTTATTGCAAATGGCAGGATTCTGTTTTTTTTAAGGTTATGCAATGTAGCCTCTTAGACATATATACCACAATTTCTATATCCATTTATCTGTCCACATACATTTAGGTTGTTTTCATATTTTGACTATTGTGAATAATGCTGCAGTGAACATGGGAATGCAGATATCCCTTCATGATAATGATTTTATTTCCTTAGGGTGTGTACCCAGAAGTAGGATTGCTGGACCATGAGGTAATTCTACTCTTAATTTTTTGAGGAACCTCCGTACTCTTTTCTGTAATGGCTATACCAACTCACATGCCCTCCAACAATGTATAGTTTTCCTTTTCTCCATATCCTCTCCAACACTTGTTATCTTTTGACTTTTGAGTATAGCCATCCCAACGGGTGTGAGGTGATGTGTATCATGTTTGTGCATTTCCCTGATGCATCTCCCTGATGTTTAGTGATGTTGAACACTTTTTCATATACCTGCTGGCCATTTGTATGATTTTTTATTGGATAAATGTTATGATCTCACTAATATGTGGAATCTAAAGAAGTCAAACTCATAGAAACAGGGAGTAGAAGCATAGTTATTAGCAGTCAAGTGTGAGGGGAGGTGGATAGGGAGATTTTGGTCAAAGGACACAAACTTGCAGTTATAAGATAAATAAGTTCTGGGGACAATGTACAGCATGATAATTAAACTTAAAAAAATAATATATGCGTTAAATTTGCTGAAAGAGTAGATCTTAAGTACTCTAAACACACACATGCAAAAAAGGTAACTGGAATGACATCAGCAAGATGGCATAATGGGATATCCCCAGCCTCACTCTCCCCACAAAAGTCCAAATAGTAACTAAAGACAAGAACACTACTCCTTCGTTTGGCAATTTGAGTGGCACCACAATAGGTGATTCATTTTTCTCCTCTAAATATTAGTGAGGGATTCCTATAGCCTAACCAAGAACTGACTACATACAAGTAAAGATTTTCCACCATACTACATCTTATCCTAAATACTAGAAATCCCATAATCTGATCAGAAGGCCACATTATACAAGAAATAATTTTAGGTAATTAGCTACTTAGAAGTATTAGTACATATAGAGATGAAAATACAGCAAAACATTCCAAATATGTTCTTACCTAATTAAAAAAAAGTTTAAAATGCTTTTTTTAACAGAGATTTTATTTTTTAGTATTAATTTAGGACCTTAAAATTTTGAAAGATTTAAGAGACTAATCTCTTTAACTGTTTTATGTTTTGCCTCTTGTAAAGAGCTAGCAAAGGAAAATGTTTTCATAAATTTGCAAAGCTGTCCATATTCCAAAGAAAACTGCCTAGCTAGGACAAGATTCATCTGCACAGATTGGTTGATTCATTTCAATTTGGAATTTTATTCGCCCTAAACACATGTACAGCAATATATGCTTAATAATTTCCACTGATTTGCAGAATAAATTTGCCTTTCTAAAATTTTCATTCATTGGTCATCATAAAACTTCAATTCTCTTCTCAATATTATACTGAAATGTCCTAGAGAGGATATATTTTTGGAACTATTATGTTCACAGAAATATGCATTAGGCCAATAGGGAAAAATGTGTTGTTAAAGTGAAACTGGCTGTCATAACAATGTGTGTAGAGATGGTGAGCCAATATTTTTTGAGATTGTACAATTTGGGCACTTGTAAAATATGGATAAAAAATGTTAGATTTCTAGAATGCTATTGTGTGTATAATGTGACTATTATGGAGTGTGTTCAGTTGCCAAGATTTACATGCCTGGGTCTATACTGCTCATGAGCTGCAGTACTGTATTTCAGCTCAGATCACCCATCTGATGGACTAAACATCTGGCATTCTCTGTTCAGTTGTCACAGAAGTGGTTCAGGCTAAATGTTCATAATTTTATGATAAAACTGTCATATGGACATTTTAAGAGTTTCTAACATACTCAGTAATCATATTCTATCAGCAGCAATGGTCTTATGCTCTGTACAATTTTCCTGTCCTCTAGATTTTTCACTTGCTTTTACAACTGAATATTTTCATTACTCTACATGCCAAAATAGATGAGTTTCCATAATCTTCTCAGGGAAGATTGCAAGTGGATTTTAAATTAAGGAAAATTAAAATTTATCTATTCCAACTAAAAATCATAGCCCAACTCCTTTATTTTATAGATGAAGACATTTAAAATCAAAGCCTTTAAAACTTACCTAAAGTAACTCAGATCTGTAAGGTTAGAGCTAGGTATAGACTCAGATTTTCTGATCTTGTTTTTATTATTCATTCCTCTAAACCATACTTCCATTATTTAAAAAGAAATGAAAATTTTAAAGCAAGTTTATTGGGGAAAGCATTTTCTTCTGTTGGTAGGTAAATGAACAGTGATAATATTTCAATTTTAAAATGTGAAATTGGATCAATATATAAATTTGTTGAGAACTTTGAGTGTTTTTAGGGGAAAGGTGGTAAAATTAGGAAATCAGAGAGCTTGTATTTTTATATAGGAAATATCTATTTTCTATATGTAGTGGTCACAATTTTATAAGATAAGACTAAAATGTTGATTGCTAGTGGAAATGTCCCTGTCACAAACTTCAGCTGCCTTTTTTGACCAATGAAAAAATTCAATTTGAGGGAGTTTCCAAGGTCACAGAGCTAGTTTTTTGTTTGTTTGGCTTTTGAGACAGAGTCTCACTGTGTGGCTTGGAATAGAGTGCAGTGGCGTCATCATAGCTCACTGCAACCTCCAACTCCTGAGCTCCAGTGATCTGCTTGCTTCACCCTCCTCAGTAAACTGGGACTATAGGCTGGAACCATCACAACTGGCTAATGTTTTAAATTTTATGTAGAGACAGGGTGTCACTATGTTGCTCAGGTTGGTTTCAAACTCCCAGGCTTAAACATTCCTCCCACCTCAGCCTCCCAAAGTGCTATGATTATAGGCATGAGCCACCAGTCTTGATCACAGTGCTAGTTTGAACAAACTGTGAATCTGTTATTATTGTTTAATAACCCTGGTTTTATTGATCAACTACTTCTGAACTGCTATATCTATGAGAATGTCTGCACTTGCAATTAAGAGAAGCTACTTCCCTTTCTTTTAGAATGGGGCCAGAAAAGCTTCTATCTATCCTAAGTAGCCATGCAAGGGCTGAGAATTGCACAAGAGAAAATCAACGGATGGTGATTTGATAAGCATGGCAGTTTCTAGGACTGCCTTCCTTTTCTCTTTAGTTTCTAATGTCACTTGGTACCCATTTGCCATCTCTCCTGACTTAATCTTTCATTGCCTGACAACAAACCAGGACCTGTCAAATTTATGTAAAAATCAAGTAGTTCTGAAACAGAATCCCCATTTCTCAACATTATATAATTGAATTCCCACATTTTGGCTTCAACGAGGAACTATGGAATAACATATCAACAATTATTTACTGGAAATAAGCCATATACGATTGCTGTATAAGAAAGGAAAGAACTTGCACAGTTCTTTTCAAACTTTAAAGGCGAAACAGATTACATGGGGGATCTAGTTAAAATGGAGATTCTGGTTCAATAGAGTTTGATTGGCCCGAGATTCTGCATTTCTAATAAGCTCACATGTGATGCCAACACACCTCAACTTCGATTGACAAGGACTAGCATATACAGATCATCTACTAATTTGTAATCAATTTGTAATTTATATAACATAGATTTAAAGTGTACAACTCAATGTTTTTTTTAACAATTTTCCAGGGTTAGACCATCACCAAATCTAATTTTAAAACATATTAGTCCCTTCTTTTTTTCAGTTTTATTGAGGTATAATTGACAAATAAAAATTGTAGATGCGCAATGTAATGTGTTGATATATGTATACATTGTGCAATGATTCCCACACTCAAGCTAATTGACATATCCATTACCTTAGTTACCTTTTTTTTTCTTCTGGAAACTGTTTTAATTAAATATGAAGAAGGTGTCAGAAATAAAATAAATTATCAAGCATTTATACAAAATTACATTGCATTTTGTGAAACTATTTAACTCAGCTGATGGGAATCTAGAACATCTGCACACTGCTACTACATTGGAAGTATTAATAATTCTTCACATTTTAAAACTACATCATTGTTATGAAAAATATTTCAAAATACTGTTGATGAAATTGAAACTTAAACAGAAAAAACATTCAATAGTGATTTCAACCCTATTTTTTGTTTATAATTGAAATATGGTAATTATGGGATATAGTGGGATCTTTCTTTCAATATATGAATATATTGTATAATGATCAAATCAGGGTAGTTAGCATATCCGTCATCTGAAATATTTATCATTTCATTGTAGTGATAGCCTTTAATATCCTCCTTTCTAGCTATCTTTAAAAATAAAATGAACTATTATAAGCTATAGGCTTATAGTAGTTATAGTCACCCTATTCTGTAATAGGAGCAACACAGCTTATTCCTTTTATCTAACTGTATTTTTGTACCTATTAACTAACCTCTCTTCATACCCTCGTAACCCATACCTGCCCCAGCCTCTGGTAACCACTATTCTACTCTCTAAAGATAATTTTTTTTTGGATTACACATGTGGATAAGATCATGAAGTATTTATCTTTCTGTGCCTGGCTTATTTCACTAAACATTATATCCTCCATTTTCAGTCATTTTGCTGCAAATTATAGGATTTAATTCTTTTTTATAGCTGAATAGTATTCCATTGTATATATTTACTACAGTTTATTCATCCATTGATAAACAGTTATGTTGATTCTATCTCTTGGCCATTGTGAATAGAGCTGCAATAAACACAGGAGTGCAGCTCTCCCTTCCACGTACTGATTTCAGTTCCTTTGGATATATATTCAGTAGTGAAATTTCTGGATCATATGGTAGTTCTTTTTGTACATTTTCTGAGGAAACTTTATACTGTTTTCCATAATGGATATACTAATTTACATTCCCACCAACAGTGTATAAAAGAATCCTTTGCTCAATATCCTTACCAGCATTTGTTATTGTTTTGCCTTTTTCATAATGGCCATTCTAACTAAAGTGAGGTGATATCTCATTCTGGTTATGTTTTTTTTTTATTTCAGGATATTATGGGGGTACAAATATTTTGGTTACATGTTATGACTTTGCCTCACCCATTCCACCCCCACCCTCCCAAACCCCAGTGAATATGCCTACCATGTGAGCACCTTAGTGTTGATCAGTTAGTGCCAACTTCATGGCAAGTACATGTGATGCTTATTCTTCCATTGTGGTGATACCCACTTCAGATGCAGTTATGTTTTGATTGATTCATGAAAATATTGTTACTAGAGGCTCATATAACCCTGATTTCTCCAGGGAGCAATGGTTCAGCATTTGCAAATTCAGATTTTGTAGAGATTTTACAGAAAAAAAACTACTGAAAATAGTGAGAATTGACTGTATATAAAATTGTTGACTTTGTGATTTTATGTAGATATAGTTGGTTTTCCCTCCAAATAAATGTTCTGCTAAAAGGCAAAGATAGATATTTAAGGGTAGTTCATGTAACTAAGCTTATTTGAGGTTTTTCTGTAATTTTCATGAAGCCAACTTTTAATTTTAGATTTATGATCATTTCCCCAACCATGTTAAGATTTCATTAGTATATGTTCAGTTTTGCAAAATTAATTACCATGACCTGAATATAAATGTGAAAATCTAAGCAATTTCTACATGGACCTATAAAACTTGCATTGCCAGATTAAAAAAACCATATTAGAGAGACAAAAAAGAAAAGGCATGTAGAAATGCTTTAGAGCTGTATATCTAATTACAAATATAGATACTGATGATTATAGTGATGATTGTTAATACATAAATATTGTTGCCACATACTCAGAAGCAGTGCTTAAAATCATATTCATTTCTAAATTAGTAATTTACATAACTACTGATTGAAATTTATTGTATGAAATCAATTAAGATATTAAATTGTTGATCTTAAACATTGTATAAGTTCCTTTTCTTCACATATATATATTTCTTTTTAAAAAATTAGCCATCACTTTAGTTAATGAGCCTAATGTGGTATTCTTATTGATGGAGCATTTCAAATATGGTGCTGACAAAAATTAATTAATTTTTATTTTTTTCTTTGCCTATTATGTATAATTTTCTTTTTAGTTTTTAATTTCCTTCCTAATTCTGCTGCTCAGTCTCTTTGCTGTTCATGGATATAAACACATTTAAATTTCCTTATTAAGAATTATGCAAATTTAAAAAAGGATTTCAAATTCTGAAAATCTGTTCCCTTACCAAATCCTCATGTCCTTTCCTATTTCCTATATATTTAAGTCATTGAAATATTGTATATCTCATAATTTACTTTTTATTGGATTTAGTTGAATGGACAAATAATGGTTTTCCATTTCAATACTTCTCAGTTTAATATCCTAATTCTCCTGTCCTACTCTATTGCTTTTCTTAGTTCTTTCACATACATCTTCTCATTGAATCTGTACTACTCTATAGAGATAACCAAAGCAAGTTTGGGTTTTTGTTGTTTGCAGTCTGGGTCTTTGTATATTTTAATGCTCTTAACAGGCCTAGCAAGAACTTCTCTGCTTTTTTGGTTTCTATGACACTATTGTTTCCTAGATATCCTTCAGTATCTTCTGATTATCCCTTACAACTGCTCCTTCAGCTCTTACTTCCTCTTCATGCCATCACACAAATCTACTCTTGAGCCTTTTTTCTTCTGGGCTTTCTTCTACAGTAATTATATCCAATTCGCATTAATTGGCTAACTTCTATGCCAAATGTTTCTGTATACAGTTAACACTGGAATCTACAGAACTTTGTCATTTCTATCTGGCTTTTTAACAACTTTGCATAGATATGTCCCAGAAAATGGAATTCCAAATCCTGAATCAATTCGAGCTCTTTGGTTGTGGTCCATGAAGTTTTTCTATTTTATACCTCATATGCTTCAGCTACTCTGTAAACATTTTCCTCATATATATCTCTTGATGCACCTTGGCTCTGATTCCTCAAAACAGAACATGTCCAAATCCTACACACTTTTCCAGGCTCCATACAAATCCACTACTGTAACACCTCCACCAAGGTTTTTTTTTTGTTGTTGTTTTTGTTTTCTGTTTATTTTCAATTTATTTATTTATTTTATTCTTATTTCAGCATATTGTGGGGGTACAAAAGTTTAGGTTATGTATATTGCCCTTGCACCCCCACCCCCCCGAGTCAGAGCTTCAAACGTGCCCATCCCCTAGACAGTGCATATCGCACTTGTTATGTATGTATACACCCCATCCCTTCCCCCACCCACCTCTTTGATCCAGCAATCCCATTATTGGGCATCTACCCAGAAGAACAAAAGACATTTTATAACAAAGATATCTGCACCCGAATGTTTATAGCAGCACAATTCACAATTGCGAAGATGTGGAAACAACCCAAATGCCCATCAATACATGAGTGGGTTAATAAAATGTGGTATATGTATACGATGGAGTACTACTCAGCTATAAGAAACAATGGTGACGTAGCACCTCTTATATTTTCCTTGGTAGAGCTGGAACCCATTCTACTAAGTGAAGTATCCCAAGAATGGAAAAATAAGCACCACATGTACTCACCGTCAAATTGGTTTCACTGATCATCACCTAAGAGTCCACCAATGTTTTAAGCTCAAAGAAATCTCTCTCATTTGAACTAATTTTGCTTTATATGTCCCTTCCCAAGGTTATTCAATCCATAGTAGTAGAATAAAATGTTTGTTATAAACATCTATTGTTTTATAAACATTTTTTCTAATAGTATTATATTCTATCTATATTTTTAGTATCCCATATCGACATAATTATATAATTATAATTTCAAGCAGTTTTGAATCTAAGTAAATTAGTGAAATATCAAGATAATACTGTCTTTTCTTGTGCTAGATGGATATCAGATAAATATAAAGAGGGAAAGAGATTTTCTGTTAAGGAATCATAGACTTACCTTCCAATTCCTAATTTTTCATTACCTCTACATGTAGCTCAGAAAGGCAACTAAACTCGTTAAACAAAGTTGTTGGAATAACTATTATATAAACAAAGATATAAAAAGATTATTTCTCAAATTACAAATCTCTTGTTACCAAAAAAGTATGCTCCATCTTATAAACATTATTTTATATGTAAATAGTAAATGGTTGTGCAGATGTAAAAATATCATGTTATGTAATTATAAGCATATATCTGAACTTTCTTCCTCTTTAGTTCTTTCAAATCCAGGAGAAGAGCAAAAAGAACTGAGATTGCCTGGCCATACTATGGTGTTCCATATGAAAAAAAAACTAAATTTGAAAATACAAATTTGGGGAGAAGGAATCCATTTTTCCCTCTTGTTTAGAAGCATATTCTGACTCTACTGTTCTAAGATCTAAGAAGAGGGTCATATTGCCTCAGGGTATTAATATACAAATAACCCCCTGCTTGTTCATTTTTTTCCACTAAACAATTTTATACTGAAAAATAAACAAATTCTCAAGTGAAATTTATAAATTCCTCTCACGGTACAGGTAGCTCAGCCTACATTATTTCTTTAATGACTAACACATATTAATATGTGAAGAATTTTGTGTCCTAAAATCTTCAAGCAGATCTTGATTGAATTTTAGAAAATTAGATATTTTTCAAATAGAATACTCTACTGAATAGTAGCAACAAGTGCTCCACTGATCATGGAGTGTTCATTTGAATCAAGCAAATGAATTCTTAATCTTCAAGATGGTAATTGAAGTGCAAAATATTACTATCCATGTACATTTAAGTGACAATAATTTAATAAGGTCTGCATAAGTAATTTTATTGACATGAACAACAATTGCAAGATCAGAATAGCCAAGGAATGTAATTCTCTGTTGTCCACCTCCTGACAATACCTTTAGCCACATTACTACCAAAAAGGTAAATTAATTGCTAATAACTGTAAGAATACTGATTAATACTAAGAATTATCTGACTGCATGATGACTTGCTGAAATCCTTCATTATTTAATCCAGTGATATGAAACAAGGATCTTGACAACTTTCGTAACAATTTATTTTCAGATATTGAAGAGTAAAAATTTCAAAGTACATATTAAAATCTCTGACTTTTAAAAACATTTTGAATTTTTCATCTTGACATGTCAGTTGAAAGTGCACAAAATGCCTAACAAGAATGTTTTCTGTTAAGAAAACATTTATTGAGTTAAAATAACTAAAAAAAATGAATGTTACAGGTTTACTTTCAAATATGCTTCTAAAGGGAAAATGCTTGTGTGAAAGAATTGTCTTAATTCTAGTTGCATGGAATATAAAAAAACAATTTAATTTGTATTTTATTCCTTTACATGTTATGATATTGATAGCACTTAATTTGGTAACTATATATTGTTGACCCTGTTTGGTCAAATATATAAATAGTTGTTCTTTTGGGTGTGGAAAATTAAATGTTTTAAATATGTAGCATGTTAATATAAATTTTATTAATGTAAAAACTATAGGCAAATTATTTTCACTTTTAGTCTTTAGAGAAAGAATCTTCAATTATGTATATGGATGCACTTGAATTCATATGGAGATACTATAGCTGATAGTTGATAATTTTAGTCCCCAGTAGCTAAAATATTTTTAAAGGTATGAACACATTCATTTTGGTACTGTTCATAAATAATTTGACCTCATTTAAAAGCAACACTTTCTTCAGTCTGGTACTTAAGAGGGACAGGGAAATAGAGAAAAGGAAAGAACATAAGGAAAACAGTTAAAAAATTCATGAATCCTTAAGTGAAATTAATATATCTCAAAATATATCCTATAGAATTAATTTTTTATAAAGGAAATTCTGTCTAGTTATATAAATTTGAGAAATATTGGAAGAAACATAGATAACCAGTTTGTATACCAAAGGAATAGGAAGCTTTAACAGACACGTGTGTTGAGAAGCCTGATGAAAGACAGAGAATGAAGGGAGTTTAAGGTGGGAATAGGGAATGACACAGTATGAAATTGAAATCCAGCTTGGGTGATCTGCAGTTATTAAAAAAGAAACTGAAATTTATAAAACCATTTAATACTGTTTTAAATTCAGTGCAGAAAAATAGTGTATCCTTTCCTAACATCCATGAATTGCAAAGTTCTACCAGTATTTGATAATTAATCATAATCTATCATTATCTTTGGCAATTACTCAAGAATTTCATTTGGTTATTTTATTTTATTTTGCTTAGGAAAAATTTCATGTTACAATTTTATTTTTTTCGTGACACCTAGAGAGATGACATTGCTAGTTAATCTATTTACTCTGCCTGCTTATCAGAAGTAAAATAATTTTTTGTTTGAAATACCAGAAAAATCTCAAATATTCTACATATATTATTTAAATGTTATTAAAACTTAGACGAAAAAGTGTATAAAGTTTTGACTCAGAGTTTTTAAGTGCTTCTAAATAAAACATTTGATAAAATTACTTTAATAGATATTTAAGGCCTAAATTTGTTTTCATGAGCTGATATTTAAATAACTCATCTTTATTATTAAAGTTATTAACTTTGTAAGTTTGTAATTTAATTTGAGTCTTTAAGTTTGCCTCTTGGTAGATTCTACACCTGCAAGATAAACATTCAAACGCTGCGTCACTTACCACATCATCTTTTTTACCTGCTATCTTTTCTTTCTTAGCTTCACTTATTACTCGATGTATTTTTTTAAAAGCCATGTAATTCCAAGAAAAATTATGGTGATTTATAACTCCATTCACTTTGTGAATACAGGTTCTTTTGCCTAGAATGTCCTCCCTCGTCTTCTTGTATTCAAAATTATCTGTGCTGGTGCAAACCTCAAATATTGTATCAATACCGATGCTTTCCCAACTAGGCTATAAGTGTCTTGTCCATCTCTGTACTCCGAAAATGAGAATTTTGTGTGTGTTTAACAGAGCCAAATTAAATTCTTTATGATCACAGAGTCAAATACCATCTATTTACCAACTACTTTTCATTTTTGGCTCATATTAGTCATGCCATTTGTTAAAACAGTATGGTCACTATCTCGTGTGGATATGGGGATCAAAGTAGGTGACTGAGAAGTAATTGGCAACGTGTTTGGCACATAGAAAATGCTCAGTATATGGTGGTTACTGTGCAGCATATTTATCATTTTCTATTTTTGTGAGTTATATACTTTACTCAAGTTCCCATCTTATGATTCCAAAGAGTTTCTTAAGAACAGAAATAAATGCCCTTAAACATTTATATGTAAAACTTTACTGCTACTCAGAGATGAAAAACAAACAAACAGACAAAAAAATCTGACTCACTAAAGAACATGTTTAATCCTTCATGGAATAGATGATTTAAAATAAATTTTGAAGGTGAAGTTTTGGTGATAATGAAACTTCTGCTATATCAAAAGGCAAATGGTTTTCTTTGTTGGTAACTTTTATCATCCTTTGAGTTAGTTTGACCCTTCTGTTAAAATTTGAGAGAAAGCAATTTAAACATTTTGCACTATTATTGGTAAAAAATGATAGTAGAATTATTATTAAGATAATGTCCTAACCTCTTTCCTTTAGATGATCTATGAACTATGATTTATCCTTCAGGACTCAGATAAAATGTTATCATTCATAAAAAGAAACACCTGACCTGAAAAATTTTACTCCTCCTTTTTCCTTCAAGTTCTCCATTCCCACTAGTTAGGCAGCAGTAGTAGTTCAGGGTGTTCTGATAGCACTTTGGTATTTATACTTAAATTACAACTTTTAATATACTTTTTATTAACATTATATATATATATTATGTATAATATATATATATTATACATAATATATATGCATATATATGGTGGTTATATGATGGTTAATTTTATGCATCAGTTTTATTAGATAATGGAATGCCCAGATAGATGATTAAAGATTATTTCTGGTATCTGTGCAGGTAATTCCAGAAAAGATTATATTTGAGTTTGTGAGTTGAGTGAAGCAGATAGCATTCCCAGTGTGGGTGAACACCTTCCAATGTGCTGAAGGCCTGAATAAAACAAAAAGGTGGAAGAAAGTTGAATTTTCTCTCTGCCTGACTGTTAAGCTAGAATGTCAATATTCTTCTGCCCTCAGTGCTCCTAGTTCTCAAATCTTGGACCTGGAAGGGATTGAACACCATAGGCTCTATGGCTATGACTTGCAGGTCTTTGAACTATACCACTGACTTTCCCACGTTTTTAGCTTGCAGAAACAACATCATGGGATTTCTCAGCCTCCATAATTGTATGAGCCATTAGCTTATTTGTGTGTGTGTGTGTGTGTGTGTGTGTGTGTGTGTGTGTATCCTATTGGTTCTGTTTCTCTGGAGAACCCTGATTGGGTGTATATGTACACACACACACACACACACACACACACACAAAATGTCATTATTTTCATCCAAATGAGACACTGCTCTAAAGTTTAAGATTTGTGCCTGTGTCGTATAGTTATATACTCTAACATTCAGTGTCCATCACAATGGCAAGGGCATAGTAAATTGTTCAATATATATCTTACTAAATGTTTGAGTGAAAATTTTTATTTAATTTTGTAAAATATATCAGGAAAAAATTCCATTCCATTCAGACTTTAGGAACCATGTAGAATGCTTGACTCGAAAGTAACAAATCAATGTTGAAAATGAGCTAATATGAATAATATGAGAAAACTCTTCCTTTTTGTATATATTTGAGTAGGCATGTGATACGCAGAACCATTTTCACTTTAGAAAAATAAAAAACAAGAAAATTTCAAAGAATCCTAGTCTAGTTTCTGTAATGTAGTCTCACAATCTACAGTTTATATAAAAAATACTGAATCTTATTCAGCATTTGTAGTTAACATGCTCATACATTTTTCCTTGAGGAGATATTCTGCAGGAATACTCTGTTGCTGGCAAAGCTTATATTGTCTTGAAATAAGTAAACAGTTCATAAACTCTCTACTGGCAGTGAGAAGTATACAGTCAATATCTGAAATACTCACTAGATGGGAAAAAAATTCCTGTGATACCAAATACTTTCTTCAAAGCTTGCATTCAACTCATGCCATGTGTATAGCAGAAATTCACTTGGAATTCCCAGTTTAAAAAAATATATAATCTCTTACCAGAACTAGTAAGAATCATTTCAGCAACATTTAACCTGGAGGGTAAGATCACAGTCCCCAACTACAAAGCCAGTTAAAAACAAGTTCATCAAAGCTAACTTTACTCTCAGCAGTTTATCTTGCAAATACCTGCCCTGAAATCTTACACAGAACTTAGTGCATCTTAGTCAAACTCTTCCTCATTTTATTGACCTTAACTATTGCTATTCAATAAAAATAATGAAAAAGAGAAAAAATCTAGAACTGTATGTGTATCTACATTTACAAGTAATTTTTTTTAATTCAAGTAATGTTGTTATGTCTCTTTTCATAGCTGGCTATTTAAATTATATCTGCATCCTGTTAAGATTTCTGAACTATTTTGAGTAAAAGCATAAATTTGGAAATATGCACACTTCACAATACACATTTTATCTTTGAACTTAGATATATTCACATTTATTTAGTTTCAGATCAAATTTTTATTTTCTTAGTAAATGGTGAATCCATATCCAGAAGGCAGATATGATACAACAAGGCTAGTAAATATAGAAACAAAAACAGTTTAGGTAATTATTTTCAAAAGTTCTTTATCGGTTGACTTTTTGATATGTTTCGTAATATATGGGGTCATTGCAAGCCTATTTTATTTTTGCTTTTTATATATTTTATTGTTGTACAATAAACAAACAGGAGTGTCTAAAATGTAAGTGTTCAGCTGAATGATATTAAAGTGAATATATTCATATAACCAGCATTCAGAACTAAACAAGTAGAATATTACCAGTAACCTTCTTATAGCCAATTACATGGTGTGATAAGGGTAATCACTATCCTGACTTCTAATAGCATAGAATTTTTTTCTCTGTTCAAAAACATTAAATAAATAAATTATAAAGAATGAACTCTTTTATGGTTTTGATTTCTTTGACTCAGCATTAGGTATGTAAGATTCACTCATGTTTTTGAACACAGTTATAGTTCAGTCATTCTCTTTGCTATATAGTATCCCATTATATAAATATACCACAATTTACCTATTATTCTGTTGACAGGTATTTGCAATTTTATTGTTTCAAGACTTATAAGAAAAAAATTCTATAAACATTATTTTACTTGTCCTTTAGTGAATAGATGTACAGATTTCTTTTGAATTTATTTCTAGCATCATATATATGCCCATAGTATATACATATAGAATATGTGTATGGTGGGTTGTATGAGATGTCAGTTTTCTAAACTGTAAAGCTTATGAGGTTCCTGTTACTACACTTTCTCACCAACATTTGATTTTGTCTGATTTTTTAATTTTTGTTTCATTCATAAAACTCTTTAATGTGTTGTATAGCATTAAGTCTTAAGTTACATTTCTCAGATGAGATCAAAACACATTTTTAAATTATTTATTGTCTACTTAGTTATCTTACTTTTAGAGTTACTGGTATATTTTTCCCCTTTTTATTTTCTGGTTCATAAAAATTCTTTTTTATCCTTTAGCTCTTTTCCTTGTTATTATAGTATTTCACTTTTTACAATACTGAATGAAAATGATGATATAGAGAATGCCCTCACTATTAAAGGAGTCCTAAGATTCAACTGAATATTCAACTACCTCATATAAATAAGTCTTATAACAATAAAACTATATTGTCATAATGTAATACATATAAACATATTAAATATATGTATTCTAAATAAATGCCAAAATTGTCTAAATTTATACACCAAACTGAGGACATAGCTAAAGTGTAATGACATAGAAAGGTTGAAAGTGAAAGAATGGAAAAATTATCCATGCAAACACCAACAAAAAGATAACTGCTACAGCGGAATGAATTTAAGACTACCCATAGACTTTTGTCAACAAGCATTTTGAAAAATAAGACATGTCATAATTATAAAGCAGTCAATCCAAGAGAAAGAAGTTGTTATTCTAATTTTGTATATATCTAAAAACATCATTCTAAGGCATCATTTACAAAAAATGTACAGAACTAAAAAGCGAAATGTACAAATCTACAGTCACAGTGGGAGACTTTCTTATAGATCTGTGTGTTAAAACAAATAGTTAGAAAATAAGGAAAGATAACATCTGAAAAATTCATTTAGCCTACTTGAAAGAATTGATATGTAGAACACTGGAACAAATAATGGCTGTGGGGTCAGTTTTCTCAAGTGCACAAGAAAATGTTATGAAAACAACCATAAGCTAGGTCATCTAGAAAGCCTCATCAAATTTCAAAGGATGTAAATCATTCTTAAAATGTTCTAACTACATTAATATTAAGTTAAAAATAAGATCAGTATGTAAATTTAAATAAAACAAAATAGCTTGTAAATTAGGCAATGCAATTATAAATAACCCATGGATTAAAGGAAAATTAACAAAAACAATTAGAAAATATACTTACCTTCATAATGTTGAATATATTTAATTATCATAAGAAATCATGGATAAATGTTGACTTTAGAGAAATTTATAGTTTGTTTTGCTTTAGTTTTGAAAAACATCTCATTTAATTTGTTATACTTTAGGGATAGAGAAATACATTTCCAGGCTTTGAAGAAACAAAGCAAGTCACCTCTAAGGGTAAAAACAAAAATACCTGGGCTGGGATTTCATTTCTTAATGTTAATAATCACAGTCAGGAAACAATGAAAAATTCCACATCTGGTCTCTGGTCATGAACTCTTTACAGCAAAATTGTAATATCTGGCAGATCATATACATTTGGGGTAGCATTTATAGAACAAATACAAAAATAACAACACTAATATGCCTAACATTTGAAGAAGCAAATTTATAGAAACTACTGATTTGTCCTATAAAGCCATTACATACATTTTCATTGTCTTGTATTAATATGATTATTGTTCCCCCTTGTTCCATTGCTATTTATATCTTATGATAAGCTTATACATAACTATTTAACACAGAAATCAGACGATGACTAGCTGGATCCAGTTCTTTCTCAGCCCAGTCATTTTTCATGAAATGAAAACAATAATACATTAGTCTTGTGTCCTGAGGAGGTTTTAACTCAATCTCCTAATAAATTTGATAATCAGTATTAGTATTGTCTAAGGAAATAAGAATTATTTTATTAATAATGCAATCTGTACAGAATTTTCTTGGCTATTACTTGTCTGAGAAAATTTCTTTTCTCCTGGTACAGGGAGTATATCTTTCACATGGGAATTTTTATCTCCGGTTTTCAGGAAATAAAGGGTAAATTAGAATGCCCTTCTTCCATTTGTTGTTTTTCAAGTGCCTTTAGTTCAAAATATTTTTGGGTACGGATTCTGCCACCTTTCAATATCTATCATCTTATTTGTTTCCTACTTGACCTACCAGTTTTAAGGTTGTTTTACTCCGTCTTGTCTTCTTTTAGACTGATAAAATACTCTTAGTTCATTTTCCCTCAATTAGCTCATTTACGTATGTTTTATTGTGCTTTAAGTAGTGGCTCAAGGTATCATATCACACATTATTCACTTAGTTGATAAAAAATGTTATTTTCAAACATTCTCCCAGATTCTAAAATCTTATACGTAATTCCATTTAATTTTTATAATTTGCACTATTAGGTTCATGCATTTCAGTTCTTAATATTAATATCTAGAATTCTCTAGACATTTGTATTTATTTGGCACTGTCAATATGCATTAAATTTTATTCATTCGCCCTACTTCAATTTTTCCCTTTTTCTTTACCTATTCTTTAAAGTCTATTTTCATCTTAAAATTCATATTGCCTTAATAATTTTCATTTATTTAGAGTAGGTTTTCTGAAGATAAATTCATTGACTTTTTAGGTGGGAGGGGATGTCAGGAAGTATTTATCCCTTTCCTTTTTAAAGAATATTTAGTCTAGCACTCTGGGAGGCCGAGGCAGGAGGATCTCTCGAGGTCAGGAGTTCGAGACCAGCCTGAGCAAGAGCGAGACCCCGTCTCTACTAAAAAATAGAAAGAAATCATCTGGACAACTAAAAATATATAGAAAAAAATTAGCCGGCATGGTGGCGCATGCCTGTAGTCCCAGCAACTTGGGAGACTGAGGCAGAAGAATTGCTTAAGCACAGGAGTTGAGGTTGCTGTGAGCTAGGCTGACGCCACTGCACTCTAGCCCAGGCAAAAGAGCGAGACTGTCTCCAAAAAAAAAAAAAAAAAGAATATTTAATATAGTTGTTCTATCTTTACTTATTGTTATCAAATACCAATGAAAATTACAATTTAAGTGTAAAAATTATATTTTAATTCTCTATCAAACAGCTCCTTTGATTTTTATTTTTGGTTTCTTATTCACATAAATGTAAAATATCTATTAAGAAGCTAAGTTTTATTTTAAATATTCACTTTAAAATATTTGCAACATTAAAATAAATTATATAACAAACACATAAAATATGAATCATAATAATAAAAGAACCACAACATTTCAGTTTCCTTACAGCCAAGACCTTATTTCTAATATCTTCTCCTGCTTTCTTAAAGAGATAAACTAATATCTGGAATTTTGTATCCATTCTTCACTTGTGTTTAAAATAATGTATTTCCAAATGTCTGGTATCCTTAAGCAGGATATTGTTTAGTGCTTCTTGGCTTTGAGCTTTAAAAATAGCACCATTAACTTATTGCATATATTGATAATATTCTGCAATTAGTTATTTCACTAAACATTATGTTTCCTCCAACTCATTCGTGTTGTTCTTGTAGTAGGTAGTTCATTCATTTTCACTGCTTAAAATATTCCATTGTGTGTAAACACTATAATTCAAGTAAATAGATGTTTGCCATATTTTCAGTTTTTTTTTTTTTTTTTTTTTTTTTTGCTGTCATGAAAAGTAAACCCATATGTATTTGTACATGTCTCCTGGTGCATATGGAATAATTTTTCTGCGGCATATACTTAAGGGTAAAATAACTGTTTAAGGAGTTTGTAAATGCTTGCCTTTTCAAGATAACTCCAAATTCATTTTTAAAGTGTTCATGCTGATTTACACTCTCATTATCGATGAATAAGAATTATCTGTGTTCCAATCTTTTGTCCATACTCAGTTTCTCAGCTGTTTTAATTGCTGCCAAAATAGTGGGTCAAAAAAAAATTATACCTCTGTAGCCTTAATTTGCATGTCCTTCTTTTGTAATAAAACTTAATGAATTTATTTTGCTAGCCACAAGAAGCCCTGAGGTGATGTAGAAGGTACTTTTTGAAGGAGAACTATATTACTGATATATGTCTACAGTTCAGAAAGTAACTGGCTTACTCTCTCTCTGCACCCTTGCTTTTCAATTCATTTGACTGGCTTATACAACCAGACAAAAATTAACATTCTCCTCCTTATTCATCTGTCACACTTTTACTCCTTTGCAAAACCCTGTTCAGCTATCTGTTCAAAGTTGAAGTTTTAAACCATTTATTACTGTGCATTTTCCTATTTTAAAGTGTATTATACTGTAGTTTTAAATTAAATTTTAAAGTGTATTTACACTGTAGTGTGAACTGTGTAAGTATGTGTATAAAGACAATGCAATGTGCATCCTTAAGTCAAGAACTCTGTCTAGTAGTATTAAATTACCCATGTTTACCAGAATATCTCCCTCATTGCATGTGTTCTTTGAATTAAAATATGTAGTTTTTATTCACTCCCTTTAGCAGAAGCACATCTGCATTCCACTGATTGACTCAAAAAGTGACCCTCAACTATATTACATTCCATTTGGAGAGATGGGGAACAATGTTTAAACAGCTAATTTTACTAAAATTTAATAAATTATGTGAAGAAATTTCAAGCCACAAGTTATGAATTGAATGAAAAACTAAGGGCTAGAGAAGGAAGTGACCTTCAAATTTTTCTTTAAAGTATTTGCACGGTTATAAAGTGTGACTAAAACTAAGGTCATTCCATACTGGTAAAAAACAAACAAACAAACAAAAAAACCCTGGTATGGCCTGCTCAGAAATTGTAACTCAAACTCTGCCTGGACTGTAAGATATATTAAAGTAGTTATGGGTCATTAGGCTAGATATTGGAGTAGACTAACTCATGACATCAAAAAGAATTAAAATTTTATTCTAGGTTAACTGAATGATTGAAATGTAATTATTTAGAGGCATCTAGTATTGTGGAAAAATAATTCCAGTATGTCAGAGTAAAAATATTAAGGAATAATGGCACTAAAGTTCCTCTCTCAGTTCCATAATATATTCAGGTTAACATTTACCTTTTTCTCTTTGATTTTATGATAAAATTGTCTCTTACTATATCAAAATTAATCACACACTATTCATGTGCCTTATATCCTCCAGAGTTATTTCTTATGCAAAAGATGGAATGACAAGAAAATTCTTGTGTTGTAGATAATTTCCGTTTTAGTTTTATTTCCCTGGCATATTTACTGAAGTAAGAAGTAAAATCTGTTCCTGTTGAAATACTACTATCCCAGGAGGGACTCAACTATCTCTTCTTAGAATGAAGAAAAATTACGGACTTGAAATTTCAAAAAATAATTAAATGAACATATATATAAAATTGGAATGATCTGCTTATATGAATGAACAAATTAAATCAGCAGGTGAATTAAATTTGTTTTCTATATTTAGTTATCTTTTCTATATCAAATTTTATAAATAAATTACTTCCTTGTGTTAAGCATGCAGACACAACCTTTGGAGGCATAGTTAATGAACCAAAGAAATTATTTACCAAATAACTTGATTATGTTTTAGATATATGACTGTTCACTGGTGGCCAGCTTTTACCTTGGGCCTAATAGAAAAGAGAAGTATGTTGCAGTAGACTTTATTGATGGAGGCATGTGAAAAAAGTTCTGTGTAAATTTTCAGTATAAAAATTCCTATGACTCAAATAAATCTCACTTCAGAGCAAGAATTGACCATGCTATCAATTAATCAGTTCAAACATTTATTAAATGCCATAATAATTAGCAGGTCTATATTAATATTATAAAATATGTCTCATTCTATCGGAGATTTCAATCTTAGCAAGTTTCTTTTCAAAAATGTAAAGATCATTTTCTACTAAATACAGCAAAGGAATTCAAAGGATAAACTTTATGTTTAATGGCTAAGCAATATCATCACATTTATAATGACATAGGACACATAGCCAGAATGAAATTTTGTGTCAGTCATTTTGAGACAGAATTAGTTACCTTCACTGATGCTACTTCTGAAACTGATTTAAATGACTGAAAAATAGTTTAAATTATAAATTTAGATAAAACTATAGGCTGGCAAGTTGTTAAGGACTACCCAGAGGCTGAAAACTAAGTGGAGATGAGAAGCAAATGATATAGCGAAAAATGGAAGGGGGCTTTTGCTGTGAGCATATTTGCTAAGCATAAGCTTTGATTTCTATGGAGAAAAAAATAAGAGATCAAACCCACAGCTTACGTAGTATGATAAGTCTGAAAATAATATCCCTACCTACACCAAAAGATTTATATCATCACTGAAAAATGAACTAAAAACAAACATAGGATACTTAAAGCAAAATCATCCATCTCTAACAATGAATAAAGTAAAAAAATAAAAATTAAACACCTTCTCTGAGAATGGGAAAAAAAATCAAAGAATAGAATAGAATAGAAAAATAATAGAAGAGAAAAAAATAAAACTTCAAAATTATAGTCAGGAAATTCAATACTTGCTCTCCCTAATGGACACAATGCATAGACAAAAAATAAAATAAAATAAATATAGTTATAGTTTATAATAATCTATTGTATATTTCAAATTTTCTAGAGAATAATTGCAGATGATATGATCTTATATGTAGAAGAACCTAAACACTTCACCAAAAAACTACTAGAACTGATAAACAAAATCAGTAAAGTGTCAAGATACAAAATCAATATACAACAATCTAAAAATTATAGCTAGAAGAGAATATTTTAAATATTTCTAGCATCTGGCATAAAGAGAAGTCAAAAATTTAAGGCAAAGGATATCCCATTGTAGTAATTTGATCTCTACAAATTACCTAAATAAATAATCACAAGTAACCTTATATGTATATCTATTATATATATAAATAAAAATTTAATATAAAGAAACATATAGGTGACCTGAACAATACTATCCACCAAGTTAACCTAATAGCATTTTAGAATACTCTTCCTAATTTGAGGGAAATATGTATTCTATTTCGGCAAGAGAGATATTAATACCATCGGCCATTAAAAAGAACTAAAAAATTTAAATAAAATTAAAATCCTACAAAAATATTCTTTAACCTCAATAAAAAACATTCTTGACATTAACAGAATTAAACAAGAAATGAATAAAAGAATGATAACTGGAAAATTCCTAAATATTTGGAAATCAAACAAACACTTCTAAATAACCCATGGGTTAAAGAAGTAACAAGAGTAGCTGGAAAATATTTGAATGAATAAAGCTTAAAACAGAACACAGAAGAACTAGTGGGATGCAAAATAAATACTGCTCAGAGAGAAATTTATAATTTTAAATATTTATATTTGAACAAAAATATACCAATAACTTGAAATAAAGGGCATTCAATTTAGAAAATAAGTCAAATTACCTTTGTTTTCAAACAATATTACCTTATATTGATAAGAACCTAGACTCCACCAAATACCTAACAGAGCTGATAAACAAATTCAGTAAAATTAAGGAATAAAAAATCAGTAACATTTCTACATGCCAACACTGAACAATCTGAAAAAAAAAAATCCATGAAAGTAATTATATTTACCATAGCTCTAAATAAAATAAATACCTAGGAATAAAATTAACCAAATCATTAAAAGATCTCTACAATGAAAACTATAAAACATTGATGAAAGAAACTGCAAAGGCACAAAAAAAAATGGAAATCTATCCCATTTTCATGAATTGGATGAATCAATATTGTTAAAATATCCATAGTACTCAAAGCAATCTAAAGAGTCAATGCGTTCTCTATGGAAACATCAATGACATTCTTCACAGAAATAGAAAAATTAACCTAAAATTTATATGAAACCACAAAAGACCCAGAATAACCAAATCAATTCTAAGCAAAAGGAACACAACTGGAGGAATCACATTACCTGACTTCAAATTATGCTACAGAGCTGTAGTAACCAAAACATCATGGTACTGGCATAAAAACAAACACATAGAACAATGGGACAGAATAGAGAACCCAGAAATAAATCCACACATTTACAGCTAACACATATTCAACAAAGGTGTCAAGAACACACACTGGGAACCAGTCTCTTCAATAATTGGTGCTAGGAAAACTAGATATCCTTATACAGAAGATTAAATTAGACCCCTATCTCTTACCATATACAAAAATGTAATCAAAATCAATTAAAGTCTTAAATTTTAAGACCTGAAGCTTTGAAACTACAAGAAGAAAGCATTGGGGAAACACTCCAGGTCATTGGTCTGGGTAAATATATCTTACTTAAGACCTCAAAAGCATAAAATGCAAACAAAGCAT
Organism: Lemur catta; assembly: GCF_020740605.2. Taxonomy (NCBI): domain Eukaryota; kingdom Metazoa; phylum Chordata; class Mammalia; order Primates; family Lemuridae; genus Lemur; species Lemur catta. The sequence goes on along the minus strand of NC_059139.1, from coordinate 55,839,312 downwards.
AAAAGGACAAAGGGGGTCACATCAAGCTTAAAAGCTTCTCCACAGCAAAGGGAACAATCAACAATATGAAGAGACCCACAGAATGGAAGAAAATATTTGCAAACTACCCATCTGACAAGAAATTTGTAATCAAAGTATATATGAAACTCAGGAAAAAAACAATCTGATTTTAAAAGTGAGCAAAGATCTGAATAGATATTTGATATTTCTCAAAAGAAGACATACATGTGGCCAACAGGTATAGGGGAAATGCACAACATCAACAATCATCAGAGAAATGCAACTTAAATGATTATGAGAGATCATCTCACCCCAGTTAAAATAATTTTTATGAAGACAGGTAATAATGGATGTGGGAAACGGGAACCCTCATACACTATTGGTGGGATTGCAAAGTAGTACTGCCACTATGGAAAACAGCATGGAAGTTCCTCAAAAAACCAAAAATAGAATTACCATATGATCCAGCAATGCCACTTTGGTTATATATCTAAAATAATGGAGATATGTATCTGGAAGAGATATCTGCATGCCCATATTTACTGCAGCAATATTCACAATAGCCAAAATATGAAATTTGTCTAAGTGTCCATCAACAAATAAATGGATAAAGAAAATATGGTATATATATATATATAGATAGATGGAATATCATTCAGCCATAAAAGGAATGAACTCCTGTCATTTCTAAAAACATAGATGGAACTAGAGGACATTATGCTAAGTGAAATAAACCACACACAGAAAGACAAATATTACATGTACTCAATCATATGCAGGAACTAATCCCTTGGGGTTTGAATTTCAAGAATACTTTGTATCTGATCTTTTCTACTGGATTTAATATTGGAAGTCGCGTGCAATCCCTACATTGTTTTACAGGCTATCGCATTTCTTTGTAAAGTAATAGTTCAGTAAATGTTAAGTTCAAGTTTCTTCAAATAAAAAAATTCAGCATTTAGTTGTATTATCCTAATTTTCTCAATCAATTAAAAATATCAAACTTTCACCAATAATAGAACCTTAGTATAAAACAGTGAAAAACTATGATCCCTTCATCTCTCTTCACAGCGAGGCAAAATCCCAGTCTCTTAGAAGTCTTGGTTTATTATCTTCTGTGTGGTAATAGTTGTTATTATAATCAACCCAAACTATATTATCTAACTGGGTAAAATTCTACATATATCTTTAATACTTTGAATTGAAAAATAAATAAGGATTAGATGGATAAATTATTTAGACATAACTCTGTGCAACAAATGAATATCTGAATAATTTTTCAGCTTACCAATTCTTTTTACCTGCATGTACAACTTTATATGGCATTAGACTTGGAGTCAAGTTCCAGAATTATAAATAGGAATATTAGGAATTCACCTCCAAACAGATTAATCATTTGACTGTCAGCCATAATGTACATGCCGATTAATTGTATGTAACTTTACAAATAATTTAAGTGGAAATTTAAAGTCATGGCTGTGTGAGAAATTGAACTACTAACAAATAATAATGAGAGCAATTTTTTTCCTAAGGAATATCAAAAAAGAAAAGAAACTGGATTTTTTTTAACAAGAGCTAGGTTTAAGACACCTTTTCATCACATGGTTATATTCCTTAAATGCTCAGAACTAGTATTAGTTTGTCAGTTTTGCTACAAATAGTAATTAATTAAATAGATGGCTTAACATTAGAAAATTCCCACCCTGTTAATTTTATAGTTTTTCTATATCCAGTGGAGAAATTGTTGGTTAAATATCTGAAAGGCTTATGTAATCAGTAAAAATGAACGACTAGCCTAGTGTCCTATCTGTCCGTACATTGCTAACTCATTACACAAAATGTCTTTTGCTGACCAAGCTGAGAAACTGTCATTCAGATTAAATTAAAATGAAATGTTAGAACCCAAGAAAATTGAATTGGCTGATGAATAACATCTTGAATGTCTCTTCAAGTGTTATGAATAAGTATAATAGGAGAATTCTCTGACATATGTCTTCTTCCTGCAAAATTAAGAATGATTAAGTTTGCTTTGTCACATAGAAAGATAAAGTTAATATCACTTAGCTTGAAAAGGTAGAGATGATCCTTAATACTATTTTAAAATATATTCTGTTTCTCATGATAACAAAAAGAAAATAAGGCCGGGCGCGGTGGCTCACGCCTGTAATCCTAGCTCTGGGAGGCCGAGGCGGGTGGATCGCTCGAGGTCAGGAGTTCGAGACCAGCCTGAGCAAGAGTGAGACCCTGTCTCTGCTAAAAATAGAAAGAAATTATCTGGCCAACTAAAAACATATATGCAAAAAATTAGCCGGGCATGGTGGCTCATGCCTGTAGTCCCAGCTACTCGGGAGGCTGAGGCAGTAGGATCGCTTAAGCCCAGGAGTCTGAGGTTGCTGTGAGCTAGGCTGATGCCACGGCACTCACTCTAGCCCGGGCAACAGAGCGAGACTCTGTCTCAAAAAAAAAAATAATAATAAAAGAAAAATAAAAGAAAAAAAGAAAAGAAAAGGAACTCAAGAAACTTTTTTTTATGCTTAAAGGATAAGAAAAACTTGTTTCAGCATTTTCAGTCCTATATAATTCATTTTAAAATTGTCTTCTGTATCAGAAGTTCTAATGCACAGAACATATCATCTGTAGTTTAAATTCTCATTTTTTTCAGTTTATTTCTTCATAAATGATAGGTTGGAATAAGTTGGATAATGTTGGAATAAGTGTTTGCCTGGCTCAAGGTGTTAGAAATCTATGGACTGGTAATGGTTAACATAAATTAATCTCAATTTTCTTTCTTGAGGAATAGTATTGTTTTGGTGATCCCAAAGTATGATAGGGCATTTTTTTAAATAGATAAAACAGGTTTTGAGATAAGTACTTGGATTTAAGTTCTGGTACATTGCTTAGCTGGTTGAATGAACTTGCACTGGTCATTTAATCGCTGATCCTCAGAACCAGAAAAATGTGAATATTGAAAACATTTTCTCACCAAATATGTTTTGGTAGAACTTATGAAGTTTATCATGGAGAAAGAGGAGAGTGGTGTATATTAAAGTGCCTTCTAAAATCAAAAGCTTTCAATTAAATATTAGTTTGCCATTAACTATATCATTACAATTTACAAACTTTCTGTGGCCCATATTTTCTCACTTCATTTTTCACACAATCAGAAAACTTCTGAGGAGACAGATATTACATAGATTTTGTTAAGACAATTACTTTTACTTCAAAGAAAATGAAAATAATTTCTTTTTTTTAATGTACCAAAAGTTGATTGATCCCCGAGATCCAACTTGTCAAGTGTTTTCCTTTTAATCATGTGCTAAATATATATTGGCTTAGTATTTCTGAGACTATGTTCAGAAGTGTGAAAATTATATCAGTGTTACTGTTAAAATTCTAACTCCTGTTGAATTCTAAAGTGATACCACCACAAACACTAGAGTCTAAATATTTTTTAAAGTATATTTCTCTCTTCGTTTTCTTTACAGTGAAATAACATGTAACTTGAATATCACTTTTTAAATGTTTTCAAGTAAATATGATTCATTGATAAACTTAATTTATTTGATAAGCTGTGACTTGATTTCTTCTCTTCTCTCTTAAATTAACAAATAAAAAAATTGTTATATTTAAAATGGATGCTATTTAGGAGGACAAGAGAATGCTTCTGTGTTTTTTAGCATTTTTAAAGTCATTTGACTAAATTTCTGAAGTTTGATAGAAATCAAATTATGTTTATTTATTTAATAATTATTTACCCAAAGGTAAACTAGAAGAAACTACTTGTTATATGTGTTATACGTTATTGTTTTCCTGGGGTATGACTCTTAAAAAGCATGATATTTTGCTCTTTTAGGAATGAAAATTGTCCTCAGGGGAAATGAATTATCTCATTACTACTGATGCAAACCACCCATGAGGAATTTTTAATTTTTGTTTTCTTCTATGATGTGTCAAGTCATGTCAATACCAACAACATCTCCATTCTGGGCTAATAGCTATTTCTGATATACTCATCAGCAAGTTTATTTTTATAAATGAAAATTAGCGCAATTATCAGGCTATTTATATTGTGTTATAAATAGACTTTGAGAAATAAAATACACTTTGAATTTTTTCTTTTTCTATTTGGGAAACATTTTAAAGACCAAAGTTTTGTTTGCATGAGCATAGTTCCCATTTTTTATTTTATTTTTATACTTCTTTCCATGAGATTAAAAAGTAACATTGTTTTTCCCTACATTAAGAACAGTAGCAGGCATGACAATTGGAATCTGTAACCAACGGCACAGCATTCGTATTTACCAATGTGTTTCAAAAAGAGATCTCCAAGTTTGCTTTTAATCATTCTTATTTTTGCAAAATTTTCTAGAAGTCAATTCTGTATTTCCAATTCCACAGTTCTTGAACAATTGAGCAGTGGACTGTAAAGTTGTAACTACATTTCTTCATTTTCCGATACAGTAATATACACAGTTAGACAACGTTCTTAACATTTCTTCTCCAATAAAATCTTAGTTGAACCACTGTCTACAAAATGCTACTGTTATAAGGGACTCTTCACTATGGAAGGCAGACAACCATGAAGCTAGATTTTTTTTTTCAGCTTTCCTTTATTACTTACTAAGAAAAATGTCCAGAGAGGTAAAAAACTTCCCTGATATTCAAATTACCATCTTTCTCTCAACAATTTATGTTCTATATTGAGAATAAAAGGTTTAAAATATTTTATTTTATTTATTTTAACAGAGTCTTGCTCTGTTTTCTGTGTAGAGTGGCATTATCGTGGCTCACTGCAACCTCAAACTCCTAGGCTCAAGCAATCCTCTTGCCTCGGCCTTCCATGTAGCTGGGACTATAGGCATGCATGACCACACCCAGCTAGTTTTTCTATTTTTAGTAGGGACAGGGCCTCACTCTTGCTCAGGCTGGTCTCAAACTCCTGAGTTCAAGCAATCCTCCTTCCTTGGCCTCGCAGAGTGCTAGGATTACAGGCATGAACCACAACACCCTGCCTAAATTTTGTATATATACAATTTTTAATTTGTTTTATGCATGTAATTTTGATTATATATATTTATATACAAATAATTTATATTTTACTTAATGCATTGTATGTTAATCTCTTTTTTAAAAATTGCATGAAGGATTCTGTATCTTAATTTGCAATACTATTCTAAACAATCAGATTCCAGAAGAGTATAAAGCAATGAATAGTAATTACCCAACATTTCCTCTGCATAAACCATTGAGACTATGCAATAAAACTTGCCCAAAAGATTAACTTGTTCAAAAGAGGTTGAGGTTTTGCCTTCAGCTCCTGAGAGGTAAACTCTAAACCCTTGGAATATCATCCTTCATAGGAGTTTGTTTACCAAGAGCTTTTGGGCCATGCCAGATAGTCTATGTCTATGATAACAAGGTGCGGCTGTAGGCAACAACCTCTCCAGGTACTTGAGTCTAAACCCAGCCACCATGTATCAATTATTACTTTAATGAGGCAAGTAAACTCAATACCTAGAAATTGTGTTGATTATAGCCAATGAAATAAATGAAGACCAAGAGGATGAACCTAGACATAACAAACTTCATTACCAGGTTAGTATATTCTTTAAAAATAGGATGATGAGATATTTACAGGAAATACAACATTGAAGTTGAGGTGAAATTCATGACATAATATAGCCATTTTAAATAGAACAATTGAGTGGCATTCAATTCATCACCCTATCTAGTTCTAAAATATATACATCACTCCAAGTATATCCCCTTACCCATTAAAATATTTCTCCCATTTCCCACTTCCCCCATCCCATGGCAACCATGAATACACATTTATTTAGTTGGGTATTTCATATAGATCAAACCATACAATATGTGACATTTTGTGTCTGACCTTTTACACTTAACATGATGTTTTGGAGGTTCATTCATATTGTGGTATGTATAAATATTTCATTCCTTTTCATGGTTGAATAATATTTCATTATAACAACACCATCTTTGCTTATTCGTATATTGATAGATATTTGGTCTGTTTCATCTTTTGGTTTTTGTGAATGGTGCTTCTGTGAGCATTCATGTACATGTACTTTTTAAAGCATCTGTTTTCAATTTGGGGGAGATATGTGAAATTGGGAGTAGAATTGCAGTGGAATATGGTAATTCTGTGTTTATAGTTTTTGAAGAAACACCAAACTGTTTTCCACAATGGCTGTGGCTACCATTTTCCATTCCTTCCAGCAGTGTACTTCTTTGTGGTAGTCCTTCCAGTGGGTGTGATGTGGTACCTCAGTGAGGTTTTGAATTGAATTTCCATACTAATGATGTTGAGCATCTTTTCATGTGATTATTGGCCATTTGCATATCTTCTTTGGGAAAGTGTCTAATCAAGTCTTTTGCCCATTTTATAAGTGGGTTTTCTGTCTTTTGTTATACATGTTAAAGAGTTCTTTGTATATTTTAGATACTAGACTCTTATTAGATATATAATTTGCAAATATTTTCTCCCATTCTGTAGGCTTTCTTCTCAATTTCTTGATAATATTCTTCATATGCAAAAATTTTAATTTGGATGATATTGAATTTATCTAATTTTTTTGTTGCTTTTTCTTTGGGCATCATATCCAAGACACCATTGCTTAATCCAAAGTCATAAAGATTTATCCCTATGGTCACTTCTAAGAGTTGTATGGTTTTAGCTTTTATATTCAGGTCCCCAAAATATTTTGTATTAATTTTTATATTAGAAGATGGCCGACTAGAGACATTGCTTTTTGGATTGCCCTAACTGGAAGGTAGAATACTGGACTGAGGAAAGGAAGGAGCAGCTGAAGCTCAGGTGTGGATCATAGGGAGAAACAACAGAGATGTCTGGAGACCCAATTGAGAAAAACTGGAAAGCTGAGAAAGAAAAAGGTAGATTCACTGATAATCACCTAAGAGCACATTTAGGAATAACATTAATGGTGTGTCAGGCAGATGTGGGTGGGGAGGGGATGGGTGTATACATATGTAATGAGTGTGATGCATACCGTCTAGGGGATGGACATGCTTGAAGCTCTGATTGGGGGGGAGGGGAGGCAAGGGCAATATACGCAACCTAAACTTTTGTACCCCCATAATATGCTGAAATAAAAAAAAAGAAGAAAGTAGAAAAGAGAAGACAGTTGTGTGGCCCAAACCCAGAGAGGCTCTGAGCCCAGTGAAAGGGTAAGGGGAGCTTCTCCTCCCCCACATGGGTACCTTCAGTGAGCATCAGGACATAAAACATTTGGAGGTGTTTCCACCCTCCACAAGCCTAGGCACGGTGGCTAAACAGGAATAGTGGGACAAACCAGTGATCCACTGGACATCAAGTGTTCAAAAGGGATACTTTTCAGGAGAATGCCATGAGAAATAGGACGCTGGCTATCTTACACCTCGACACTTCCTCCTTTCCACCCCTTCCAATCTTGGCATTAGAGAAAGTAATTTTAGCTCTCAGGCTGGGGCCCCTCCCGCGCATTGCAACAACGAAAATACTCTGAACCAAGTAGCACACAGATGGTTGCATCTCCACAGTGGGTGCATGTTCCTGGCCAAGCCCGCCACTGAGAGCTGGGCCACCGCAATTTGCAAGCTTTCTGCCTGCAGGCATTTCACAGGATCGCAAGCTGGCAGCTTAGACAGGTGGGTGGAACCAGTGCTCCCACAGACACCAGGACTGTGCACAGAGATGCAGGGGAGAGATCTCGGTTCTAGACACAGGTGGTGAGGAAGCCCTCACGGACATATCCAACAGGAGAGTATGGAGGGGCATTGAAAATGGGGATCTGTGAGCATGCGCATCACCCACACTCACTGGAAAACCATCATGTTGGATAGGGGTGCAGCACCTGGAGTGAATCAGCATAGCCCCTGGTTCCCATGACAACTGAATGCCTAAGGCATGCCTGCTGAACAGGAAGAGTGGCCCCTCAACCCACTCATTACAATAGGGAGTGCAGACTGATCCATGAAACTTGTGAGCAGCTGCATCTCCCAGGGGGTGTGCCCCTGGCAGAGGCCCCTGTGGACAGATAGGCCTACCTCTCTCCCATTGGGGTCTTGTGGTGGAACAGGCATGCACAACTGGGATCCCCCCACCTACCAGTGTCCCACAGAGACTCACACTAGTAGATCAGACACATGGACTGAGGGGTAGTTCAAGAGCCAGTCTTGGGCAGTGAGGAAACTCATGTGAATTGATCTGATGGGAGAGTGCTGTGAAGTTAGGTCTAGGGAGTGACTAGGGAGGGATGCCCACCCCACCCCAAAGAGGAACTATGCTAATGGACAAGAGTGGAAAGTGCCTGGCCCAGAGCCTTAGCTCTCAAGTGATTAGGCCCCTCACTACGGAACAGCCTACCAGGCTTGGAGAGATTGCCCTGAACTTCAAACCAGCAGCTCCCCTTAGTGGCTAGATAAGCAACCTCTGAGACCTGCTGAGGCCTTGCAAAGGCTCTCCAGATCTCACAAGCCAGTCACAATTATTACTGCTCCTTCCTCCATCTCAGGCAGGGTAAAGAACAAGCAAACCCCTGGGAGCTACAGGATTCCTTCTAAAGCTTCGGGCATTTGTACGCCCCACCTGGGGGACCAGAGCTTACCACGGACACAAAAGACCATCTTGGCAGCTAGCTCTTCCACATAAAGATCAATCAACCAAAGGTATGAGTATTCTACTGCATTTTTCCATATTTCAATTGGATCTTTCTTAGCATCAAACAATGGCTTTAAAATGTCATCAATGAGAGCTCAATCAATTCCATCTGTAGTTCTTTAGGTGTGTTCCTTGGTGATATCAACTAGGTGAGGCTAAAATGCTAATTTGAATGTGATGTCATGGTTCTTAAAGTCAGTGAGGCTTTCATTGTATTCTCTAATTAACAGGTCTGTAACAGTGGCATATTCTCCAAGTGATTCATATATATCATCCTGCTCATCAATGACCTTTGCTAACTAGGAAAAATATTCATCTGAAATTTTCTTTTGAAGAAGCGTTTTGAAAAAGGATAGATTTTTTTGAAATGCTAGGAATTTTTTTTGCCACATATCATATATAAACTTAGTTTTACCTTGCAAAAAATATATAAGTTCTAATTTGATATGATATCACACAGAAATGCTTTATTCCTATAGAAGTCTTCTTGAAATAATTTACATTGCTGATTCTGTTCTTCATAAAATTTAACTATCCCTTCTTGCAGAGATAAAATTTTGGCTAACACCTTTCCCTGTGATAGCCAAAGCACTTTAGAATGATATGGCAAATCCACACTGGATACATCATTGCTCAACTTTAGCGTGTTACAAAACTGATGATGCCCGTGGTGCCTCTGTGCAAATATAGTGAACAATATTTATAACTTCTTGCAAAGTGTCACTTAAAATAGTAGCGTTAGCACAGAGATTTTGCTGATGCAAGATACAATGAAAAGAAATGAGAGTGTCTGGATCTGTTAATACTTTTTTTATCTGTGCAATAAACCCTTCATGTTTTCCTGTCATAGAAGACACACTGTTTGTACATACACTGACTAAATTTACCAAATTCAGTCCAACTAAATGACATTTATCTTGAAAGTGTTGAAGATATCTATTCCCCGTGTTCTGTTTGCAAGAGTGCCCAAAGGGAGTAACTCTTCATAGCAAAGAAAATCTTCTGTTAATGACTCAGAATGAAGTATAAAACCTGTGCCAAGTCAGGAGTATCAGTTGATTCATCCAAAGTGATTGAATAATATATATTTTCCTTTTCCACTATTAGATGAAGTTGTTCTGTTAAGTTGAAGCCTAATTCATGTTTCCGACCATTTATGGCTCTCCTTGAAAGAGGCAGTTGTTTGCACTTTGAAACATTATCAGGGTCTAAGCATCCTCCAAGTTCGACAATGCATTCTTTCACAATTTCTGCATCACCAAATGGCTTCCTTTTTTTCCCTGAGTATATTAGCTACTTTATTAGTTGCTTCAGTGGCATTATTCCAAGGTCTTATTGCTGCTTGACAGAACTGTCTTTGCTTTTGCTTTTCATCTTTTAATTTCTGCAATACAACCTTTTGCCTCTCTCCCTCTAATTTAAAATATTTGTGGTCATTATGAGTGTTATAATGCTAGTGAGCATTGAATTTCTTTAATGTTGATATTGCAGTATCACAAAGCAAGCAAATGATCTTATCTTTAGAAGAAACCAGATAATATTGCCATTCCCGATCCTCATAAAAAAAATAAATCTGTTTTCTTCCTTCAATGTTCTCTTGGTCTTCTTTGACATGATGGGCTGTTGACCAGACAGAATTAAAAAATACCGTGCAACTATTCACAAATTCCACTTCAAATACAAACACAGTGCATTATTATCAAAATCTGATAACAAACTGGTATACTCACTCAATCCCCATAAACCCTCACCAAGCAGCCTCATGCGATGGTGGTGCCAGTCTTCCCAGGGAAGTTAGAACTAAATCATGAATGTAGCAGCTGTCAGTTCAGCCCTTATGGTTTACTAATGTTCTAATTGTGTCGGTCAATCCAAGAGGCTTATTTCACTGAAACTTATTTTATTCTTGGGTGTTTTAAATTAAATATGTTCATTTGTAAGATAAAAATATAAAAGACTAACAATACATTAATAAAATGAAAGGATTTTTTCTGTAAAATTTAGATTCGGTCAAAAGATCACATTTAAGGAGCTAGAAGGCCACATGTGACCTTAAGGCCAAAAGTTCCCCACCCATGTGCTAGATAATACATAGATAATTAGGTAGATAAATAGATAAAATATATTTTACTGGGTACTAGAGGAATTATAATTAACATCTTAAATGTACAATAATCTAGTCTTTATTCCTGCCAACTTACTTTCAATAGAATACAAATTTCTACTCTAATACATTTGCTTCTCCTCTTTATTTTTCTGATGTCACAAATTGCATCCATTATAGATGATGTGCCAACAAGATAGATTTATGTCTGTTTTTACACATTTGGCTTTTAAATCATGTAGGCAATACAAAGCAGTGTTAAAAATCAAAAACACAGTAATTGTGGTTTTCGTATTATATTTACCTATGTAATCACCTTTACCAGGCATCTTTATTCCTTTGTATAGTTGTGAGTTTTGTCTAGTGTCTTTTCATTTCAACCTGAAGCGTTTCGTTTAGCATTTCCCATAAAGCAGGTCTATGGGTAACAAACTCTACTTCTGTTTATCTGGGAATGCCTTAATTTTTCCTTAGGCTCCATTCACTTTTCTTCATTCTTTTTTTTTTTTCCTTGCTCCTCAGATTGGTTAAGTGTAACTGTGCTGTCTTTGAGTTCACTGTTCTTTATTCTGCCTGCTCAGATGTGCTGTTGAAACCCATAATGATTTCTTTTCCTATCAGTTATGTATACTCCCTGCTCACCATGAATCTAGGGATTAGGCAGAGACGTAAGCTTAGGGTGTTCTCCAGTCTTTTCTGAACATGCATCCTGTCTTAAGCACGCCTGTGGTTTTCTAAATTCCCTAGTATACAAGGGCACTTTTGAATGCTTTAATTTCCCAAGGAAACTCTCTCCCCAACTTTCCCTCCCATGTTTAGGCAGTCAATTGTATGTTTCAGTTGTAATCTTTTGCCCTGGCAGCTACAGGTTTTTCAGTCCATTTACTATATGTTTGAACAATGTCCAACCCTTTTCTGCCCTTAGCGAGGACCAAGTTAGGTGAAACAGAGATGTGTCCTTCTCTATCCTCAGTTCTTCAGCCCCTAGACAGGTTAGAATTCATTAACACAGTCTTTAAATAAGATATATTCTGCTCCCTCTGGAACCAGGGACCAGGGTCCCACACTGAGAATTCTGCACCTTCAAAACCACCAGAGAGCTTGGAATTTGTGGTACGAAGACAAGTAAAACTGCCACAAAGTTTTTCTAAGATTTTTATGTTACCTTTTTCTTTGTTCTGCATTTGCTTGGTTGCTATATACCTTTGACTATTTTTCAGAGTACTGACAAAGTTAGTTCTGACAGTCTCTGCTTATTTTTCAGTGTTTCGGTGGGGGTCTGAGTGTTTGGAGCTGCCTAACTCTGTCATTAAATTTTAATCATAACCCTATGAAATGAACAACATTATCTCTATTTTGAAAATCAGAAAGTTTTCTCAACTTGGCCTAAATAAATTAGCTAAGGTAACGCTTTTAGTAATTTCCAAGGACAAGAAAAAGAAACAATCACATATTTCAAATATATTATTTCACAATTTAAAAAATAAAGTATGTCATACAAAAGGTCTTATTATTAGGAAAGTTATTAAAATTTGGACTTGCATTTCTGAAAAATAAAAGGGATGAATTAGACTTGCCTTTTCAAATATTACCCATTCCTCCTTAAACAATCTATGAAGATTTCATTAAAGAAGCATTTCATGTAAGAAAATTTTTCTCGTATTCATGTTGATCACCCTAAATTTTTGAAAATTTTTGCTATTCATTTTGTTTTTCCTGTTAATTTAGCCTTTCTAATTATATTTCTTTTTCATGTTGGAACAATGATTGTACAGGATATTTAACTCACAATTACAATAGTCCTTCATTATATATGGGGCATTCGTTCCAGAATCCCCTGTGGATACAAAAGTCCATCAAGGTTCAAATCCCTTACATAAAATGATACAGCATTTCCGTATAAACTGTGCACATCTACCTGTATACTTTGTTATTTCTACATTACTTCTATAATACCTAATATGATATAAGTGTTACATAAATAGTTTTTATACTATATTGTTTAGAGAATGATGTTAAGACAAAAAGTCTGAACATGTTCAGTATAGACACAACCATTTTTTTCCCTAAGTATTTCAGATCCACATTTGGTTGAAGCCACAGATGCAGAATCCATGAATATGGAGGTCCAACTGTATTTAATATATACATGGTGCTTGTAAAGGCAATATTGGAATAATACTTAGAAAATACAGCTCTGTATTGTACTATGAAAAATAAACAATAGAAAATCATCACGTAGGACACCCGACACACTGAGATAAATTGTCATTTATATAACCATGTAATTCTTATGTATGTTAGTTTCTACAATTTCTATTTCAAATGCTACTATTTTACAATTTGTGTTTAAAAGGAATAAAAGAAAGAGAACACATACCTCACAGTTAGCACTCTGATTGTTTGGGTGTTTTTTTAGTTTAAATGATTTTGTACTCATGCTGGTACTTTCAGTTTAGAGGCAATCTTAATTTTTAAAAATTTTAATCATCATAGTTTCTAATGAAACATCAACAATAATGTGGCTTTGCCTTGAACAGTATTATTTAACACAAGCAATAATAAAATTGTTAAAAGAATTTAACTATGATTCTTCCCATTCCTTGAAGTTGAATGATTTATTATACCTTTTGAATTTTGGTATAAATATGAACTCTTATCTTAAAGAATTCATCTCTACCAACATGTGTATTAATCTTATTTACCATTATTATCTAAACTAACAGAGTTTTAATAATTATAAATTAACATCTTTTAATTCTTGCTAATTATTATGAAATGATTTTTCAAAATGCAGATATTTTTGGTACTATGTACCAATACGTCTTCTAATTATTAATCCTCTCAAGTGCTATTTTTATTATATTGTTTTACTGATATACAAAGAAAGATATTAGATTTAATTTATTCTAGCACCGGTTCAATTTTCAATTAGTTACCTGTGCTAATTAGATACGACACTAGATTTATTTCTGTTGCTTGTTCTTTTATCTGTTTCTTTCCCTTTCACTCATAACTCTATCTGCAATCTAGCAGAATAAAGTCAAACTAATTTAATTAATCATTTTGTTTAAATTTTCTTGATTAAGAGGATATAAATCCATAGTAACTAACATCTCTCTGTATTTCTAGCAAGTCATTCTGTAATTAGTTCTAAAAGATAAAGGTAAAACTCACTTCCAAATGAAATCCAATATCCATTTCTGACAGTTTCCTTATTAATCAGCATCTAGATTCCTTCTCTCTCAAGTTTGTCTTCGCTGTGTCATTTAGTCATTGAAAGTAAACACGAAATTTTCTATATGGATTTGTCTAAACAGCTTATCACTGATTCTAGTGACTTAAGTGTTCTCCTCCCTTCCAAACTTTCTTACATATGCATTCAGCAAAAGAGGGGAAAAAGTATTTTCACTTATTCTCGGTATCATCCACTGGTAGGGTTATATTCTTCTATGATTCAGAAATCAATATTAAGCTCACCTGTTGGGAAGCTAAGCACAGTTATAACAAAAATACACTGCTAATTGTCTCTGTGTATATAAGGAAAACAGATTCTCTATATTTAAATTGTTTATTGTGATGGGGCCGTAATGCTTCAGGAGGCCATAAAAGCCCAATTCTACACTAAGCCCAATGGGACTAGTTAGCCAGAGACTAACTCTGCACACCATGTCCTAATCTCTGCATCATTATCTTCATCCCAGAACCAGGCACATGTGCCCAAAGGAGTTATCCTTAGGATTCCGCCAATTATTTCCAGCCAGATTATCTACCTGTGTAAAAAGCAACCACTTTTACAATAGTTCAACAGCTTTGCTCCTCTGTATAGATCAGATGCTTCCTCCTAAAAACACTTCTATACCTGAACAAACAAGACAGGCTATAGTGGCCTACATGCAACTTCTTCTTCAGTTCATCCACTCTTTTATAGAGTTTAACAAACTAATTGTAATTAGGTACCAGCTATCATGAAGGTCTCTTCTGAGAATAACTTTTAAAGGCTTTCTCCATGTTACCCAGATGGTATTTTCTTCCAATTTCTCTTCTTCCACTTCTTTCCTTAGCAGGGATATATTTGCATTCCACCTCCTGTAGTACTGGCCAGTACCAAGTTTGGAAAGCAAAGCAAAGCAAAGCATCAGAGGTTCTATAATCACCATAGTAATGGAAGTTATGCTATGAGGGACAGAGACTTGTTAAAATTAACAAAAGTGTATTAGCCCTGTAGACTTTACTTCTTTCACTCTTAAGCTGCATGATAAAAAAGTCATTCTTTTATCCCATCTTCCTTTTTTTCCTCCTAAAGATTACAGGGTCTCTATACAGGAAACTCTACATTATCACATCACTCCCACATCCCTATGATCCATCTAGACATCGTTTATAATGTAAATGATTGTCTGAAAGCTATAGCAAGAAGTTAAAAGTAAGATGAGTCAGAATCACAAGTAGAAGAAAAAAAGCAAACAGTGGTAATGACTGTGAATCTTAGCAGAGGTGGTAGAGACATAAATTTAGGAGACTTGTATTTTTATAATCTGAATGCTTTTGTAAACCAGGTGTATACTTGTGATTGATTTCTCAATGACCAATGTAGTTTAAACTCACAGGAGATTTTAAAGTACCTCTTTGGAAATCTTTAACACCTTAGTCATGATCCCATGAAAGCCTTAATAGTGAGTCATCTTTGATGTCATTTCATTAAAGGAGTTTTTTTTAAGCTGGCAACATTGTCTTGTGCAGACTGAGGAAATCACTGTGCTAAGATATCACTAGGAGACCTACAATTCTGAATGTTTCACCTTATTTCAAGGATAAGAAATCAAAGTTATTTTTTGCCCAAAAAGCAGCACATCAATAAATATTTTTGGATTAAATGAATAAATGAATGAATGTTGCATCATTTACCACTGAGAATTTCTCGAATTAATTCAAATAACATATTCCAGTCTTATAAAAAAAAACGGTACTTGTTAGAAGTAAGTAATACAGGATTTTAGCACCACATTTCTGGAGGAACAATGAGAGGATTAATAATTGCTCCAATTTCTTTAAAAGAAGAAATTTCAATACTATAGTGGTAGACTGTTATATATCTTTCATTTTGTTCTTTCCAGAACTGATTGCTATTATTCCAATATTATTCTTCTAATGAAAATAAGTATCAATATGTCAAACTGTTCTCCATGATTTGAGTGATAAAATGCTAATTTCCTTCTGTTCAATATTTATCCCCTTTCAAATATATGTTTATTATATGAAAAAATAATTACTTAAGAGATCTTCTAAAACAAAGAAAAATTTTAAGTGGGATATTTTAACATTAAAATTTTATGTCTCAAACAGATTTAAGTCATGATCAAGACCTGTTATGTATCCTCTTTACAAGGTGCTTAAAGAGGGACTTCTGTTCATGGTGATTGGTGATGTATTTAAGCTTAATTAACAGGACCTAAATCCAAGCATTAATATTGTGCTCTTTAAAAGTAAAGCACAATAAATACTTGATGTATTGATTTTCTTTTTCTATTCATACACTGTGATTTAATGCATCAGCTGTTTATGTCTTCTTTCTTCTACTAAGTTATTGTAAAGTGCCAACTGATTAGTCAAAGGATAGAATAGCAGTTGATGAAGTGATCAAGTAAGGCTTATAAAGAATATGAAGGATAGGAAAAGAAGTGTATACTGCTGTGCAGACCAAAGTTTTATATGAAAACTAGCTGAGTTCTTCTTTCTTTATCTTGCATTCATTCATTTACACATCCATTCATTCAACAAGCATTCATAAAGTGCATATTTTGTTCTAGGTATTATGCTAAGCCTTTGCGATTCAGAATAAAATAATGCACAGTTATCTACAGTTGTCTCTAAACAATTCCATTGTGGGTATGACATATGTGTAACATATTTAATATATACATGCATTAAATCCTCACAGTCTATAGGAGTTCATCCATAACACAGGCTATTGTTGAGCAGATGCTGTAAACAAATGATGTAAAGCTAAGTGAGGAAGCACTGACAACTCTTGTGACTTACTGAGCCATTTAAAATGAGCAATGAGCCAAAGCAGGAGTCCTACAGAGAAAGAATCAATAATGAATACATTATCGTACACATTTCCCTAAGACAAGGGTAATAATCATGTGACATTCACTTCTGTTACTAAATAATTTTCAGGAGCCCTTCCTCCCCTCCCTGTGGACTCTAGCATACCTCTTTCTGGTACAAAATAGAGAGATCTGAACTGCTATTAATACCATAACTCTGTTAGAATATAGCTGCTCAGTACATTTTTCAGAATCCATCGGCTCATTTAAACCTTCAGAGGGAAAATGGTAATTGAGCATAAGTCTTACATTAAAGCAATACTGTACTGACTAGAGGCAATGTGGCATTCTACTAGTTCATCAATTGTGCTGATCCTGAAAACTTACAAAGGATAAATAAGCACATACCTTGTCTTCTCTTTCACCTTGCTTTCTAATTTCAAATAGATCACTAACATATTTTTGTTATATTGCTAAAAGGCTTATTTTCATATCCTTGTAAATTGCATCATTTAAAATATGGAAAGATATATTTTATCCTACTAGTCATCATTTTTATTACTCATTATTGTCTTATTCTAGTATTTCCTGAATATCATTCAGTAGGAATGTTATATGTATTCAATAAATGGTGGTGACATAAAATTCAACTATTAATACATTCACTAGAGGTAAAAATTAAAATATAAAGAAGATAATAGTGCAGGTTATTCTGGCTACCTTTTTACTGAAAGTGTTTATCCCTTGTGTTAATCATTAAATGACAAATATAAGTCAACTATTCCTTCAGACAGCCTAAGTTCCCTCATGCCTTTCATAGATTAAGTCCAGATAGGACTACATCCTAATGATTAAAGAAATGTATGTATACATTTTATATTGGAAAAATGTTGATAATTGTGGAAGTTGAGTGATGGGCATATTGGGCTTCATTGTATTATTCTCCATATAACCA
This sequence comes from Lemur catta, assembly GCF_020740605.2. NCBI lineage: Eukaryota > Metazoa > Chordata > Mammalia > Primates > Lemuridae > Lemur > Lemur catta. Next base: position 55,821,520 of record NC_059139.1, on the reverse strand, counting down.
CATATGTTTGAAATTTTCCATAATACAAATAAAACTTAAAATAAAAATGCACATATCCTCACATGAAAGAAAGGTCTTTCAACGGATGATTGAATTTTCAAACCATTTCACCTTTAAGATAACTTTTTAAAAACCCTAATAGTGACTAGGTGATGTGTAAATAATTATAAACTTGCATGCAGAGTTATACCATTCTGTTTTAATATTAAGTCTCTATTACCTTAATACATATTAATAGAGTTTGATTTTGTTAGGAGTAAGCAAAAATGCTTCTTATTAAAACAAAAGGAGGAGATAACATCTAATATTACCAACAGAAGGTAAAAATATTTGTAACTACATCATTATACCTCCTTACTTGGCTGATGATAAGAAATGAAACAGAGACCTCATTTTACTTTAGCCCTTTAAGTCGGAAGATGATAGAACTAATCAAGATGCACGTCTCACCACCCAGTTTTAAAGAAAAATTTCACACATGCATGGAGCTCTCTTTTCTTCATTTGTAGGATTAAGTACAATTCAAAAGAATAAAATATCTCCTCATCATATGTGGCAAATGGTATCTCTGAGGACCTACAGATCAACACATTCTCTTCTACTAACTTGACACCTGGTTATTGTAGACTCAAAAGACAAAAGTCATTCTTTTCTGTTGGCCATTGGTTTAACTCTATCTAGGCAATTTTCCATTCTTTTCTCTTGGGACTTACTCTTTAGTATGCTTCCCAACTCTGGACAAGACAAGAATAAGTCACATTACCTTTTACACCTCATTAGCTTTAACAGATACATAGCTAGCACTTACACAAACACCGTCTTACCTGCCGTTCTGTTCCTCACTATATTGCCTTACTGCTGTTTTTACCGGTGGCATTTAAGCAGTGATGTTCTGAGATATATCATTGTTACTACATTATTATGACAGATTTGCAGGCACAAATTGGGGGACAAAAGTTAACTTAGAAAAAATTACTATCAAATTACCAAAAGTTTATATAGCATGAAATAAAAAAATAACTGCATATTTAAGATTACCAGCATCTTCCAAAATATTTGTAAAGAAATTACTACAGTCTTGTTTTTATTCACATTATTGTTTTACTCTTAAACTATTCAATATGAAATTGAACATATTTGTTAATACACTGAAGTTCTCTCTTTTTTCTTTATGAAGGTAAAGTATGCTATCATCATTACTAAAATAGATGACACTTTGTCCCATCCTTATATATCATTTGATGTATCTGTTTGGACTTCTATCACTGCTTATTGTTAATGTATAGCAATTATCAATTGTTGAAAACAAATTTTAGGGTGTATTTTTGGGTCACAGTGAAAGCATAAAGCCAGACATATATTATATGTAAATGGATAAAACAAGATACAAGTTAAAATGTAGATAAACCCTTTTAAAAAAACAAAAGGCAAAATAATAAATATAGTAAATGAAAATGCCTTCTCATTCCTTTGATGAATTAATTAATTCATTAAATACTTATTTAGTGCCTACCATGTACTAGATCATGGAGAAATAATAGCTTTTAAGACAACTAAAACTCATGCTGTATGAAATTTCTTGAATCAGTGGGTTAAACGTTGGAAATGAGATTTGTGAAGTCAGGTCAATTTTCCATTGTTAGGGAAAGGGCATTAATGAGAGTAAACTGTGCGTAGCCACTATAGATATCATTTTCCTGGTCCTGCCATTGACACGGCCACCATTTACATAGGTTACTGTAGAAGAGGGTTTAAGCCTCGTCATGGCCGTCAGTCTAACACATAAATAGCCAAGGATCTGGACAGAGGAAAGAACTGCCCTTCTTCATGTCCCTTACCTCCCATCTTTTCTGTTCTGTCCTCCTAAATCCTCTCTTCTGGAACTCTCTGCCATAGTAGGTACGTAGAGCAAGTTGCAGGGGAAAATATTGCATGGCCAGCAGCATCTGAACAGTGACAAAGGGGCTCTGGAGGTACAGAAATCATGAAACCCAAAGTAACTCCATCAAGTTAGCTGCTTCAGTAAGTGAAGCCCTTTGATATTGTTTCCTATTATTACAAATTTAGATCATAGCTCTTGCAGTCTCCATGATTCATCAGTTTTCCTTTGGTACAACATACTAAATATGATGACAGTACTCACTTTCATTCATCAGGAAAAAAATACCCCTTTCTCCTTTATTTTTAATTCTTTACTGACAAAGAAAAAAGAATAAAAAATATTAGTCAAAAATGAATAAAATTTGTAATTACTAAATTGTCCTAAAAATCATCATGATGAGACATAAAAATGATTGAGATCAAATGGCCATATTAAAAACTACAGATTCTTCATTTCCAGTATTTCAAGGCAAGTCTGGCTGAAGTTAAACTCTAATTTGGAAAAAAAAAAAAAAAGAAATGCATGTTATTCCATTCCATTGAAAATTATTTTATATGTTGGCTAGAAATGCATTTTTTTTATCTTTGAGTGGGATAAAAACAATGATCCCCAAAATGTTTCTGCTGGCATTCTGCCACTTAAGATAAGATGTATCAAATCTCCATACTCACTGTTAAACTTCCCCTTCCACCTAGCACTATTATCTCCAAAAAATCAAGCACTTGTCCTTTTCCTTTCTGGAAGGAAGGGACATGCCATTTTCAGTGTCTGTGAGTTAGTACTTCCAGAGAACAATCAATTATTGATTGTGCGAGATTTTATAAATAAAGCCAAATGTAGGCAGGTGATTAATCATTCATTTCTGGTTCACCTTGAGAGAACAGTACAATGATAATAAAAGCAAAACATTGTCTGTGTTTCCTGTTCTTTCTGTGCATGTTCAGCAAATGCATGCTCTACACAGGTCATAACAATTCTTGAACTGTTGCCTGAGTCAATTGGTGTGGAAAGTCACCCAGAGAGAGAAAAATGGTCTCTTAAGAGTACCTACTATGTGTCAGGAACTTTGTATATCTCAGGGGTTGCTATACTTTCTTCCTCTTATTTAAGATAAGGTTTATATGACTAGGTTCCAATCCTGATTGTATTACCTAGTATGTGACCTTGAGCAAGTTTTTAAACCTCTTTTTGACTCAGTTTCCTTAACTCCAAAACAGAGATAACAACTGAAACTATTTCATAAGATTATTGTAAGAAAACACACACACACACAGACACACACACAGACACACCCCTTACCAGTCAAGCTTCAAACAAACAGAAGCATTAAGGGATATTTACATAGCTATTTACATACATATTTATAGTAGGGAATATTACATTTATACTAACATAGTTAATTGTGCTTTACACAGTTGCAGAAGCTAGTTAAGCAATCACTACAAAACTGATGTCTCCAGGTGTGATGCTGGAACTCAGAGTCTGCAGGTCAGGCAGTCAGGAAGGGAAGACAGATGCAAAATGATTCAATTGAAAGGCAGGAACCAGAGTTGGAACCACACTGAAACCAGTGTCTGGTTTTGTCGCCCCTGCCCTTGGCAACAAGGGCATCCTGCAGAAGCTGGGGCCTTTGGCACAGAGCTGAATACACACACTTGATCCAGTAATGCCAGAAGCTGATGACCCATCTGGGGAAGGGAGAGCAACTGCTGCTTCCCATCAATGAGGTAAATCAGCTGATTAGCATCAGTGTGTATGTGTGCTACAAAATGGCCCCTGCTTCCTTTTGGCTTCCCAAATAAACAAAGAGTCTCCCTTGTGATCTTCCTTAAACAGAAACAGATAAGAAAGTGAATACTGGGAAATGTAGTTCATCCTGACCAAGCTGACATAACAGCATCACACACACACGCACACACACATACACACACAAATATCATATATACAAATATACTCAAGTATTCTTTTGTCTAAGGAATAGTTTCTGTTGTATTAGATTGCTTCAAATTTGCCCATTTTAACCCATGAAATTAGTAAGATTGTAGTTCAGAACGCAAGAGTTTCAGGACAAATTTTATGGGAAAGAGGTGATGGAGAAGAGGGTTTGTAAAATTAAAACAGTGAGGTAGTCAGAGTTAGAACAAGTACAAATTGACATGAAATTAAAATTTATAGTAGATTATTATTTTTAAACTTTAAAGTTACCAATATCTGTGAAAAGTTGAAACTTGTAACCTTTGGAAACTAGAGGCAGCTTCTGTCTCTCTACCAATTAAGTCAAAAGGGGCCCAAGAAATCCCACTTTCAGCTCTGTTATATTAAAAGTCTGTGAATGTAGCTCCAAATTCTATGACTACTTATTATCTCAGTCAGCTTCCAAGAAGATAGATTTTACTTTGAGATAAGGATTCATTTTGGACATGCATTCCATACATAAAACCACTCTGACATTGCCATCTGATCTTTGATAAAACAGACAGAAACATATTCTGAGGAAAAGAATCACTATTCAATAAACGGTGCTGGGAAAATTGGATAGCCACATTTAGAAGACTGAAACAGGATCCACACCTCTCATCACTCACAAAAATTAATTCCCAATGGACAACAAACTTAAACCTAAGCCATGAAACTATAAGAATTCTAGGAGAAAATTTTGGAAAAACTCTTCGTTTCCTTTGGATGTATACTCAGAGGTAGGATTGATGTATTATATAGTATTTCTATTTTTAAATTTGTGAGAAACTTCCACAGTGTTTTTTTATAATGGGTTATCAATTCACATCCCTACCAACAGTGTACAAATGTTTCCTTTTCTCCATATCCTCACTAACATGTTATCTCTTGTCTTTTTGATACTAGCCATCCTAATATGTATGAGGTGATAAGCCACTGTTAGTTTTTGGTCTTTAATAGTAATATAGGGACTATTTAGTTAAACTCTTTTAATTTATTCTTAAAATAATATCTGCTGCATTTTGGACCATTTTGCCTTGGCTTTTCTTGGACTTGAAGAAACGTCACAATCATAAGCCCTGAATGTTTAACGCAGAGAGTCTCAACATAATCTTTACAATGTTAACTGATAAAATGCTTTTCTTTAAAACAAAAGTATTCATATCCTATGGGATAAGATTATGATTTAATATAAGGTTTGTTATGAAGCCCAGGATATGCATTTTTAACAAAACAGAGGTAATTCTCTTATGAGTTTTCCTAGGATTACACCTTGAGAACATTACTTCAGAAAAACATATGATGTCAAGTTAGGGCTGGCTATCAAAAGAGATATGTGTAGATGTATATAGATGCAGCAGCATAAGGGAATTGGCAAAGTAAGAGTGAAGAATATTGAAAACATATCTTTCTCTATAACAGATTTTTGCCTAAGAACATTTGGCATCTGCTTGCTTAATGCATCTTGAGTTCCAGAAACAATTGGTAGTAGACCACGTTTGATTTGGGGGAAGTTACTAAGAATAATAAATTAGTGTTTGTTTCTGAACAATATTTGCTCCTAGCAATTTATAGAAAATATATTCTTACAAAGACCAAAGATGTTGAACTGTGTGTGAGAAATAATGAATCATCATATTTAGATAGTTAGGGGTCGTTTGGGTCAAAACTGGAGGTTACCTAAGGGCTTCAGTTGTGTTTACTTCTTGAACATAGCAACTTGTTGTAATCTTTGTGTACCCTTCTAAACTTTTTCTTAAAAGTCCATTATTTTCTTAACTGTGATGTTTAGGTATATTCACTATTTCTCATATTTTGTTGTTACTCATCAGTATAATTTCAGGGAAAGTATGGTACACAAAAGTATAGCTATTTGAAAATATAAATTCCTGGCCAGACACAGTGGCTCATATCTGTAATCCTAGTGCTCTGGGAGGCTGAGTCGAGAGGATTGCTTGAGGTCAGGAGTCCTAAACCAGCCTAAGAAAGAGTGAGACCCCGTTTCTACTAAAAATGGAAAACATTAGCCAGGCATGGTGATGTGTGCTTGTAGTACCAGCTACTCCAGAGCCTGAGGCAGTAGGATGGCTTGAGCCCAGGAGTTTGAGGTTGCAGTGATGCCACTACACTCTAGCCAGGGCAACAGAGTGAGACTCTGTCTCGAAAAAAAAAAAAAAAAAGAAAAAGAAAATATAAATTTCCCTTTCAAGTGATTGTAGGGGAAAAGCATGAAAGCAAATATCCATCATATTGTACCATTGCTTAAAATTTCCACTACATGTGCTGTTTAAATAATTGATTTTTATGTAGCATATTAAGACTCACAGAATAGAAATGACCATTCCCACTAAATGAGAAATAATGAACACAGATGATCTCTGCAAATTGAAAGTATCATTATTAAATAATTTCAATTATGCCCTTGCTTATAGAGATTTATCTATTGGAAGAAGTCAGGAAATTAGATTGGAAACTGAGAATTAAGAGGTTATATTGTCTACGAAATTAATAAAAATTTCTAAAAAGTTTTAAATAGCTACTTTTTACTATTTTCACTCAGGTTTAATGTCCCTTTATCATTCTGTTTTATTTGTATCCAATATTTTTGAATGCTTATTATTGTAGAAAATTTCTGATTGTTGTATGCATATTACTTTATTGACTCTTCACAGCCTCCCAAAAACTTAACATTGAGAAATACTTTTAGTCCTAACCAGGATATGGCTAAAAAATGATAAAATAAATAAAAATGAAATTGTTAAATGCCATATATGATTTCAAAGTTTTAAAAGTATGTATTTTTGTGCAGTTCGCTTGAAATAAATCTGTGGGATAATCAGTCAAGGTAACAAATGCCTTTGCTTTTCCTCTTTAATTCTTTTTTATTTTTCTCTTGGAACTCTAGGGTACAAGTCAAGTTAACACTACTCCTCAAATCATGGAATATTAAGAACATTGGTCTGAACAAAACCATGTTCTTATTTCATTTATATATGCCTTTTAGTCTCTATTTCCTATTCTAATTTTCTTCTGTTTCTTTAGGCTATGAGGTTAATATATTCAATATCTATCTTTTAGTTTGTATGCATTCTTATAAATTGTATGTTATATCCAGTTCATGTATTTTCATTCTAGTAAATGGTATCATGGTTCAGATCTCCTCTTTCATCTTTTTCACCTGTTAGTATCATGTTTAAAAAGTCCATTCACCTAAATTGCTATGCAAAACTCTAATCCATTGTTGCTAACTACTCATAATACTCCATGATATTTATTCATCGTATTTTACCTTACTGCTCTCCCATTGGTGAAAAAAGAGGTTTTATTTCTAACCCCCTAATACTATAAATAATTATACATTGAATTTTTCTGAATATATTTCCCTTAAGGGTTTATATCCAAATGCCAAAATTATGAGTCAAAAGATGTTTGACAGGTAATAGGGGATCTGCAGGTGACCAGCCCTGTATACTTCCACCTACTGTATACTTCCTTACTGTATACTTCCACCTGCAGTCCATGCCAGTCCCAATATTCCCACTTCTCTCCAATAAATAACACTTTCCAGCTTTTTAATTTTCACCCATCTAAGAAATTTAAGGTGATTTCTCATTTTTGTTTTGATTTACCTTTTTATAATTACTAAAATTATAAGCACTCGTTCATATTTTCATAAACTTTTTGGATTTTCTTCTCGGTAAAATCTTGCTCATATCTTTTACTCAATGTTCAATCTTGTTTGCTGTTTTATTCATGTGGATTTGCAGGAGTTCCATGTATGGTATATTCTAAATATTAATTTTTATGGATTTTATATTTGATAAATGTTATCATTCCCTTTTAATTACCTCTTATTAAAATGTTTATTTTTATTATAATCATTGTATTAGAATTTTGCTATATATTTCGGTTAATTTTTCCTTTCTCACCTAGTCTATAACCTAGTCTATAAACTAATTTGATTCTGAATCTGGGAAATTTTTATCACTATGATAATATTTCTTCATTTCTATTTTATTTTTCTCTTAAAGACATTCATATTATTTATATATTTGTCCTTTTTTCTCTATATTTCTCATTTTTTTTGTTTTCTGTATCTCTTTTCTGTCTCCCAATGTCTTCTATGAGATTTAATTCATATGGTCATTCTACTCACAAATTCATTTTTCAGCAATTACCATTCCATGACTTATCTCTTTTATTGTGTTCTTCATTTTATATGCATATATAGATAAGTATGTCCATACTTTTATTTCATCTTTTTTATATCATACATTTGTTCAAATTGCTAATATCTTCCTTTTCCTCCTTAAATATACTTATGCATATTTTAAGTTATTTTTTCACTGCTTCAGTAATCTTCTCCACATGATCTGTGTTGTCTGGTTTCTGTATTTCTTTTAAGTATTTCTAGTTTTCAGTTATTTGAATTTTAGCCTGTCATAGTTTCCAGGAGATATCAGCTTTTCCTTTTTGGTAATGTGTACGGGGAAAGGGCTAATAATACAACTTTGTTCATTTTGTATAATAATATTTAATGTCATTTTGTGTGATTAAGGGAAACCAAATGTTAATATATTCTAGATATTTTATTAAACTTAGTAGCTTTGATTTCCAGAACTGATAGATGTCTTCTTAATAATATCTACTAAAGAAGAGTACAGTACCTGTACAAGTTCTTATGCTAACTATTTAGCCTACAGTATCAACTAAGATCATAGTTTATGGCAAAGAGTGACTAGGCTTGATATAAGTAAGTGACTAGGCTTGATATAAGTAAGAAAGGTAATGTATTTGGAGACTTTCACAGCCAGCCCCCTGTATTTTTGTTGGAGATAGAAATGGGAATGCTCCTTTGCTCTCTTGATCTTTTAAGTTTCCTTTATAGGTCTGAGTGGCTATGTGACCCTGGTTTGGAAAATGTGATACAAGTGAAATATAGTGAGATAGGTTGCCAGGAAAGTTTCTATAATGCATAAACTCAACTGTCATCTGATTCAGCCCTTTATCCTTCACCTTACTTCATGATTTTATGTGGAATATAAACATTAGTTGTTTTTTTTTAATAGATGTGCAAAGACTATCTTATGAGTCTGGGTGAAATCTAATAGCTAAATTGGTAAAAGATGATGAAGGGGACAGTGTTCTTTTTTTGACATTTTTTGCAGTTTGTACATGCTCTAAACAGCCTACCTCTAGAATTTCTGTATGAAATAAATAACTTTATTACTTACTTATTATTTCTCATTTCAGGATTCTTAACCTTAATCATGTCTACAAAGACCTTTTTGCCATGTTTTATATTTATAGGATACAGGAATTAATATATGGATATATTTGGGGGACCATTATTCTCCCTACAAAAATAACATTTTTTTTCTATAGTGGATACTCAGTTATTCTGGCGTCATAGGTTGAAAAGACTTTTCCTTCCCCATGATGTTGCCTTAATAATTTTGTCAAGAATCAATTGACCTTATATGTTTAGATATATTTCTGTATTCATTCTGTATCATTTATTTATAAGTTTATTTTTTCACAAACACTACACTGTAATGATTACTATGCTTTTATGGTAAATATTGACATTAGGCAGAGTAAATCTTCCAAGTCTGTTATTTTAGAAAATGTTTGATTTTTCTAATTTGTTTGAATTTCCATATGCATTCTCAAATAATTTCCTTGAGAAATTATTTACTACTTATCCTACTACTATTCTATAATTTTTAGTATAAAGGTAACAAAAATGTTTTTCAAATTTATTCCTAATTATTTAATAATTTTTTATAATATTCTAAATGTTAAATTTTGTTTACCTCTGCAAACATATAAAAATACAATTAATGTATTTTATATTAGCCTTGTATCTCTTGGCTAGATAAATCCAAATATTAGTTCTAATACTAGTTTTGTACATTTCTAAGAATATTCTTTGTAAACAATCATGTCATCTGCAAAAAGAAACAGGATAACTATTCTTTTTTGATGTTAATATTTTTATCTTGCCTTATTACAATGACTAGGATCACTATTACAATGTTAAATAGAAGCAGTTAGAGTGAAGATGCATGCCTTATTCCCAAACAAAAGAGGAAAATCATTAAATACTTCACTATAAAATAAGATACTAGTTGTAAGTTTTTGCAGCTGACCTTTATCAGCTTGAAGTACTTCCTTTCTAATCCTAGTTTGCTAAAAGTTTTTTCTCATTAATGTGTATTGATTTTTGTCAATACATCTGTTTGCATCTAATGAGATGATTACATAGTTTTTGGCCTTTATTTTGTGTGTTAGCCAAGGTCTTCTGAAAAGCATATGCTAATATAGGATTAATCAGCCAAAGATTTTATTAGGAAACCCACAAGTGAAAGAAAATCAAAAAGGGGTTGGATACAAAGATCTAGGGAGCCATAAGGCAACAAAAGCCTGACATTGCAGAAGAGATAGGTGAAGGATTGAGTAGAAATGTCCTAGAATATAAAGCAGCCTAAAGAAAGTTGAGTTAGGCCACCAGGAATTCTCATATCAAAGTTTCCCGTAAGAAGAGGTTCTTAGGAACTAGCTAGATTTGTGTGCCTACCATGCCCAGTCACTGGCTGGAGCAAATAATCAATGGATTTCAGGAGGCAGCAGCTGTGGCCTCCGGTTAGCTGTGCTCCCTGGAGTTGGAAGAATTCAAGACACAACTTATGACTGCTTAAGTTCAACCCTGGCTCTGTATAGATCTATGTTTTCATTTAAATAAAACTTATTTTTAGAAAAGTTTCAGATAGACAAATTAAGAAAATATTATAGAGTTCTTATATACCCTATCCAAATCCCTCTATTGTTAATACCTTACATTAGTATGGTGCATTGACTGTAATTAATAGATCAATGTTGATACATAAATATTAATTAAAGTCTATGAAATGACATTTCAGTCACCACATATACAAAGGTGGTCCCATAAGATTATAATGGACCTGAAAAATTCCTGTCACTTAATGACATCATAGCCATTGTAATGTCATAGTACAATGCATTACTGATGTGTTGGTGGTGATGCTGGTGTAAACAAACCTACTGCTCTGCCAGTCATATAAAAGTATAACATATACATATGTACAATAAATAATAGTTATAATAAATTACTATGCTACTGGTCTATGTATTTACTGTACTACACTTTTCTATGGTTATTTCAGATTGTGCTCCTTCTGCTTACAAAAAATCAAGTCAACTGTGCCTCAAGCAGGTATTTCAGGAGATATTCCAGAAGGCATTGCTTTCATGGGAGATCACAGTTCCATGCATGTTGTTGTCCCTGAAGACCTCCCAGTAGGACAAGATTTGGAGGTGGAAGACAGTGATATTGATGATCCTGACTCTGGGTAAGGCCTAGGCTAATGTGTTTGTTTGTGTCTTAGTTTTTAACCAAAAAAAAAAGCTTAAAAAGTAAAAATAAAAAATTAAAAACAGAAAAAAATTAATAAGGATATAAAAAAGAAAATATTTTGTACAGCTATATAATGTGTTTGTGTTTTAAGCTAAATGTTATTAAAACAGTTAAAAAGTTAAAAAATTAAAGGTTTACATTTAAAAAAGTTATAGTAAGCCATGATTAACTTATTATTAGTGAAAGAAATTTTTTAAATGATTAACTCTAGCCTAAAGTGTGCAGTGTTCATAAAGTTTACAGTAGTGTACAATAATGTCCTAGGCCATCAGCCTCACTCACCTCACCACTAATTCACTCTTTGATTTACTCAGCGCAGCTTCCGGTCCTGCAAGCTCCATTCATGGTAAGTGCCCTGGGCAAGTGTACCATTTTTTATCTTTTATACCAACTTTTTACTGTCTTTTCTATGTTTAGCTATGTTTACATACACAAATACTTGCCATTGTGTTACAGTTGTCTGTAGAATTCAGTATAGGAGCATGATGTACAGGTTTTTAGCCTAGGAACCATAGGCTGTACACACAGCCTAGGTGTGTATTAGGTGGTATAGGTTTGTGTAAGTACACTCTGGGGATCACACAACAACGAAATCACCTAAGGGTGCATTTCTCACAGTGTATCCCCATTGTTAATCATATTTCTTTAGTTTTCACCTAATGTCCTTTCTCTATTCCAGAATCCCATCCAGAACAGCAATTACATTTAATTATGAGTCTTTTTAAACTCCTCTCAGTTTTCCTTTTCAAATTAAAACCAAAGAGATGCTCCTCTATGATTTCTGTGGTAAATTAGTCACTCTTGATTTCATTGTTCCTGAACTTATGTACAACTAAGAGTGTTAATGTGGCTAATATTTAGAGCCTTCTTCCTGAAGCTGGTCTTTTCAAGATTAGAAAGTAATGGAAAAGAATAATATCATAACACTCAAAATCTATAGTGTCAATATAGGTGCTACATACTTCACCAAGTTTGTATAAGGATCAAGTGAGGTAGCTATGAATATATCACCTTACATGGCAAAAGCATCTTTCTAGATATGATCAAGATTAAGAACCTGGAAAGGGGAAATAGCCCTGGATTATCCTTTTAGCCAAATCTAACCACATGAATCCTTAAGACTGAAGAATTTTTCCCACCTGGGTCAGAAAGTGATGTGGCATGAAAGAGACCCCAATCACATTGCTCACATTGAGGGTAGAAGAAAAGGGCCACAAGCCTAGGAATGTGGACATCTTCTAGAAATTGGCAAGCACTCTCTGCTGCCAGCCAGCAAGGACATAGGAATATCAATACTACTACTGCAAGGAAATAAATTCTGCCAATAATATAGGTAAGCAAGGTAACAGATTCTCCTCTACAGCCTCTAGAAAAGAATGCAGCCCCTGACAAAATCTTGGTTTCCACCAGTGAGACCCATGTTAGATTTCTTACCTTCAAAATTTTAAGGTAATAGTTTATATTGTTCAAACCACTGTGTAATAGTTCATTATGACAATGATAGAAAATCAGTATAGCCATATACAAAAAGTTAATTTGAAATTTAATAGAGCACTAAATAGACAATCAAAAAACACTAAAACACTTAGAAGAAAGCATAAAGGAAAATATTTACATATTTGGATAGAAAAATATAAAATAAATAATATAACATGATAAGGCAAGAAGCATAAAAGTATAATATTAATATAAAAATAACAGATTTATCAAAATTCGAAATGTCTGCTCTTCAATAGTCACCATTAAGAAATCAAAAATATAAGTATCACATTCAGAGAAAATATTTACAACACATATATCTGACAAAATAAATGAAAGATAAATCATCAATAATATCAAAAACCAGTTAACCATAGGAAAATGTTTGATTAAAAGACATACAAAATGGCCAATGATCACAAGAAAATGTGTTCAACCTCATTTAGCTTTCAGGGAATTGAAAATTAAAACCATAACAAGAAATCATTGCACTTCTATTAGATTGGCTAAAATTAAAAAGATTGATCATGCCAAGTGTTGGTGAGATGTAGTACAGCTGGACTGTAATATACTTACAGTGAAAATGTAAAATGGTCCAACCACTCTGTTCTACTCTTTGTCAGTTTCTTAAAAAGTTAACCATACACTTACCATAGGACCCAGTCAATCCTCCTCCTAGATATTTCTCTGAGAGAAATTAAAACATATATCCACACAAACATGTAGACACAAATATGGGCAAAAGTTTTATTCATAATAGACCAATACAAACCAATATAAATCTCTACCAATAATTGAATGAATAAATAAAATATGATATTTCTATAACTAAATATTTCTTGATAAAAAGGAAAAAGCTATAGAATATAAAACATGGATGAATCTCAAAATCATTATGCTGACTGAAAGAAGACACATAAAAAGTATATACTGTAAGATTCCATTTATATAAAATAACTAATCTATAGTGACAGAAACAGATCAGTGTTTCTTGCTGCTTAAGTAGGATAGGGAGGGGGTTATGGACTATAAAGGAACATGAGGAATCTTTTGAGGAAGATGGACATGTCTGCATCTTGATGGTACATAGCTGTAAGAACCCCTCAAATTGTACATTTTAAATAGGTGTAGTTTATTTGTTTTTCTCAAAAAAATTATATGGAAAAAGTAAGAATGAAATGAGGTTGAAAAAACTAATTCAAAGCAAAAAAGTGTGCTATAGTGAAAAAAACATGAAGTTTAGAGTCCAGTAGGCCTGGGTACAAATCTTGTTACCAGAACTTACAATGTTGGAAACTAGAAAAGTTATTTATCTTTAGTTTTTAGTTTAATCGTCTCTAATAACATGGGAAATACTTTGACAGCATTGTTTTAAAATTCAAATAATAACACATGTTAAAATGCATAATAAGGAATCAGGTACATCATAGGTACCAAGATTTTTAAAAATTTGCCTTTTACTGGGCGGTTGACACAAATTGTAAATGAGTTCAGATATCAGTTTGCTTAACAATTTATTATTTTACATAATTTAAATCACTTAAAATGTAAAAGAGCTAATGTACTCTCATTATAAAACTCCACTGACATTTTATCTACATTTAAATTAACTTGCAAATCATTCCACTTGTTTTCTATTCCTCTTACTTCTAATTTTCTAACATTCAACTGCCAAGACTTTATTTATTTCTAATAGAATGAAATGTACTTAGTTACCTTGATCACTGTCATGATCAGTGTCAGCCTGTTATTTATCTTATGCATTAGAGTCTGCTAAGAATTGCAATTACAAGAACATTTACATATAAGAAAGTGTTAGATACTGTTAACAACCTATTAAGCAACTTTTGCATTTCCATCTTAGCTGCTACACTCGATAAACATATTTCTGCTCTAATACTATGATTTACCCATGAACTCAATTTATTTTACCTTATGTAGCTTGTTAGCGAATACTAGAAGATTTGTACTTTTGCACTATGATTCAGATCTAACAGAGGTATTCATTAAATTATCTTTCAAGGCTCAATTAAATAACAGCTTTTCTTGAAACTTCCCCTGGTGTTCACCAGGAAACAAAAAAGCACTGTAATTTAACTAATGAGACCTTAAAATACGTAATCCATTTCCTTTATTAAGGAAATACTTTTAGAGAGGTACAATTACTTGTCCAAAGGAAAACAGCCATGTCATGTCAAAACTAGGACTTAAGTTCAAGCTCATAATGCCTAGTACAATTCAGGACATTATTCAGTCACTACACTACATTAGCATTTTTTACATCTTGTTAAATAATGCAGCCATTTTCTTTCTTTTTATTTTGCTATGTACCATGTACATTTACATAATTTAGAATATAGAATTTGATGTTGTAAATAAATATTCCAAATGATGATTTAAATAGTGAGCAATTTATTTCACTCTCGTTTTACACATTAGAGATGAGCTTATTGGCTGCTGGTTTTATCCTCCTTCACATATGGTTTCCATTATGGGGTCCAAGATAGCTGTTTAGCCATTACCGTATCCCAAAGAGTTTGAAAGGGCAAATTGTTGCATTGGAAGGCAAGCAATTTTCTCCAAGGTAACCATGCAGAAGTTATGCACCCCACTTGGTCTCACATTCTATTGGTTGCACAGCTATAGCTAGGGATTAGAAGAGGCAAATAGAATCTCCAACTGGGTGGTTGATCCTGAGAACATCAAGAGTTATATTATGACAAAAGAGAAGTAAAGAATATAAAATGGCAAACAATTAGCAGTGTCTGTCAGACAATGCTTTATATCAGGGATTCTCAATCATTTTTTGTGAAATCTATAAATAACCTTGGACAATAAAAATATACCTTATTCATATTTCTAAGTTTACATGGAAAATTATATCATAAATTTATGTAGTTCAAAAAATTATAAATTTCAGCATGTTATAAATATTGATATTTTAAATAGTGCATCACCTATTTAAAAATAATTGAAAAAGCTATCCTTTAACAATCAAAAAATATGTATATTTTTCTCCTTAATTTTTTATTTCTATTCTACTTTTCCCATAGAATTGTATTCTAATACAATTATAATTTTAAGCATTTTACTAATGACCAATTATAGTTTATCATAACAAACTATATATAAAAATGATTTGTCTGTGCTTATATGATTAGTTTGATTTTTTCTCTAGAATTATCCTAATGGGTATTATCAGTACAGAACTGATAAAATTATTATTCATTGCTATAATTATTAGTCATAAAAAATTTTAAAAAATGTCTCAGTGAGTTGGATGGAATTATTTTCCTTTTTAACATTATCTTTGGATTAATATCACTTATTGCTCTATTGAAACATACTTTAGAATCAATATAATTCCTATGTTTCATTACGTATGTATAAATAAAACCGTTGTTGCAAAAATACAGACAAGAATGAGAATTTAAAAAAAAATATCAGAGGGGAGGTGAGATGGCTGAATAGAGACATTGGTCTCCAGATTATGTCAGAAAGAAGAAAAAGTTTTAGATGAAAAAAAAAAATACCTCAGGTGTAATTCTGAGGGAAAAGTGTCAGAACCTACTGGAGATTCCAGGGAAAGAAGTTGTGGAGCAGAACAAGAAGTAGCAAGATTTCGGCAGAGATCAACCCCTGAGGAATTTGGAGCCCTATGGAAAGGGCAAGGGTCGAGGTTGTTTTTTCTCCCCTCACACCTCTGGCAGATGCAGGCTCCTGAACTGTTGGAGAGCTTCTCTATCCTAAGAAGCCCAAAAGCTGCTGTCACCAGTGTCCTGGGAGCTTCTTGAGAAGAGAGCACTGGGCTGCCACTCCCCATGGAACTACTCCCTCTCACCAGAGAACCAAACCAAGGCAGTGGGTACCATACCAATTTTCTACCCATTGTGTGCCTTTGTCCTCTCTAAGGAGCTTTAGCCCTTCACTTTTCTTGTAACTTGGTCACCACATAAACATTTTCCAACACATGCCCAGACTGAAATGGCCATAGGGGGCCTGTGGGTCTTGGAGAACTATGTGATCCTATATCTCGGAGATTCAAGGTGGGCTGCCTTCAGGAGAAAGGAGAGTGTGTAGCAAGCCAGGGTTGCCCCTCGGGACAAAAACGACCAGAGTTCCACCTCTCTTCCATTCAGATTCTTCTACTTTTCCTCTGCTTCCCCACCCACAGCTGACAGTGTAGCCATAGTAGTTCCCACATGAGTTACCACAGGTATTCCAAGGAATGATTGTGCTGGGGCTCTCAGGAGTGGCTGCTTCCCGTCTGTTGGCATGCCTACCACATTCAGTCTTCCACAGAGAGTAGGGCTCACACCTTTCTTCTTAAAAACCTGAAGCAGACCAAGGGGTACTCAAACTGTGAGCTCTCTGCCTGCCACCCCTCCCTAGTGCTTCCCAGCTGGCTGCTCCAGCAGAGCAGGGCATACCCCAAAGCAAAGGGACATAAAGCCTGTTTGAGAACTCCATAGGAAACTCAGCACCCTCCTCCCTGGCATAGCCAGGTATTGAACTCGTGGGATCAAAAGACAGGCACAAAGTCCAGACCCCATACACCCAGGACTTGATCACATTGCTCAAAGGTGCTAAGGGGATTATCTGTGAACTAATCTTAGAAGGTGAGGAAGCACATGGAGGCAGAACTAAAAGGAGAGTGTGGTGTGGGTTTGAGCTGCAGTGTACTTGTGGAGCACCCCTCACCATATAGGAAAGACACATTTTCAGTCCAGGGCAGGATTCTGAACAGGGAAGCTCCCACTCTGTGGCGTCATTCCTGGTGAGTTCAGTTAGTTTGTGGAGGCTTCTTGTGGCCAGACACTGGAAGGAGGTCCTCAGAGCAAGGGAAGAGGGAGAGGAGAAAAACCACTCTGTGGCATCCTTGCTGGTGAGGTCAGTTAGTTTTGAGGGGCTGCTTGTGGCCAGACACTGACAGGAGGTCCTCAGAACAAGGGAAGAGGGAGAGAAGCAAAACCGACGTCCATCTACTGGGCTGTGAATCCTAGATTGCCCTTCCCACATAAGCAGACTTTTTGGCTTGGTGGGGCTATTTCAGTCTCTCCCTGGTGGCTTTCCCCAGAAGCCTGGAAATTGATCCTTGACCTCTTCAAAGACAGCTCTCATACCCACCTTTGTGGAGCCTAAACTCAGATTTGGCCACACTCAGCCTCACTCCTTCACCCATCTCTGCTATGGTGAATCACAAGAAGGAGTGACCTGGGAGCTCCAGGTCCCTGCCCGTAGGCTGAGACATCCAAGTGCTTCTCCTGATTGATTAGAGTTGGACATAGGTCTGCTAAACACCACTGCAACTGGCTCTTTCCTGCAAGCACCACATACTGGCAGGGAGGACAACTTGCACAGTCCATTACAAGATTTACTGATTCAATCATAAAGGGCATGGCTGACTCTTATCCAAAAGCACCATCCACTAAAAGATTAAACTGAGCATCCCAATATAATTCATACTGTAAAGAAGATTACAGGGATGGGGAAAGAGAAAGGATTTCAAAGACCTCCATCTCTCCTTGTCAACAAGAGACAGGTAATCTGCCCATGCACATAGTACACAACTGCTATAGCCTATGAATAACTAGTAATTGAGAAAACCACTACACTATAAGATATCTATAACCAAGGCATCCATCCAGAACCTAGACTTGCAACAAAGCACCCAAAAGCAAAGCGAAAGGTCCTTACCGAACATATGCTATAGGCACACCCTTATAAGTGAGGGGGGAAAAGTATGATTTAGATAAAAGAAAACCACAAAACAAAATGTAACAACTGCTCCAGATAAGAAGGAATCAATGAAAGAACTTCAGAAGCATGAAAAATCAGAGGGATAGGACCCCACCAAAAGGAGGACACTAGCTCTTTAGCAATGAATCTCAATGAAAATGAAAATAGTGGAATGAGAGATAAATAATTCCAAATATAGATTGTAAGGAAGCTCAAAGAGGTCCAAGAGAAAATGGAAAACCAGCTTAAAAAAAACAGATAATTCAGGAAACAAATGTAACATTTACTAAAGGGACAGATATATTTAAAAATATTAGAACTTCTGGAAAAGATAAATTCATTTAGGAAAATAAAAAACACATTAGAAAGTTTTAATAATAGACTAGACAAAGCAGAAGAAAGAAATTCAGAGCTTGAGGACAACTCTTTCAGATTAACCTAGTCAGTCAAAAATAAAGAACAAACAAGCAGGGGAAAGAACAAAGTCTATGCGAAATATGACATTATGTAAAATGGCCAAATAAAGAATCATAGGCATCCCTGAGGGTGAAGAAGGGAAAGGAAATGGGAGGAAAACTTCTGTGATCTTACTAGAGATTTAGACATCCACATACGGGAAGCTCAACAAACACCTGGGAGAATCATTGCTAAAAGGGCATCACCAAGGCATACAATCATCAGAAAGCCAAAGTCAATGTGAATGAGGAACTCCTACAAACTGTTAGGTGAAAACACCTAGTAAATTATAAAGGAAAACCCATCAGACTAATAGCAGACTTTTTATCACAAACCTTACAAGCCAGAAAGTAATGGAGTAACATCTTTAGTATCCTAAAACAGAATGACTGTCATTCAAGAATTTTATATCCTATAAAACTAAGTCTCATAAATAAAGGAGAAATAAACTCTTTCCCAGAAAAGGAAACATAAAGGAAATTTGTAACCACTAGACTGGCCCTACAAAAAATGCTGAAATGTGTTCTATACATGGAACAAAACAATCGATACTCACCAGTGTAAAAACACCCAAAAGTTAAAACTCACAGCTCTTATAAAACAACAAGACAAGGGAGAAGACAAAGCAACTAGGTAACAATCAAAATGATGACCAGAGGAATATCTCAAATATCAATATTAACATTGAATGCAAATGGTCTTAATGCCTCCAATAGAAAATGTAGAATGACTGAATGGATAAATATAACACAACCCAAATATATACTGCCTCCAAGAAACCTATTTAACTCTCAAAGATTCTCATAGATTCAAGGTAAAGGGGTGAAATCAGTATTCCATGCAAATGTAAACCAAAATTGAGCAGGAGTAGCTATTCTCATATAAGATAAAAATGACTTTAAATCAACAATGGTAAAAATAGACAAAGATAGTTCGTGTGTAATGATGAAGGGAGCACTTCAAGAAGAAGATATAACAATCCAAAACATATATGTACCTAAAAAAGGAGACCCTGGATTCATAAAGCAAATTCTACAAGATCAAAGGAAAGAAATAAACAGCAACATCACAATGGCCAGGGACTTCAACGCTTCACTGACAGAACTAGACAGTTAAAGCAGAAAATCAACAAAGACACATTGGACTTAAATCATATTCTAGAACAAATAGATCTAACAAATATTTACAGCACATTCTATCCAAAATCTATAGAATATACATTCTTTTCATCAGCATATATGGCATAGCATATGATCTATAGGATCATATAAGATTTAGATTTAAGAATAGACTAGATAAAAACTATTCCTATGTTCCTTCAGAAAGTCTTCATGTAACCCAGGTTACACGTACCCTATTTTGAGGATCATTGCTTTATAGTATATTATATATTTATTTTATTATTTCAGTGTGTTTCAATAGCTTTGCACACCCATACACCCTCACCCTCAGAAAGTCTTACCATTTGCCATCTCATATACTTGGTAGAACATGTCTAACCACGATGTCCAACTAACGAGTAGACCTTTGTGTCAAGGAAAACGGTTCTTTAGGTCAGCCTGAAGACATTGAAGAGAGACTGCTGAATAAATGTAAAGGATAAGAACATAATGTTTTCAGAATCTCCTGATTTTTTTTGGATGTCACATTGAATTCCCCATTATTTCTTTTTTCCCTTGTGATACAATGTTAAAATGAACACTGCTAAACCTACATTTGACCTGTTGCCAGCAAGTCCAATCAAAAAGATACTTGATAGTCAATGTTTATCACAGTCATCATATCTTTTGTTTTGACTGAAAAATATAAAGTAGTCAGGAGTCATTGTGAGTGGCATATTTCAAACTCCCCAAGAACTATAAAATTTATACAGTCTAGAAAACTATTGGAGTTTTCAGGGTCAGGGGCAAAATTACATATATATATAATGTTTTCAGGGTCATTTCACTATCAAATAACCAGCCTCTGAGTTTCCCTTACGGCCATACTTCAAGGCTAGATGCTAAACCTTTGATAAATGAGATAAGAAGAGGGGATTGCTTAGGAGACCCTAGTAATCTATTGAGCTCTCTGGTACCTTATCTTTGCTTTACCTATCGGTTATCTTGTAATATGTGTTCTTTTAATTAAAAGTAGTACATCTCTTGTTTAACTGACAAATATGTCTGCCCACAGGAAATAGAAGGTAAGGGAGTAAGAAAACTATAAGTGAGGAACATAATTGCTTCACAGAAAGTCCTCTACAGGCCATACAAAGATTTAAAACTGTAATTGCTCTTAAAGATTATAAGATACTTGAGGAAAGAAACATTTTTATTCAAGAACTCAATTTGTTTGTTGTCTTTTTTTTTGTTTGAATAATATTTTTATATTTTTAACAAATACTTACTGATCTAGGCCTTTTATTAGATGCTAGGGACATATCAGCAAATGAAACAGACAAAACCCCTGCCCCATAGAACTTGCAGTGTAGTGGGAAATTCTCAGTGTGAGTTTATAAAGACAGTAGAGAGTTGAATAAACAGATGTATGGATTAATGAAAATACATTTTCTAAAAACTAAATTTTTCACATGTGAAGTTTTTTTTTAATGGTAAGGAGAGTACTGTTTTTCCAGGATAGTGATGCACAAAAGGTTTTTCAGACAGTCCTAATAGCAAATATTTTATCTACTCCTATAAACATGTTTAAGATAATGTAATTTATTTGAAAAATAATGAATATACATATTTATTTATACAAATCTTAAAGATTATCTTAGTTATCTCAATTCTAAGTCAAAATTTCCCAGTTTCCACTTTTGTTAATCTAGTATAAATCTTCTCTGAGCTTCATTTTTACATTATACCAAATGAAAATATTAAAACAACACTATATACAAGACATAGGTGCTGCATATCAGTATCTTTTGAAGCTTTGTGACAAATGTAAAGTACTATATAACTTTATGATAGTATTATTATTGTGATCACATTTTTTGTACTTAAATATATCACTGTGCCTCAAATAACTTTAAAATGAATAAATAAAAATTAAAAAGGATAAGTAAAATGAAAAAAAATCATTTAAATCAGGCAATTTATGTTTAAACTAATTCTTATATGTGTATTGGAAGTTCTATGTGTTCTTCATACACAGAAAATATTGATTTATAAAATAATAGTTGTTTGGGGGAAATTTGACTTTTTAAAATATTTTTCAAATTTCTTTCTCCAATATTTTACATGAATATTTAAATGTTTTATTAAATCACAATATTTGGTAATTCAACTAGAGAGGAGATACTATCTGGTTAATAATGATTTAATTGTTTTTATTTTCAGCAAAAGTATTTGAAGCATTTAGGCAATTTCAATGGATTTTTTCTATCTTAAAGCTAATTAACTTAATTTTTTTTTTTTATTTCTGTATATACATTGAATCATCTCCTCATCCCTTAGATATTCCCATGGAAAAAGTAACACTTTGGTTAATTTAAGTATATAAAACTAATGGAAAATATATTCACTTTGTACTGCCCGTGGAAAGTGAATGTTCACTCATTCCACCATCTGGGAATGTTGAAACTACTGTTGACCTAACAGAAGGCTCTGCACAAATGGGAAGGGCTGGATTTGACTTTGCTCACTACTTTCCAAAGTTTGATCTGATATGAGAAGCTCAGGAGAAAGATTCCTATTCACCTAAGATTCAATGGCATTCACCAAATAAATAAGAAAATTTTAGTACTACTCCCCTTTGTACATTCTAAAAAAGATTAGCACATCAAGACTTTTTTTAAGTTTGAAATGTGAAATACTTTATTTTGCATTTGCTTCTGTCATTCTCAGTCTAATGTATTTTATTGCTACACTGAAGTTTAATGTAAGATCAAGATAATGTCATAAAAATCTACCTACTTGTGACATAATAGTATTGCTTTCCTGTCATCAAAGTCAATTATCTAAGTAAATAGTGCTAGTTTACAACAATAATATACAAACCTAATTACTTTAATACTTTTTTCATAGGTTTATCATCAGCTTGATATGCTCACAGTTTCTGTTTGCTACAGGTCATTATTCTTTCATTCATACAGTTGAGATCTCTGTTTTGCCATGTATGGCCCTAGAAAAACAATTATGTAATATATAGTCTCCAACATATGACTGAAATACATTTCAAAAGTATGTTTAAAGTCAGTTGTTGGAATGGATGTGGAGAGATAGGAACACTCATACACTGCTGGTGGGAAAGCAAATTAACACAACCTCTGTGGAAAGTAATATGGAGATACCTCAAAGAACTAAAAGTAGAAATACCATTTGATCCAGCAATCCCACTACTGAGTATTTACCAAAAGAAAAAAAAGACATTCTATAATAAAGACATCTACACTTGAATAATTATAGCAGCACAATTCACAATTGCAAAGATGGGGAAACAACTCAAGTGCCCATCAATATATGAGTGGATTAATAAAATGTGGTATATGTATACCATGGAGTACCACTCAGCCACAAAAAGCAATGGTGAACTAATACTTCTTGTGTTATCCTGGTTAGAGCTGGAGTCCATTCTTTGAAGTGAAGTATCACAAGAATGGAAAACCAAACACTGTGTGTATTCACCATTAAACTGGTACTAGTTGATCAACACTTAAGTACACATATGGAAGTAACATTCATCGGGAGTTGGGCAGGTAGAGGGGAAGGGTAAATTCACACCTAAAGTGTTCAGTGCCCACTTTCTGGGGGATGGGCATGCTTGTAGCTCTGACTTGGGCAGTGCAAAGGCAATATATGTAACCAAAGTGTTTGTACCCCTTAATATTCTGAAATAAAAAAAATAAAAAAATAAAATAAATTTGAACAAAGAGAAAAAAATAATAAACTCAGTTGTTTGAACTTAGAACATATTTTTCATAAGAGGATAAATGTTGAAATTTGTAGTCACAAAATAAAATATATTTAAAAACATTTTGCCCAGAAGACTGTAACCATGGATGAAAAGGATAGCCAGATAAACCAAGGTGCCAAGATGGAAACTGAAGAGTATGTATTTTCTAAGCCAAGGTAGATTGACAGAATCCACAAAATACCTTTCAGTTAAAAAAAAAAAAAAAGGCTCCTCTGAAACATTTTACCTATTGGAAAGTGAAAGCTACATTGTCAAATAAAAAATATCTCATTGCCTTACCACTCTTTCCTTACACTATCTTGAAATGTTAGAAACTTGAATTAACAAATGAGGGAGACAGAGGTAAAAGGAGAGGGAAAGTTAAATCTTACTATATTCCATTTCTTCAAACTGGAGAACTGGTTATTACAGGTTGTAACCAGGGAAATAAAGACAGAAATGGTACTTGAATGAAGTTTGAGATTTTCAGTTATTTATTTTTTATTGTTTTGTGTAGGTGTTTTATTTTCTGTTTTCATTGAGATAAAATTTACATAAAATAAAATGCAAAGATTCTAGGTAGCTGGTTTAATGAATAATTGATGAATTTTGATAATTTTATAAATTTGTGTGACCACCATAAAAAATAAAATATAGACCACTTTTATCATCCTTTAAGGTTTCCTCACATCACTTCCTAATCAATTCACTTTCCCTGTCACCAGAGGCAATAGCATTATGAAAATACATTTTAATTCATCCAATTAAAATTTCAAAAAAATTCTGCTGAGACTGAATCGCATTGTAATAAATTTACAGATTGATTTAGAAGAAATTGACATTTTGAAAGAGTTAGAAAATGTTTAGCTATTACATACTCAAATATATCTTCTGCAAAATTCTCTCTTTTCTCTTTTGGGCATTCCAAAAATCCATACGTTTGACCATTTGATATTATCTTACAGAGCTCAGATGTCCTCTGCATTCTTTCTTCATTTTTTTGTTTGCTCATTTTTATATAAATAGTTTCTCATTTCTATTGACTCATCCCCAAATTTATTGAAACTTTATTCTACTTTTGTCCAGCCTCTGTTAAGTCATTGTGTAGTCTTTATTTGCTATATCACATACTTTTTAATTTCTAAAATTTCCATATGGTTTAAAAATACTTTTATATTACTGATGTAATTCTTAATCAGCATATACATAGTTTTCCACTATTTTTCCTATTACATTTTCCACTATTTTCTTTAACATATTTATCAGAGTTAAAGTTCCTGATAGTTAATTTCATCATGTGGACCAACTTTGGGTCTGCTTCTGTGCCAGTTATCATTTCCTCTCAGCTCCAAATCAACACTTTATTGCTCTGTTTGCATTACGGGAGCTAAAATTTATAAAGATTTGTATTTTGCCAGCTGGCATGGTAGGTGGGCAGCACACTTAACACTCAGTGGTGATCACCAGCAGTAAGTTTCAATGACACTATTACAAGCAGGTTCCCAAGCAGTTCTGCAAGCATTACAACCATCTTTCCATTAGCTTAGCAGCAACACTTTGGGCAACTTCCTGGAGAGTTTGTAGCCCCAAATTGACACCGCAGCACACATTCTTTCTGCTTGCCTTCCTTTGCTTGCAGTAACACAGTGAACTTTTTTGTCATCCAGTGGCTACAGCTACACAAATTCCAATGAGATCTGAATCTTAGCCATGCATAGGAGAACCTCCTTCAAAAACTTTCGTTTCTTGATTACTCTGTCTCAATCATATTTGTAGCAGCTAGTCTGTATAGCTAATTTTCCTTATTCTTTAAAGTTCTATTTACACTTTAGTAGTTAAATGGATATTTATTATTCATTACTTTGTTACTGGTTAATAAATACTTGTTATTTATTAACACTCCCTGTTTAAAGCTACCATGAGTTTTTATCTCTTGACTGGACGCTGACTGACACAGAATTGATAGTAGTAGTGATCCCAGGAAACAGACACACAAAGATGAAATTTTGGTATTCATTTGGTTACATTCTTGGGTTCGAACATACTGCTAAGCTTGTTAATAATTAGAATTTGGATGCTAATAATCCAGGACATTCATTGCATCACAATTCATCAAGCTATGATCTGTGTTTAATTATGCTGAAGTGCTAACCAAAGCAAGTGCCTAGGGAGTCCAAGTGACAGCTCACATGATTGTCATGACTGTAGTTATGAATACAAGAACCTGAGGCTACTGTGGTGTAAGATGGATTCTTTTATGTACACTGCAGGATTAGTAGAAAGAAAATGATAACCTCATGTGCTTAATTCTAAGCTAACGTCATAGTATGAAAAGTAGAACACT
The DNA here is from genome assembly GCF_020740605.2 of Lemur catta. Lineage (NCBI taxonomy): Eukaryota > Metazoa > Chordata > Mammalia > Primates > Lemuridae > Lemur > Lemur catta. The sequence goes on along the minus strand of NC_059139.1, from coordinate 55,795,348 downwards.
TTCTTGAGAGAATATAAAAAAAAAATAACATTTTTTCTCATCATCACAGGTCTGATATTGCCAGAAAATCAGAGACAAAATATAAAGACAAACAAAAAATGTAATTTTGAGGACTGATGAGTTGCAATGTTAGTTGATTCAGTTTCACCAGTTTTCTATGTTAAAATTAGGGCATAAATTAGAAAAGACTAAAACTTGAAATGGGAACATCTGGTAGACCCAGGTGCAACTGATAATCTTATTCCCTCAATGGAATTAAATGGCCCTCCTGAGTCTGAGGAGACTGGAAATTCTTTGCTGGAAAATCCTATGTCTTTTAAAGGAGATGGATACCATTCTTCTCAAGACATATCCTCAATCACAGCCTGTTACTATGAGACACATAACTTATCCCAAATATTACAAAGGCAATGAGAGGGATGGGGGAGTAAGATATACACTATGGCCTGCATAGAAGGAAATAATTTAAACACCAAAAGAATTTCAAGATTTCCTAATCTATCTTCAGAAAATGGGGAGCATGTAGACAAATGAAGGAGGAAAAAAATACCATTAATATTTGTGTAAGTGAGTTTACTAGAAATTCTGAATCTAATGTATTCCCTTGTGCACTAGAAGTGATTCAAGTAGCTTATTTGACGAATGGAACTTGGAGAAAGTGGTGGCCTACATTTAATGAGCTCGAGATGCTACTGCTTAACTTGCATGAGGTGAATGAAGGAATTCAAAGGCTTAAGCATATAGGAATATGGGAGTTATGATGTATTACTTGCATTCTCACTGTATTTGTAAGAAGGTCCAGAAGACACTCCCTTCACTAGACGTTAAAAATTTATTGTTGAGGGCTGTACCTATACCCTTGAAAGCCCTCTAGTTGCTCTCCTTTGTAGGCCAGATATAACCTTTTGTGATGCTGTCTAGAGATAAGTTTAATGATTTTCAGTGTCAGTGTGGATTCCCAGAATAACAGAGACCAAGCAACATACTTAATTGCCAAAATCAAAGTAAGGATGTTTACTGCAAGTGCTTATTAGTAACAAGAATGCCTGGACTGGAAGGATATTTTCCATTGGCTAACTAATCATTCTGTCAGTAGAATGAAATAGATGAGCAGTCAACTAGTGTGATACACACACACACACACACACACACACACACACACACATGCACACACACAACAGTATATCCCCTGAGGTAATATTGGCTGTGGATATTTAAATCAATATCTTTCAATCTTTCAGGTATTCTACATATTTCCCAATTCACTGTTACTATCAAAATTTTGTTGGTTAAAAAAAAAGTGCCCCATTCATATTCTTAAATATGTCTATATTTTGTACTTAAAGCCTTGAGTAGACCTAGTCATTTGACTTGATTCTCTGCTGGGAGCAAGACAATATAAATTTTGTCATAAAATGCATCTTAAAATCCCTTTATAACAGTTGAAAGATAAAACTAAAGCCTACTTGGGAGAGACAAAGGCTATATGTGAGGCTATAGTTGATTTGCTTGCTCAATTTTATAACAAGAAACTGTAGCAGTACTCTTTTGTTCAAATTAAACTAACATTGACTGAGTATCTGTGATACATTTGGCCCTAAGATGCGTGATCCCCAGTACATATAAACAATAAAATCCATACATTGTGTTCTCAAGGATCATACATGGTATTTGGGAAAATAATTCTAACCAATAAAGTACAAGTATTATATATGTAAAATATATAATAAATATATATACATATAGATGTACAGTAGTTCCTCCTTGCTCACAGTTTCATTTTCTGTGGTTTCAGTTACCTATGGTCAACTGCTGTCCAAGAGTATTAAATAAATGGAAAATTCCCAAAATAAACAATTCCTAAGTTTTAAATTGTCCCCTGCTCTGAGTAGTGTGATGAAATCTCATGCTAACCAGCTTCATCCTGCCCAGGACGTGAATCAACCCTTTATCAGACAAATTCACACTGCATACACTACCAACCCAATAGTCACCTAGTAGTTGTCTCAGTTATCACATTGACATATCACAAGAAGAAGGATAAGTACAGTACAACAGGATATTTTGAGAGAGGGACCACATTAACATAATTTTAATTACAGTATATTGTTATAATTATTCTGTTTTATTACAGGGTATTCTTGTTAATCTCTTACTGTGTGTAGGTCTTGGAACATATTCCCTGTGGATAAGGGGAGACTACCATCTATATATGTGTATGTGCATTATTACACACATTACATATATGTACTATGTAACATATGCCCTGTGGATAAGGGGACTACTATATATATATATGCATTATTACATATATGTGCTAGGTAATGCAATAATTACCTACATGCATTCTATATACATATACATATCATTACACATGCACGTACGTAAGAGAAAAGGTGAAAAATAAAGGTAAATAATAGAATAAAAGGAAACAAAAAAGCTATAAAATATTTTAATGAATATCTTTGTACTTGGAAACTAGATTAAAACAAGATTATATAATTAACTTGATACCAGAAATGTGTCATCACTTGTATGATAATCACTAAAGAAAGAGTAAATCAGCTCAACTGCTATCTGGAGTCATAACAGGTTATTGTATCATTTACTACAGTCAAATTTTCATAGGGAGCCAAGATAATTGAAGAAAAAAGTCTCTAAGATATGTATAACCTTAAGACCCTACTCTGACTTCATTTATGTTGTTTTACATTTATTGTATATTGTTTAGAATTATTAATATCATTATTAACATAGTTAACATAGTGGTTTTTGGTTTTTTTTTTACTTCCAGGCAAGTGTTATGTAGTAGTAGGGACTACATTTCACATATATTTTCTTACTGTAGTAGCACTCTGCATAGTGCCTTGGTTTAGAGACAATACATTGTCTTCATTTATTATGTTTATTTACCTAGCACTGAAATGGACACACTGGCTATCTTTTAGGACTTAAAACTGTGCAAGATTTTAGTTGTTGGAATTAAGGAAGCTCAATTTTTAACTATAAAATATTAATTTAATGATGATTATTATTTGACTTTGTAATAAATTAAATGTAAAAAAGCACACTGAAACCCAAATATTTTATAGCATACCATCATGCTTTCCTTTTATGAATGGTTTCCTATCATAGGAGAATTTTCTTTGTATTTGGAATTTTTAGGTCAAAGGAATGAATATGTGAATATCGACAATCTCTTGTATGCTATTAAAATTACATATTAGGTTTATAATAAAAGGTTTAAAATCATTCTTAAATAGCATTGTGTAGTCTTTGAAATTCTCTAGTCTTCAGAAAGAACTTCTCAAGACCTGAGATTTTTTCTAAAGTAATTCAGTGAAGTGACCAAATACCTCTCATTTTAATGGACTGTATCAGCCTCCTAGGAATTTTCATTGGAACATTAACTCGTGCCTTTATAGCTCTATTCTCAAATAACAGTTCTTGTCCTCTTTCAAAAAGTCAGCAATTGTGAAAGCATTTCTTATTAAAAGTTTTTCCTGGTTTGGTGGAAACATTTTTTAAAGTCATATTCATTCTTTTTGAATATTTAGTTTATTGAGATAGAAAGATAGTTTTTAGAATAATTACACATTAAGATTCACTCTTATTTGTAGATATTTAATAATTTTCCAAATACTTGCTTCTCTTATGATTAATAATTCTACAATATTGACTGAATGTCTACTATATCTCAGAGTGCTAAATGTTGGCATTGTAAAGATAGATTAAAATAAATGCCCTTAAAATATATGAAATAAAAATAGGACATCCTGACTGTGAATAAAGAAATATAAAACATTTGCTGCTGAGTTGCAATAAAAGGAGTGAAAATTAACTGCCTGAGAATTGGTTAAAACTTCACAGGGGTATAAAAAGAAATATCTGGAATGCATCTTGAAAAACTAGTGGGAATCAAGTGTATGAAGAGAAAAATAACTAGAGCCAGGGTCAATGTGTAATATATCAAAAGACGACTAAAGCAAAGACCATTGAGAATCCTTATTATTCAATAAAAGTGGCATGTGGGAGAAGGGAAACCAGGACACCGAACTGAATCAGATTTTGCTTACTAAGAGAAGATACTAAAATGCTCTTGGCTTTTCATAATAGGAAATCCGAATTCAAAATTGATTTAAAAATAATAAATTTATGTATTACATAAAAGAAATTCAGTTTCAGTAGTAAGAATTGTACATGCCTTCGAAACTCAGTATCATTCTCTGGAAGTTCCAGGAGCCACTTCCAGCAACATAAAGAGGAAAATACAAAATTTTTACATTATTGCTTTAAGACAGATGACATGTGAAACAATAAATAAAAATGAGTTTTATGATAGGTATTTAAACATTAAACTATACACCTAGAAATATATGAAAATTAAAGAGTATTACATATATATGTACACTTTGAACCCACATGTACAAAATCCCTTTATGTAATACTGTAAGAAGTTGAAATGAAAATACAATCATCATATCCAGAGATAGAGGAGGTTTTCTCTGCCTCAGTATCTTTCTTAGCAGTAGAGAATCTTTCTCAATGATTTCTTAGCGGGCATTCCCAATCCATTGACCAGAATTGAATCACATGGCTTTGGTAAATCCACCATAGAGGAGAGAATGGGACCACATTGACTGAGACCAATCAGAGAAGATACCTAGAATCTTGGTGGCAGTCACCTCCCCTGGAGGGACATGAATGAATAGCTAAACAAAATTGTTGTGTTGTGTTGTTTTGTTTTTAAGGAAGGAAAATAGGGAGAGGATTGGATAAGTAACTAACTCATTTCTTTACCAATAACAAAACATCTACCCACATGTTTAATGAAGCTAACAGAGTTTATTAAACTAGAGATACTGTAGGTCTTAGATTTATGGGATCAAATGAGCATAAAATGTGCCAGAGGTAGGTTCCAGAGTCATGTCGTAGGTCAAGGTTTTATGGTTTACAATACACTAGATAAGTACCTTTATGCTTTTTGTTCTTTGACAAACTGTTAGTTTGAATTTAACAAATGAGAAGCCAAGAAAGGCTCCATGCAAAAGATAGGGTAATAGATTTTTTTTTAAGCTAATGGAATAAAATGCAATAGATGATACAAGACAGCACAGACTAACACCAAGAAAACCATGTTTTAAACATTAGAATATAGCAGGAGAAACATTAGGTAGAACTCAGCTAAGAAAGTGATAATAGCATTGCAGAGGAGCAGAGTTTTTCTGTATGTATGTGTTCGGGGAGTCCTAATGGTAGGACTTATGAAAAATGAAACATTGAAATTAAAGAGAAAAGTGTTAAGAATGATATAATGGCACCCAAATTATACTAAGAAAACCTCAATTAATACCAATAACAGTGAATAAAGTAGATATTTAGGGAAAAAAACATGTTTGATATACATTTTTGAGGGTATTGATGAGATATCCTTGAAGCCACCCTTAATATGTAAACAGAAATATACATCTAAAGCACAGGAAATGTAAAATTAAGGGTTGTTACCAAAGCAGTCATACCTGAAGATATGGGAGATCATTTGGAGAAAATATATGGCATGGAGATAAAAGATCCACTGTGTAGATTTTTACAGCTTTGTCTTTTTTTTCTTCAATCTTCTCTCATGCCACTAAACACAGAAGACTAACCTCAGTCAGTGTTTTGGATTCCAGAAATCACTTCTTTCCCAAGCTTCATGATCTTTGCAGACAAAAGAAAATTACACGGCAACATTAAAAATATTAATTCATACTATCTCTGAAATAGGAGATGTTATGTCTCCAAGGCAAGCGAATGCACCTCTTTGTTTCAAGAAATGTGTAGCATCTATTTTATATGCTTGAATGTTGCTTATCCTTTGTTCTCATGTTCTAAAACTTTGCTCAATAAATGACTTTACTTCAAGTGATGTAAGCTTAATCCTTACATGAGAATTATTTCATTGTATGATAGTGTTTCCTAGATAGTTTTAATAACACACTTCTTCAAAAATAATATTTTAGTCACCACAGAATACAGATATTGTGTGGTAAAAAAAGTAAAATGCCAAATGTTTAGCACATTACATTTTCTGGACCATTTGCCAAATATATTTGCTTATGCTACAGAATGTTACAGTATTCCTCTAAGACAGACAACATGTGGGAAACACATTTTTATAGTAGTTATTTTATAAGATAAAAGTTGTAGCTAGAAATACATGAAAATAAAATATAAGCAACGAGTTCAACCTATGTGTGAATAAATGTGTAAAGCTGTATCAATATAATCACATACATATAATTTTTTATAAAATATATAAATTAGATGGAGTGAAAATGTAATCAGTTCTCATAATTTTCTGTCATATGTAAACAAAATGTTTAGATACAAGTTTAATCTAATTATTAAAAATCTAAAATTTATTCAAATGATCTGAAGCAGAAAAAGATGGTTCTTTGTAAATATTAGTTGGCAAATCACACGTTGTCATTTTGGGATTGAATAGAGACCTTAAGAAAATATGAGATCAGCTAAAGAAGAGGAGGTATTGATATGCTCCAGAGATGACTCTCAGAAAAGACCTTATGAATGGGGTAGAGGGGTGAGTTTATGAGGCTAAAATAAGGAAAGTATGGTTGCAATTAAGAGATTGGAAAAAACAGAATAAGAAGGGAATACGGAGAAAAGTAGGGGCCAGATCAGGTAGGGCTTTGCCTTATTAATTGATTTTGGTCTTTATTTAGTGTATTAGGAAGTCACTAAAATACTGTAAGCCAAAGGGTAGTGTGGTAATACTTGCACTCAGAAGACATTATCTGTTACATGCTAGAGAAGCAATCCAAGAGAGATTTTACAAGGGAAGCCAACAGAATGACTTTGCTGTCATTACATGAGTGATAGTAGTAGACACGGAGAGAGGGGATTGGTTTGAGAAATATTTCAATCCAACAACCCAGATGTTTGTAAGGAATCATCTCTGAGAAGTGTGAGACAGCCAGGAAATGTGATGACAACTAGGTCTCTGGTTTCTGGAAAAGAGTGAATAGTGCCATTTTTTTTTTTTTTAATTTAGAAAAATAAAACTAGACAAGTACTGTGTTTGCAAGGAAAGATTACAAATTTGCTTTTGGTCATTTGATTTTGAAATGCCAAAGTTCGAAAATTGAGCAGCTGGGTTTAGGACAAAGAGGCCACTGAAGAAAATTATAGGTTCATTTTCTTCCTCCCAGCCACTCAATTTAGGAGTTCTTCACTTTTTGGTTCTTAGGATTCTTTCCATCTCATCCTGTAATTTCTGTGCAATCTCATACTCACATAGCTGCAATTACCGCAAACATGCAGATGACTCATAAGTTTATAGTTCAAGTTAATAGTCTTTGCATTTTATTCTATATTTCCTCCTTAGGCAATCTCACACATACATAGCCTCAATTACCACAGACATGCAAATGACTCACAGAGCTATAGTTAATTTTTAGTCTGCTCTCTTCATAACAAGACCCAGATATATCCAATTGTTTCTTAACATTTCTGTCTCAAAGTCACTTACAAGTTTAAAAATGAAAGACAAGATGATTTCAGGAAAGAAAAAGTAACTATTGATAGGAAATTGAGAGAATTAAAAATTACCCTGAATACTAATGTAAGCCGTATTAGTGAACTTTAAGAACATTTTAGAGCTTGATGAGGATGGAAGACAGACTTTATTGTGTTGAGTAATAAATAAGAGATGAAAAATTGGAGACAGTAAGTATTAAAGTTTGCTTCTGATAGGAGACTACTTGTACCTTCTTACTAAAAGAAAAAATGTGCAAAAGCCAATAGCAAATATGCAATTGCAGGGGAAAGGTTGACTATATAATAGAAAAGGATATTTAAGAGTGTAAATTTCCTGAGTGAAGAAGGGGACCAATAGGAAAGCAAACATGAAAGGATTAAAACACAGATTGCTGGGTTCAAGACCCAGAATTTGTAATTTAGTAAGTCTGGGTGAGGCCAGTAATTTGCATTTGTAACAAGTTCCAAGTTTATGAAATCCTTGCTTGTCCACAGACCACACACTTTGTAAGCCCCTGCTGTGGAGAGTGGGGGATTAAACTGAGCAAATAATGTAGCGTATCACTGAACACTGTTGAGTACTATTAATAATTTGAAATTATGATCATGAATTTATAGTGCTACCAACTGTTCTAATATTGGACTATGTCTCTAGCTACCCTTGTTTTCTAGGGGGATTACTCATCTAAAGCCTATACATATTGGGGACAGTCAGGTTAAGGTGTGATTAAAAGAGAAAAGAAATGTTCATAGGTGGGTGAAAATATTATTAAAATGATAGACTTCTAAATCTTAACTGGAAATATTCTTAATGCTTCTTTGACAATACGATGGTGAATTTATTTTTTCAACATTTTTATATTATCTATTGTGGAGATAATGAATTAAATCAATGATATCAAATATCAGGCCAGAAAGAGAATGAATTTTATAAAATGAAGACTTTATATTATTTAAACTTGGGTTTACAATCTTTTTGTTAGCTACTATTTTAAGACATTGTTTTATAGACTGCTTTCAAACTTACTTGAAATTATAGCTTTTTGCTTATATATTTTTTAACTTAAAAATATTAAGGGGATATAAATGTTTTAGGCTGCATGGATCACTTTCGTAATGTTTGAGTCCTGTCTAATGGTATGCTCATCACCCAAATAGTGTTCATAGTACCCATTAGATAGGTTTTTGCCCGTCTTCCCCTTCCTCTCCCCCCAGATTGATTTCCATTGAGTTTTACTTCCCTCTGTACACATATGTGCTCATTACTTGGTTCTAATTTAATAGTGAATGTATATGGTCTTTGTTTTTCTATTCTTGAGACACTTCACTTAGACAGCGGTCCCCAACCTTTTTGGCACCAGGGACAGGTTTCATGGAAGGCAATTTTTCCATGGACTGGGGGTGGTGGGGAGGGCTGTTTTGTGTTGGGGGGCAGTGGTGTGGAGCTCAGGCAGTGATGCATAGCCCGTTTCCTAACAGGTCACAGACCAGTACTGCTCTGTGGCCTGGGGGTTGGGGACCGCAGACTTAGGAGAATGGTCTTCACTTCCATCCAGATTGTTGCAAAAAGTATTAAATCATCTTTTTTATAGCTGCATAGTATTCCATGGTATACATATATCACATTTTATTAATCTACTCATTAACTGATGGGCACTTGGATTGATTCCACATCTTTGCAATTGTAAATTGTGCAGCGATAAACATTCGAGTGCAGGTGACTTTTTAATGAAAAGTCTTTTTTTTCTTCTGAGTAAATACCCAACAGTGGTATTGCTGGATCTAGCACCTCTTGTACTATCCTGGATAGAGCTGTAGCCCATTGTACTAAGTGAAGTATCACAGGAATGGAAAAACAAGCACCACATGTACTCACCATCAAAATGGCATGTGCACTTATGTGCACATATAGTAGTAACGTCCTTGTGATTTAGATGTGTTTCCTGAAGACAGCAGATACTCTGGCTGTGTTTTTCCATCCATTCACCCAGCCTATGTCTTTTGAGAGATGCATGCAGTTTGTTAACATTGACTGATAGCATTGATATGTGGGATGTTGGTCTGTTCATCCTGTTGGGTGGTTCCTTCTTGCTTTGTTTTGACTCTTGTTCTATTGTTTTATAGGAATTGTGAGTTTTGGGTTTTTTTACATAGGCTAATTTACGCTGGTTGGTATCTGCTGTGCTAATTTGTGTATAGTGCTGTTCTGCATATTTTGTGCAGGGCAGGTCTTGTCATGGCAAATTCCCTCAGTGTTCGCTTGTCTGGAAAAGTTTTTATTTCTCCATTGATTGTGAAACGTAGTTTTGCAGGATACAAAATTCTAGGCTGGCAGTTTTTCTACTTAAGTCAATTGACAATGGGGCCCCAATACCTTCTGGCCTGTAAGGTTTCCACTGAGAAGTCTGCAGTTAGTCTGATGGATTTTCCTTTGTATGTTATTTGATGCTTTCATCTTGCTGCTTGCAGAATTTTCTCCTTCATTTTGTTCTTAGCCAAGTTGATTACTATGTGTCTATGATTCTTCCCAGTGTTTGATGTTCATCTTGTATGTGTATATCTGAGTTTCTGTCAATATCAGGGAAGTTTTCCTCAATAATTTCCTTAAATATATTTTCCACGCTTTTAGTTCTTTCTTCTTTTCCCTCAGGGATACTTATAATTTTGAATGTTAATTCACTTCACATAGTCTCATATCTCTCTTAGTGATTGCTTGGACTTTTTAATGCTCTTCTTTGTCTCTTTGAGTTCCTTGGTTATCCCGAGAGCCTTGTCTTCAAGATCTGCGATTCCTTCTTCTCCTTGGTGTATCCTGTTGTTAAAGCCTTCTGCTTTCTGCATTCTTAAATTCCCTAAAGGACTCTTTCATTCTTTAAGTTCTATTTTATCATTTCTTATGCTGGCTAGCTCTTTAATGACTTCTTCATTGTTTTCATTGATTTCCTGAAATATTTTTGGCTTCTTTTTGTTGGTTTTCAACTTTCTCTTTAATTACATTCATCTTATTTACCATCCATATTCTGAATTCCATTTCTGTCATTTTTGCAATTTCCTTGTGGGGAGAGTCCACTGCTGCATCTCCGCTGTGCTCCCTTGGGGGTGTTGAACTATTTTGTTTTTTCGTGTTGCCAGGGTTCTTTTGCTAGTTTCTTCTCATCTGGCTCCCCTGCTCTCACCTTTGTGTTAATAGGATTGCAAGGCACCTGTTCTCCTTTGCTGGTGACTCTCTCAAACCAAGTCCGGGAGTGATGGCTGCTCAGGATTGGGGGTCCTGGTGAAATGTTGGACCTTGGAACAGTTCTGCTAGTCCAGCATCAGTGCTGCAGACTCAGCAGTGGGGTCTTGGGGGCCAGGCACAATTCTGGAGTCTTAGGGGTGGAGTTTCAGGCCCAGCTGGGGCCTTGGAGCTACAGGGGCAGAGCATCAAACTTGGGCACAGTGAGAGCTTCAGAGCTGTCTGAGGATTTTGTAGGCAGAGCCACTCCTAAGGGGAGTTGTTCCACCAGTGTAGGAACTGCTGATGCCCTGTCACACAGTCTCAACGGCCTAGAATCCACATTGTCAGGCCAAGTCTGCTGTTCATCCCAAGTTCCCCCCTCACACCTAAAACCCACTGACACAGTCACCCCAGGCTTCCCAGGTGGTGCCTTTGGCATCTGGGTCTCCTGTTCCATTTGGCTCCCACACCAGGGAGGAGGTGTGTTCAGCCCCCAGTAACTGGGCACTACATAGGGGAGTGTGTGTTCCCTCCCGGGCTTGGAAGATTGATGCAAAGGCTATTACTGAGAGACTGGGTCCTGTGCAAACCTGGCTGCATGCACCAGAACGATGAGGATGGGGTTGGTTACAGAAACCTGAGATTGGGAGGCACCAGCTCTCTGCTGCACCTGCTCTCCAGTGGAGTTTCTCTGCACAGACTCTAAGCAGCTTCCTGATCAGGCCACATGTCTGCAATGGAAGAGGGAGACCACTCACAGTCAAGCTGCCTGTAATTTTTGTTTCTGTCCTAAAAAGCAGTGTCCCCTCATGCTTTTATCCTGCTGTCTTCCTCTCTTCAAAGAAGTCCAGATTGTGTTGGGACCCTCAGCTTAATCTCCAAGATGTGGGTGATTCTAGTAAGAATCAGCCACACCCATTTTATTGAGTTGGTGGATGCCATAATGAGCAGTAGAGTTGTCAGTGGTTGATGCTTGCAGGAGAGAACCAACTGCAGAGATGTTCTTTTTTGTCTATAATAACATCTAGTCCCTCAGGTGGAGCACTTGAATGCTCAAGGATTTTGGAGAGGCCTTGTAGCTCCTAGGGCATTGCTGGATCTCCCCCAGATCAGAGGAGGATGGAGGGGCGAGATTGGGTGTGGTTAGGTGTGGGAGTCTGGAAGGCTTTGTAAAGTCTTGGCAGGGCACAGAGATTGTCTTCCTGGCCACTAAGGGGAGCCACTGGGAGTAGGGCCAAGACCAACTCTCCAACCTGGAAAGGATGCCTGTGAGTGAGGGGCCACGCTTCCTAGACTGGTTGTGGGGAGTGAGCTCCACCCCTCTTGCTTTGCCCATGACCATGGGCCATGAATTTCCTAAACTTGGTTGCTATGGCATCAGCTGGGATCTTCCCTGCCAGGAGACCAGCCCTACTCCAACAGCACAACTTTTCTGTGGAGGAGATGGGTGTTGGGTGTTGCCCTTTTCACCATGTCTCTGACCCCTACAGTTTTTTTCCCATTGGTTTCATCCATGTGGGCCTGCTTGCCTCCCAAGTACAGCTTTTAAACCTCCCCACTGTGTCCCCCAGAAACCCACTAGAATGCTGGGGGCACGGGGTCTGGTCTTCATGTCTGACCCACTGGCATGCCTCTCTGTGAAATGCTGGAAGGCAGGAAACTTTTAGATAGGGCGCCCCAGGGCCTCTGCAGGTCCACAAGGGCAGAGGTGCAGGCCCCAGTCTCTTTGGAAACTTGAGACTGCAGGACATGCCATCTGGGAGGAGAGGGCCACTCACCAAATTCTGGGCTCAAATTACTCTCCCAATTGCAGTAGGGAGGAGGGGTGGGGAGAGATAAGCATCTGAATGGAAGAAATCCTGCTCTTCAGACTCTTGGGTCTCTCTCCTTGGAAGGGAACCCTGCACAGGGTGTCCAAGCTCTATAATAACACAAGTTCTCCCCACAATTCTGTGGTTGCCACTACACTGGGCTTTGTGCAGGTGGAAAAGCTTCCCAGTAGCTTGGTAGCCTGCTAATCACTGAAGGATTGAGAGAAGGAGAAAGGGATTGCCCCCTTATACCTTTGCTGGGCTCTAAGCCTCCTTGGGTTTGGTCCTTGCTGTTATCTTTTTTCCTTTATCCTGTCCCTTCTCTGCTTTACAATTTCCCTCTGTGAGGTCCCCAACAGGCTCTGGCACTTCTCTTGTTGTGTCATAGTTGCCTGTTCTCAGTTCTTGGTGTGCTCTTAGCCAAAGAATGACCGAGCACACCAAAAGCAAGGCAAACATGAAATGAAATTTATTAAGGAAGGACAAGATAGGTTTACAGAGCAAGAGCAAGATGCACTCACCATAGATGAAAAATGGATCCCCTGTTGTAACAAGAGGGCTCTGGTAATGGTCTGCGGTTTTGTTTTATGATGTCTGGATTGGGCTTTCCTCGTGGTTCAGACGTCACCACTGAACCGTTTTGATGGACTGTTAATGACATGATAATTAGTCTTAGGTTACTCCAGGTCACTTTCCAAATCCTATTGTATCTAGGCTGCCTGTCCTTTGGGCTGGGGATTCCCTGCATTCTTTTGTAGATTAGCAGGGGTTCCTCCTCCCCTCAGGTGTGACAGTTGCTCAGAGTAGAGTTAAGGTGGGGCAGCACCAAGATGGGGGACTGCACTTGTCTTTCTTTCCACATGGGGCAACTGCCTGAGGCAGCACCAAAGCAAGGCACTCATTTTTGTTACTAGGAGAGTCTTGGAAGCTCCTTGATATCTACTTAGTACTCTCACTGAAATTCACCTGTGCTGTATCTCCTCTCCCATCTCCCTTATCCAGAACCCTTCCTTCTCTCTGGAATGGTCTAGCAAACGATATCTCTAGTAAGCCATCTTGTCCCATGCCCCCATCCTTCTGTTCTTAATGGACACAAGTCTAGAGGGATCTTGTGTAAGGGCGAGTTCCAGTCAAATTCCCAGGGCAAGACAGGTATGACCACCTCAGTTTCTGGTGAACTTGCACTTGCTCCCAGGAATTCCAGATCCAGGGCAACCTATGCCCTGCAGTGTGAAACTCACCCTAGTTGATACATCTGAGAAGTCTTTGTTTGAATGTTTTAATGAAACATCACATCTTCAAGGGATTTTTGAATGGATAAGGCTGTTTTATAATATTTTTATCTTATGTGAATCAAAATACAATAAAGTGAATACATTTAAATTAAATCATTTATGTTGCATTTATTACTTTAAAAAATAAAGAAAAACTACATTTTCTTAGCCACAGGTTCTTCTAAAGCCATACTAATTTGCGTGTCTCAAAGTTGAGTGAATCATTAAAGAAATACTTGTGATTTGTATGCACTATATTATTTTTATTTATTAGCAGAATTTTAAAGTTATTTTTAACAGAAAAGCATACTTCTTTACTTTGTTGAGAGTGAATATTCATTAGAGCTCTTTCTTGGAATTAATGTAATCAGTTTTATAACAAATTTATCCTGAAGCAATAGAACAGGAGCCACTAAACAGGCAAGAAAAGGCTGATTTCTACCAGAGCTGTTCCACTTTTTTCTGTTCTATTCATTTGGTTCTATATGAAATTATTGTATATGACATAAGAAGGAGTTCAGAAAAATTAAAATAAAATCTTGAAGTATACTGTGTAAGATACTAGCTTAAATGTCACTGAGGAGTGGTTAATAGTAGAGTTTGTCACAGTTGCTTAAGAGAAGTTCTCATTAAGCCAGTAAGCTGCTATAGACTAAAAGGCTTGGACTTCACCCCCAAATTTATATGTTGAAATTCTAACACCCAATGAGATGGTATTAGGAAGTGGGGGTCTTTGGTAAGTGATTAGGTCTTCAGGGCAGAGCCCTCATAAATGGGATTAGTGCCTATATAAAAGAGGTCCAAGAAAGACTCCTTACCCATTTCACCATGTGAAGACACAGGGAGAGATAGTCTTCTATGAACTAGGAAGTAGGACCTCATCAGACATCAAATCTACTGATGCCTTGATCTCGGACTTCCAAGCCTCAAGAACTGTAAGAACTATAATTTTGAAGTTTATAAGCCAGTCTATTGTGGTTTTAAGACAGAAATATGAATACAATTAGTATATACATTGCAATAGGCATATATTTTGTCTCCTAAGTTTCTTCGTCTATTATATGGAAAAACTAGTCTACAAAATAAATTAATACTCATAACGGTTTCAGGATAGTCACTGATACATAATATACTCACACTAAATGTTAGCTAGAACAATAACAATTTTATTAGCTATAGAAGCTTTCCTCAGCCAGGCATTCTTTCAACAAATTGTTACATTCAAAAGAAGGATCAACTTCCATGTAGTACTTTTTGCACTCAAATTGTTATTATTCTCTATAATTAATATATATACATAAAATTACATTTTTATATAATTACAAATAAATGACAAATGGCCATTACCTACTTAAGTGAGGGAATTTTTATTATTGGTTTTTATTGTAAACATTTATCACAGCATCTTGGTGCTTGTTATCAACTTTAATATATGCTTTAAGAAGAATGAAAAAAATTTAAAAAAATCAGCCAAAATGGTAAGAAGATAAGTTTACATTCACTATAAGAACATCAATTGCACTAATATGTATGTGACTATTTCATTTTATGTTGAATTCAAATTCACTAATGGAAAATTAATATCCTGAATTTAAAAAAATAAAACACGTATAAAAGTAAAAAGAAAAAGAAAACACAGAGGCAAAAAAAAAAGATATACCCTTATATTAAGCATGGAAAAAGGCCAGAATATAATCTAGGGATTTTTATTAGCAGGCTGTAATAAAAATAGACTTCTAAGGCCAGACAAATAAAATTATTTTTTAATATTTGCTGTATCCCTAATATAATATGTGAAACCAATTATTCATTTATTGTAAGGACAATCAAGTTTGAGTCTCAGTTGGTCGTATCCCAATAAACAATGCCAAGTTTTAGGTGGAATTATGTTTTCAAGATTAGATGAATGAGATTGTTTTCAGAGAGAAATTTTGTAAATATATGAATAATTTATAAACATCGACTTTAAGGATTCTGTAACACCATTCTAAATATACCATATAATACTATTGCTGAATTTATAGGGAAATATGAAAAAGAATTTTAAGGATATATGAGTTAACACTTTAAAAGTCTCATATACCAGGGTAGTTTTACTAAATTCCAGGCTCCAGTTCTGAAATTTGAACCTTTTTTTTTTTTTTTTAACCAAAGTGTATGTAGAATAAATCGGTGGCTGAAAGATAATTCACACTAACCAAACCCACAGGACAATCAGAAAAATATACCTAGTAGGATGTCTTGCCTATTAGAAAATATATATGGGAAACCAAATATGAATAGAGGGCTGCCTAATGATTATGTGGTTTTTAAGTTTTTGTTTTGTTTTTAAAGCTAGATTTAATAATAGTAATACAACAACTATGTCTGTGGCAGAGAATGTTAGTGATCAGTGAATATCCATGTACTTATCAACAGCCAACTACCTTTGCAATTAGTTTGGAGTCATGTTACTTGTTCTTTCAATGAAATGTGAGTATAGGTGTCATGTGTCACTTCAGGATCAAGTAAGGAAGATGTAAATATGTCTCCTCCATATTTCTCTTTCTTCTTGGAAGCAATATGCAGGCCACAGGATGAAATGACACAGCCATATGTAAGAATAGTCTGGATCCCTGATTACTGTCCTGGAGTAATTTGGGTTAAGATACAAATTTTACTGTGTGATGCTTCTGAGACTGGAGAATTTGTTGCAGTATAACATAGCATTACCTCAGTTAGTCATTTCAGAGAATAAAGCATCTGATCCTTTGCCATTTGTAGATTATTTATAATATCAACATACTTTTCTCTCTATTCTCTAATAATCTTCAGAAAAGTTGGCGAGCTTACAAATAATTTAAAGCACCAGTTTGCTTATGGTGTGTTGTTTCCATAGTTGGCTATCCCACCCATTGTATGCTGTTGATTTGCTTTTGGTTTGCTTAAAATCCTACCCTTGTAGGGTTAGCTTTCTTTCTAGAGTTTGCTCCCTTGCTGTCCTTCCCATGTTACCTAATTCACCTCCCCACCAAAAAAGATCACTTTTTTGTTTTAAGGATATAATAAGTTAAAGTATTCAGTGCTACATATAGACATATTCCAAATAATATCAACCTATGTGGCATTTAGGTTGGGATTATTTTAAGAGGTTTAGGACACTGGAGTCATGCTGTTAGAGTAGGAGACTAAGAGACAGGGCTCAGACTGGGTGCAGGGGCTTGAAGATCAGGTTCAGGTATTAAAATAAACAACCAGCCAGGCACAGAAAGTTAAATGTGCATGTTTTCACACATAAATGGGCACTAAACATGTGTTCAGATGAATGTAGAGAATTAAATGACCAATAATGGAAACTTGGAAGGGTGAGGAGGTGAGAGGGGGAAAGAGGATGAGAAATTATTTTTATAGGTATAATGTACATTATTTGAGTGTTAGATACCCTAAAATCCCTGACTTGACCAGCATGCAGTCTATGCTTGTAACAAAATTGCACATGTACCTGATAAGTTTGTACAAATAAAAATAAAAATAAAATAAATAGTTATTAATATTACAAAAATTAATACTTAAATTAATACTTTATTTTTGTATTAATACAATCCATGTCTCTATTACATAAGAAAGAGATATTACAATGAAAAATACAGCCATATTTCATACTTTTAAGATTATGAATTGTCAACTTTCCACACAGTGATTGGCATATGAAAGAGCATAATGGTTTAATTTAACAATTGACTCCTTTTTAAGAAAATAACATAAAGCGAAGCTTGAAATTTAAGGTTAATATTGAAGACTATATAAAAACATCATATTAAATGTTCAAGAATTGTTTGGAGTTGGAAAGGGTCAGACCAAATGCTTTTTAAAATGCCAGTGGAAGCCTTTCTTCCTTCAATGAAAAGAATAATCATCCAAAATAAAGATTATAAATTACTTATTAGAATTAAGCTTTGAATTTAAAGACATAAATAAACATGAATAGGAAGCTGCACACTTCAATAAATTCTATACATATTAAAGCAAATAAAAATAATTTGTAGTTATATTTTACTTATTGATGATTTTTATTTGCTCTTTTATTATTTTTAATATGTAGGAATGTCAGTTCAATATCTCAATTTTTTATACTTTTATTTTTATAAGAAAGTCATTTTTTTATAAAACTATGTATTTCTATAGACAGGTTACCAAGTTTCATGAATTATGTAGCATTCAATGGAAGGCATCAGATGACTGATTTGAATAGCTTACTGACTACCCAGGAAATAGATGTTTTATTTTGAACCAGGAGACAACATTTGTCAGGAAATATTAGAAGAATAAATGCTCATAGAGGTGCAAATCAAATGTAAAGCCATGTATTAATAGAAATAATGTATCAAGCTCATAGACTCAAGGACAGTTTGAGTAACATAGACCAATTCAAAATTAAAGGTTATATAAACAGCAAAAGGATCAAAATGATTTCTGTAAGTTAAGTATTATACAAAATACAGCTTAGAAAAAAATAAGAAAGTATATTGCTGTAGTTTCTCAAAATTTCCAAATATTCAAAAGTCTTGCTATGATAGTTTATATGTAATCCTATGGAGCAGTAGGGAGTTCAGTAAAATGATCTCTTGTGGATACTGCCATTTATATAACTCAGCCTGAGTATTCACACAAACTAGAAACAATCTATTCAGTCTTAACGATCTGTGAAAAGGACAAGTAAAGCAGGAAAAAGGAACTTGAACCAGATGCACTGGTAAACAACAGAGCATTTTACAAATTGCCAAGAAAATAAAAACAAGAGGTAGGAAGCCACAATCTTGACATGAATATTTCCCCTGGTCTGATAGAAGCAGAGATTACTATGATTTTATATTTCAAGCAAATATAATCACTCTGTTTATAAAAGGAGCCAATTGTTCTTGTCCATGTGAACCAAAATTAATTTCTAAACTATGAACCAACAGATTGCAATAAGCTTCCCTAAATTTAGGAATAGAAAGGGACCAGGAAATTGAGGGTTTTTTTCTTACAGAGTTTAGGGAAATGTTTAAGGAATATAAATTTTGTATATTTTTCAAGATTTAAAAACCAGGAAAACTTAAAACAGAAAATTTTATTAAATTTAACAAATATTCTAGCCAAAAAAATTGGGCATTATAAACATAGATTATTTTTGTTTGTCTTTATCTTCTCCGTGTCTCCAATCACCACTAGATTCAACTATTAACTATAGAAAAGGGTAGTTGAAGGAATTTTTCTTTCTTTTCAACTCATTATTTTTCCACTATAACTACCAAATCTTAATGGCAAAAGTTGACATAAAGAATTATTGTACATATAAAATCTTATAGTATATGGATATCATTAACAGAGATGCTTTAGTAGGCTAGAATTAGAGAACCCTACAAACATTGAGAAGCAAGTTTAAGATAAAAACAGTAGAGTACTGAAAGAAGCAAACAGTACTTCTATGAGAGATGGTAACCCAGGTGAACAGTTGTTTTAGAAATATTTTCCTGCATATGAAATAAATGTTAGTAAATTTGAATATTTGAGAAATGTGTTTCTGTATTGAAGGGATTATCAAAAAGAAAAAAAAAAAACGATAATCTTGACTTATTGATATACCCAAAATATCAGTGCCTGAAATTGGTGGATTATTTTCATAAAGTCACATTTATTTTGTTATTAATATATTAATATATTTATTTTGTTATAATATCCAGGGCAGGATTACTGTAAATTTCTTAATATGTTGTCACATATATACATCATGACATAATTCAGAACATATTTATACATAATCTTATGCAGCTGGTATATGGTGGGTTAAAATTCAGCACTAAAATCAGAAGAAATTCTTTCAAAATTAATCTTGTTTACCAGGAAAATGATAACAATTGGTGAATATTAGTTAGGCCCCTCTAGGTAGAAACACAGGGTATGCATTGAATTATTAAAGTCTTTAGTCTAGAGGGGAGGTTTTGCTGGACATAGGTAAGAGAGGAGAACTGAGGACCACACCTTGAGCTTGTAAATGTTCACAGGTTTGGAAGATGATTTTAATCCAGAACAGAACACTGAGTTGAAAAGATAAATAAGATGGCAATATATATAACCTGAACTTTTGTACCCCCATAGTAAGCTGAAATAAATAAATACATAAGAAATGAAAAGTTACAAAGCTGGTATTACGAAAAGTGAAAGGAAGTCTAAGCATTGACTAATAGATTTAGCAACAAGGATATTTAAAATATATATGTTTTAAACTGTAAAAACATGTTTATCTTTACTTAACAGAATTGTCATTTAATCATGGTGATATTCAGGGTGAAGAGATTCACCTTGAAATTATAGATCAGGTACCTCCCACATATGTCTATGATGAAGTGAATTGTAATACAATAAAGAGAACAAAGTCTATATAAATGGAAATTTATATATAAAGAAAATAACCAAGACAAAGAGGACTGAAGTGGCCAGGACAGATCTTGGAGAAAAGGAAATTGCAGGGAGGTAAACCAACATTCTGGAGTATTTGTGAATTCTGCCCAAAGATGAGACAAAGGGCAATATCTAAAAGGCAGAGAAATGTTGGTAATCTCAAGGGCAGGAAAAACAAAAATTAGAAGTAGGTTTATTTCCAGTTCCTGAAGGGGGACTAAAAATTTGTGAGAAAGGAGGTATCTCAGTCCATTTGAGTTACTATAATCAAATACCATAGATTGAGCCTCTTACAAACAACAGAAATTTATTTCTCTGGAGCCTGGGAATTCCATGATCAGGGCACATACAGATTTGGCTTCAGATGAGAGCCCACTTCCTAGTTCACAGATGGTAACTTCTAGCTGGGCACTCACACCTTGGAAAGGGACATGGCAGCTATCTGTGGCCTCCTTAGTATGAGTATTAATCCAATTTATGAGGGTTCTGCCTTCACAATCTAATCATCTCCCCAAAGCTCTGTCTCCTAATATTGTCACACTGGTGATTCGGTTTAAATGTATTAGTCTGAGGAAACTCTTAACAATGGGATTACAGTAGGAGGTGTAAGGAAGTCAGGTGCAAAACCCTGCCAGTTTTCCACTTGAAGTATTTGGTAAATTTGTGAACTGTATTTTAAACAAAGGCAAAAAAAAAAAAAAAGACAAACAAAAAAAAAACAAAATATAAGAAATCTTCTAAAGTAAGGCATGTATTAATAATTTCTCTATTATCACAGTGTTGAGAAGAGGTGCTTCTATACCTTAAGACGTGGAACAAATTAAAAATAGATTGAACTTTGCAAAAACTGCTGCAATGAATGCTCAAATTAATGAAGTTTATTTTAGATTAAGGTGAATTTTCACCAGTCTCTCTTCAGAAGAGAAGACAAAATGCAGGTACAGTGAACACTGTCCAGGGAATGGGCACACTGAAAGCCCTGACTTCAGCATTATCCAGTGTATTCATGGAACAAAAACATTTGCACCTCAATATTTTAAAATTAAAAAGTGAATAAAAAACGATAAAGTGTTTGGAGGACTAGTGTTTTAAAACTATCTCTCCACAAAAGAAAAAAAATATCCTGATTTATATTGTTGCAGATTTCTACGGTGTAAATATTCCCATAATCGCTGAATTCAAGCTACCAACATGGTGTAACTGAACAGAGTTGGGAAGAAATTCATACAATCAATTCCAATGAACTGACTCCAGCAAACTACATGAAGTCCTCCTTTTCCATAAGAAAACAGCATCACAAAATTTTTAATATAATATATCTGAATTTCAGTTAAAATCATTAAACATATATAAGAAAATGTACTAGGATAAAATTTAACAAACAATAGAAACAGGCACATAGATGACCTGGCTACTGGAATAATCAGACATAAAAATTAAAATAGCTGTATTTAATCTGTCAATAAAATTAATTTCATGTTGGATATTTTTTACTCAAAAATTAAGATTTTTTAAAAATTAAGAATTTAGAATTCAAAAATGTAATTATTCACTATATACAAAAATCAACTCAAAACAGATCATAGAGAAATAAACACTTAGACCTATGCAGATTTATACACAAATATTTGTAGCAGCTTTACTTGTAGTAGAAAAAATAATTCCAAATGTCCTTCAACATGTAAGTGATAAGAAAATGTGGCATATCTATACAGTGGAATATCATAAATTGTCATACCCATATAATGGAATATTATTTTATAATAAAAATAAATGAACTATTGATACATGCAATGAATCTCGAAATAATTATGCTGTGTAAGAGAAGTCAGACAAAAAAGAATATACACTGTAGGAAGTCATTTACATAAAACTCAAGGAAATGTAAACTAATCTATAGTGACAGAAAGCAGTTCAGTAATTACCTTGCAAAGATAGACATGGAGAGGGATAGGAGGGAGGGATTATAAAAGTGTACGAGGAATAGACCACAAAAAAGGGCTGGAAGGAACCTTTGGGGGGTGATTTGAAAGATATATAGAAAATAGAGATAAAATATTTTAAAAATCTTAGTTTTTATAAAAATTTAGTGTTTTTCAAAACTTATTTATGGGTAGGTAAAGTATACCTCAATAAAGTTGATTTGGAAAAACAAATAACCAAATAAAAAAGCAGGTTATTTATATGATTCTTGTTTTGTTCAGTGGCTCAGTCTAAAACTGTGTTTGGTCAATCACCCAGCAAGATTAGTATTTATACAACACTACAATAATAAACCAGCTGGCAAATTTGATTTTTCCATATTATTCCTAGCAGTTCTGTTTTTGTTTTTTTTCTAGTCTCAATTAAAATGCCCATTTTGTCATGTTGAGACATGTTATAGATAATTAAGACAATAGAAATTTCATACCAGAACATAGCTTACTTACCACAGTCCTCCAACTTAACTGCATAAATTTCAAATTCTTGTTTTCTATTCTATTGAATAAACTCACGCCAGCAAGGGTATTTTCTGACCTTCAATTGAATTAAAAAGCATACAGATTATTTTAAATATGAGAAAGTCATTGTAACATGTTTGTTAAAAATTCATTCAGGCCCTTAGAACACAGTCCAGTTGAACAGCTATCATAAAAATAAAAATAGCTAATGATTTTTAGCATTTATTATGGTTACCTATTAAGTTTAGCACTTCACATATATTATCTAATTTAATCCTTAAAAGTTTTATAGTATCTATTAATATATTTACACATTTCATCCGAAGCAAACATCAGGCTTCTGAATTGGGACAGACTATTATTATTACTTACAGCAATAATGGCATAAGTTCCCCACACACCATTCTCCCTGTTCTGGGGCAATGCAATGAAAGCTGAATGGTTACAATTGTGCAAATAAATTAATCTGTACCACAGGAGAGGAATCCCAAAACTATATATCTGGACATATAGTCTCCTATGTAGTCTCCTCTCAATAGGGAAAGAAACTTTATATATCTCACATAAACAAATCCTTTGGAATGTAGATAGTTAATTTAGGGTTCCATCCTCCTTTGAAATATAAACATGTATCTCTAGAAAGATAAATCCCTAAATCCATCTGAAATTCTTTCACTATACATACTGTCATCATTTAATTTTCAAAACCTGTTTTTTAACCTGGAGACTAGCTTTCATGGTTTAAAAACTATACCTGTTCAGAGGCATGAAAATATTCACATGGCTTCCTCACAATCTTTACTAAACTTCTGTCTCCATTATATTGATGAGAAGAATATCAATGAAGTATAAGTATTTTGCACAAGAATATTTAGAAAGTAAAAGACATAAGATTCAAATCCAGTGTATCTGGATTCAGAGACAATGTGCTTATTTTCCACACTATACTACTTTACTATTACTACAATTTAGAAATAATTTACCACCAGGAATAGAAGAAGGGCTTGGACAACTTTTATTTTAATTTATGGTTCTTTCACATTATCCAAAATAACAGCCAATTTAAAATAAATATATGATTTGGAGATGTCTCTTCAGTAAAATATAACGTATTGATTAAGCCAAGAATGTTGGGGAAAATACTTTGAGAAAAGAAAAGCATGAATAAATACAAATATTCACACACTTTTATGCCTTGTTTTTATGCTCTATAAAATATATTTGAGACATGCTTTGACCTATACAGTTATTTTATTAAAACAGTCTCCAAATATGAAAAGCTGTGTATTATCTATATCCAGTTTTAAAATGCTCATAAACATATACAACACCTATAAACAAATAATGATTACTATTTTTATATACTTTGCTAATCTGTATCATTTTGTCCATTATTATTTATTATTTTTAAATTAAAAACAATGAACCAAAATCTGTTTAAAATCAATAGCAACTTTTTTCCACTTCAATTTCTCTATATAAATTCGGATAAATTACCTTAAAAGATCAAGGTCACAATTGTTAGTCATTATTGCTGTTTTATATTTGTAATGTATTAATTATTCTATTTATATTCAATTCACTTAAGAAAATTTGAGGAGTTATACATATTCTACTTCGTTGCTATTGCTTTCTGGAATACAACTTTTTCTGGTAAAATAATTCTTTTCATTTATCTTAATAGTTTTAATTTTTTTAATTAAAAAATCATGCTATGATGTGTTCATATTAATGGTAAAGCTAAAGTAAAATTATAATGTTCATTTTGAAATTATCAAGGGTAAGAAGTTGTCTTCAAAGTTCATCATTCGTAAGTTGCCTCATTTAGGCCCTGCAACATAGGTTATTTATTAATTTAAAAGCCTTTACCATACTTGTTACCTGAATTATATAAGAGGTAATCGGATATAAAGGTATTGCCAGCTTCTAGCATCCTCAGGCATTTTTCATCTCATATAAATAACCAGAAGTTAAATATTTTCAATTGAGCATTAGTGTTTAGTTTGGGGTCTTTCTTTTTCTATGCGGAGTTACTTTCAACTCTATTCTGCCTGTTCTGTTGAGAACAAAAAGAACTCCAAAAGGAAGAGTCAGCCAACCCTACAGGAGAAAAATAAGGTCTTTTGAAACCTGCTTTTCTCGAAGGAATTGTACCTTACAAAAAGCTTAATTTGTGAAGTTTGGCCTATAATTTTGAATGCAAAAATAAAACAAGTAAAACCCGGCATATAAATAATAATCTGTCTTTCAAAATATCAGAAATAGCATTTTACCCCCTAAATCTACTGAAATAAAATAATAATGATAAATTTTAAAAATTATCATTTTAAATAAAAGCAGCTGTTTTAGAAAACACTAGGTACTAATTACTTTGCTAAACCATTCATAGACATAATTTCACTTCACTCTTATAACACACTTTACTATGGGTATTTGTAAATAGGCCAATAACTAAAAGACACTCATGTAGAGGAATTCAAAGTAATTAAATTGAAAATATAGACACTAGCACTGAATATTTCAATTTTCATCATGGTAAAGGATTAGTGTTAATGTTTGTAATAAAGATATTGTTTAAATATGTTAAAATAAATATTTTAAAAGTAGTCTAAATATATTCTTTGAGAATTTGAGTCAAACATTTTGAGAGCAGATTATAATGCATGTTTTAATTTAAAAAATGGAAACAAAGATTATAATGTTTGCAATCACTGATATACACCGGTCCATAAAGCTATTTCCCAAAGTTTTCATAGGTTTCTTATTTCTAAATTACACATTAATTTTAAGTCTTACTAAAAATATTTTGGTTTCAATAATTAGGTGATCATTTTTTTTTGTTTAGAAAAACATATTTTGCAAATATGTGTAAATTGGCCTAGGGGGTTGTATCAGAAAAATCAGTGAAAACTATGGGACAGATTCAGAGTTATCAAATATGACAGTACTATTTATAAGAATCATATGGTCCTAAAAAATGGACTTTCATGAAAGAACTGCAGGGTTTTCTCAAATTTATAGGAACCTCGAATTATTCATAAAAAGTCATTACTGTATCTAAATAAATTTAAAATCAAATTAAGTAATATAGAAAATGGAGTTATTGTTGCAGATTTCACTTGGTTAATGAAGAGTTGGGTAAGATAATTTAATGTAGGACTTTCAACTACAGAACCATCTCCTTTAGATTATGAAGTCATTGACATTGAATAAAAAAAATAAGGTTCAGTTACACAATCAGAAGAGCAAGAATCCAGGCAGTGGCACAGAGTTTTAGATAACCTTGATCAATATCCACTAATCTCAAATTATTTAGAAAGATATAATTACTATTTTAGTTTGCTAACATCTTATCCTTGCAACCCAGGAAGATGTAGAACTAAGAATAGAAATGTTTAAGACAGTGACAACTCCTTGATAATATTATTGCATAAGGAAACCTTTGTGCTTTCAATAATTTTAATTTTGAAATTTAACAGTATATACTCTTTTGTGACTATTTATTTCACTTAACACCCAAGAGAAATTAGTGCACAAAAAGGTATGCCCAACAATATCCATAGCAGTTATATTAATAAGGGACAAAGCTAGAAGTAATCCAGGTATACATCAATATATAAAGGGAGGGGAAATTGTGGTAAATCATATAAGATACTCAGAGAAATAAGAAGCAAAACTAACAGATAACATCTTAGAGTAATATTATAGACTTGCTCTTTTTGTAGAAATTTACTAATTTATATCCTATACTGACTGACATGTTTAAGAGACCTTAACTTTCATAATATCTACATGTTTAACTTACTTATTGGGTTAAATACTTGAGAAGATTAAACTGAAATATATAAAAAGGAATTACATTTTTAAAATATATAATGATTGTTAAAAATATTAGAAAGTATGTGAATTTTATAATGAACCCAAACATTTATCAAAGGCTGACTAAAAAGTGATTGCTAAATTTGCCAGTCTTAATAATATATTAATAGAATAAGTTTTGTACATCTAAGCTTTAAAATTTGTAACGTCAGTAAATTGAAAATGAATTAAACTAAAGTAAACTCTTCAGTTCTCATTTCTGTGAGTAAATCTGCTCTCTATGGTATCAAAACAAACAAAAACAGAACCCTTTTACATAGAGCAACAAGCAGTAACACAAATTCAGATTTAAGATGATCAGAGATCACTTCTAATGGTCCCTCAGAGTTTAAAAAGATTTTATAGAAGAGCACATTAACCTGAAATATTGCTTAGTGGTCAGTGGGTGGTAGATCTTCAGAGTTTTCCTTCTTCTAACTTTCTGTGCCTTTGGTAAATTTTACTTATAAATGCAAAAATAATCATGCTTCCTTTATTAGCATGCGTTCTCTTTAACAATTTTTAACAGAAGAATTTACAGCTTGTAATTTGCACTGCCTTACGGTTATATATTGCGATTTCCTTTTCATGGTATGTTTTCATCCCTCCAGTTTTTCTCTCTCTATTTCTATTCTTTTGTGTGATATTATAAATAAATACCTATCCAAAAGGATAATATATTTTCCTTAATTACTGCTACTTTTTAAAAATTTTTACAAAGGCACATGCCATATCATACTAATGGTAATAAAAAAGTAAAGTCAATTATTCACCTGGCAGCATCCTGAAAAGAAAAGGTACAAAGGAGAGGAGAGAGTCTGAAAGATAAACTAATGAAATCATTATCAGTATGTTCCTGTATGTTTTTGCATACTTCCCCTCTCTAAGCTTTATAATTTCATAATACTCTATGATGAGAATGAGTTTCTATATTCTCTAGACAAAAAGTTGTTTCTCTTAGCAATTATAATACAATTTAAAAAAAAGAAGAAGCTTTTAAACTGAATTACTTTAACATTCCTAAGGCTCCCTGGACTCCTGTTAGCATATCTTATTCTTAGCGTCTATAGTAAAAGTACATTTCTTCTTTTTTTTATACATTTCTAAATTTTTATTACTTTCTTATAAGCAATTAAATCACAAAGTAAGCAAAGCTAATTGAATGGTGGCTGAACAGCCATCACTACTACACAGTATTAAAAATTGAAAATGAACACAGTTTAGCTTTACCAGCTAATTTAGTTAGGTATCACCCTAAGGCATCAACACCATTTATCACTATCACTGCAGCCTGGCATGTAGGCGCTATCACCAGTAGCTTTTACAAAGCAAATTAAGAACTTTTAAAGTTGTCTGTGCTCAGGAAAAGGAAAACAAACATTTAACAGTCTTTATGTATAAGTTCTTTGTGGTCAACTCCAGTGTTATAATAACCTTAACATTTGGAAGTTAGAAGTTACAGTACAAAGATTTGCTGCATTGTATAATTACTTATGGTTTTCAGTTTCCTAAAAATCATAAATATTACCGTCTCCAAAAAGCTATGTATATGTTGAAGAATAATTGAACTATGTTCTATGCAGACAGAATGGAAACTACTGCCATTCTTACTTAAAAGTGTAAATCTCCTTTATTCATTCATTATTTTTCAATGTTTGATTCTTAGAATATTGTATGTTGAATATAGAAAATTTTATTCATTTTCATATGGCATAACCCATGTTCATTTGAGTTAGCAACCCGAAACTTAATCCAGTCTCATAGTTAAGATTTCACAGCACATTTGGAGATTGCAGAAGCAATTCTTGATTTTTACAAACCATTTACAATAATCATAGAATTGAATGATTAAAGCCAAGTTTGTGAAAACAAAATTGTCTAATTGTGTACTCTTACTTTTCAATGAGGAAATTGAAGGACAGGAGAATTAAGACATTTGCCTAAATCTGTGACAGTGTTTAAATTACATAGCTCTGATCTGGGGCTCCTAATTTGATGTTCATTCTATTATAAAATACATACTTAGTAAAGTTTGTAAAATAACATCTTGACTGCCTCTGTAACCTTTTGACATTGTCAGAGTCAGGAGTTTTTCTGCCTTAAAACAGTAGAAAATGGAAAACTTCAAAGGCAAATATCAGCAGTTTCCATACAATCATTATCCAGAAAAATTACTTTTAGTCAATCAGCTTTAACTCTCTATTGGCATCCTTAATGTCGAGATGGATGTCAGGGGTTGTAGTCAATGGACCTGTAGACTGCTGGTAACATTTGCAAGGATACTGCTAATGAAAATTGGATGCAACCAACTCTGTTTGCCTCTGTTTTATGCAATTGACTTATTTCTATTGTTCTGATTCTATATTCATTCAACATACTTTGGCTTGCCCTGGGTTTATTTGCAGAAAGGGAAGGGAAAGATCTTTAGACATCCAGTCCTCTGGCAACTATTTTAATTGAAAATATATAAATTGGCATTCTGCTATTTAAAAGATTCTTTTAGATATTAATTTTTGGAATACTCTCCTAAGTTTACACAGTGGAGTTAGTCCTTCCATAAGCACTATCATACCACACTGCCTATTTTCTGCTGCAGCAGCTATGATATTTGTTTACTTGTCCTCATCTCTGTCTACTGAACTGTATGTTTCTTAAGGACAAGAAATGTATCATATTTGTTGTTTTATTTCCAGTATATAGAACATGGTGATGTTACCAATTCATAGCTTGGCAAATAAAAGTTTCTCAATAAATATTTTAAGTGAATGAATGGCTTATTAGCTCCATTCTAGATTCCAGAAGGATGAAGTTTTTAGAACACCAATATTAAATGCCCAAATCCCAAGTTAAATGTTTTTAGCATAGCAACTTTTACATAGTGCAAACTAGATATAACCAATTCATAAAGCAACATATAAATTTTAAATTCCTAAGAGGAAAAGCTATTATTGCACTTTCATAGGTAAAAATAATATTGGCTAATGCAGTGTATAATTTTAAATAGTATTGATTATATTTTAAATACTTTTGATGTGGTATGATTGATTTTAATGGACTATGTACTTTGGTAATGGAAAGCTTTCATTACAGACAAATAGGAACTGGATGCAAACATTTTTCTGTCAGATCTTTGATTATCTTTGATGATTAGATTTATACCCACTAATTTTTTACCATAAATATACTGTAATTTTAAATATCAAGCCACAAAAATCCCTGATTTTTGCATATATTAGAGATAAATACATAATTACATCTTTCTACAGAAAACGGCAGCCTATTTCTGAAAATCCACAGCTACCCTTTATAGATTCTTTTAACCTGCTTTTCTCACTTTACTAACTGCACTGCACAGTAAGCAGAAAACAGGCATCAAAAAGTGTAAAAAGGAACAGAAATATACATTTTCACACATACAGGTACAACAAATCCTGTGTGGGTCTCTCAATTCTCTTGTTTATTTTGTTTTACACTTACAGAATTTAATTGATTTCTGGATGACAACTTTTTCTCTTTTATTATCTTGAATTTCTCTGTTATCAAATAAGGACTGAGTTTGGATTTCCTTATTATAGACACTCATGAACTTATGGACACACAAATAACTATTCTGCTTAGTGAAAACTATTCAGAATGACACATAAATAAAATTTATTAACAGTGGGAAATAAAGGGAAGAATATCTACTCAATGCATTGGCTACTTTGCCAATATTTATTCAATGTCAACAGCTAAACACCCAATGTCTGATTAGAAAATGAATCAGATCACTCGGTATGGTTGACATTGTCATTATCATCATCAAATAATTTGAAAGATTTTTATAGTTCTAAGCTAGTCCCTTAATACTATATTAATCCATAAAGCCTCTGAGAGCTTTATTCAGTAAGTAATTACTTCATTATACTAATTTTTGTCCCAGTGGCCTGAATTCTGGGAAGAATCTTTGTAATAAATTGGTTAATTGTTTTGAGTTCATTCTGCTCCTCTTTAAGATTTATTTATTTATTTTTGAGAAAGAGTCGCACTGTGTTGCCCAGGCTAGAGTTACCCTGGTGTCAGCCTAATTCACAGTAACCTCAAACTCCTGTGCTTAAGCAATCCTCCTGCTCTTGCTCAGGCCAGTCTTGAACTCCTAAGCTCAAGTGATCCTCCAGCCTCGCCCTTTTAGAGTGCTAGGATTACATGCCTAAGCCAATATGCCCAGCCCTCTTTAAGATTTATTGAGCTCACATACAAAACATGACTTTATGAGCTATTTGAGATTCATTTGTTCATAATCTCAATGTGGTCTACTTCCTTATTAACATTATTACCTAACTTTGCAGTAAGCAAGATATGATCATATAAACAACTCGTGATGCCTTATAGCACACACTTTGCTAATCACAATACTGACTTCAGTAAATAAAATAGCAAAAACTTCTGATTTTATTAATAGACTCAAAAATGGAATAGTCTTGGCTATATGAAATTTTCTTAAAGTTCCATTACACAAGAAGTTGTACTGTCTAGCAATTCTGTGGTAGTTTTAGCTCATCATTGCATTAGTAGTTTATTTCCTTAAGAAAGCATGTACCATTTGTATGATGAATACAGTCTGAGAAACCATATAGCTGTTACATTATTATTTGAATACAACCTCTGCAGTGAGTCCTGAAATCATTTTCTCTGTGCCATACTGCTTCCTACTTAAGAGGTGCATAAAAATTCAGTTGTGTCGATTGATACAGAGACTTAATAAAAAACACTTATGATTTCATAAATTCGGAATTTTGATGACTGCCAGAATTTCAGATACATTTGTGAGGAGACAAATATATCAAGGAAGTTATTACTGTACATGTATTTCCTTAAGTATATTTAAATAAAATAAGAATTTATTGTTTACACAAACTCCAAGATTCTTAGAAAACTAGCTACCATTTCATAATAAAAGTACTATAGTTTGAGAGAACCTCATTTAAAATGCCTACTAACTTAAAAATAGCTATTATTTATATTTATTATAAAACATTATTTTCCATATCAGCTATAAGTACCTTATATATTCATATAGTGAGTCTCATTATTCAGGGTAGTTTTGTTCTATAAAATTGATGCAAACACTTTTTTGTTTTTTTGAGGGGTTAGGGGAATGGGGAGATGATAGTAAAATGGTACAAAGCCTCAGAGGAATGGTGGTTCTTTTCTTTGAGATCTCGTGCACAGTGTGGTAAATATAGTAAATAGTAGTGTATTGTACGTTTCAAAATTGCTGAGAGAGTAATGATCAAATGTTCTCTCCACAAAAAGTGATAAGTATTTGAAGTGATGGGTATGTTAATTACCTTGATCTAATTATTTCACATTGTATTCATGAATTATAACATCACTCTGTACCCCATAAATACATACAACTATAATTTGTCAGTTTATAAAAAATGATAATTAGGTATGATTTGGAAAAACATAAATTGATGTTTACAAGAATGTAAAAAAAACCCCACTTAATTAGTGAATGCAAAACCATTCCTCCTAGGGGAAGTAGAGGATTAGATTCCTAAGGGAATCTTGCCACCACGTTTTCATCACCCTGCTAATACGAGTGTTTCTGTTTTAAAGACATATACTTTAATATACAGTTCTTACAATAATTAATTCCTTGTTCTTTAAATTACTTAAAGTGAGAAGCTTTGGAGGCCATTTGTATTATATAAGTTCATTTGCCAATGTCCTTTTAAAATAAGCCGTTCTCAATAGCACTGAAAAAACTGTACTTCACCATAGCCCTTTCTGTATAACATTTAGCAAGTATTTGTAAAATTCTTCCACAGCTTCCTGATCTGCATGACCTGCCTCTTCTGCAAATTTATGATTTTTCATATGGTTCTGCCTTTTGAAATGCAAAAGCTAGCTAGCTCTAGCTGAGAAGAATTTAACATTTTCATGACCCTGGTAATGTAACTATAAATTTCTTTGGCTTTTAGACTCACAATAATGCTGTCCACTACACTTTTTTAAAAAAGTCATTATCTTATGAATTTATAAATTTAGCCTCTTTTCCATAGTTTCATCAGGCACTATAGGTGTTATTTTAGCATTTGCTGGAGTAACCTGTCACAAAGACCAGCAAATTTCCTCTTCCTATTCCTTGATGTGAGTATTGTTGATTTATTAGCATTGAACTCATGGCCTACAGCACTGTAACTTACAACTGAATGAAGCTTATCTAAACTTTTATTTTCCATAGGAGCAAGGCAGATGATTAGACTAGGTAGTATGTACCTCTCTAGGGAGAGGAACCAGAAGAGTATGCAGATTCTCACATTTTAAACAGATCATCTAGGAGAGAATGCTGGATTCACCAGGGAAGTGACAAGAAGCACCAAAAGTGGCTTAGGAGAGAGTTCCAGGCAATTTCCCTGGCTGAGAACTGCTAACATCTAAGAGAAGCTCTTGGATGCAGGGAAATAGAGAGAATTCCCCAGGGCTCCACTTGCCAAAATGAGCATTTCTGATCTTCATTACAAGAGAACCTCCTGACCCATACAGGTCTCAAGCCTAACATAGGGAGCTGCTTGGAGTTTGCGCAGAGACATTTTGCCAGAAAGAGAACTTATATATAATCTCACAGGTATCCAGGCCTAGAGCAGCTTAAGCCAGGCACCATTTTGAGAGCCTCGATACTGGGAAACTGCAAGAGTGTCTGAAGCCACTGTGCAGTTCCAAGGAGGGATAGAGGAGCCCAGGTGCTGCCATGCACCCTTGGGGAGATCCCCACTGCCTTGCTATGGGCTGCTGTTGAGACCGTGTTGTGAATAAATAGCATTTTCCACAGTTTCTTGCCCACTCTGCCTGCCTGGGGTGGCAGAGAGGGGCAGCCTTTCAAGTCCCAGGTCCAAGGTGCAATTTTGAGAATGTGACACTGGCCTGTGCCCCATGCTCAGGCTGAGTTGGAGCTTGACTTGGCTGCAGCTCCTGCCTGCCTGGGGTGGGACAAGGAAACCAGTCTTTCTGGGATGGTGCCCTCCCTTCTGCAGCCTGCTGCTGTGAGACTGAGTTTTGAGCAAACTGCACTCCCCACAGTTTCCTGTTGGAGCAGTCTGTCTGAAAAGGACCTGCCCTCTCCGGGCACAGACCCAGGGTGCCATTTAGGGAGTTTGAAGGCAAACGGCACCCCACCCTAAGGCTGAATTCAGGCTGAAATGCAGCCACAGCCTCACCCAGCTGAGAAGGGACAGGGGTACCCAAGCTTTCCTATATAGACCTAGGACAATTCTCACTGCCCTGCTATGAGCTGCTGTGAGTCTAAGATGCAACTGGATGGCACTGCCCCCTGTGTCTTGCCCATACTGTTTGCCTGGAAGGGGACCCACCCCTCAGTTCACAGGCCTTAGGTTCCAGTTTGGGAGTTTAAGCTGGGCAGTGTCCCACCTTTGGGCTGAGTTCTGGGTGATATAGCTGCAGCCCCACACAGCTGAGGAGGGACAGGGAAGCCCAAGCCCTCTTATAATTAAAACCACAATGAGATACCATCTTACTCCAATTATAATAAAATAGCCATTATTACAAAGTCAAAAAACAATAGATGTTGGCATGGATGCAGTGAAAAGGGAACACTTATATTGGTATAACACCTATGGAGACCAGTACAGAGATTTCTCTAAGAACTAAAAGTAGATCTAACATTTGATCCTGCAATCCCATTACTGGGTATCTACCCAGAGGAAAAGAAATCATTATATCAAAAAGATACCTGTACTCATATGTTTATTGCAGTACAATTCACAATTGCAAAGATATGGAATCATCCTAAGTGCCCATCAACTGATGAATCTATTAAGAAAATGTGGTGGATGTATGTGTGTGTGTGTATGTATATATACATATATATCATGGAGTACTTCTAAGAAAGAATGAAATAATGGCTTTTCTGGCAACTTGGGTGAACTGGAAGCTATTATCCTAAGTGAAGAACTCAGGAACAGAAAACTAAATGCAGAACATTTTCACCTGTAAGTGGGAAAGTGGGAGCCAAACTACAGCTAAATAGGAGTACACAGAGTGGTATAATGGACATTGGAGACTCAAAGGTGAGAGTTGGGAGATGAGGGATGAAAAATTACGTATGGTGTACAATGTTCTCCATTCAGGTGATGGCTACACCAAAAGCCCAGACTCCACTACTGTATGATATATACATGTACTGGGATTCAACTGGTACTCACTAAATCTATGAAAATAAAACAAAATTATTAGGAAAGCAAATAAAAAATTTGTACTATATTAGGTGAAATAAGGCAAGCACTGAAATACAAATCTCACATGTTCTCACACATACATGGGAGCTAAATATTAAAACAATTAATCTCCTGAATACAGAGAATAGAATGATAGTTACCTGAGCCTGGGAAGGGTAGCAGGGAGAGGAGATAAAGTGGGGATAGTTAATGGGTATAAAAATAAAGTTAGATAGTTAGATAGAATGAACAATATTTGATAGCACAACAAAATGACTATAATCAACGATAAGTTAGGATATACTTTAAAATAACTAAAAGAATGGAATTGGAATGTTCCTAACATGAAGAAATGATAAATGCCTGAGTGATGTATACTTCAATTGCCCTGCTTTGATTAATACACATTATATGCCTGTATCAAAATATCACATGTACCTTATAAATGTATGCAACCATTATTTACTCATAATAATTAAAATTAAGAAAAAAATTTTTAAAAATACCTTGGACTTTCTTCATAAGACAGATCATAGTCTTCTTGTCATTGGGAACAGTAGATAGCACATCAGCACTATGCTAAGAGACCATTTTAAACAATGAAACCACCAACACAAAGCACAAAAATGTGAATAAAATGGCACCAAATTGACCAAGAAATAGACTTTTCATAGTATAACAGCTAAAACAAAAAGGCAATAAGAGATTAGCCTTATTTAAACTCAGCTAGGAAGGTGTATGTCAGGTGATTCAATTTTTACCTCTCTGTACATGTCTGTACCATGAAGGCACTCAGAGTATTGATTTTGGACTTATAAATAAATTTGAGTAGGAAAATTTGCAAATACAGAATTTGTGAATAATGGATTGTCATTTGCATAGTTCTACTGGTTTTAACTTTAATACCCGTTTCTTAACTTTAGTTTGTCCTAATGAACTCTTACGAGAGCATCAAAGAAAACACAAATCATTACTAACCATTACTTAACTTCTCCTTCACTGTTTACCCAACTGTTTTCTCCTTGATGGAGACATCCCTTTCTACTTTAATCAGAGTTCAATCACACAAACATACCTACTGTTTACCTAATAAGACTTTATTTTTCACATTTGATGCTAGAATCAAAAGGTTTCAGGGGAGGCAGTTCAGAAGAAAAGATGGATATAACAAAGAACAAAGATAAACTGAACTCTTGCACTAACTTGAACCCACTAGCATCAACTGGAACCCATTTAAATTTTCATTGCCTCTGGCCATGACGGGATGGGCATTCTGCATGAGAAACTACAGCCTTTGGTCATGAAGCTAAACACATACTTAGCTTAGAAACCATAGAAGGGGTGTCCAGGAAAGGTGAAACACGCAGACACGATTGCAAATTCAAACAACAGAAAGCAGAAGTGCCCAATGACTTAGCCACATACAGCATTCTGCACATAAAGATCAATAGAGATGTTGCTTACTTTTTGCCGTTCATATCTTTACAAAGATGTCTCTGATGGCCTTCTCTAATCACATATGTACAAATCACAAATTAAGCAACATCTCTATTTGCTGGTAAGGGAATTACAGAAAAAGCAGTTCAGCTTAGCTAAATTGACACATTACAAAGCCAATAGAGTCTACCTTCTTTCACTTAGTAACCATATATATCTCTTTAAACATGCAGTCATCTTTCCACCTAACATGATACAATTTTTCCATTGACTTTAATTGTACAATTTGGGAGTATTATGAGAGCTTCTTCTCAGGGGATTACCTGCATTCCAGACATATTATTCTGAACCCCATTGTGTAGTTCCTTGATTTTCAAGATCAGTTACCCAACCTGTACTGTAACCACCTTCTTTGCCTATTGATTTATTCATGTAAGGAATTAAAAGTCATCAGGCTACAGCCTCAATTTCCAGGTCAATAGAATTATTATTTTGTCACATGTATAAGCATTCCTTCTTTTCAATTTAAGACTACTAGACAATTACAACTTTAACTTATGGGGGCAGGCAACTATTTTTTTTCTAATGGATCCCTTGTGGTAATGGTGAAAAGAGCTAATTCTCATTTTCACTCCTTGATTCACATAGTCCTTATATAGACTGCTGATTTAGAGCATTTATCACAGCTTGGAGAACGTTGCCTCAGCTCTGCAAGGATTTGCAGCCTAGATATAATCATAAGTAAGAATTCAAAAGGCCATTACACTCTTTTAGCATGTCAGCTGCTTCAAGATAATGGTGAACATGTATAGCTAGTGAATTCCATGGACCTGTGCTCATTGCCAAATTTCATTTGCTGGAAAATTATTTGCTTGGTCCAAATTGATGTTGTATGTAGTACCAAGATGATGAATATGTCATTCTATAAGTTCATGGATACTTATATTGGCAGAAGCATTACAGACAGGGAAGGCAGTCCAGAATTCTGTCCATAGCCAGAATAATTGTCTACCCTACTGAGAACAAAATATTGTTCTTTTACCAGTTAAGCTAGCTATTAATCCCAGGAATGGTGCCATATGAGGGACAATGTTTTGGTTTCTGCTTTGGGGTATTGGTACTCATTAGCGGCTATACCAGTTCTTCCCTGGTGAGTGGGTATCCTAGATACTGATACCATGCATAACCTCTAGTTTTGCTGCCATGGTCACTTCATTCCTGAGCCAATTAGGCAATGACAGGATTGACTGGAAGCAGGATAACTGATATTTACATTATTTTTCTTCATACTACCTATAACTATCTGACAAATAATATTTTTTGTCTATTTGTATTTATTGTCTGTCTCCTCACATTAGAATATAAACTCCATTGAGAATATTGACTGTATTATCCATTGCTGTATTCTTAGTACATAAAACAGAATCTAAAACGTGGTATATATACTGAAAAAAAAATTTTAAGTAAAAAAAAAAATTTATGAACAACTTTTGTATGATTACTATTTTTATTCCTAAGTTATAGATAATAAACTATCAAGGATATGTTGTTACTTGCAAATGTCATTTATCTATTAAGGCGTAGAGCTGATATTTACACCTTATTTGTCTGACTTATAAACTGTACTTTTAGCCAGTATGATATTTGAAATATTGGATTTTCTTATGAAGTAGAGGAGTATCAGAAAAAGTTTTATGTTTTGAAATTTTAGTGCAATACAGTGGTGTATGGTGCTGTTAATCCTCTTCCTTGAGGACTAGTTATTGTTTATCTTGAGATGTAACTGGTTGCATCTGCTTGGCTATATAAAAGGGAGAGATTTCTTTCTGTCCTTGAAATCTCTTAGTAGATTGTCATGCACATCACATTCTGGTTTAACACTAATTTAATAATTATATTTCCCCCAACTGTAGTGTGTATATATGTATTTTTAAATATATAATGGATGTTTATATATATATATATACACACACACACAACCATACATAGACACGTGTGTGTGTATGTATGTGTAGTAGGTATCACTGTGCTGGGCAGAATATTTAATAGCCTGATTGTGAGAGTCATCATGTTTGTTTGCCATTCCTTCTGTATTTGTGAATGAATGCATTGAGATGATGCCTAGGATAGTTTAGTTCCACATGTTATTGCCATGAACAGATTTCATAGTAAAGCATCTCTTTCAACAACCTTGGCTTATTTCCCCTCTTGGATGTCAGTAATAACTTTCATGTTCCTCACTTAATTTTCTTTTATTATTCACAAAATTCATTATGAAGTACCCTTCCTCTTTCCTTCTGTTTGCTGTGTGTCAATTTTCTGTTTCCAATCTTTATGAATCCCTCATCAAGAGTGACTCTGAAGCCATATACTCTGTAATTAAAATCGACAAAATCAAATTTCATGGATGGGTACTTTTATTCTAAAAAAGTTTGTTTACATTGAATTGTTTTCATTACTTATTCAAATAAGATAAAGTTTCATTTAAAAAAAGCTTTAATATAATGTTTTAAGAAGGAAGTAATAAAAATGACATTCTTTACATCTTTATCTCGATGACTGCTCCTTGTGAGGCCCCTTCTCAGTTGTCTTGAACTATAGGAGATGTAGTTGTCTTCTATCCTTCATAACTAAGGGAAAGAAAAAACCCACCGCACTAGTTATGGGATTTAAAATTCCGTTTCAAGAAGATCCACCTTTACTGAATTGTTAGTCTTTTCTCATATAGGCTGTTGAGGTTGCTGATTGCTGGACCATTTAACTACCTCTTAATAAGTCCTTTAAGTGTGGGACTATATTTCTTTTTAGAAAGTACAGACAGACATATATCATTAATCTTATTTGACTTTGAGGCTTTATCTAAAATTCTTAGAGAATAGGGAAAGTCCCATCTTACATTCCATTCCATTTAGGAGAAATATAGCACAGTCAAAAAATAACGATTACAATGTACCTATTGATCACCCAGTACAACCATCTCCAGGGAAAGGAGCAGACGATGAAAACGTCCTACCTTGTAACAGGAAGTAGTACAT
This sequence comes from Lemur catta, assembly GCF_020740605.2. Classification (NCBI taxonomy): domain Eukaryota; kingdom Metazoa; phylum Chordata; class Mammalia; order Primates; family Lemuridae; genus Lemur; species Lemur catta. The sequence continues at coordinate 55,756,091 of NC_059139.1, read as the reverse complement.
AGGGAAAGATGAACCTTGATGCTCCTATTTTTTCATGATTTTTTCCCCCTCTCTCTTCCTCCCTTCCAATGTCTCTCTCTCTCCACATATATATATACACACACACACACACACACACATACATATACATATATATAATACATATGTGTATGTGTGTGTATATATATGGATGTGTGTATATATAAATAAACATATTATATATCTTAGATAATATTATACTAGTACTTAACATCAAAACTCAACTAATATCCATAAGGTGCTTTCATCACCAAAAAAGTCAATAAAGTCAACAATACTGACTTAGTTTTTAAGAACTTCTCTTATTTTGAACAATTAATGAAAATATTTGCAATTCTCCCTTCACATTAAGCTGTTGAGTTTAAGAAGAAAGAGGGATAAGATTCATCAAATACTCATTTTGTTTGTCACTTAAAGCAGTAATGATACAGGATGCAATAACAGTGACATGAACCTTATCAATGTGGCGACAACACAGCTCCTCTGACGTCAGTGTCCTTATCTATCCTCACTTCCTCTTTGTGCTGTTGCAACTGAGAATTCAGATTGCATGTGTGGCCATGCTTAGACAATTGAAGAATGCTATGCCAATGAGAGATATCAGACAATTGAAATTGTGAGACACATTCCTTTTAGCATTTTGTTTTCCCAAGTAGGTTTTATTTTCTGCTGGATTTATCATACTCTTTATATACTTTTGTTATCATGGTGTACTCTTTATTCCTAATGTACTGAGTTTTTCCAATGTTTTATGCTGAAACATTGGAACTAGAAACTAAAAAATGTAACTAAAAATGGTAATGTAACTCAGTTTCTTTAAAAACCATTTCCTTTATATTTTCTGTCTCTTTCAAAAATGATCTTAATTTTAAAATTTCAGTTTTTCCCTTTGCCACTTCTATTCAGAAGATGTAGAAATTGATATTTCCGTTTGCTAGGGAATAAAGATTAATGGACAATAAATAGTCAGCACATTAAAAGAAAAAAAGGAAGAATTGCTTGAATTTAATCTACATATTATACACATACGCACACGATATTTCTGTGGCAATAGTATCTCATGCAACAACTATCAAAATGGTTGATATATATGAAATATTATAATAGTAAATTGAATATAATGTCTAATTTTTTTGAAAATTACCTTCTTTTTCCCCCTTTTATTTGTTTTAATAGCATGCACTTAAGTATCTATTACCATTTTGCATTTTCCACATTTGTTTCAGTGAATTCATAGCACATCTACTTTGTTGAATTTCATTTCACTCTGAGCTTAAGGTTTCTTTACAGAAATTTAGTTTGCAACTATTATATTTCAATTCTGCTACAGTAAACCCTAAATGTTGAAAACAGTAGCTGAGTCTTTATTTTATGGTTTCATGCTCACAATTCCTGCTCTTAGAACTTCTAAGCTGCTTAGATTTCACAGGTCGTTAGCACCATCATGAGAGCCCCTGCCACTGGCTATATCAAAGAGACATTTAATTAGTTAAAATATTGAGGTTTTAAAACTGTCTAGTGCACATGTCTATAACTACTTGGAATGATTTCTTATAGGAGGTATTTCTTCTATAGATGAATAGACCAAATATGGGCACATAATTCACTGTTCAAATAGAGAAAATGTCATTGAAAAGACTTGATTATTGCTTCCCATAGAAACACAGTATCATACTGAGTTTTCTCTAACATTGCGAAGTTTATATTGTCTGTTTGGAAGATATATCAATCTTAGCAATACTTCTATTTATCTTTTGAAATAATCTCCTCTTTTTTGTGCTTACTAAACCTGTTTTGAAGTGTCTTCTCAGCCCATACTTTTCAAGCTTTTAATAGAAATCCCTGCCTTATGAACAGGTCTGCACCTTGACAGTTAGTCTGTACTATGAGATTTGCCCCTCCTGCAATTGAATTGTGTGATACCTGGTTGAAGTGAGACCAATTCTAAACTGTTTTCCATAAACTGGGAATTGAAACAGAATGAATTCATGTCTCTATGATGCATTTAAACTGATAAGTGTGACAAAGCTGAGCCGAGATGGCTAATTGGCTGTGAGCATGTTAAATTCCAAAATAATCCATGTCTCCAAGGAGAAGAATGGAGCACATTTGTGGAGAAAAGCACAGCAAAGGGATCGTGTGGCCCAGAATTAATAGAGGGCAACCTCACTTTCTGATTCAAGAGTTCCTGATTCCTGTTCCTGGTGAGGCTTAACTCTGATTCCTGCCACCATGTTTCATAAAGATAAACTAATATGCCAAAAATAAATTCCCTTCCCCTACTCATCCCTTGCTTAAGATAATTGGAGTGGGTTTCTAATATTTCCATCAAAATGAACTTTGACTACACTCTCATGGCTAAGGATACAATAAACAGTTTATTAATCAGGGTCGATATCAGAGAAAACAGAGTACTTGAAATAGCAAGGTTGGGGTTTACTTAGAATTATACATTATTAAATTTGAAATGAATCTCAGAGATCACCTAATGAAGCTATCTCATTTTCCACCTCCTTGCATGCAAATGAGGAAACTAAATCACAGAAAGTACTAAATTCATTTTATTTCCTTTTTTGTACAATTAAAACTGATTTTACTATGGCTATAGATTAGTATTTAACAATTTGCATAAAATAAGATACAGCACTTGACTTCTTTGTAAACCAATAAAAATAATATTTTTCATGTTGGCTACATAGCTAATTTGCAGTTCGACTCCATACATGTTATTTACCTCTTTTAAATAACCATTGTCTTGTTTATTAAATGAAAATATTAAAACTGCCTTACCAACTGGAGGGGGTTGTGGTAAAGACTGAATGAGGATTGATTGTTAATGAGAAATGTATAATCTGATGACATGTAATGACCATCTGGAGTGACAGAAAGCAAGTAGGAATGAGAATTATTGATTCTTGCAGCAATTCTTAAAGAAAAGAGAAAAAAAATAAGAACTCAGTTCAAACTCCAGCTAGATCAAAATTTATTGAAATAGATGTTCATATGCCACATGTACTAGGAGGACAATAGCAAGCTAGCAAGATCTATCTGCAGAGATTTTAATATGCATATACTATAATAAACATTTATAATTTTTTAATAAAATGTTTTCATATGCTACTTTGACCCTTTGAATCCTGTATCCATTCAACAGCTCATGGAGAATACTGCTGTTTTTCTTTAAATGAAAACTATAAAAAGAAAAACAATAAAAGTTATAACCATGTGAAATAAAAAAAGAAGAAAAGAAAATTTTAAAGAAGAGTTGCTATTGGCATTTCTATTATGTTCTACATAAGAGAAGAGAAAATAAAGAGAATAAGATGACTTGTAGCTGTCATTTCTTACATGCCACTGCAGATCTTTGGGGTGTTACCTCGTATCCAGGCATGTTCTATGTTGACTTCGGCCAGATTCACACAGGCGCAATCTGACATTCATAGCTCTCATTGACTGCCTTTGAGCCATGGGATGTCTGAGGAAATCTGTTTTTCCTCAGGCAAGAGCAATCCAGAAGCCAGGGGATTAAAGGTGTCTGTGAAAAGACTACTCTTAAGAAATGCAGGATGGGAGAAAAGGATGGATATTTATTTCTGTTTCCCTGGCAGATAGATCTGAGAACCATTGCATAAGGTTTCTTAGAAAAGTCCTAGGGGATTGAGCACCAGGAGTGGGCAGCAGTGGCCAATTTAATAAAATAGCCTTTCATTGGCTTTCCCTCCTCTGTGTTACTGCCTTATACTTCACTTGGGCAAACAAGATAACTTCCAAGTAAACTATTTTCAATAAGCCTCTGTTTTAGCATTGAATTCCAGGAAAACCCAGACTAAGGAAGTTAGTACTAAGATATGACAGGAATGCAGACACTTGCAATGGGACTGTGGAACTAGACAACACATCTGTCAGATGAAAATAGTGGCTCCTTTGCTGACTATATTAGTGATGGAGATAAACCCTAGTAATTATACCATTATAATTACTAAGAATCTCACCTGTTAAGTCAGGATAATATATGTAGATAAGTAAAAATTAGGTTATGAGTTAGTTATGATATTTAAAGAATATGAAGAAATACTAATTATATTAATTAATTAGTAGACTTTTAAATTAATTGATTAGTAAGTTTTGGAAATGGGTTCAGAGCGGCCAACTACCAACAACCAACAGGCTTTGAAACACACAGGCCTCCACAGAAATATTTGGGGAGATCTACATGGAAAATCAGAGCCAAGGTCTAATTTTAAAAGCAGGAAGATACAAAGAATGCTGGAATTACAGCTTTGGCAGGTTACTTGTGTCAGACTTAGGACTCAATCATCTTAAAAGGTAAGACATTGAGGACTGAGGTGAGACGGAGAGCGTGGTGGACCTTTGCACTTTCCAACACCCACCGCTAAGAAAGACAGCGCAGGCCGTGACCCTCAGCACTTGGAGGCAGCATCCCCCACACTTGCAAATATTTCACTGATCCGTTTTTAGGAGAGCTCTGCAGGCTGCAAGTATTGATTGGACCTGAGATTATAAGAGGGCTTGGCTGCAGTGCAAGCTTCTTGACAATTCAGGCCATATGGTCCAGCACATCTGATGGAGCTAAAAGTAAAAGTGACAAATTATAATGTTGTATGGAATCTCCGATAGCCCAGTAGAAAGTTCTCAGCACAGCTGCCTAGGATGCTGCATAGGACCATCATGCCACAAACAAAACAAAACAAAGCAAAGCAAAGCAAAACAAAACAAAACAAAAACACTTCTTTCTGTTTGAAAAAATGATTCCTGTGATGCTCTGGAGCCCTTATAGTACATGAATGTCCAAACAAAGAATGCAGAACTGTTCTTAATGACCCTGATATTATCTCTTTCTTTGAGTCATAAAGTCAGGCAGGCATGGCAGCTAAAAATTCCATAGTGGAAATATATATTCATGTACAGACCACAGCAGGACTACAAGATGCAAAAAAATTAATAAAATTGTGGGCACTCATGTGGCTCTTTATTCTATTGCACACCTGCCCCTCCCTCAGCTCCTACCTATGCTGTATGAGTTCCCTATGACCAACTGACAGAGGGAGAAAAACTGCAAGCCAGCACTACAGAGAGACAGTATAATGTTGGTATTAGCTATAAACTTCTGGGTATTTTTAAATCACTGAGATAATGGAAAGAAATGAGTAGACCTTCAAAGAATATAATCTGGGGTGGGGTGGGGGAAAGCAGCCCAAAGAATAGCTATATATATGTAAATACCTGACCCGTGGTGAGCAGCTTAGTTGGTTGCACAGGCATCTGGAAGGAGCAATCCTAGAAGATCAGAGACAAAATAGTCTGGGGTAGAAACATGTACATGGACAAATGAGAGTGAATCAGAGTGTGCAGATCTTTTAGTTTCATGTTAATGCCAATGAAAAATTATCCACAAGATGCACTCAACGAACAGCTAAGTATGTGTTAGCCAGTCTCTTTTCTCAGGATCCTCAGTTCAGGCAAAATAAGCACTGAATATATGGTCTTGGAGACATGTATGGAAGCTCTTTTGGGGATAAACCTGATGAGCCCTCTACTCTCCAATACCAGTTCTCCTTCTGCCACTGCTGAATGCTCAACCTTCTCAAAGCAAAAATCAACTCTGTGCTGTAGGTATATTACTGCTCCTTAACAAGACCAGCCAGCTATATGATGGTCTGATTTCATCAGATCCTTTCCGTAGTATATGGAAAACAATGCATCCTTCCTGGAACTGACATATATTCTAGTAATGGATTAGCCTCCTCTCTGCAATGCTTTTATCTGCACCATCATCCAGGCACTTAAGGAAGCCATAATATCTTGGACAACATTGCCTACAAACAAGGCAAAGTCTTATGGCACCTGATGATCAGATCCACTTGTAATATAAGTAAGTCTGTCCTAATAGAACCATGAAAGGCCCTAAAAACTATCTTAGAGACATTTCCTTTCCTCTAAAACTTTTCTGTCTGATTTCCAGACCAAGGAAATAATCTCAAATATGAGGAATTATGTTATAATAATAATGTTATTATAAATAGGGGAACATTTAAATTTACATGTACCTATACTGTAAGATAACAGACAAGTAATTTGCAATTTTATAATTAAAATATATTTATGAATATATGTAATTACAGGATTATAAGATTAAAGCTGAGTTAAACTATGCCATGAAGAATTGGAAACTGATACTCTGAAATATTAATTGTGATTATGACTTAGTGATGTTTTTCCTATTTATATTGTTATTATCCAAAATTTTCTTTAATGTATAGGTATCATATTTATAATAAAAATAATATGTACACATGAAAGGAGAGTGTGGAATGATGAACAATGGAGACTTGGAAGAGTGGGGTGATGAGGGAGATGGATGATAGAAGGTTGCTTGATACGTACCATCAAAGCTTACTGAAGGTCCTGACTTCACCACAATGCGATATATAATATTAATGTTGCAAAACTGCACTTGTACTCCATGAATATATACAAATAAATAAAAAATAAAATCTCTAAACAAAGTGAAGACAGTTAATGAATTCATCACTGAAAAAGGAAAATAGGCATAATCTGTCCAAACATTCTTATTATCTTTTTATTGGATAATGTAATTTGTTTTTTTTTCTTAAATATTTATAATATGATGACCATTATATTACAAGGTCTTCTGTGGAAAGACTTAAGGATACAGAAGCAAGTAAACCTATCAAAGGGACATGGTAAAGAAGTCTCTAGAGTAGAAGTAAATAATATATTTCCTAGGTGGAAAATAAAAATATTTTCTAGACAAACATCAGAGAACATCAATAGCTATATAACCTGAGGTTAATAGTAGTCTTGATTTTATAATTACTTCAGGAAATTATTGGTAACTAAGGCTTTCCCAAGACTGGATACACAGAAAGGTTTCTTGATTTCATGAGGAAATATAAAGAAATAGCATGTAGGCTTCTGCCATAGTCCATGTGGGTGAGTATGTGTAATCCAATAGGAGGAAAAAGAAGGCTCCATACTGTAATATTTTGCAAAGACTCTTTAAAGAAATAAGAAATCAGCTTAACCAACATTATTAGTTGCTCGCATCCTCCCTTACTGCTAGTGAAAATGAGTCTGTTGCATTTACTAAGCCCTTCTCCACTAGAGGTTGGACTTTCTTTCCTGAAAGAAAAAAGCTTTTTCCTGTGAGAAGCTTTTTAATATATTTCTTTGAGTATCAATTTTTACAAAGAATTTTGCTATACTGTCACCAACATTGACTTGTTCTCTGAGTTTAGGTAAGAATACCTGAACTTCTAAATCTGAATTTTCTGATTAGTTTGCTAATCCAAGGCAAAGAGAATGGGACATTAGCAATATAAAACATGAAAGAATTTACAATGTTAATATGAGCATAAAACAATGGATCTAAGAAATAAGGCTCAAGTTCATAATGCAATAGAATCAAGAACTTACCATCAAAGCTAAAAAGAGAGATTTGGGGATTGTGAGAAGCTACAAAGAATTGAGGAGATACTAGAGTAAATTAATTAAGAGTGTGGGCTCTAGTATGAAATGACCTGGGTTCAAATCTAAACACTTCCTAACTTACATATATAGGAAAGCTTCTTAACTGTTTTGAATCTTGATCTGCTTATTTGCAAAATTATGGTTAAATATAGTACTTAGCTCAAGAAACTATTTAAAATATATTTTTTAAGTTATGCATAATGCCTTGCATAGTTAATTGTTAACAAATATAAGCTACTTTTAAAGATCTATTGGATAGTGCATCCATCTAAGGTAAATCTTGCTATTTGAAGGCCTCTTTTCTGGTCCATCTCATCATGGATTACTCTTGATGGAGAGAAGTGTAATGCTATTCTCTAAACTCAAAACTGAGAGAGAAGTAATATTCACTAGCACTACATTTCTCTCCCAGGTTTGAGTTGCATAAATTTTGATTAAGCAATGGTTCTCAAAAAATAAATTTTAACATAGTGTTAAAACATTTTTCATATATCTTCATTGTGAATTTTTTTTTCTAATGTAGTAAACTCTATTTTAGGACACATTTCTATAAAAAGGTTAATCTATTTCTGGAAATAAAAAATTAAGACAAAGCAAAGACAATGTTTAAATTATTTTCTTAGATTTCAATTTTGGTAATAAAGTCTCATGAAAAAGAATAGGTAGGTGCTAAATAAAAATGATAAATGAATGGGTAGGTGAATGAATAAATGAATGAATAATTAAATGAATCAAATTAAATGAGTGGACAGGAGAGAAAGCAATGCAGTATGAATGCACAATAACCAATTTGTGTTCAAACTAGAGAAGAGTAATAATTAATCTAGTTACCATTATATGGTTTATGAGGTTTTATTAAAATTGGACTAAAGAAGAGCTAAGGATTAAGATATGTTGGAAGGTGTTGAAAATATTGAGTTGATAAATGCTTAAGAGTGAACAAAGATGGGTTATAAAATTAAAAAAATAGAAAAAAGTTTTTAAAAGGACAATACCACAAAGAAAAATAAGGGAAAGGTGACATTGGTATCTTTATGTGAGCAAACTATTCTGTAGCATCAGACTTGAACTACCAAACATGTTAGCATAAACATACATGGCACTAATCATTTAGAAATTGACTACTAAATATGATTCAACATGATTGACTACTAAATACGTTGTTTTATAACAGCTAAATATAATTTGGTTAATGACCAAATGCCGTTTACACTTCAATGAGTCAAACTATTGATTGACTACCAAGATTTAGTCATATGCAGAAATACCTACTTTGACTATAAGAAATACAGACATGTGCCACATAGTCACAACGTTTATCCCAGTGGGTTATCTTCCGCTGTTATTTTCTTTCTTCTCTCTGATCCACTAAACTGTATTTTAAGACACATTTCTACAATAAAGCTAATCTATTTCTAAAAAGAAGAGAATGAGAACAAAGCAAATGTAATGTATAAATTATTTCATTAAATAATATATCTCTGGAAACAAGCCAAACACTGTTTCAAGTAGCTTTCTCTTACCTTTTTCAAACGTGTCTCCTTTAAAATACTCATGTATTCATCTGTTTACTCTTACGCTTGATAAATATTATTAAACTAGGCAAATAATAGTTACCCAACATTTATATTGGCATAACATCAAGTTTTTTAGTGTACAAAATTTTCGGAAGGAAATCATTTTAGAAAAAAAAGCTCTTCAAGCTATAGGTTGGTGCAAAAGTAATTGTGGTTTTAGCATTGTTGAAATTTGCCATTTGATGTTGGAATACATACTTAAATAAATGTGGTTATGTTATACATCATTTTAATCCATGTTTCTCGCTTTATGTTTTTTGCTAATGACTTATTCCTGTTTATTTTATATTTATTTTAGCCTATGGAAATGATGTTAGACAAAAAGCAAATTCAAGTGATTTTCTTATTTGAGTTAAAAATGGGTCATAAAGCAATAGGACAATGTGCAGCATCAACAACATTTAGCCCAGGAACTGCTAATGAACGTACAGTGCAGTGATGGTTCAAGAAGTTTTGCAAAGGAAAAGAAAACCTTGAAGATGAAGAGTGCAGTGGCCGGCCATCAGAAGTTGACAATGACCAGTTGAAAGCAGTCTTCCAAGCCGATCCTCTTACAACTACACAAGAAGTTGCTGAAGAACTCAACACCAGCCATTCTATGGTCATTCAGCATTTGAAGCAAATTGGAAGGGTGAAAAAGCTCGATAAGTGGGTGCCTCATGAGCTGATCGAAAGTCAAAAAAATCATCCTTTTGAAGTGTTGCGTTCTCTTCTTGTACACAACAACAAAGCATTTCTTGATTGGATTGTGACATGTGATGAAAAGTGGATTTTATATGACAACCAGAGACAACCAGTTCAGTGGTTGGACCAAGAAGAAGCTCCAAAGCACTTTTCAAAGCCAAACTTGCACCAAAAAAAAGTCATAGTCACTGTTTGGTGGTCTGCTGCCTGTCTGATCCACTACGGCTTTCTGAGTCCCCACAAAACCATTACATCTGAGATAACAAATTGATGAGATAAATGGAAAACGCCTGCAGCTGGCATTGGTCAACAGAAAGGGACCAATTTTTCTCCACGACAATACTCAACCAGACGTCACATTGCACAACCAACACTTCAAAAGTTGAGCAAATTGGGCTATGAAATTTTGCCTCATCCGCCATATTCACCTGACCTCCTGCCAACCAACTACCACTTCTTCAAGCATCTCAACAATTTTTTTCAGGGAAAATGCCTCCACAACCAGCAGGATACAGAAAAGGCTTTCTAGGACTCCATCAAATCCTGAAACACAGATTTTTGTGTTACAGGAATCAACAAACTTATTTCTCATTGGCAAAAATGTGTTGATTGCAATGGTCTCTATTTTGATTAATAAAGATGTGTTCGAGACTAGTTATAATGATTTAAAATTCATGGTCCAAAAGCACAATTAACTTTTGCACCAACAGAGTATAGGCATAGAGAAACATAGGAACAGAGAAAATCATAGAAATTCATTGAACATTTTATAATTCAATTCAAAATTATCAAAACTTACTTTGGCTTTGTTGTATTACTAAATTTTTATTAAAATACCTACATATTAAGTATAAAAGAAAGTACCTGCATAAACACAGCTGAAATACTTCGGGACTAGTCTCAGAAAATCTAGGTTTTGTTTTAAGCAGAGCAAAGATATAGCAGGTATATATATATTCTTTGCTACTTCAGGGTGTTTGCAGAACCTCAAAGGCTTCCTGACCCCTTGCTACAACAGATTCCTCACACAACCCAAAGTTGCTCAATATCAATTTTTTTATTAGGTTCATGTGAGCAATCTACTGAGCTACAAAACCTGAAGAAGAAATTCTTCAACAGTAAAGTTTTCAATGTCTTTTTGAGTCAATGGCTGACATAACATGATATGACAAGAAATGCCACATTGTTGAGACCATCTGTTTACTTTGTCACCTTTCAAATATGAGTTTGTTTATAATCACACCGGATTAACCCATATGAGAAGAAAGTGATAGATTGTTTTCATTAAAGAAGTTTCCTGTTGTTTTTCTTCATTGCATGCTATATTAATCTGTAAGAAATTGGGTAACCCTGTAGACAGTTTTCAAAGAGAATTTCTTTTGTGGAATTTCTTTCAGCCACTTTTCAAAAGCAGCTATGTATTTTCTACACAATTTTTCCCCTTGGGCAAAGAAAAAGTATGATTTCCAAATATTAATTTCTGTTATATTTCCATGTTTCCTCTGAAATCCATTTTTAATAGTATATTACACAGTGTATATTTTAACTCCTATCTGAGAAAAGATTCATAAGTACATAACTGATTTGTGTATTACCAATTTAAAGACTGAGGCAGTTTTCTTCTGAGTCTTAATAGTTTTCCTTGCCCATTTGTTACTAGCACAGCCTCAGGGCCTGCATGAGTTCTTCTGACATCCTTAGCTCCCTGGTGAAGTCAGAATTTTTTCCTTAGCCTCAAATTCGTTTTATTCAATATGAAGGTAAACTGAGATCAGAACTTCTGTTCTTGTCAAAGACAGAAAACAGTAACTAAATATATCCTTCCACCTAAGACAACAAAAAAATATGAAAGCCAGGCACGGTGGCTCACACCTGTAATCCTAGCACCCTGGGAGGCCGAGGCAGGAGAGTTGCTTGAGGTCAGGAGTTCGACACCAGCTTGAGCAAGAGCTAGACCCCATCTCTACTAATAGAAAAATTAGCTGGGCATCATGGCACTCACTTGTAGTCCCAGCTACTTGGGAGGCTGAGGCAAGATTTCTTGAGCTCGGAAGTTTGAGGTTGCAGTGAGCCACAGTAATGCCACTGCACTCTACCCCGGGATGATAGAGTGAGACCCTGTCTAAGAAAAAAAAAAAACACCTATGAAAAACATATAAGACATTGTACATCACACAATAAATGTAAGTGATCTCTGAGAGATGGGAAACAAAATAAGAAAGCCCTATGATTGTCACAGCTTCCTGCCAGGAGAAAATTCTAAGGCTGTGGCACAAAGATAGGGAATCTTAGAACGGCCTGACAAAATCCCTGAGTTGAAGATACAGAGAGAAGAGTCTGGGGAGACTAAGGCTAGAATTTTCAAGGCAGAGTATCAGAGATGAGTCTGCATGAAGAGAGAATTCTAGAGATTTTGCTGAAGAGACTTCTTGAGTCTTCATATGGATAAGAGTCAGTATATGAACATGAGGGAAACTACTCAAGGCCAAAGAACCTCTTAAAAGGATTAGAGATAACAGGGACAGGAGTTTACACTAGGCCTGAAAGAAATCATATTTCTACCAGCAGAGTGGAAATCTCCATAATTCACTGGACATGCAGAGTAGGGTTTTTACCTTAATAGTGAGACAAAATTAAAGCTAAATCAAATATTATTCTGGTCCCATCAAATAAAACCTAAAAACAAGAACCAAAATAATTAAACTGTTTAGAAGTAACTTAAATTCTTCTTATAACAAAGCTCAAGAATATATATAATGATAAATAAATCCAGCAAACAAAAAAGTAAAAATCAAAAATCACAATGTCTGACATCCAATAAGAAATTAGAGTTTTTATAGAAGCAAAAAAATACAACTCATAATGAAGAGAAAAATCAATTAACCAAAACTGACCCAGAAATAACACAGATGGTATAAGTACTTGACTAGGATAAACAACTGTATCACACATGTACAAAAAGAGGAAAGAATAAAGGGTTTAAGTAGGGTCATGGAAAATATTTTAAAGATATAAATTGAACTTATAGAGAAGAAAACTTAATGTCTGTGTTGATGAATACAGTAGATGATATTAACAGTAGATCAGACATTTCAAAAGAAAATAGTAATGAAAATGAAGATATATAAATAGAAAATATTCAAAAGGAAACAAAAGAGAAAAATGACCAAAAAAGAAGCAAAAAATATTAACCTAAAAACCTATACCAAGGAAAATATCTTTAAAGAAAAGAAGGTTAAATAAAAACTTTTCCAGACAAACAAGACTGACAAAAAATTATCACCAAAATATTCACACTATAAAAAATGTGAGAGAAATCCATCAGGCATAAGAAAGCAAAGGTCTAAACAGTACGGATATAGCTCTTTGAAGAGCTAAAAGTAGAATTACCATTTGATCCAGCAATCACATTACTGGGCATCTTCCCAAAGGAAAAAAAAGACATTCTATAAAAAAGACTTCTGCACTAGAATGTTTATAGAAACACAAATCACAATTGCAAAGATGAGGAAACAACCCAAGTGCCTATCAATACATGAGTGGATTAATAAAATGTGGTGTGTATATATATATATATACATATATATATGTGTGTGTGTGTGTATATATATATGTATATATATATATATACACACACACACATATACTACTCAGCCACGAAAAACAATACTGATCTAGTACCTCTTGTATTATCCTAGATGGAGCTGGAGCCCATTCTACTAAGTGATGTATCACATGAAGTGTGATTTTTTTCTTCTTTTCTCTTTGAAATATATTTTGTAAAAGAGAGGCGATTTCTACTAATAAATTTAGCAAAACTGTAATATTTTATATCTTTTTAAACCATGTAATTTAATATTTGAATACTTGATAATTTTTAAAATGTGTAATTATGTGTTAATACTAGTTCAGGCATACAATATCTGAGAAGGTGTATAGTTCTGTGGTAGAAATAATTTGTCAGAGTTTGCCAGCTTGTAATGTTAGGTTGGTGCAAAAGTTATTGTGGTTTTGGACCATGAATTTTAAATCATTATAACTAGGCTCAAACACATCTTTATTAATCAAAACAGAAACCATTACAATCAACACATCTTTGCCAATGAGAAATAAGTTTGTTTATTCCTGTAGTGTAAAAATCTGTGCTTCTGGATGCCAAGACCTCTTGGAAAGCATTTTCTGCATCCTGCTGGTTGTGGAGGCGTTTTCCCTGCAAAAAAATTATCAAGATGCTTGAAGAAGTGGTAGTTGGTTGTCAAGAAGTCAGGTGAATATGGTGGGTGAGGCAAAACTTCGTAGCCCAATTTGTTCAACCTTTGAAGTGTTGGTTATAGGAGGTGATGTCCTGTGGGGCGTCGTTGTGGAGAAGAATTGGGCCCTTTCTGTTGACCAATGCTGGCTGAAGAGATTGCAGTTTTCCATACATCTCATTAATTTGCTGAGCAGACTACTCAGATGTAGTGGTTTCGAGGGGATTCAGAAAGCTGTAGTGGATCAGATTGGCAGTAGATTACCAAACAATGACCATGACATTTTTTGGTGCAAGTTTGGTTTTCAGAATTGTTTTGGAGCTTCTTCTTGGTCCAACCCCTGAGCTGGTCATAGCCAGTTGTCATATAAAATCCACTTTTAGCTTTTCACAATCCAATAGAGAAACGGTTCCTTGTTGTCGCCTACAAGAAGAGAAGGCAACGCTTCAAAACAATGTTTTTGATTTTCAGTCAGCTCATGAGGCACCCACTTATCAAGCTTTTTCACTTTTACAATTTGCTTCAAATGCTGAACAACTGTAGAATGGTCAACGTTGAGTTCTTTGACAACTTCCTGTGCAGTTGTACGAGGATTAGCTTTGATGATTGCTCTTAACTGGTCATTGTCTACTTCCGATGGCCGGCCACTATGCTTCTCATCTTCAAGGCTCTGGTCTCATTTGCAAAACTGGAACCACAGCTGCACTGTACGTTAATTAGCAGTTCCCGGGCCAAATGCATTGTTGATGTTGTGAGTTGTCTCTGCTCATTTATAACCCATTTTGCACTCGAATAAAAAAAATTGCTTGAATTTGCTTTTTGTCCAACATCATTTCCATAGTCTAAAATAAATATAAAATAATCAGCAAGTAATACGTCATTAGCAAAAAACATAAAGCAAAAAATGTGCATCAAAATGATGTGTAACATAACCAGCTTTATATAAGAATGTATTACAATATCAAACAGCAAATTTCAACAATGCTAAAACTGCAATTACTTTTGTACCAATGTAATATGTTAGTAGAGAGCTTAAAAATACATGAATGGTTAAAAGTAAAAAGAAAAAACAAAGAAAAGGAAATAAAAGAAAGAAACCCAGACTCCAATAATTAAAACATTATGTAACAGTAAAAAGTATGATGTTAATCTTAGTAACTTTTGTTGCAAAATGTTCATGGTAAATTACTAAGAAAAAAAAACAAGTTACAAAATAGTAGATCATATCTGAGAAGTGACAAATAAGTTGTGGTATAATCATACAAAGAATACTATACTTTACCAAGACTAAAATACTGCTAAAAAACAAAACTGTGGAGGATGCTCACAAAAAAAATATTTAGCAAACAAACCAATACGACAAAAAGCACATATATTATGATTCCATGTCCTTCAAATTCAAAAACAAGCAAAACTTTTTAAGCTTGTGTGATTAGAGACTGAAGCTAATTTGCTTAGCCCAATTGTGATTATATTAATACATATGCACACAGATGCACAGGTAAACACCTCACTCTCACACACAAACATATACACTCGTACACACTCATGTATTCATGAACATGCAGCATGTCCCAATGGTTTAAAAAATAACTTTGGCTGGTACTTGGAGGATATTTGTGTTTGATTTAGTAATTTTTAATGATTAAATTATAATGATGAAAATATAAATCTTTAAAATGATTTTATTCTCAAAGAAATTTAATGTTTTCAGATATTAAAATTAAAGATAACTACATTGACCTTGATTTTCCAATTTCTTCAACCTTAGAAATATATTGGAAGCAGTAAAACCTTATTATAGCCTGCTTTATGCAAGTTTTAGTGTTCACCATTTCATAACCAGAGAAAAAAGTTATTAAGGATTTATATACTTTACTATAAAAGCTATAAAAATTATGTACTGAGTGGTCAGAAATAAATTCACAAGCAATTAAATATGTAGTGACAAATTTGTTTTGTAGAAACATTTATTTGTTTAGAAACAAATATCTGTAAACAAATATTTTTTGTTTGGCATCATTTGATGTGTAGTGTATTTTCCAAAATTTTTTTGTGTATGCATGTATATGTGGTGTGTGAATGTGTGTGGGGGGGAGGGTTTATTATTAATAGAATCTGATATAATAAAAAGTATAATAAGTTTGTGCCATTGTGTAAAAATAGTACTAGTATTTTATTAAAAACTAAAGGAATACATAATTTCAAAGAATAATTTTAAAATATCAAGAATACAACTTATAAGGAGCCTCTTTAATTTTATGTGATAGAGGCACATCTTTATACACAAATAATTTTAAAAAGAATTTTATAAATGGAAACAATTCCATTGCTTCTAAAGTAAGTATTCAATGGCATATAACCTACATACATAAAATATTATGTACATTTTGCTATGAATTTTTACAAAATAAACATTCTTGTGTAACCAACACTGAAATAAAGAAAAAGAACAAAATAAACTCAGAAGCTTTTTTCTTGTCCCCTACCAGTAAATATCCACTCAAGTATAATCACTCTCCTAGTTTCTAATTAGAAGATCTCACCTGTTTTGGGAGTTGATATGCATAGATTCCTTTCTTTTGTAAAGGTCTTTTATACATGTCTTTGCTTGCTTAATATTTTGTTTGTGAGAATCATCCAAAGTTTTGTGTGTATAAAAAAAGTTTCAGTGTGTTACTGTATAGTACTCCTTTGTATGACTATACAATAATTAGTATATGACAAATTGTCAATTTTGCAATTTCCAAATACACTGATGTTATTAGGCACTGTGGTTGTTCTTATTTTTTTCTAGTACAAAGATGTATAGAATAATGACTACGTAATGAGACATGTGTATATTTAGCATTACTATCTGCTGGCAAGATAGTTTTCCAAATATCTTATGCCATTTTACATGTGAGTAGTGTACAAGCTCTAAATTCTCATATCTTCACCAGAATTTGGTATTCACTTTTTCATTTTCTCCAATCTGATGGAAGCATAATGGTATAATATCTTGATTTTAATTGAACTTTCCCTACTGACTAAAAAGCTGAGCACCTTGGCATGTACTTCTTATCCATTTGGATATCTACTTTTACGAAGTGCTATTCAAATTTTGCCTTCTGGAAAATTCTCTAGAGAATTTTATAAAAGGCATTTGTGGCCGGGCGGGGTGGCTCATGCCTGTAATCCTAACACTCTGGGAGGCCGAGGTAGGAGGATCGCTCGAGGTCAGGAGTTCAAGACCAGCCTGAGCAAGAGCAAGACCCTGTCTCTACTAAAAAAATAGAAAGAAATGATTTGGACAGCTAAAAATATATATAGAAAAAATTAGCCAGGCATGGTGGCACCTGCCTGTAGTCCAAGCTACTTGGAAGGCTGAGGCGGAAGGATAGCTTGAGCCCAGGAGTTTGAGGTTGCTATGAGCTGGGCTGATGCCACGGCACTCTAGCCGGGGCAACAAAACAAGACTCTGTCTCAAAAAAAAAAAAAGGCATTTGTGTGAGATTTGGTTTTTGTCTTTGTTTTGTTTATGTTTTTCTTTTATTAAATATTTGGAAAACAATTTTTTTGAGCAAACTGGGCCTGTTTTTGTGGGAGTTAATAACTAATTAAATTAAGTTAAGAGATATAAGCGTATTCAGATTTTCTATTTGGTTTTGGGCCAGTGTTCCTTATTTTATAATGCTAAAAAATAAAACAATTACTTTAATTACTTCAACACTTGCTTTGTTGTTATTATGTATTTGAATTTAAAAATATAGACTACAGTCAAAATTTAATTATATTTTCAAAATGCTCTTTATTCCTATCTGTATTCTCATGGTTTTGTCCAGGAATATGTTTAGTCCTTCTAGTTCTATTGACAACCAAGTCTTCAGTTTTGCTTTATCTAACTTTGATTTTAATTTCATACAGATTTTTGAAAAATTCTATTTGTTTTGGATTGATAGCTAGCCAGTGGTTTAAGTATGTCAGAATATCACTGCCTTGATGTATCCTTTCCATAATTTCTGCTAAAAAATCAGTTGTCAGTCAAGCTGTTCTACCTCTGAAGACATTCTTCTCTGTCTGTCTGCTTTTAAGATTTGTTTTTTCTTTGTCTATGGCTTTGTATCTATCATTCTTTTTGGAAATTTCTCATTTTCTTTGTCTTTTTTTCCTTTCTGAAAATTTCCCTTTTCTGTACTGTAAAAGAATTTACATATAGTGAATTCAAAAAATTTTATATGTAGAGTAAGATCAATTTTTATACATTTTTTTAACCTGTGAGGACCTCTTATTCAGAATACAGAATATTTCCATAAATTAAAGAAGTTTCCTTGTGTTATTTTCCAGTTTAATTCTCTGTCTAAAAGAACCACCACTGTATTTATTCTCACAACCACAGGAGAGTTTGTCCTCTGTGTGCATGTGTAAGTGTGTGTATGTTCACTTATTTGTCTGGGTTTTTTCATGTAGTATGATGTTACTGAGATATCTGTATTGTCACATGTATCAGTAGTTCATTCATTTTATTAATGGGTGATAATCAATCGTATGAATACACACAATTTGATTTTTTATTCTTTTGACTGATATTTGGATTGTATTCCTTTTTTTGACTAATATAAATAATTTTGTATACATCTTTTACATATAGAAAATTTAATTTATATTAGATAAATGTTTCTGTCTGATAAATTTCTCTAGATAAAGGGTAATTGTTGATCTTAACAGATAGGTGAATGTTGACCTATATAAGATGTTTCCAAATTGTTTTTCAAACTGGTTGTAACATTTTATACTCTTACCATCTATGTGTGAGAGTGCTATGTGCTCCCCATCAGTAACATAAATTGATATTGCAATGACATTTAGCCATTTTAAGGTTGTGAAGTAACATTTCATTGTAGCCTTACTTTATAATTGTTTTTGAAAATGAAGCTGATGCACTCCAATATTAAGTAAGTAAAGAAATGAGAAGTAACTAGCAAAGAAGATGAGGAGTAGTCTGAGATGAAAGGTAGACAAGGCTAGTGTGTGTCTGGAAAATTAAGTGAAGAAAAAATTTCTAGGATGAAAGTGTCATGTTTTGTGTCAAATTAATATAAGTGAGGTAAGATGAGACCTGAGATTTCCCCATCATATTGAGCAATTTGGAAATCACTGGTGCACAGGACAAGAGCAATATTATATCATGGTTAGGAAAAAATCCTGTTTATAGTAGGTTTACAAAAATGACAGGAATAAATCTGAGAAAGACAATAGAGTCAAATTTTGGAAATGATTCTTTTATTCAAGAGAGCATAAAAATGTAACAGTAGTTGAAAGGATTTCAAATCAAGAAAGTTTGTTTTTATAAGATGGAAGAAATAATAGCATGTTTTTATACCGATGAGAATTAAACAAATATAGAGAAAAATATTGACAATACAATTCAGAGGAAACAGAAATACTGAAGTCAAATAGTGATGATATTGATGCACAAATAAAAAAGTAGCAGTAGTTTAAGGGTCAGGAGATTCACCTATAGAAGGTAAAGAAAGGCACAACATATGAATCAGTAGATAAATGTGATGGTAAAATACGTGAACACTTTAGTTCTTATTGCTTATTATTCCTAATATATTTATCATAAATAAACCTCAATAAGAAACTGTGATGGTATAGTCATCTGCTATTTTACATATAAAAGTATATTTTTAAATTTAAAAATTTTTATGGATACATAATAGTTGTATATCTTTATAGAATACATGTGATATTTTGATACAGGCATACAATGTAAATTAATCAAATCAGGGTACTTGGGGTAGCCCCCTTAATGTTTTACAATGGTTTAAGTAGGATTGATATTAGTTCCTCTTTAAATGGTTGATAGAATTCAGAAGTGAAGCCATTGGATCCTGGAATTTTCTTTGATGGAAGACTTTTTTTATTACTGCTTCTATCTCATTACTTTTTATTAGTTTATTTAGGTTTGGATTTCTTCCTTGTTCAATCTAGGTAGGTTGTATGTGTCTAGGAATCTGTCCATTTTTTCTAGGTTTTTCAATTTATTGGGATATGGTTGCTCACAGCAGTCTCTAATGATCCTTTGGATTTCTGCAGTATCCATTCTAATATCTCCTTTTGCATCTCTAATTTTATTTATTTGGGTATTATTTTTTTTCTTAGTCTGGGTAAAGATGTGTTCATTTTGATTATCTTTTCAAAAAAACAACTTTTCATTTCATTGATCTTTTGTATTTTTTGTTTCAATTTCATTTATTTTTGCTCAGAAATTTATTATTTCTTTTCTTCTAATAATTTTTGGTTTGGTTTTCTCTTGTTTTTTAGTTCTTTGTGATGCATCGTTCAGTTGTTTATTTGAAGCTGTTCTACTCTCTTGATGTAGACACTTATTGCTATAAACTTTTCTCTTATGACTGCTTTTGCTAAATCCCGTAGGTTTTGATATTATATATTATGCTTTCATTTTCATTTGTTTCTAGAAATTTTTTAACTTCTTTCTTAATCTCTTCATTGAGTCATTGGTCATTTGGGAGAGAGGGCACAGAGACAGAGGTCAAGAAAGGAGAGAGGACAAGGACTGGAGGGAGACATGTGCTCTAGATGTACTCAGACACCTCAGTGGTGACCACAGGCAGAGACTGTGGGAACAGGGCAGGGAACTCTTCAGGCTACCAGATGGTGTGCATGGGTGCTGGTGCAGGCCAACTGATAGTACACAAACACACCTGGGGCTACAGATGGGGTGTAGCAATCCCCAGGCCCTTGGTGGTTTGCTCCTACAGTGGGGACCTGGCAACAGGATGGTCAGGCCTGTCTTCAGATTCCCCAGTATTGCTCATGGTCCTGAGCTGTGATAGGAGGGGTGGGTTGATCCTCAGGCTTCTGGACTGTGTGCTCAGGTGCCAGTGGCTGGCAGACTGGGTCTTTTCTCAGGCTTTCTAAAGGTACACTCTCATGCCCATGCAATTTGGGTATCTTAATAGTAATAATTTGAAAGTATTTTTCCCAGTTTTCCAAAATTACTTTGATCTCTAGTGAATATTGTAATTATTTTTAGTTTAGATATAATGTCTCTTATTTCTTAATGTTTACATGTGCTTTGGTTTTTGTGTTCAAACTGATTTTGATAGGGAACATTTAGTTTGATTTTGTTTTTTCTCTTTCTCGGTCCATGTTTACCAGTTCTGTGGCTTTGTCATTTTGTCCACAGAACTCACCTTTCCTCGTCACCAACTCAGAATACCAAAATAGAAATAAGTCTTATAAGAGTTTTTGGAAATACTAGTTCTTGGAGGTATTGGAATGGTTGGAACACCTGTGCCCCTAGAATGTGGCCTCAAACAGTGAACCTGCCTTAACTGATAACCTCATGGGAAGAACTTGTGGTCCCTAGTACCCTGCAAGAGCAGAATCAACCACCACTGCCTGATTTCCTCCCTAGACCACATCAGGCTTATGAGTTTAATCATTAGACTAAACTGAATTTTGGTTCAAGTCCTTGTGCAGGAATCTGTTGTTCACATTTTAGGCCTCACTCATTTTTATTTATTTTCTCTTATAATTTATATGTAATTTCTAAGTGTTTGGAACAGAGAAATATTGACACTTCTTCACTAATAGTATCTTCACCAAAAACTTCATGTCTTTTTTTCACACCTGTAAATTCACCTTAAATTTCACACTAAAGATTAACAAGTTTAAATGTGTCTATGTGAAAATAGATAACGATTTATCTAACACCAAAATTAATCCTTCCTTAATAGTTAATTAATTCTTAACAGTGTAATTATGATCATTAAAATTACCAATGTGTTTCTACATTAAACAATCAAGTTCATATTGACAAGATGGAGCGTTGAGCAATACAGATAGCTATAAGCCAATAACATTTAATTCATTAACTTTAATTTTAAATTTTACTAGGATTAATGTATACATATGCATTGATACTTTTATCTTTTAATCCACACTCTGATGTCTTATTATATTACAGCAATATAAATCTCTACTATGAATAATTTATTATTTCATAATTACTGATTTTATGTCTTACTTTTACAGCATTAAAGTCCATTTATTCATTTATTCTTTTATATTACACTGATATATTCAACACCTATAAAATATCAAGGATTTTTCTAGACACTGGGCTATAATAGTAATCCAGAGAAACATACATCTTGCTCCCATGTAGACTATATTATGATGGAATATAATACGTTAAATGAATAATCACATAAGTATATAATTACAAAACATGTTAAGAGTTACATGAGAAAAATATAGCAAGTAATGAAGACATTTACTAGAGCAATATGATCTACGATCTTCAGATAGCCTGGGTAAATTATTCATAGCTTTGCAGATTATTTCTCTGTAGCAGTTATCACATTTTGTAATTATATACTTAGGTCATATAATTACTAGAGGCAAGAGCCTCATAAAGAACTTTTTATAATGTTATTATTAAAAATATTTATTGGTCAATATTCATTTTTGAGAAACATTATTTTTCCTGTTTGTAATGTTATTTCTTCCATTAGATATTATTATATTCCTGATGTCTACATTATACTCTTTTATATTGTTATAGACACATTGGAATGGCATTAAAACTTATAACTTTGGCATATTTTAAGGTCATAAATAACAATGTATCTTCAAATATATTTCCTATAATATATCTTAATTAAGTAATCCACTTGGTTAAAGGCTTCTTTCCCATATAAAAGGTCAATGCCTCTGACAGATTAGATATGATTTTATCAGAGTTTAATGAATAAGATCCTATCAAGATAATCTCAAAGAACATTAACACATTGATTTTGAAAACTTATTACCTACTCCTCAAAATCAGATATATTTTAGATTTCTATAGATATCTTCAGCGTTTGCTTCAATTTTCTTTCTTCTGAAACTACAGATTCACTAAGAATAATTTTCATCTTTTATTGACTGATATTAGTCTTTTATTCTGTGGCTTGAACTGTTTATGAGATAAGCTACATTTTGCATAAACTAGAAAATACTAGGCTGTAAACTAGTTTATAAACGACTAGTTTGTATAGAATATTTTTGTTTTAACCTAATTTCTAGAATCTGAGTGAGCAATATATGAGATGAAAAATATAGTAGATGAGTGTGGCAGATTATATATTACAGAAAAAAAGATTATGGACCTCACAGAAAAAATGAAAATAAGCCTGAACTGTAGGATAATGTCCAGCAGCCCAATATGCTGAACATATTCCACATTTGATTGAAGCTATAAACCCAAAGATCTGAAGTGATCAATGAATGCCAGGACAAAACATGAGAAAAACTACATGAAGGCACTTTATAATCAAGTTGTTAAAAACCAATGATAAGAAGAAAATATTAAAGTCAGCTAGGGAAACAATATGTAGACAGCAATAAACAGAAAGATAGTAGGTTTCTCTTCAGAAATAATGCAGGAAAAAAGAGAGTAAAACAACATCTTTAACAATTAAAAAATTTTTAAACTGCCAACTAATAGTTCTACACCCAGTGAAATTATTTTAAAACTTAGGCAAATTAAAGACTTCTTTTTTTTTTTAAAGAAGCATTTTATTTACTCTTTTAGTTAATGAGTAAAGGATATGTTATACCTGAAATAATTATGGCTCAGACTCCCTCCATACAAAAGCATAAACAATTCATTAGCTGTTGATACATATTTTTAGAAGTTTTAAAGTAAATTCTTTAGGCACAAGGAAAAGCCACTGGATGAAAATATGGATCTACAGAAACAAATAGAAAACCAAAACAGTAACCATGTTTATATCTTATTTTTCTTTCTCAAACTCTTTAAAAGATGATTTACTATTTAAACAAAAATAAGTGTAGAGTTTATAACATGTAAATATAAAATGCATGAAAATCATAAAGTAAAAAGGAAGAAGGTGAAATAAGTTTTTTAATACTATAAATAAGCTAAAATTCTATCACTTGAAAATAGTTTCTGAAAAATAAAGCTGTGTACTCTGAACACAATGCAATGTAAAATAAGAAAACAGAGTTTTAGCTACTAAGCCAACAATGAGGTAAATCACATTATTATTCAAATAATCGAAAAGAAAACAGAAGAAGAAAAAAAAAGAAACCAAGAACAAACCGAACAAATACAAAAGAAATAGCAACAAAATAGATTTAGCTTTTACCTTATCAAGAAACAGATTAAATATAGATTTGAATAATATAATTAAAAACATATAAGATTGAATAAAAATGCAAAGACAAATTATATTCTGCTTACAAAAATTTCCTTTTAAACATGAAGGCACAAAGAGGTTAAAAGTAATAGGAAAGAAAAGGATACACACTATGACCATGCTAATTCTAATTTTAAAATGTTACAGCTATCTACACTCCCATGTTTATTGCAGCACCATCCACAATAGGCAAGATATGGAATCAACCTAAGTGTCCATCAATGGATGAATGGATAAAGAAAACGTAGTACACATACACAATGGAATAAGATTTAGCATTGAAAAAGAAGAAAATTTTGTCATTTTTGATAACATGAATGAGCCTAGAGGACATTCTGCTAAGTGAAATAAGCCAGGTATAAAAGAGCAAATACGGCATGATCTCACTTACATATGGAACGTAACAAAGTCTCATAGAAGTAGAGACTACAATGGTGGTTACCAGAGCCTGAGGATGGGGAAAATGGGGAGTTATGGGTCAAAGGGTACAACATTTCAGTGAGACAGCAGGAGTAAGTTTTTGAGATGTATTGAACAGCTTAGTGACTATAGTTAATAATAATATATATATTTCAAAATTACTAGGAGAGTAAATTTCAAATGTTTTCATCACAGAAAATAAGTATATGAGGTGATGGATATGTTAATTAGCTTGATTTAATCATCTACCATGTATACATATATCACAACATCATATTTTACTTCATAAATATATATACAGTCATTATTTGTCAATTACATTTTTTAAAAAGTTAGAGTAGGTATTTTAATATGAGATAAAGTAACTTTGGAGAAAAAAATGTCATGAATAAAGAGGCTATGTAATGACAAAGAGATCAATTCATCAGAGGATACAATGATCCTATAGTTTTATGCATCAAATAAAAGAGCTTTAAACTACTTGAAGCAAAAGCTGATATAACTTCAAGGAAAACATACAAATCCACGGTTATAGTCAGAGATTTCACTATGCTTCTTTTAATAATTAATAGAACCAGTAGGCAGAGAATCAGTGAATATATGCAAAATTTAAACAACATTTCTAAAACAACTTGAAGTAACTGACATTTATAGAACATCCAACCAACAATAGCAGAATGCCTATTGATTATAAGTACGTAGGAAATATTTACCAAAGTAGACCATATTCCAGGCCAGGGGAGAGAAGTCAAACTCTGCCCATGGCTGTTTTTGTCAACACACAAGCTAAAAAATGTTTTTATATTTTAAAGAGTTTTAAAAAGAAGAATATGTAACAGAAACTGCACATGGCTTGCGAAGCATAAAATATTTATTATCTGGACCTTTACAAAGAAGTTTTGCTGACCCCTGTTATAAGCCATAAAATAGGTCTCAGTGTATATAAAGGATTCAAATCACACACAGTGTGTTCCTGACTGCAATTTAATTACTTTAGAATTGAACAACAGAAAGATGTCTGAGAAATCTCTAGATAACACACTTCTAAATAACTCATAGATCAAAGAATAAGTCAAAATGGATATTAGAAAGATTTTGAACTGAATAAATATTTAAACTCAGAATATCAAATTTTGTGGGATGCCACTTAAGCAATATTGGGAGAGGGGACTTATGGCGTGAAAGGATTATACTAGAAAAGAAGAAACATCTCAATTTAGTTACGTTGGTTTTAATCTCAATAAAGTAGAGAAAGAAGAGAAAATTAAATAATAACAAAAGAGAGTTTTGTTACTATTTAATTTTAACATATAAGAAAAATAAATAAGTAGAAATTGAATAAATAGAAAACATAAAAATGATAAAGTCAAGAACAGTAGATGCATTTTTGGGGTGAGACCAAAAGAATTGATACACCTTTAGCCAGACTGATGAAGAATAAAAGCAAAAAAAGTAAATATCCCAATATCAGATAAAGAGAGGTAAAATTGCCAGAGAATTTACTGACATTAAAACTAATTATAAGAGAATAATATGAAGTACTATATGCCAATAAATTATACAACTTAGATGAAATGGGCAAAATTCCCTTAAATCACAAATTATCTATATTCATTCAAGAAGAAGTAGATAAACAAAATCTATTACAATAATTGAATTTGGAATTAAAATCCAAAGAACTAAAAGTAGAACTACCATTTGATCCAGCAATCCCACTACTGAGTATCTACCCAAAGAATAAAAAGACATTCTATAAAAGAGACACCTGCACTTGAATGTTTATAGCAGCACAATTGACAATTGCAAAGATGTGGAAACAACCCAAGTGCCCATAAATTCATGAGTGGATTAATAAGATGTGGTATATGTATACCATGGAGTACTACTCAGCCAAAAAAATTGGTGAACAACTTATTGTATTATCCTGGATGGAGCTAGAGCCCATTCTTCCCAGTGAATTATTACAAAAATAAAAAACAAACACCACATGTACTCACCATTAAATTGGTACTAATCAATCAATGCTAATGTGCACATATAGGAAGTAACATTC
Organism: Lemur catta; assembly: GCF_020740605.2. Lineage (NCBI taxonomy): Eukaryota > Metazoa > Chordata > Mammalia > Primates > Lemuridae > Lemur > Lemur catta. The sequence continues at coordinate 55,729,360 of NC_059139.1, read as the reverse complement.
ATGGAGTGTTGAGCATGTGGGCGGGGAGAGGAGGGGATGGGTAAATTCACACCGACCAGATGCATGCCATCTGGGGGATGGGCACACTTATAGCTTTGACTTGTGTGGTGCAAAGGCAATTTATGTAACCAAAGGTTTTGGAGGTTTGTACCTCCAAAACATGCTGAAATAAAATAAAATAAACTTTTAAAAAGATTATAAATGGAAAAGAAGGGGAAGATCAGATGGGAAAGGGAGAAACTAGACTTCTCTGTGAATATCTTGTATAAATTTTATATTGTAGCCACGTGACTACTTTATATAAAAATTAAATTAAATCAAAACAAAACAATCCCAAAATTAAAATAGAAAAAAATAAAGTTATATTCGTTTTCTATTGCTGCCCTAACAAATTACCAAAAACTTAGTGGCTTAAAACAATACAAATTTATTATCTTACAGTTCTGTGAGTTAGAAGTCCAGTATAGATCTCATTGGACAAAAACCAAGTTGTTCAAGGGAAAAATCCGTTTCCTTGCTCGTCTGAGTTCATGACAAAATTCAGTTCCTTGTGACCGTTTCCTTGATGGCTGTAAACTGAGGATCATTCCCAGATTCTAGAGGTGGCTGCATGCCTCAGCTTATGGCCACCTTCCTCTGTCTTTAAAGCTAACAAGGAGGAGTCAAGTCCTTGTCATGTCACATCTCTCTAATCTTCTGCTTCATCATTCTGACCCCCATATAAAGATGCTACACTTTGAAGAATGCATGTGATTAGATGGAGCCTGTCTGGATGATCCAGGGTATTCTCACCATCTCAATGTCTGTACCCCTTATCACATCTGCAAAGTCTCCTTTGCCATTTAAGGTTACGTGTTCACAGGTTTCAGGGAATGGAACATGGACATTTTGGGGAAGGGGTCCATTATTTTCTTTATCTCATTAACTTTTGACATAACTTTACACACATATACACACACAAAGTATTTGAAGCAACTTTCTATTAGGATAAAGCAAATAAAAATTATATTAATGTTGATAATATCAAAATTATCAGCATAACAAAAATTACAGATTTTGAGTAAAATAGCAGAAATAGCAGTACTAAATTTGTTTTGAAAATGTAAGTATGAGTCTATGATGTATTTCCTCTTAAAAAGCACACAAAAAATGAGTAATTCCCAGTTCTACTTAGTGAAAAGACCTAAAATCAATGACTGAAACTTTCATAATGAGCACTTGTAATATCAGATTTTAATTTGTAACTAAAAGGCAAAAGCTCTTTGGGGATCTGGGGTAATGATTGATTCTAAACTTGGAACAGGAGTTTTATACAATGAGATTGAAATAGCTTCTCATGTAGAAAGCCATCCAGATAACACAAACTGCAAGAGCCATGTTAGAATGACCTAAATTCCAATTTTAAAGGTCTCTTATAAGCCAAATATAGGATACTTGAGCATCAATAAAAATAATGATTTCAATGATTTGACATATCAAATGTGTCAATATTCATTAATTTTGCATCTTAATAATATGCTACAGAAGCTGACAAAAGGTAATATTTTTAGGCTTATGGGGCTAAAGACAACTAAACTTGGAAGTTAGCACTACTAAGGCAGCTTCTTATTTGAGGATTTAATATCGTATTATTCTAAGAAGTAGTAAATAAAAAGCATTTTTCTTAATCTCCAATTTCTAAATGAACAGTACCTCATGAAAGCCAAATAATTGATGAGGGAAAGTTTAAGTTTCTCTAAAGAAATATTCCAATTAAAAGTTAAGGATAAGCCATTCTGAATATTAGCACTTTGCCAACAACTAATAAAATAATGAATCCAGGCAATGATTATAACAGCTCATCAATATCACAAAAAGGTAGTGTATAGATGTTATGTGCCACCTTGTGGAAATACATAACTCCATCAATGAAATATTATTGCCAAAAATGGAACCTGAGCAATATCAAGATGCTAGTGGTTTCCCAAAGGGCCAATAAATAGATAAAAAGTGCCTTAATCTTAATAGTCATAGTAAAATTCAAACTAAACCAAAATGAGATAGCATTACACTCACTCAAGCTCAGGTTAAAGAAAAAGGCTGATAATACCATGTTTTGGCAAGAATGTGAATTTTTGGAATTCTCAATATACTCTTGGTAGGAATGAAAATCAGTATGAAAATGTTTGGACATATCAAGTTGAAAACACGAGTACTATATAACATAGTGCTTTCACTCCTAGGAATACAGCCAACATAATTATGAAAATATTTGCAGCAAAAGATATACTCAATGTTTTTTTGTTAGTAAGAATATTTATAATAGCTACATCTCAGAAACAACTTAAAAGTCTATGCATATTAGAATTATAGATAGATAAATTATGATGCTTTTTTAGTGCAGTACTATTTAGAAGAGGGAGTGAGCAAACTACTACTTTGCTCAACAACATGAACAAATCTCATGAGCCTAGTTTTGAGTAAAATGAACTAGATATAAAATAATATATATTGTGCAATTCCATGAACGTAAATTTAAAGTTAAAATATGGGCATACACAACTATAGCATTAGAAATCAGGAGAAAGATGAAAAAGAGCAGTCACTATAATGGCATTAAGAGGCTTACAGGGATGTGGTAATTCTGTGTTTTTTGATCAGAATAGTGGTTTCATAGAGGGGTTCAATTGTAAAAAGTAATCAACCCTTATCCTTCTGGTTTTCTAATTTTCTGAATTTGTTTTATATTACAATAATTCAATTTATTTTAAAATTTACAAAATCAACCTTAGTTCTGTGGATTTCTTTGGAGTTCTCAAAGCAGCTCCTGTGATTGGCAAAGGGGCAAAATGTAAAATAAGAAGAGACTTATACTGACTGAATTCAATGTTTTTTTTTTATTTGGAATTTGCTTTAAATAAACCAAATAATTAAAAACATGTGTCATACAATCATAGTATTTAAAACCATGAATAAACATCTAATGATATTAAGAAATATTTAATATTATACATGTGTTAAGTGTAATATGGTACGCACTAATACATGAGTTCCTATGTTTTATAGATTCATGCTGGCATATGAATGTCTTTTATTTTATGAAAAAAGTTATAAAATGTATGGAATTTACCTCAAAATAATACAGTGTGTGTGCAGAAGAGAGGTTAGGGGAAAGCTATGAGGTTATAGAAGAAATAAGATTGGCCATGAGTTATTAATAATTATCAAAGCAGCAGGTTCATTACATTAAAAATTATACTTTAAAAATGGAATTAGATACAATTAAAATTTTCAATTAAAAGTTCTTTAAAAACTTGAAAATGTTAAAATATGTGAAAAGTTATATTAATTACATTTAATAAGTGTAGCCTTACAGGTGTGAATACAGTATTCATAAGTAGTATAAATAATTTCTTTGTTTAAAAAGAGACCACTTTTAAGGGATTGATAATATATTTTTTCAAAAGTACCTATAGTTTTCAGGAAAATAGAGATCTCTAAATAACTTATTTTTTAATTGTCTACAATATTGCTAACTTCAGATGTTCAAAAAGATGCAACACTTTGGACACTAAGAATGTATTACAACGTTAGGATGAATTAGTTACCTGAAACATACTCTTTAATTTATATTAACTCTTTTTAGACAGATACCCTCCTACATACGCTTATACGTTTCAGAGAAATATCAGCATTGTAAAGAGTAAAACTTTCATGATATTTCTAATTAAATGTTACTGAAAGCACAGTTGTACCACTGGTCATGCACTGAAATAAAGTAGAAAGATATCAGTAACCTTTCAATGACAGCTTCATGGAAGAGAATGAAGACAGCTGTGGGTTATTTTTCTACATAAAAATTTTCCTCATTTAATATGTATTCATAAAGAATTAGCAGCAAAATTTCAGTGAAACATTTAATGTCAAACTATTTGGAGCAACATATTTTAGCAATATTTTATAACTTTTTACTGTATTTTGCCACCAAAGTTCTTGAGGCTTTCTTCAACTTTTTGTAAAGTAATCTAAAATTCTTTATGTAAAGATTCACACATTTAGAATCATTCTATTAAATTGTTTTACAAGTGAAGCAAGGCCATAAAACTTGCTCCAGAAGACAGAAGATCGTCAGAAGACAGTAATGTGACATTTAACAACCACATTTTCTAGTCATCAACTTCTTATTTGATAGAGTCTCTGGCATAGTTTTAAATTTCTGATCAGTTCAAACACCACTTAAAAGTTGAAGGGGAATAGAGCCACTGTTGCAAATAAGTGCACTTTCTTTTCCATTTTGGATAATTCTATGAAAGATATTAGATAATAGCAGCATCATTTAAAGTTTCAAATTTATATGTATTAATATATATGCTGATTCGTGCATTTGCTTTCTTGTCAATTAAATCTGGATGCAATGTACTTTCTTTTGCTATTTATTTTTCTTAAAAGCATCTTGGTTTTCCTTGTTATCTGAAATTAAATAATGTAAACATGCATGCTCATGACAGGGATAGATCCTCTTGCTAGAGTTGTAAAACTGTAAACTTTATTATAAATAATCAGTAGTTAATACTATATTGCTATGAGATGAGACTCAAAAGTGTGATTCACCGGAACTGATACATTGAATTATCTCTTATTTAACACTCCAAAAAGAACCAGCAAAATCAGTGGTACAGCTCTGCTTTTTGGTCATTTGCAAGCCAGATACATATCCTAGGATTGTTCTGCCTACCCCAGAAGGAAGAAAGGGTAGGCAGGAGAACTCCAAAAGTATTAAGCACCAGACCTGAAATTCGTAGACATTACCCCTACTCATATTCTATTAAGAAAAATGAAGTCATATTTGACTGCAAGTGAGACTGAGAAATGTAGTCAAAGTGGATAGCCCATAGCCTGCTGTATTTCTATTACTATGACATAGGGAATAACAGATTTTACTGAAGTGTTCCACTAAAGTTAATAACTAGATAGGGGTTGAGTATATTGGATTAAGAGAAATGGAGAAGTAGGAGTAAGTAGAGAGCCAAAAGGAATATTCACCTATGAGAATATGTTTTCACATAGGAGTTTTAGGTCATGAATGGACTAATTAAAGTCACTTTTTGGATACTACTTTGTGTATTTGTAAAATCAGCAGTTTGAGTTACCGCAACATTTCTCAAACTTTAGTAAACAGAAAAGTGTGTGTGTGCACGCGCTTTTGTGCACGCACACATATCTGAGTGTATCTAGAAAACTGGAGGTTCTAATAGACCTAGTTAGGAGGGGAGAAGGAATCTGAAAATGCATACAGGATTTTTAACAATCTCTCTAAATACCTTTAATGCATATAAACAATAAATGACACTTGGAGAAACTCTAAATTTAATAATCAACTCCAAATTTTTGAAACCACATATGTATGAAACTGAGAAACATGATATGTGAAACACACAAAAGACAGATTTTGAAAGTTGTGAAAAATGAAAAGAGTAAGTATATTTGAGTTAGGTAAATATTGTTCAGATATCTGAAAATAGAGAAGGATGTATTTAATCATGACTACTAATCATGAAGGATAAATTGTTCAATTTACCTATAATAAATTCTAAACATATCTTTATCAAAAAAGTAGTAGACTGAAATGGGATCCATACCTCTCACCACTCACAAAAATCAACTCACAGTGAATAACAGACTTAAACCTAAGGCATGAAACCATAAGAATTCTAGAAGAAAATGTTGGAAAAATTCTTATAGAAATCAGCCTAGGCAAAGAATTTATGAGGAAGACCCCAAAAGCAATCACAACAATGATAAAAATGAATAAATGGGACCTGATCAAATTTTAAAACTTCTGCACAGGCAAGGAAACAGTCATTAGAGTGAATAGAAAACCTACAGAATGGGAGAAAATATTTGCATGCTATACATCCAATAAAGGGCTGATAACTATTAATAGAATCTATAAGGAACTCAGGCAAATCAGCAAGAAAAAAATCAACCCCATCAAAAAGTAGGCAAAGGACATGAACAGAAACTTTTCAAAAAAAGACAGACTACTGGCCAACAAACTTATGAAAATATGCTCAACATCTCTGACCATCAGGGAAATGCAAATCAAAACTACAATGAGATATCACTTAAGTCCAGTGAGAATGGCTTCAAAAAGTCCCAGAACACTAAATGTTGGTGAGGATGTGGAAAGATAGGAACATTCGTACACTGCTGGTGGGACTGCAAACTAATACAACCTCCACAAAAAGTAATATGGCGATATCTCAAAGAACTAAAAGGAGAACTATCATTTGATACAGCAATCCCACTACTGGGTATCTACCAAAGGAAAAAAGGACATTCTATAAAAAAGGCACCTGCACTCAAATGTTTATAGTAGCACAATTCACAATTGGAAAGATGTGGAAAAACCCAAGTGCCCATCAATCCAGGAGTGGATTAATAAAATGTGGTATATGTATACCATGGAGTACAACTCAGCCATAAAAAAGGTAAACTAACATCTTTGGTATTATCCTGGGTAGGACTAGAGACCATTCTTCTAAGTTAAGTATCATAAGAATGGGAAAACAAACACCCTATGTGCTCACCATTAAATTGGAATTAATTGATCAACACTTACGTGCACATATGGAAATAACATTCATTGGAAATCAAGCAGGTGGGAGGAGGGGAGGGGATGGGTAAATTGACACCCAATGTGTACAATGCACACTATCTGGGAAATGGGCACACGTATAACTTCTACTTGAACGGTACAAAAGCAATTTACATAACCAAAATGTTTGTACCCCCATAATATTCTGAAATAAAAACAAAAACAAAAAATCACTATGTACATCATAAGTATGTACAATTATTATGTGTCAAGAAAATAAATCAAATTTTTAAAAAATAAAAAAATAAAAAAGGCACAATAGAAAGTAAAAAGATATATGTAACCAACAAATAACTGACACGTATAACCAACAAAGGACTGATGTGCTAGGTCTCTAGCTTAATATTAATAGATAGATATAGATAGATGGTAGATCAATACATACAAAAATAGAGTGACAAAAATTTATTTAAAAAAAGACTTAAATAGTGGAATTGCAATGTTCCTAACACAAAGATATGATAAAGGCTTGAGGTGATGGATATCCCAAATACCCTGATTTGATTATTACATATTGTATGCCTTCATCAAAACATCACTTGTGCCCTACAAATATATACAACTATTATGTAACCATAATAATTAAAAATTTAGAAAATACACATTAAATAAACTTTCAGAAAACTATGGAAAAAAAGATGGACCATCAAATTGAAAAAATGGGCAAAATATTTACATTAGCCCTTTCAAAGAGGAAATCCTTTATGGTCAATAGTCAAGAGACCATTTTGTCCATTTTTGAACATTGATTTAATATTTGCCTAAGAGCAGTGTACTGCCTTTTTCATTCTCTGTGATTTCCAATGGTGAAGAAACTTATGAAAGGGTGATCAACTTTATCAGAAATCATAGAAATATAAAATAAAGCCAAAGTCATAATTACATATGTACCAGATTGGCAAAGATTTAATAGTTTAACAATACCAAATGTCGTCAAGGATGTAAAGCAATAAAACACTTTATATGTTGCTATTGGAAACGTAATAGTTAAGAATAGTGCAGAGTTTTGGCATTATCCAGAGAAGCTGAAGATTTGCATCATAAGTAACCTACTTATGTGCCCTAGAAAAATGCTTGCACATTTATATTGAAGGACAAAACAAAATGTTCATAAAAATATTATTCTAAATAGCCAAACATTGGAAACCCCCCACATATCTATCAACACATCCTATTCTTACCAAAGATATTAAAGATATGTATAACAATCACCCTTATCAATGTATTTTTGGCTGACACGGTACTAAAAGGAAAAGGATAACTGAGAGTTGAGAAAATTAATTTTCTATGTGATTTAGATAATTCAAAATCATGAAAACATTATTGATTATGAATAAAATAAAAATATAAAGTATCACATTTAGACACAAAATACATTACAAGATCTAGTGTGGTCTTGAATTATATATACTGCCTATGAAGAAACCCTGCAAGTTTGAGTATAATACAAGCCAACAGTGTATTATGCTGTCAAGGAAAGCCCAACCAATGAAATTTCAAACTTTCTTAATAAAAACAAAAAAATCTCACATCCAGGAAGGTAACAGTCCCGTTTTACTCTCCTATCCCAAACACTGTCATGCGTCTATCTGGAATAGGAGATTCAATGGAAAGAACTCATGTAGTGTTGGATTGACCTATAGGTTGAGGACTCACAAAAGGATGGCAAATAGGAAATGTAGAAAGGAAAAGAAGATATTTCAGCCAAAGTTAGACACTCAAATGCCTTTGGATTAAAGTAAATCTGCTATCTTGAGATAGGCCTGATAAGTAAGATAAATATGGGAAAGATAAGAAATTACTAAATTTAGAACATATGTTCTCCATTTATAAAAGAAATTTTTGTTTTTTGGTAAATAAGAGAGATGGGACAATTAGAATATTCTGCCTCAGAAAACAGAGTTTTGTTTACCACTGTAAATATTCAAACGCAGATGAAATGATCAGCTCTGATGCAGGTTTCAGTACTGGGAAAAGGTTTGATTAAATTTCGTGTAAATGATCTTTGCCTTATAAAATTCTATTATTTTATTTTCTTTTGATTTTTTGAGAAACAACCTTTATAAAAATCTTTTTTTTTTTTTTTTTTTTTTTGAGAGTGAGACAGGGTCCTGCTCTGCTTCCCAGGCTGCACCAATGGCAAAGTTATATCTCACTGCAACCTCAAACTCCAGGGCTCAAGCGATCCTCCTGCCCAGCCTCCCAAGTAACTGGGACTACAAGTGAGTGCCACCACACATGGCTGATTTTATTTATTTTATTTTATTATTTTATTTATTTATTTATCTGAGGCCGGGTCCACTATTTTTTCTGAGGTTCTCCTCCCTCAGCCTCCTCATTCCCTGGGATTACGAGCCTGAACCATCATGCCTGACTCTCATAATATACTTTTTAATATACTTTTTATGAACTGAGTATAGTGGCTCATGCCTATAATCCCAGCTCTTTGGGAAATTTAGGCAGAAGTGTAGCTTGAGGCCAGAAGTTCCAGACCAGCCTGGGCAACACAGCATGCGCCTGTAGTCCTAACTACTCCAGAGGCTGAGGCACAGAGGATTCCTTCATCCCAGGGCTTGGAAGCTGCAGTGAGCTATGATAGTGCCACTGCACTACAGCCTAAGCTACAGAGTGAGAACCCCATTTCAAAAAAAAAAAAAAGAAAGAAAGAAAAGAAAAGAAAAAAAAGTTTTGGTTAATAGTATATTCAAAAGGAATATTTTTGAAAAGAGAAGGAATTTTATCTGCCATTATTAATTTGCATTATATTTTTATATTTTCCACATCAAATAGATTAAATAAATAGATGTTGTTTATTATATTTGTTCCAAGCTTCCTGACAAAGTCCGCACACAGACATATACTTGTTTCCTCTCTACATTATGGACTATAGAAACATAATGAATTCTATTCTGGCTGTGTTTAAGTGGGAAGTACAAAATTACTCCTCTAAATTTTGATTTTTAGGTTTCATTTTCCATTTTGCCTATGGTTAAGACAATTGCTAAGTCTTTATCCCAAGTGATTCAAATTGTATGCTAGTGATAATAGTGCCTAAGTGATCTTAATTTGACTTAAGTGGAATCTTTAAATCTATTCCTTCTAAAAAAAATATAATTGTGATTTAGTGTTATTCAATTGAAATTTAGGTTCACATCTTTAAGGATGTTATGGTCATATTCATCTCTACATTTTGAAGTACTGATTTTAATTTATGTGTAAAGGTTATTTTCCTAATGGAGATATAAACTTTATTGGATTTGTCAACAGAAACAATAGTATGAGAGAAAAACAGCACAATATCTAATTTGATAGAATTTTTCAACCCTCAAACCCTGTTTCCTATTTATTCTTAAAATTTATAATATTTTTAATATAAAAAACTAGTGACACTTATAAAGTGTAAGGCATCCATATAAGAAATTCACGTGTATTATCTCAGTTAAACTTTCAAAAAAACTGACGAGTAAATATTCCGTTCTTCTATATTTAGAACTTTATTGGTGGAATGGAGACTCGGCCTCCTGCCGGGCTTCCCTGCCTTAAAAAAAATACTTTATTTAACTAAGCTTTTTTTCTTAAACCTCTGGTTATAGATTCAGATTTCCATATTTATTCTGGTGGCAAAGCCAATGTGAGGTTTTAGGTTTCTGGTGGGGTTTTATGGCAAATATAACAAATACAAGTTGAGAATCTTCTATGGCAAATATTTGCCATAAAAGATTCTCAGCTTATTGCCCATGGAAGGGTAGATGTCAAAAGGGTAGAAAGAGCACGTTTACGCCTGTTAAACTGTTCCTACGCCTGTCTGATGCATGTTGTGGGGCTGTACTCCCTTGTAGGACCATATAGCCAAGGAGGAAACACAAGGGCATATTTCAGCTTTTTTATAAAATGGGAAAGTTTTTTGTTGTTACCGTACTGCCTTGGACATTCTAGGCACACATATGTAAACATGCTATAAACAGATTGCCCTTCACTATAGGGCAGTTTTATACCTCAAAAAAAAGATGAGTATATTCTTGAATGCAGCGGTGAACAAAGGGCAGGAAAGGATGAAGATGTAGAGATTTAAGGGCCTGAATAAAGCCCAAGAATGCAACTGCGAGCAAATTAATTTCCACATTTGCCAAAATAAGAGTGAAAAGTCAGCCTAAAATCTCAATTTTTCTGTAAAATAAAAAGTTGGGTGAATTCTAAGAAAGTGTTTCTCTCAGGGCTACTTTTAGTAAATTTGTCGCCTTAATAGCAGAGATTTATGGGAGATCTATGAAGGGGAATTTGTACTGCCACACATTAACAGAAGGTGGAGAGTAAAACATGGTCTTAACTTCTTGTCTTTATGGGATTGAAACTCTTTTAATGCCATTTTAAATTTGCTTAATTTAATCCCCCTATTAATTTAAAAGAACATAAAACCCAATAGTTTTATCGTCATACTTTATTTTGCCTTCTGTGGACTTCTGTTTTAATTCATGTCATGGTAGCTTTAGGCAGGCAAAACTAGGCTCATCACACTGCACCTCAATGATGCCACCAATCACTGCGTCACTCACTAAAATAGGAATACCTTATCTTCTCTTATTTTACTTGTGTTCTCCCTTTTTTACATGCATGAAGAATACAAATGAAGTTCTTTTCAAGGCAAGTAACCAAATGCAGTTTTTCAGTATTCTGCTTTGAGGCACGTTGTGAATGATTCTACACTGTCTGCCTAGTGGCAAGGGCTGGGTTTTGGGCGGGGACTGGTAGAGGAAGGGGCAAGTCATGTGGTCCTGAATTGTTTCTCCTCGCTGCAAGTGGGACAGTAGCTCCATCTGATAGATAGTTAACCTCCAAGGACATATTCCTTGCTTTTAAACGTGTGGCTTCTGGGGGATCCTGGCCATTTTTAAGCAGTACCCTGAGTACTTTTAGTCATGCTCTGAGGACATAAACATCTCTGGAATTCATTCCTTATCCTAGCACTTTGATTGCTTTAGGATCATCTTTACATGAGAGTTTATCTAGTATAGCTATTTCTACTGTCCCTTGAAAAGTAACTTGCAAAGATGAGAATACTACTCTTCAATCTTGGAGATATCCCATCCTTCAATAATAAATATGTATCTATTAGGATTATAATAATATTTACAATTCTTATAAATACTGCACTGTGTACTGAGACTTAGGTGAAAAATTTATATGTATTTTCTTATTTATTCCTCACAGAAAAGATGTTATTTTTCCACTTTATAGAATAGGAAAATAGCATGCAGAATTTTTTGAGTCACAGAGATTTTCTTATGTAGTTTGTAGAAGATAGACAATCTATCCTACTAATAAACCCCAGACTGCCCGATTACCTGCTTCAACAGTGACCTTACAAGGGGAGACTACCCTTGAATTAAACTATCAGTAGTGTTACTTTATTCCTTGTAAGATGTAATTTCTAATCTTCTGAAATTCTGTTTTCAATAGTTTTCACAGAAAGTATTTAAATCTATTGATAAAATATAATGAAATGACTTAATACAGGCCACAAATAAAGCCCCTTAATATGCTGATTCATTTGTACACTTGGATCGTCCCTGTAATTTACACATAGATAAATGGACTCATCTGTAGAAGTAATCATATCCTAAATGTATTTCAGAAAAAAACTAATTAATTCAAAATGAATAACAATGTCTGATAACCCCGCATTTTTCTTTTACATTGTTTGTCTTTTTGAACATCTTGAAACATTTTATCCTTGTTCACATATTTAGAATTGTTCACTTTTAGGTAATATGGCATATATTTTTTTTTAAAATGTGCCCCTAGAAATTTATAGTCTTGGGATAGATTCATCTTGTGGAATATAATCAGTGTTCAAAATGCATCTAGTATATATGAGGAGGCTATGATGTGGGTGAATATAGGCAATAAAATACTAAGTAAAAACTTAAATATGAAATATTACATACAGTGTGATATTTTGTAAATTAAAAATAATAATTTTAATACATATGGTTATTAGGACATAAAATATAAGGAGAAGGCAGGGTAATCATGAAGACTGGGTTCAGGATGTTGGTTACCTTAAGGAAAGAAAGGCAAGGATTTGAGATGGGGACAGATTACATACAGAGATTTTTGGTCTTCTGTTTTTGTTGGTGGGTTCCTATACTTTTATTATATTATAGTGAACATAAATATGATTACATGTGTATTCATACTCATATAAAATATAAAGAAGGCTTTATATAGGCCAATGTGTCATGAGGTAAAAATTACGGTTAACCTAATTATTTACACCTGAGATCTTAACAGAAAAATAAATACATAAATGTGGGGCATGAGATTAAATTCTAGTTTAGGTATTTGCTAGCTGAGACTTCTTGAGTGGGTTACTTAATACTTCTGACCTTAATTTACTTCAGTATATGCCTTGATGAATAATACTTATGTCTCTAGGCAGTGGTGAGGATTAAATGATGCAATTATCCTGCTTCCTGGTTAGAGTAACAAAGGTTATTATATTTTTCCTTTTACAGAATCAAAATTACTCAATTCTGAACTATTTTTTTTGCATTTTTTAAATTTCAGAATATTATGGGGGTACAAACATTTTGGTTACATATAATGCCCTTGCCTCTCCTAAGCCAGGGCTACAACCATGCCATTCCCCCATACAGTGTGCAATGCATCCATTAGTTGTGAGTTTACTCACACCCACCACCCCTCTCCCACCTGTCAGTCATCCAGTAAATATTGCTTCCATGTGAGCACCTTAGTGTTGATCAATTAGTACCAGTTTGATGGCAAGTACATGTGGTGCTTGTTTCTCCATTCTTATAATACCTTATTTCAAAGGATGGGCTCTAGCTCTATCCAGGATAATACAAGAGGTGCTAGTTCACCATTGATTTTTGTAGTTGAGTAGTATTCCATGGTATATGTATACCACATTTTATTAATCCACTCATGTATTGATGGGCACTTGGGTTGTTTCCACATCTTTACAATTGTGAATTGTGCTGATATAAACATTTGAGTGCAGATGTCTTGTTTATAGAATGTCTTTTTTTCCTTTGGGTAGATGCCTAGTAGTGGGATTGCTGAATCAAATGGTATTTCTATTTTTAGCTCTTTGAGATATCTCCAAATTACTTTCCACAGAGGTTGTACTAATTTGCAGTCTGACCAACAGTGTAACAGTGCTCCTATCTCTCCACATCTACCCCAGCATTTGTTGTTTGGGGACTTTTTGATAAAGGCCATTCTCACTGGAGTTAGCTAATATCTCATAATAGTTTTGATTTGCATTTCCCTAATGATTAGAGATGTTGAGTACTTTTTTCTGTTTGCTGGCCATTATTCTGTCTTCCTTTGAAAAGTTTCTGTTCGTGTCCTCTGCCCACTTTTTGATGGGGTTGTTTGATTTCTTCTTGTTAATTTTCTTAAGTTCTATATAGATTCTTGTTATCAGCCCTTTATTGGATGTGTAGCATGCAAATATTTTCTCATGTTCTGTAGGTTGTCTATTTGGTTTCATGATAGTTTCCTTGGCTGTGCAGAAACTTTTTAATTTGATCAGGTCCTATTTATTTATTTTTGTTGCTGCTGTGATTGCTGTGGGGATCTTCTTCATAAATTCTTGGCCTAGGCTGATGTCTATAAGAGTTTTCCCAACATTTTCTTCTAGAATTCTTAAGGTTTCATGCCTTAGGTTTAAGTCTGTTATCTATCTTGAGTTAACTTTTGTGAGAGATTAGTGGTGGGGATCCAGTTTCAATCTTCTGCATGTGGTTATCCAATTTTCCCAGCACCTTTTATTGAATAGAGATTCTTTTCTCCAGTGTATATTTTTGTCTGCTTTGTCAAAGATTAGATGACAATATGAGTATGGTTTTATACCAGGGTTTTCAGTCCTATTCCAAAAGTCTATATCTCTGTTCTTGTGCCAGTACCATGCTGTTTTGGTTACTATAACCTTGTAGTAAAGCTTGAAGCCTGGTAGACTGATATCTCCCAATTTGTTCTTTTTGCTTAAGATTTCTTTGGCTATATGAGGTCTTCAAAAAGATATATATGGCTAAAATTTCAAAGTGTTAAAATTTTTTCCATAGTTTTTTTTTTTTACTATATTTCTATGACTTGTTCTTACAGGAAGTTCCCTGCACAAATATATATCATAAGAGAAAATATGAAAATAATTTATCACATTTAGATAGTCTGACACTAGGTGCTAAGAAGTTAAAGAAATTGCTTTTCATTCTTTGATGGACCTCAATTACTTTTACAATCAAGGGGAAGAGTGTTTTTATTTTTGTTGTTTTCTATAGATCTGATGGACCTTCATCTAACATCTTCTTTAATAATATTTTGGGAAATGTTCTCATTGAAAACTAGCCATAATTTATATATAGCTAGTCAATAAGAAACTAGGATTCAATATAAAAGTTTCCTGAATTTTATAGTCAGATTGGAGCTTTGGTCTAGCAGAAGGTGCAGGGGCAAAAAATTAAAAAAAGAGTGTTAATTTAAAATACCTGTAAAGATACCTCTGCACATTGATTAGAATAAATAAATCAGTTTTATGGGTTCAGTCCTTACAACAGAAAAAGTCTCTGAAGCAGTGGTGAAGACTCACATACAAGGCTCAATCTCAAATCGTCTCTATCTGATCCAGAAGAGCTCATGTTTGGATTACAAATTTTATGATCCTTCTATTTTCTCACAAATTTAATCCTTAGGTATATATTTTTAAATTTGGTAGTGAAAATCAGTAATGTTTTTAAAAATATTTTTGAAACAGTCTAAGGAAAGTTATTGATCTTGGTACTAATGATTTATATTTGTAACAAAGATTCAATGGTTCCTGATCTTAAGGGTGTACTATAGCTTCGGAGACTAAAGCAATATATCAAATAGGTAATATCTAAATCTAACAGAATGTGTTGCCCACTTGGCTTAAGCTATGACTCACATCAAACTTTTAAAAAGTCTATGGAATTGTTACTATTATTTTCACTTCATGTTACATATGATATATTTAAGGTACAGTAGTCAGTAGTTTAGGTTGGAACCCAGCTGCTAACTCCAATCCCTTGATTTCAACCATTTTGCTATCTACTTACATTTGTTTCTCCAATCCTGCACACTATAATGTGGTACATGGAGAATGATAAATGAGTATATCTGACAATCAGAGCTCTAAATTTCAGTGGACAGAGATAATATTCCTGTTGGCTTGTTAAGGTATGGTTTTATTGAGAAGGTTTGATATGGTGCACAAATAGGACATAAATAAATTGCTACAGTAATGACGATATGATGAAATTACCAAAAAAAGTTGTGCTTAATGGCCAGCTACCATTCACTCATTTATTTATTTATTCAGCAAAGCTTTACTGAACATTTACTATGTACAAAGCATAGTTTTTTTTAATCAGTATATATTTTTTAATTAGTATATGCTACTAGAGATAAAAATTTTTTAATGTAAGACTGGTGGTTCAAATAAGTTAACATGTAGTGAGGAAAAAAGCAGCATGAACCATAAATCACACAAAATCACATAATTATACATATTACAAATGGCAGAGGCCATCCAATTCTAAATAGATACCATGGTTTATGACAATAAGGAATATTATTAATGGATGATAAAGAAGACATTATTAGTAAGGCATTACCAGTATTCAGCCATCATCTACTTCTCTTCCTTGGGCACAGGAATAACAATGTTCTCAGTACCCTTGTAGTTAGATGGGGTAATAAGATTAATTCTATCTTGTGGACTATAATCAGAAGGGATCCATATAACTTCTGGGCCAAAGCATACAACAGGAGTGTACTCTGTATGGTCTATCTTTCCTGGCCATTGTGACGAAGACTCAGATTGAGATGGCAGAGCCTACAAGATCAAAGGAAGCTTCATAGCAGTTGGAGGCAGCCACCTAAGAGAGTTAGCCAAACTTATCATGAAAACTGCATGAGAATAAACTTACTGTATGAACTCACTGAGATTTGAAGGTCTATTTTTACTGCAGCATAGTTCAATTTAATTAGACTAATGCAAATGATTGCCCTTGTCTTTTGGAAAATTATGCCAGAAGAGAAGATGTAAAACTAACTGCAGGTCATGTATAAGGAGCTAAGGCTCCTGGTCTTCATTTTCTAATAATGATTTTCATGTATATGAGTAAATTTTTTGAGCTGAAGTGGTCATTTTTAAAATCACAAAATTTTATTATATAGTTATGATCTCTTTCGGTTCTAATAGTTAATGACTATATAATATATAATCCTTGATAATTTTACAGTGGTAGATGTGTGAAAAATGTTATTGAGAGAATAGACATGGCCTTTTCCTTCAAGATAGTGAAGAATATAAAAAAGAATTATCTGACTTTGATAGCTAACAAGCCTGGACAAAAGGAGATGAACTAAAGGGCTTCTCCTTTGTAGTATGTGCCCACTTCTTGGTTCGAAGGAGAGATTAATATTTGGTTTAAAGTATAAATATATTTTTTTAAAGGTATAGAGATTTTTCCCTTAAGATAAATCAAATATACTAAGTTACTTGCTATTCAAAGTGCTTGGTAATAGCTTGCATTCACTTCTTAAACATATGCAAAATAGCTTATCATCATCTTCCAGTCAAGCCTTTTTACAACTTGCTTTATAATTTACATTATGATTCATTAAGATGAGTAGCTGAATTTATTAAATTTAGTTATATTATGAATAGAATTTTATAGATGATATTACATTATGAGTCACCAAAACATTTTACATATTTTAATTCCACAAAGCCCCTGTTCAATAACTCCCATTATCTATTTCATAAGTACAATGAATACAGTTAATTGTCAAGGCAAATATTTTTTTTAATAAATGAATTAGCCAAAGCCTCTTCCCTTTCTGGGAAAAGAGAAGACTCACATTTTTTTCAGTTAAAAGAAAAGACACATTACTGTCTTTCCTTATCTCTACTTCAAAAACACATGAGTGTAATGGCCATAGAGGTTCAGAATTGCAGGGTGACAGCACTGGCTGGGCCCAAGAAAATGGAGATGGAAAAATAAACTGTTCAGAGTTGTGATCTCTTTCTAATGCTTGGTGGCAATAACCAGAAAACGCCCCACCTATTTACTCATCTGCATAGAATGTGTCCAGATCACATCTATAAGGAAATAAAAAACAATGCATTTTTTAGATGCTTTTTTAAATGTAAGATATAATAGAAAGTGCTGTTAGGCATTTCCATACCGTATCCTTGAAGAAATTTATCTCCTTTTCAAAGAAACTAAGCTTAGCCAGAAATTTTCTTGTCAAATCTATAAACAAGTTCCTGCTGTTTGAAATACTTTTTTTTTCAAAAGCTTAAAATCAAAAAGGGAATATTTTTTTCATTACCTAGAGCTGTCAGTAAATATTATTTCTAAGTCACTTATTTTTTTATTTCACATTTGTCCATAGTGACAAATAGTAACAACTACATCACTGTGTTTTCACTAAGAAATCGTTAAAGTTCATATTTAAAGATTTATCCTCTGGTTCTTCAAGGTTGAAAAAGTGCCATAAATGATGAGAAATCATCTATCTCTGTCTCTCTTCACTGAAACAGATATCTGTCTTTACTCAGGTGAAGCCGAATTATCGCATATGGTGGAGGTGGTGGTGGTGTGGAGGTGTGTGTGTGATGCATGTGTGGTGGAGTTGAGGCTGCACCAGTACAGCTAAATCACTTTTCTGTGTTGCTTTCAGAAAGCTAGACAAGGAAAAGACCCGACACTCCTCCCAGTTTATGTCCCCAGAGTTACAAGCTCTAGAGAAGACAGCAACCATACATTACACCTTGTTATTCTGCTTATTCTCAGAAGGCTGAAGAACAAGTCTTTTATAAAACTGGCTTAATAAGAGAATAATATGTCCAGATCAGTCTAGCCAATAAGCGATATTTAGTCTGCAAACCAATCTAAGCCACAAAGTATCTTTATTCCTTCCTTGATTAAGAAAGCTTTATGAGAAACCCTAATATTTAGACTATGAATAAATCAATGTCATTCCCTTTAATTATATGGATTTGTCAATATGTTAACTAGAAGGCCATACCTGAAGCATTGTTTAAGTAAAGGTCTGGAGTGAAAGTCAAAGGCTTGAATGTGTTCAGCAAGTTTAAAGATAACTATTAAGTGTCTATATTGCTAGCTCTATTTGTAGATTTTACCATGATTTCTAGGAAAATTGTAAGGGAAATTAATGAATTCATGTGTAAGAACAGATGCTTTATGAGATGTTAGCTATTTTATTTTATTAGCATTTTCATAATAGTATTTATATTCAGTTTCTCTATTTGAGGAATATAAAAATAATGAAAGGTATTAAACACTATAGATTTCCAAATGTTAAAACATTATTTTTACCCTGGCCCATGAAATTTTAATTTAGTTTTAGAAATATTAAAACAACAAAATTGTTAATGCTTTTTGCTTTTTCATTACGTGGGCAATATTTTCAATAAAACCAAATTTTGGATTGCTATAAGTCTTCTAGAAAATTAGCAAAAGTGACAACTACATATTTTATATTTCATATTCTAATTCTGTTACCTGTGAATTGGTGGACACTACTGTTTTTGAATTAGATTACCATCTACTGTAAGCAGAGAATTAATGAGGGTTGGGAAAGAGGGATATGGGAGTTAAGTTGATCCAGTATCTTTGTGTCCTGGACAAATCCAGAGTTGAACTGGGCCGGGCACAGTGGTTCACACCTATCGTCCCAGCTACTTGGGGGGCTGAGGCCAGAGGATCTCTTGAGCCTAGGAGTTCGAGGCAGCTGATATGAGTATAATAGCATCACTGGACTCCAAACAGGGTGACAGAATGAGACTCTATCTTTAAAAAATAGAAACAAAAAAAGTTGAAGTGAGCAGTGTAATACATATATAAAATAGAGGGAGCTCAAAGTCTTTAAATTAGCACAGCCCCCAGCCAGATAAAGTAAATATTTTCTTTTACAATTAACACAATTTAGCATATATTCAAAGATGGTAAGACGTTGCTTTTTTGTTCTCTTTTCCTGCCTTTTTTTCTAAGTTTTCTTTGTTTCCCTTTGTTTCTAAATTTTCAATAAAAATTGGCCAAATGGTATTGCCATGTGTATCCTTCGTATTGTCCCCACAGCTTAGTAGTAGATATGATGTACTTAGTCCTTCTAGCTAAACAAGCACCTCATGTTAGCTCTGACACTGAAAGATCTGTAAGAGAAGGCTCCTAGGGCTCAAGAGGAAGGAAGATACTCAAAGTACTTTGAAAGTCTGTTCGGAAAAGATTGCCAGCAGGTGGTAAAAGGTAGAAAAGCAGGGTATTTGAAAGTTTCTGCTTGAAACTATTAAGCTTTGTAGAGTGGAAAACTTCATTTTACTCTCTGTCTTTCAATTCTATTCTTTTATAGCACTTAGAACAATACAGATCTCCTGGTAACTAGAGAATATTAATTGACAAAATTTAGTATATAATTTTAAATAGCTATTGAGCCAGTCCTTTAGAGTGAAATAAGTTGCAAATTTAAAGGAAGGGAATAGGTGACGCGTATGTTCAAATACTACTACATAAATTGACTTTCAAAATGTCCTCATTTTCAGAAATGTTCTATTTTGAGGAAAGAACTACACAGGAAGTATTATGGATTTTTTTTCCCCTCCTTAAGCAAAAGTCACTTTCTGGTTTATACCAGGCGCTAACCATGCTTCTCAATGCCTAAAATGAATATATTTTGTGATGGTCAAGAATTTCTCAGGAGATGTAAAGAACTCTCATCATTTTGGATGTTAATATCTATTCTATGACTGTGTTAATATTTTATTTTTTAAATAATTTCATAATTTTATTGACATTTTAATGTAAAGGGCATCTGCCAAGTTTTCATCCAAAAGACATGTATTTTTTCCTTCATTAATCCAGATCATTTTTTTTTTTTTGCATTTGATATCCTGGGCCCCCTTTCAACTTACATAACGGAGTGCAATTGCAAATGAAAGTTAATGATGTGGCATTGAAGGGGTTTTGGCTTACTTCAGTGGTGTGTAGACAATGAGTTTAAGAAGAACATACTTAACCATTATGTGTAAATCACAAAGTAGACTTACAAATTAATATAACCACTTGATGGAGCTTTCTAATTCAATTAAAATAGAATTATATGTATATATACACATATGCATGCATTTTAACTTATCTAAAGTTTGTTATATGAATAATATTCAAATCATTTTAAGATTATTTTAGCAAAAGGAAATTATGTAAATTACTTGTTTATTCAGTAAATTACATATGAGTCCAATTTAAATTTAATTTTAGTGCTTTGTAACTTCTTCTCTGGCCCAAGTCCTCAGAGGAATGCTATACTGTCCATTCAGTTATAAGGGAGGCTCACTGAGGTATAATTTTCAGTGTTGAGCAGTTGTATTATCTCAAATGTAGTTGGAAATGAGAGACTTAAAATACCAAAAGAAAGAAGAAAGAAAATCCATATGTAATTTTCTTCTTTAGAATCGTACTTTTAGGAAAAGGCTAAACATTTACTTAAAGAAATTTAATTTTTTTATGATTCTTTGATAAAAGACAACACCATAATGAATGCTCTCGAAATAAACACGAAAAATAATACAACTAATCATTTGCAAAAGGAGACCCAAGATCTTTAAAATTTACATTATTCAATTGATTTAAATTTCGTAAGTGTAAGTGTACCTCACATATTATCACCTAGAATGTTCTTATTTATTTAGATGTAGTTGTCTAATGTATGAGTTTCCTATTGCTGACTAACAAATCATCACAAATTTAGCAGCTTAAAACAACACAAATTTATTACCTTATAGTTCTGTGGGTCAGGAATTCAAGTAGAGATTAGCTAGGCTGTTGGCTTGGAGTCTTGCTAGACTACTGGAGATGTGGCTGAGGCTAAGATTCTCGCCTGTGGCTCAGGGTCCTCTCTCGAGATCACTGACTACTGGCAAAATGTATCTTCTTTCTCCGGCCTTTGACATAAAACCTGACTCTTCTCTGATGATCAAGTCTGCTTCAGCAATGAAGATCCATGATTCTGGGTTCCTTTATGCTATATCCTCTAAGTAGAACATATGCTCTAGTATTGTATTCACTCTGTTTTCCCATATTCTTCTTCCAAAAATTTTTCCCTAATATCTCCTCACTTGCCCAGTAGGTGGAGAAAAGGGTAACAAAAATTTCTAGGTATTTATCTTCTTGGTTCTTTCACTTAAATTTTACTTTTTTTGATCCATCTCATCACTCCATAGACTCTGTGATTTTTTTTTTCTCCTACTCAACAGTTTTTCCTATTTTTTTGTGTTTGTTCCACAGTAATTTCCACATCAAGGACTGTGTTACTTGTCACAACTAACCTACAACATAATAATGGCTTAAACAACATAGAAGTCGATTTGATTTCTTTTTCACAGGAAAAAAAAATGTCTAGAGATTGATTATTCACCACTGAGATTATGGATCTTCGCCATTTACCAACTCAGACTCCTTTAATCTTCTGCTTTGTTGTTCATGTTGCTCACGTGGCTCATTATCGCAGAGTCATGGAAATAAACACATACTCCAAGGGACCTCCTAACACAACTGCATAGCGAGTTCTCAACAAATGGTTGTTGAATGAATGACTGCATCAGCGAATGTAGAGAAAGATCAAAAAAATGAATCATTTTCTTGAAGTATTTAGCCCACTATTAACATCAGGTGGCATTGGCACTGGAAGATACTTGATTTAAAATATAAACGAGATTTAATATATTAATAAATATATTTAAAATGTACAACTGGCATGGTTTACAGACTGAAAAAGAAAAGAATAATGTTTTATGTTCAATTAGTAATCATAGTTCCAAGGTAATGATTATTCCCTCAATTTGCATTTTCTTTCAAGTTTCTGATGAATATCTCACTATCAGATAAAGATACCCTCATTAAAATTAGATGAGTGAACATAAATTATACATCCTTTATTTTTAGCTATTGTCTTTTATAGTCTTAATTTACAATTACTAACATTGTTCATGATACCAATATGATATATGCAAGTAAAATAGTCATACATAGTAGGCACTGATTTTTAAACTTTTCTTTTAGTTTGTAGTTTGAATTTTATATTAGTACCTTACATTCTATAAACCAAAAAATGAATAATTTGACTGTTGAAAGGTTTATAAAATAATACAATCATTTTAAGGAAATTTTTTATATCACCTTCAAATCAGATATCTTTTATATCAACTTAAACTTGTGTATTCTTGTATTAGTATATATGTGACCTTTTCATTTTTAAAGATAATGTATTACAATGCCTCATATTTCATCTGGAATTGCATAATACTAACAGAATGAAAAAGTTTAAATTTTTTGCATTTCCAATTATAACACCATTTAGAAATATTTTTATGAAAATATTCAGCAATACTCTGTCTTTTCTAGAAATACTGAAAAGTTCTTTAGAGTATCAGAAATCTAACAGTGAGACTTTCTTTGTTACTCTAATAATTTAAGGCAGTTCACTTATTATTTTGCTGTACCATGTACATGTTCAGAATCTGTACTTATAGTGCCTATATTTCAGTTTTACATTTCTTCCTTTCTAATATGAGAATCAGAAATAAATATTCAGGGGAAAACACAGACAAAAAGGAAAATACAGAAAAGACATTCTGTTTGGCAAAATAATTGCTTTTCCTAAAAAAAAAAAAAAGAAAAGAAAAAACTAAAAGTATGTATAATATATCTACTTTCTATATCATTTGCATGTAAGCTTTCTTAGCTCTTTAAAAGATTTGCATGATTAGAAACATATCTTTTTTAACAATAAAAGACCTCAATTCATTTAAAAAGGAGACATTTCTTTACTGATAAATAAATAACTTTTCTTTTATTACTCAGTGATTACAGTGTGACACCTAGCTTGTATATAGGCAGGATTTGAGATATGTTTTGATAAGTTGACATTTAAGAAAAACCTTTTGTCATTACAGAAATTAATTGCATATGTTAAGCAACTTCTTTAAAAAGAAAATTCTTTTAAATCTTCAAAATTACACAATATACACTAAAAGACAGAAAATAGTTTTATTTTAGAACATACTTTTGGGGATATAATGTAAAATGAAACATTTTTTTCAGATTTATAGAAAATTAAAGTAGAATATGATAAATTAAGTCTTGAGAAAATAACGATTTTTAAATAGAAAATTCTTGGTAGAAGTCAAACACTTTAAAGTGTTAAAAAGTAATTGAAATCACCATAGCTACATACTAAGAATGACATGATAAACTCGTGTTTATGTCAAATAAAGCCTTCATGGGTATTATTTTCTCCAATCTGTTTTGTATTCTCTAGCTGCCAAAATTTTATTTCAACAGCCAATTGGTTCTAATTGAAAGATGTCCTTAGCTTTCTATTCTAGCCCATGGGTTAATTTAGTTTGTTATGAATCTATACAGAGCTGTGCTGTTCACAACCCTTTATATTCAGAACTTTGATTTATGATTTGAATTAGAATCTGAAATGGGAAAGGCTTTCACACAAATTCAGAGCCCGAATGCTATAGGAATAGCTCAGTCAAGCACTAGAACTCGCACTTTCAAAATAGTCATCAAAATGCCAATTATTCCATGCAATAAACAACAAGCAGAGACAGGAAAATTATTCATATGAGAAGCAAGTCTGATGAAAGTCAATTTACAGAATAGAATAATAAAAAATCTGCAATAGACCTTTATACAAAATACTCAGATTAATATATTCTGTAGTTCACATAAATTTGAATTTTTCCACATTCAAAAACCACTTTGACAACAAAACCAATCAAGTCTTTTGAAGGTTTTTATTCTCTGATTTAGGTTCAAGACTCTTCCTCATCCACCCAGCTATTTTCATTTTACATCATGTACTCTTTTGTATGATTACCTTTCTTAATGTGCCTAGAATATTCATTTCCTCATTCTCCCTGCCATCTCTTGACAACTCATTTGCCACATTTAGGCATGCTGTTCTTCATTTATTTGCTTACACATACAATTGTATTCTTTGGACACAGTGCAAAGCATAAGGAAGTTTGTTAATAAATAACCCTAAAAGAAATGTGTACTTTTAGCACTATAATATTTTGGCCAGAATCCAAATTCTTCTGTTGGAAGACATTCTTCATGTCTTGAAAAACTTTTATATCCCTACCAAATGCATCCTTATTTCTATGTATATATTAATGTAATTATTTTATAATCATAGTAAAACTCAGATAATTTTAATAATAGAGAGCATTCCTTAGCCTCAATCCCCACCAGAGAATTCACTGGAACTCTCTCTTTGAAGCCCATATTTCTCATTCTGAAATATTTCTGGGATTTACCAGGATCTGTCTAATCAATACCTATGAGCAAGTTCTCTTAACTACCATTGGCTTCAGGCAATTTTTTCTTTTGCTCTAGCTTGGGGTTTTATGCAGTCACAGAAAGCAACCTTCAGTGGTGCCTGTGCCTGTCATAACAAGGGCATCATCCCCCTTTGCCTTCAAAGCCATCAGTATTGCTTTTCATCTTTCGTGCCAATTCATGCTAGCTCACAAAAGCCACTTGGAGCAAAAGACACTCACTGAAACTGCCATTCCTACCAAAATGTGCTAGCTGAAAATGCAAGGATGCTCTGTAAAATTATCATAGGTTGTGGCCACCAGTTTTAGAACCAATGTGGGCATTAATACTACTAGCTCTGTCTCTAGCTTTTATTGATTCAGAGTAAATTGTAGTGTGCTAATACTTGGCAACACTTAATCCTGTCTGATGAAGAAAGAGCAATCCTTAAATCTCACCTTTGTTCTACAGTCTTGTAGCAATTAGGATTCATATTTGTGAGCAATAAACGCTGACTGGATGATTAAGCAAGAAAAGTACTTAAAAGGATATGAAGGCAGCGCACAGATTTGTTGAGAGGCTTGGAGAACAAGACTCAAGACTACATTTCCAGAAACATTCCAAAGCAGTACTAAAAATTTATCTTTGAGAAAAATGTTGCTACTGCTGCTGAGTTGAACTAGGTATTAGAGTTTTTCATTGTTTCCATTTATGCAAAAGCAACCAGACTTCATAGATATTACTACTGTGGAGGGGAGAGACAGAGAGAGAGAAACCCCATCCTTCATCCCTGTGTCAGTCTGATGTGCATATGTCTGTCTGATTAGTAGAGCTTAGGCCATGTGCAATGGCAGCTGAGAGAGTGAGTTCACAGAATTTATTTTAGCTTTTATAGGTGGAAGTGTTTATTGCTTCCTCACCAAGACTCATCAACTTGGACATTCTCAAGCAAAATGGCATTTGAATGAAGGTTGAGTAGCAAAAAAAAAAAAATAACAAACAATATATACAAATATGGATAACACATCTTTATTGGTCTCTCTGTGCTTCAATGCTTCACGGAGATAGTATGCAAAAATTTATTTTCACCTAGACTTGTGCAAAGTTCCCTGTTTATAGTAGAAGAGAAGATAATTTGAGTTACAATCTCAATAGTTTGCTCAAAATCTCTCATTCTGCATCATGCTAAATCACCATTTTTGAACTCAGCATGTGCTTCTCACTCTCTTTGCTTGTAGTGAGTTCTTTCTCTAAGGATTTCAGATTTCTTATCCTAATAGTATTCTGGTGTGATCCTCACTCAGTATTACTCCACATATAGCAGTGAATCACTTTAAGTTCAGTTGTACCATGTTGCATATAATAATGTGGTTTGATGATTATTTAGGTATTTTCCATGACTGAAATATGTATAACATTGGTAATTTTGTATTTTTTTCTTCATTTATATTTTCTTGTCCCCTCCAGGAATGTAGTATGGAAGAAACAAAATGTGTGTGTGTATGTTTGTTTGTGTGTGTGTGTGAGATGTGTGCAGAAACTTGTTACAGGCAATTTAATGCTAGCTTATTATGAGCAACTGCTAATATGAAAGCAGTCTCAACTCTTTTTACTGCATCAGAGGTATTATAGTATATGCATATATAGTAAAAATAAAGAGAGAGAGTGAATGGAAAAAATACAAAGTTAGTTGTTAATAACCAGCTCAACTTATCAACTGAAACTATATTCTAAGAATGTTAAGGGTCACTGCAGTAGAACAATTTGCCATTTCAGAGTGTGCATATTTTCTTTATATTGAATATGGGGATACAGAGATTGAGACTCTGAAATTCAGGACAAAGTAGAAAGCATAGTCATTACATTTAGTCTTACTTAGGACTTTTGCTTCAGCCAGTCTCGTCAATTAACAGAGCTCTTTGTCTAGCTCACTTGGTTGTAAATATTCCTTCCTCTCTTTGTCTTATGCCTTGAACAGCAGCAATTTTAACCCATTAGAACTAAAAGAGTTTCATGATATAATTTTCTCTTTTCTGAAATTCCTTGCCTATCCCAAATTTTAATCAAGGTGGATTCTTTTCTTAAAATGAGACCTGTATTAAACAGCGGCTAAGCATCTCTTCATCATCATGGGTTAGGGGTAGAAGTAGCAAAAGAAATTGCTACATCATGGGTTAGGAGTAGAAGCAGCAGGAGTAAAAATAGTTGAAAGACTAAAACCAAAAATAGTCTGTCTTATATGTGAGAGGGTACTGATTGAAGAAGGAAGTATAATCCCACAGTAATATTGCAGAAAACACAGACACTGGGGAAGTTTTTCAGGGATAATTACTTAGAGTGCAGTTCAGCGCAAGTTCTCTCTCTCGTGTTCTTTGTAGAAAAGTTGGGCATTTCACAGTAGTTAGTGCCTATGGGAACAAAGCTTCAGCTCCTTGTGCCAAACACAGGGATTGCTCAATGAGCACCGCTATCTCTATGAAACCAGATATATCTGGGATGCAGACCTGGGCAGCAGAAGAGATCTAAACACCTACCTAGTGAAGGATCCTGGGCAGAGGAATGGGTAGGATACTCAACGGAAATCATTCTCCAGTTATAACTCCAACATGAATAAATATGAACAGAGGATTTTCTCTCATGCTTGGGAAATCAAGGACGTGAGGGGAATTTTAAGAATTTGATGCTAAAAATTAAAAAAAAATGGCTGAAATTTCACACTGGTGAAGAATAGATACTGTTGACAGCCTAACTAACATTCTTTCTTTCATCTTTCTTGTTCTTTCCTAATAGAACTTCTGCTTTATTCAGGTATTTACTATGCACATTGATTAGACATGTTATTCAGAATAAAGTATTTTCCCAGTCCAAATCTGCAGATTGTGTCCTCATTGATCTAAAACAGGAGTCAGCAAACTATAAAACATGAGGCAAATCTGATCTGTTACCTTGCTTAGTAAATAAATTTTAATGGGAAACAGCCTCACCTATTTGTTTAACTTATTGTCTAGGCTTGCTTTCACACTACAATGATGGTTGAGTGGTCCACGACAGAGGCCATCTGCCTGCAAACCCTACAATATTTACTTTCTTAACTTTACAGAAGAAAAAATGCCAACAACTGATCCAAATCAATTCCACTGACCCCACTCCCTTGCAAGTAATTTATTTAGGCATGGGCATGTAATGAAATTCTAACCAATGACACATGAGAAAAAGCCTCCTAGAATTGGAAATACTTCTCTGTGTTAAGACAAAAAGAGGACCACTAGGAAGAAATGGGTTAATTTCTACTTCCAGATACTATGATGTCTAGACGTAATGCTTATAAAACATCTTGAAAACATGACAGTAGCTAAATGCTCTCTCCATGGAGTTTCTTTATCTAGGGATAAAGCCCAAACAACATGAAAATCTGAGGGAAAACATGGCAACCTCTCTTTAGACAACTGGTCATATGGAATGACATATTTCTTCATAATTTTTTTTTTTTTGAGACAGAATCTCACTCTGTTGTGCAGGCTAGAGTGCCATGGTGTCAGCCTAGCTCACAGCAACCTCAAACTCCTGGGCTGAAGCGATCCTCCTGCCTCTGCCTCCCAAGTAGCTGGGACTACAGGCATGCGCCACCATGCCCAGCTAATTTTATATATATTATTTTTTAGTTGTCCAGCTAATTTCTTTCTATTTTTTTTTTTTCAGTAGAGATGGGGTCTTGCTCTTGCTCAGGTTGGTCTCGAACTCCTGAGCCCAAACGATCCTCCCACCTCAGCCTCCCAGAGAGCTAGGGTTACAGGCGTGAGCCACCACACCCGGCATTTCTTCATAATTTAATGAAGATGAGTTGGGAATTCATAGTATTTGAACATAAAACACCTTCTCTGATAGAAGCTTTCACTCAATATCATAACTGATTGAAACCTTGTATTGCTGCCTTATGCCAAAGAAAGATATTCATCTCTGTTACATGGGTCAATAGAGAGTCAGCCACACCCAGAGAACATGCCGTCTCAATTTGATCTACTAGGTGTCAGAATTAGGGGTAGGAGGAAACACATTTCCTAAGAGAGTATCATACCGCTCCTGAGGCGTGTGTTTAGATTTACCTACCCATCCTTTACGAAGGATGGGAAAGGGCTACTGCACTGTGAGATACGCCTTAGGGAAGATACTATCCTGTGAATTCCAGCCACTATACACCTTCTTCAAGGAACATTGAAATAAGCAGTCATTTTGTGTGTGTGTGTGCGTGTGTGTGTGTGTGTGTGTGTCTGTGCATGTGTATGAGTGCATTTGTTCATATAGATACCTATGTTTGCTGGGACACCTACATGTCTGAATTTCATGGTGGTCTCTAACTTTCATGCAGGGTCTAAAGCAAGAGAACAAATAGAGGTCCAAAAACCATAAGTCTAAATGTTAATAGTTAAATGCCCTAAATCAAGTTAGCAAAATGTTAATATATTTACTCTTCCTTCCTTGAAAAATGCAATAAATATAATTCTATGAAGATCTACAAAATGATATTCCAACTTGAAATTCTTGAATTGCTTGGGGTTCCACAGCAAATCATTGGGAGTAGCCACACTCTTTGTATCTCCACTCATGACCCCATCCTAATCCTGCTACAAGCATGTCTGTCCATGTGGGCAAATCCTAGTTTTAGCAGGGAATGCTGAGTTCCCCTGATATCTGGAACATGTTAGAGGAGAGGGATACTGCAATTCCCTCATTTCATGAATAGGAGTATGTTTTATGGAAGGTCCAGGTCAGGCCTTCCAGCATATAGAGTTCTCCTTCCTGAGTATAAACACTGTGTTATTGAACATGAAATGGCTGTCTGCTAAGGATGTTGTATTAATAGATGTGACTTAACTGAAGGAACATTACTATTTGGTTTACATTCTGAAAAAGGTCAAGAGAACAGAATATCTATGAAGCTAGAATAAAAAGAAAAGCAAGGAGATAAATAAGAAGACAGTATATTACACTGAAATAAGATAACTAACTGCTAAATTAAAGGTAGTAGTGGAAGCACTGAATAGTATGCTGATATGGGAGAACACCGAATTTGTTCAGTAGAAGACATATGAAAAGTTATCCTAAAATTTTGAGGAAACAAGTAAACAAAAAAAGGTGAGGGAAAACATATGAGACATGGGAAATTAAGAGAAGCTTGAGAACATTAAATATGAGGAAATATGTATATTTGTCCAGATAATTGATAGTTTATTGTAGAATGCTGGGTAAATAAAGGATAATAAAATCATTTTTTTGAGCAAGGTTTTATTTTAATTAAATATAATTACATCTACTTTACAAATCTTCAGTCATGATACAAACCATGTTAGAAACATCATAGCACATACATTTTGAAAGACCAGAATGATGTCTTCAGCAATATTTTTATAGCATATAGAGGGTTTTGAGGGGTGTTTTTAAATGCCGTGTCCACCATGGAGTAGCATCTTTTCTTCAGATAACCTAGGCATTGAACTTAGATTTTCTTTAAGTATGGTAATTATTACCCTAAGTGGGAAACAAATATTTGACCAAATTTTTGTCAGTGATTTTCTTTGAGATAATTATGACATTTTATCACAAGGAGAAAATCATGATGTCAATTTGTTTTATAAAATAAGGTCAATGTGGTAGCAGAATTATTCTGGCAAAAGACAAAAGAAATGCTGTTATCCCCTGCGTCCAAATTCAGTATTAACAGGGATATACTGGAAGTACATATTATTTATTGTAAAAATTGCACCATTGAAGAGAAAATACTTGTATTTTACACAACATATTTTTCACTTAGAATATGTTTTGAATGATTTGGTGAAGTAACTATTATCAAACTAATAAATGATTACATTTCTAAAGATACCTTCTTTTGCCCATTAGTTCTGGAAACATTGCTTTCTTGGGTCTGTTATGTAAAGCACACCTGGATATGGGTAGATTTCTAAAGAATTCTAAAGATGCTTCTAATTAACTGTATATTCTGGTCTGTATCTTGATAGGGAGGTTTAGGCATCTGATTCAGGCATCAATAGAAAAATGTATATTTCATGTTTTCAAAGTTTATAAAATCATATATACCTTTATTTAATGAGTATATAAGTGGATGAATATTACCCAAAATAAGATCATCAAATTTGCACTGCACTTTAACATTTTAAACATAATACTGAAATTAACAAAAATATATAGCATATTAAATCAAATAGGGATAATGAAACATGAATTTTTTAAATTAAACCATAAATCAACAAAATTTCCATAAATTTCTACTAGCATTCTTTGAGGAATTTGACCAACATATTCTAAAATTAATTTTCAAAATAAATACATGACTTGTTTATATGATTTGTAAAAGACCAAAGACTGTGTTTTGGGACAGAAAGATTCATTTTACCAAATAATTAGGCATAGTACAAAACCATGGTAATGGAAAAGCTTAGAAATAAGCTCAAATTTTGTATTGAAACTTGATAAATGATAAATATGGTACCACAAAAAAGGGATTAATTTTTATAATAACGGAAAAATGGGCTTATAGTTAGATAAAATTGTAGTTGAATAACTTCCCGATATAATATATAAAGGTAAAGTCCATATAGAGTAAAGATCTGAAGCTTATTATAATAGTATTGAAATTAATAGAAGAAAATATAGAAGAATATCTTTTGGACTGTAAAGTGGAAAGAAATTGTCAAATAAAACCTGAAAACAAATAATGAAGGAAAACCTTAATAGATTTTTCATCAGCACTTAGCATTTGGGGTCAATAAAAGAGATTTTTTAAATATATATTACAAAATACAAATAGAGTGATATCTAGAATATACCTATAGTTTGGGCAAATCACAATATAGTCCAAAAAACAACAAAAACTTGATAGAAAAATAGGCAAGAAACTCAAATGGATGACAATCATAAGAAGATATACTATGATTCTCTAGTAGTAAAAGTGATGTTAATTAAAACAATATTGGGATGCCATTTTATACCTATCATCATTGCACAAATTTGCATTTCTGCAATAACAATCAGAATTTTTTTCTCTTGCAATATCATTGCCTCTGGTTTAGTAGTGAAAAGATCACTTTGTAGGAAGCATAGAAAAGGAGAGAGTACAGATTAATACTTCTGTATACTATTACGTATCACATATTTTAAAACATGTTCCTTATGTCCTCACATTTGATTGTAGGTACAGAATTCTAAATGCGACTTTTTAAAAATAATTTTAAAGCATTGCTCCTTTGCCTTTAGGATCAGTATTTTGATGAGTGCATGGCTTCTCTAATACTCATTTCTTCATTGATAAACTTTATTTTACCTATTTAAAAGTATAAAATCTCTACTTTTTATTCTTACCATTTTGAAATTTTATAAGGATGTATGGAATTTCATTTTTTTCCTGTAGAGACTGAGGGGGGTCTACAAAACTATGAGGATTTTCATTCTTTTTTTTTTTTTTTTTATTTCAGCTCATCATGGGGGTACATAAGTTCAGGTCATATACATTGTCCTTGTCCTGCCCATCCCCCCGAGTCAGAGTCCCAAGCGCGTCCGTTCTCATTCTCCAGACAGTGCGCCTGGCACTCATCATGTATTCATACCTCGATCCCCTCCCCCCCACCTCCCCAGGTCTGCACCTTCAAGCATGACCATTCCCCAGAGGGTGCGCAACGCACTCGTCATGTAGGCATACACCCATCCCCTCCCCCCTCCCCCCCATCCCAGTCTGATATCCAATTGGTATCCTTCCCCGATGTACATTTAGGTGATGATCAGGGAAACCAGTTTTCTGGTGAGTACATGTGATGCTTGTTTTTCCATTCTTTGGATACTTCACTTAGTATAATGGGTTCCAGCTCTCTCCAGGAGAACCAAAGAGATGTCGTATCATCGTTATTTCTTATAGCTGAGTAGTACTCCATGGTATACATATACCACAGTTTACTAATCCATTCGTGGATTGATGGGCACTTGGGTTGTTTCCACATCTTTGCGATTGTGAATTGTGCTGCTATAAACATTCGGGTACAGGTGTCTTTGTTAAAGAATGACTTTTGTTCTTCTGGGTATATGCCCAATAATGGAATTGCTGGATCAAATGGTAGGTCTACTTGAATCTGTTTAAGGTATCTCCATATTGCTTTCCATAGGGGTTGCACTAGTTTGCATTCCCACCAGCAGTGTATGAGTGTTCCTGTCTCTCCGCATCCACGCCAACATGTGTTGTTTTGGGATTTTTTGATAAAGGCCATTCTCACCGGAGTTAAGTGGTATCTCATTGTGCTTTTGATTTGCATTTCCCTGATGATTAGGGATGTTGAGCATTTTTTGATACGTTTTTTGGCCATTCTTATGTCTTCTTTTGAAAAATTTCTATTCATGTCCTTTGCCCATTTTTTGATAGGATTGTTTGATTTTTTCTTGCTGATTTTCCTGAGTTCTAAATAGATTCCTGTTATCAGTCTTTTATCTGATGTGTAGTATGCGAAAATTTTTTCCCATTCTGTAGGCTGTTTATTTTCGTGACTGTTTCTTTGGCTGTGCAGAAGCTTTTTAATTTAATCAGGTCCCATTCGTTTATTTTTGTTGTTGCTGCGATTGCCTTAGGGGTTTTCTTCATAAATGCTTTGCCTAGACCAATGTCTGTGAGAGTCTTTCCTACATTTTCTTCTAGAATTCTAATCGTTTCCCATTTAAGGTTTAAATCTGTTATCCACCGTGATTTGATTTTTGTGAGAGGTGAAATCTGTGGGTCCTGTTTCAGTCTTCTACATGTGGCTATCCAGTTTTCCCAGCACCATTTATTGAATAGGGACTCTTGTCCCCAGAGTATGTTTTTGTCTATTTTGTCAAAGATTAGATGGTTATATGAGGATGGTTTTAAATTTGGGTTTTCTGTTCTGTTCCACTGGTCTGTGTCCCTGCCCTTGTGCCAATACCAAGCAGTTTTAAGCACCACAGCTTTGTAGTATAGTTTGAAGTCTGGCAAATCAATACCTCCCATTTTGTTTTTATTGCTTAAGATTGCTTTTGCTATACGGGGTCTTCTCTGTTTCCATACAAAGTGTATAATTATTTTTTCTAAATCTGTGAAAAATGATGTTGGTAATTTAATAGGAATTGCATTGAATCTATAGATTACTTTGGGTAGTATAGACATTTTAACGATGTTAATTCTTCCAATCCATGAGCATGGTATGGATTTCCACTTATTTACGTGTTCTGCAATTTCCTTCCTTAGCGTTTCATAGTTCTCTTTATAGAGGTCCTTTACCTCTTTAGTTAAATATATTCCTAGATATTTTATTTTCTTTGTTGCTATTTTGAAAGGTATTGAGTCCTTAATTTGGTTCTCTGATTGAATGGTATTGGCATATATGAATGCCTCTGATTTGTGTGTATTGACTTTGTAACCTGAGACATTACTGAATTCGTTAATTAATTCCAGGAGTCTCTTGGTTGAGTCCTTGGGGTTTTCCAGATACAACATCATATCATCAGCGAAGAGTGAGAGTTTGATCTCTTCTGTCCCTATTTGGACACCTTTGATTCTGCTCTCTTGTCTGATAGCTCTCGCAAGGACTTCCAATACAATGTTGAAAAGTAATGGGGACAGTGGGCAGCCTTGTCTGGTTCCAGTTCTGAGTGGGAATGCTTTCAATTTTTCCCCATTCAGTATGATGTTGGCTGTGGGTTTGTCATATATGGCTTGTATTATTTTTAGGTAGGTCCCATTTATGCCTATGTTGTTAAGTGTTTTTATCATAAAAGGGTGTTGAATTTTGTCAAATGCTTTTTCTGCATCTATTGAGAGGATCATATGGTCTTTATTTTTGCTTCTATTTATGTGGTTAATTACATTTATAGATTTTTGTATGTTGAACCACCCCTGCATCTCTGGGATGAAGCCTACTTGGTTGTGATGAATTATTTTTTTAATCAGCACTTGGATATGATTTGCTAGGATTTTATTGAGAATTTTTGCATCTACGTTCATGAGAGAAATTGGTCTGTAGTTTTCTTTTTTTGTTGCATCCTTTCCTGGTTTTGTTATTAATGTTATGTTGGCTTGGTAGAATGTGTTGGGGAGAATTCCATCCTTCTCAATATTGAAGAATAGTTTATGTAGGATGGGCACCAGTTCATCTTTGTATGTATGGTAAAATTCAGGTGTGAACCCATCTGGACCAGGGCTTTTCTTTTTGGGAAGGTTTTTTATTGCTGTTTCAATTTCAGTTCTTGATATTGGTCTATTCAGGAATTCTATTTCTTCCTGATTGAGCTTGGGAAGGCTGTGTGTTTCTAAAAATTTGTCCATTTCCTCCTCATTTTCCAATTTGTGTGCATAAAGATTTTTGTAATATTCATGGATAATGTCATGGATCTCTGTGGCTTCGGTTGTGATTTCTCCTTTTATGTTCCTGATGGAAGTTATTAAAGATTTTTCTTTTCTGCTCTTGGTTAGTCTAGCCAGTGGTGTGTCTATTTTATTTATCTTTTCAAAGAACCAACTTTTTGTTTTATTAATTTCCCTTATAGTATTTTTGTTGTCTTTTTCATTTAATTCTGATTTGATCTTAACAATTTCTCACCTTCTGCTGGGTTTGGGGTCAGTCTGTTCTTCTTTCTCCAGCTCTTTGAGTCTATTCATTAAGTTGTCTATTTGTAAGTTGTCTGTCTTTTTGAAATAGGCATTTATGGAAATGAATTTTCCTCTCAGGACTGCTTTAGCTGCATCCCATAGATTTTGATAAGTTGTGTCACCTTTGTCGTTTAATTCAAAGAATGTTTTGATTTCTGACTTAATTTCTTCCTTTACAAAATTGTTATTCAGAAGAAGGTTGTTTAGCTTCCATGACCTTGAGTAGGAATGAGAGTTCCTGTTAGGGTTCATTATTACTTTTATTCCATTGTGATCTGAGAAGATGCAGGGTATGATTTCTATTTTTTTAATTTTTTTAAGACTTGCTTTATGGCCTAGGATATGGTCAATCTTAGAGAATGTTCCGTGAGCCGATGAGAAGAATGTATATTCAGTGGATTTAGGGTAGAATGTCCTGTAGATGTCAGTCAGGCCCATTTGTTCTAGCATTCTGTTTAAGTCTACTATGTCTTTGCTTATTTTCTGCTTGGAGGATCTGTCCTGTGCTGTCAGTGGGGTGTTAAAGTCTCCAACTATTAAAGTGTTGTTGTCTATCATTTGGTTTAAATCGAGTAGGATTTGCTTTATGAATCTGGGTGCTCCTAGATTGTGTGTATATATATTAAGTATGGTTATGTCTTCTTGTTGAATTGTGCCTTTCACCAGTATGTAGTAACCGTCTTTGTCTTTTATTACTTTTGTTGGTTTAAAGACTAAGTTATTGGAAATTAAAACTGCCACACCAGCTTTCTTTTGGCTACCATTTGCTTGAAATATCAAGTTCCATCCTTTTATTTTCAGTCTAAATGCATCTTTGCTGGTTAAGTGTGTTTCCTGAAGGCAGCAGATACTTGGTTTGTGTTTTTTTATCCATTGGCCCAGTCTATGTCTCTTGAGTGGGGAATTCAGGCCATTGACATTTAGTGAGAGAACTGATAATTGGGACAGATTTCTGTTTATCTTATTGGGTAGAACTTCTTTTCTATGTTTTCTCTCTTGAGCCATTGTGGTGGCTAGAATTTGATCTTTAATTCTTGCGTGGTTTTACATTCGTGGGTCTTTCTTGTGATGATCCGTGTGTAACTCTCTTTTGAGTACTTCTTGGAGGGGTGGTCTTGTCTTGGTGAATTCCCTCAGTCCTTGTTTATCTGAGAATGTCTTAATTTCTCCTTCATATAGAAAGCTTAGCTTAGCTGGGTACAAGATTCTAGGCTGGGCATTATTCTGTTTCAGAAGAGTGAGAATGGGGCCCCAACTTCTTGCTTGTAAAGTTTCAGTTGAGAAATCTGGCGTAATTCTAATGGGCCTCCCTTTGTATGTTACTTGTTTCTTTCTCCTTACAGCTCGAAGAAGGGTCTCTTTAGTGGATATTTTGGTCAGTCTGACGACTACGTGGCGTGGTGTTTTCCTATGTGCTATGAATCTACCAGGGGTTCTTTGAGCTTCTTGAACCTGTATATCTAAAGTTTTAGCAAGGCCTGGGAAATTTTCTTCTATTATGTCTTCAAATAGTTTATCCAGCCCTTACTTATTATCTTCTTCACCTTCAGGGATGCCTATAACTCTCACGTTAGGTTTCTTCACATAATCCCACATTTCTTGAAGACTCTGATCTTTTTTCTTATTTCTTTGCTCTATCTCTGTGACTGTCTTATTTAATTGGAAAGAGTTATCTTCGATTTCTGAGATTCTGTCTTCTATTTGATCTACCCTGTTCTTGAGACTTTCCACTGTGTTTTGTAGCTCCCTGAATAAATCCCTCATTTCTAGGAGTTCAGTTTGGTTTTTATTCAATATGTCTATTTCTTTAGTGAATTTTTCTTCCAAATCCTGGAATTTTTTTGCGGTTTCTTTGCGTTGGATATCAATTTTTTCTTGTATATCATTCAGCTTATTTATAACCCAAGACTGAAATTCTTCTGGTAACATGTTGGTATTCTGAAACTGGCTTGTGCCAATTGGAGGAGAGTTGGTATTTCTCTTTGAGGGCAAGGTTTCCGTTTGGTTTTTTGTGCTCCCCATATTTTTCCGCTGAGCCCTTCCCATCTGGCTCTATCGTTAGATCTTTTCTCACAGCTTTAGTCTAGTTAACAGCACGTCTTGTACTCTGTTCTTAGGCTGTGAAACAGTCTAGGAATGTTGCTTCCTTTATCTATAGGGGGAGACTGTTGTGTGCTGTTTAGAGTTTTTTTTCTATCTCAGTTGGGGGACTGCTTCTGATGGGTCCACCCCCAGAGGGTTGGCTTGACCTAAGACCAGTTTGGCAAGTTAAATCACTGTGTTGTGGACTTTCAGTTAGTAGGCAGGATTCACACTATTTGCAAGCAGAAAGCCTCTTCTCCCTCTCTTTTTCTTTCCCTTCTTTCTTCTTTTTTTTTTTTTTTTCCTCCTTTCCTCTTCCTTCTTCTTCCCCCCCTGACTTTTGGTTCTTCCTCTGGATGTGTGGTTTCTGTCTCTTTCTGCAGGAAAGACACTGGCTAGGCCGAGGAGGCAGTGCCCTCACTCCCTCAGTGCCCCAGCTGCTGCAGCTCCCACGGGCAAGGGTCTACACTGTCCCAGTGTTCCCAAGGTCTGTGCTCCACACTCTTGCGTCTGGGGAAGCACTCAGTGTTCACACCTGGGAAGGGGACCTGGAGAGGGTCTATGGATCAGGGGATGGAGCCTCCTGGGGAGCCGCCTGGCACCCTATGGCTCTGCAGCAGTTAGACCTTGGCCCGCACAATTGCTGCTGCCCACCCGCAGATCACTGGTACTGGGGGGCAATATTCAGGGACCAATAGGAATCAGAGCTGGGGGTCTGGAGCACTCCTGGGCTGGAGGGCCACCGGAAAGGAAAAAAGAAAAAAAAAAAAAAGAGAGAGAGAGAGAGAAACAATATGAATAACAAAGAGAATAAAGAGAAAACAAGAAAGAAAAAGAAAGAAAGAAAGAGAGAAATAAAAAAAAGAAAAAAATCTCGCTTTAATATTTCACGCTCGCGGCCCCTCGCCTCGGTGCAGGTCCGCGTCTGTCCCTTTAAGAGATAGGGCACTGGAGACCCGCCAGAGGCTTAGCTGTGGGAACCAAGATGGCGACCGTGCATCCGCCGGTTGCAGGCGCCCGGGGAGAGCGTTCCGAGCTCGGCAGGTGCCAGGGCCCACAGCAGCTCCCCGGCCGGAGAGCTGCCGTAGGGGCAGAAAAAAGCAAAAAAGTCCTGCTTTAATATTTCACGCTCGCGGCCCCTCGCCTCGGCGCAGGCCCACGTCTGTCCCTTTAAGAGATAGGGCACCGGAGACCCGCCAGAGTCCAAGCTCTCGCCCGCCTATGTCACCTGTCCTCGGAGCTCCAGGTCTCCCGCGGTGATTCTGCACCAATTTCAGTCAGATCCCTGACCGAGTGGATGTGGGGGTCAGTGGGGAGATCAAGCCGCTCTGCTGTGGGGCTGAACCCGCCCCACTGTCCGGTGAGGCAGGTACGGCCGTCCCGCACTCCGCTGTCTGTTTTCCGTCCCGCACTCTCCAAATTATCTCGGTCTGATTTCTCACTCGCCTCTGTTTTTTCCTGTTCCCCATGTCCCACGGTGATTCTCCGTGGGTTCACCTCACCCTTCCTGTGGAGGAGCAATCCTCCAGCGTTGTGGCAGGTGGAGATCCACACCTTCCTCTCCGGGAGCACAAATCCAGGAGGTGATTTTCATTCTTTAACTGTGAATTTTTATTATTTCTTTAGTAATTACTCCTTTCTATTTTCTGTACTCACACATAAAGCAACAGTTTTTAGCCAGACTTGTGTGAGGCAAAAGGTGCAGATCCCTTTTCAGTCCTCTACCTGTGGCTATCCAATTTTCCCAGCATCATTCATTGAATAAGGATTCTTTTCCCCAGTGTATGTTTTTGTCTGTTGTGTCCAAGATTAGATGACTGTATAAGGATGGTTTTATATCTGGGTTCGCAGTTCTGTTCCATTGGTGTATGTCTCTGTTTTTGTTCCAGTACCAGGCTGTTTTGGTTACTCTAGCCTTATAGTATAGCTTGAAGTCTGGTAAAGTGATGCTTCCCAATTTGTTCTTTTTGTTTAAGGTTGCTTTTGCTATACGGAGTGTTCTCTGGTTCCGTATAAAGCACAGAAATATTTTTTCTAGATCTGTAAAAAATGATGTTGGTATTTAATATGGATTACATTGAATCTGTAGATCACTTTGGGTAGCATAGACATTTTAACAATGTTGATTCTGCTGATCCATGAGCATGGTATGGTTTTCCATTTGCTTATGTCCTCTGCTATTACTTTTTTTTAAATTTTAATTTTAATTTTTTTATTTCAGGATATTACAGGTATATAAGTGTTTAGGTTACATAAATTGCCTTTGCCCCACTCAAGTCAGAGCTTCAGGTATGTGCATCCCCCAGACAATGCACACCGTACCCATTATATGTGTATATGCCCATCCCCTCCTCCCCCATCCCATCTACCCGACACCCAATGAATGTTATTACCATATGTGCACTTAAGTGTTGATCAGTTAATGCCAATTTGATGGTGAGTATATGTGGTGCTTGTTTTTCCATTCTTGGAATACTTCACTAAGTAGAATGGGCTCCAGCTCTATCTAGGATAATACAAGAGGTGCTAGATCACCATTGATTTTTTGTGACAGGGGAGATGAGGGAGTAAGGCTGGGCACGGCTGGGTTGGGTGAGCCTGCCCTCCAGCTCCACAAATGCTGTTAACAGGGGTCAAAAATCTGTTCTCTGCTTCTGGGAAAAGTTGCCAGGGAGGGGTGGAAATGGCCCCACTCAGCGAAAAAGTCCATGTGTGGAGGTGGAGCTGTCTGAGACCTGTAGTCTGGATTAGGCCTTTCCACTCTCCCCTATTCCGTGTTTTCTCCCCAGCCTCTGCTGGTAGGAAGGACCTCAATCCAGCACATCTTCCCGGACTGTGATGCAAGCTGAGCAGGGAGATTCTCTGCCCAGGAGCTGCCTGAGCTGGGAGCTCGGTCCTTAACACTTGTTGAATGCCAACATGAAGCACAGGTGGAAAATTCCACACCTGACACATTTGCTTTGGTATGGTTCAAGGTACACAAACTTTGTTTCATGCACAAAATTCTTAAAAAAAATTGTATAAATTTACCTTCAGGCTATTTGCGTAAGGTGCATATATACCATAAATGAATTTTTGTTTAAATTTGGGTCCCATCCCCAAGATATCTCATTTTGTATATGCAAATATTCTAAAATTTTTCAAAATATGAAATCCAAAACACTTTGGCCCCAAGCATTTCAAATAAGGGATACTAAACCTATAATTTTTATTCACTTTTGAAATAAGATTACTATTTTAATTTTGAAAATGACTGAGACATTCAGGAATACATGGCTTTTGCAATTTGTCGACTGAACTGTGGAGTGATTATCCTTCGCTCTTTTTTTCCCCTCCTGCAACTGTACTTCTCCTTGTCCTTGTAGAAAAACTACAACATCTGGTTAGTATCTGATGCATTCTGAGTAGATATAACATATTGTACTGTTTTGACCTTTTCAATATTCTGCACTTTAATTGGCTGTCCGTTCTATATCTTCCCTCAGGTTAGTGGGGCAGAAAGCAAGAGACAAAATTCAATGAGTAGCCAATCAAATCATAGAACATTGAAAAGGTCAAAGCTGTATAGTAGAAGTCTATAATTGACAGAATGTATGAGACTTTAAAATTCTGCCATCTCATTCTTATGGCAAAGACTATAAAGAAACAGAAAATGGCACCACATAAATCCATTCATACTGCAATCATTACTCTGAGAATTGAGAACATAATTTAACACATTACAATTATGATTTTAAAAGTTGCATTATTTTGGTTTCCCACAAATTTTGTAGTGTAGTTAAACTACACAGTCAGCAGAACTAGTTGTCTAACAGTGGATATTCAGTCCAACACAGAATGACATGTTAATATTAAATAGGCCTACATTTATGAAAATCCAGAGAGATATCCTTAACATGAAGAATTAAAGAATACTTTTCTTTTGTGCAGAACTCACTAAACTTATGTGAAGAAGTTATGGAAATCTTTTTAT
The DNA here is from genome assembly GCF_020740605.2 of Lemur catta. Taxonomy (NCBI): domain Eukaryota; kingdom Metazoa; phylum Chordata; class Mammalia; order Primates; family Lemuridae; genus Lemur; species Lemur catta. Next base: position 55,687,604 of record NC_059139.1, on the reverse strand, counting down.
TTTAAAGGGAGAAGCACCAAAGTAATTTAAGGTAGTTTTCCCCATTTACACAGAAGCTATCCTGATTGATGATTAGAAACAGCAACAACAACAACAACTCAGAGGCCCCTAAAAATAAAGCCATTGACCCTAAAGCAAGAAATATGTGTGGCATCTGGTTCTTAGATTATAATTAAGGAAGACAGATTCAGTTAGAGCATTAACCTGGAAACCATATTTTAAGTGCCATTTCTTAGTCATTACTCCTTTGACCACTCATAGTTAGAGAGATCGTGAAAAGAGAAAAAGTGAAGGAAAAAAAAAAAAAACTTCCAGAATTTCAACAAATGATTTTGTAATGAATGTTGGCATAATTCAGAGGGAGTAAATGCAGAACTTATAATGAGTTGTTACAGAACCTGAGATTTTGGATGTTGATACCCATATTTGCAGTCACAGTTTTGAAAATGGTCATGTTTGTCACACATAGTCATCAATAATAACTGATACATAGATACATATAGAAAGATATCATTGTGCTTATAATTTCTTTTCAGCTTTTATTTTATTTATGTTTTAGTAAGGTTGATTGAAAGAGAGCTTGGAAAAATAGAAAACTACATATGGACATTTTTAATTTCCCAATAATACCTTCTTATGTTAACCCTATAGATTTATTAAAAGTCCAGAAATTGTTTTCCTTTTTCTTTAGAAGACAGCATAGTTGCTTCTAAGCTTTTAATCTCTTAACCAGAACGATTTCAGGTATTTTATATATTTGTATTGAAAGTCTTTCAGCTCAACTTCTTGTGGAAAACGAACATGTGAATTTAGAAAAATTTAGCACCAATATCTCCCTCCATGGGTAAAGATGTATGATCTAATATCATATTTTGCAGGCATTGAATATGCTTATTTTTAAACATATGAAATCATATTCATCATACATATATATTATTTTGTCAATCACAAAGTTGGGTGTGTCCACAATGACTTAACTCATTTTGTTTCTCTAAAATTGCAATTCACTTAGCTTTTGAGATACTATTTCCACTGATTTGGGAGTTCTGGAAAACTCAATTTTTATTTATCTTAGGATTGCTGATTATCGTTTTAGGATTGCAGCCATTCCCTATTGCATTTACATACTTCTAAGTTCCAGTATAGCAGTGACAGTTACACATTGCCCTGACTTTGGGGAAAAGAAATCTTTGTCCGATATCATCCTCTGTCCTTTTGAATACTCCTGAAGCACACCTTCTTGGAGTGATAGTTTGAGTTGAGTTTTGCAGGTTTTGTGACATATATCTGTGAACACGTTCCATGGCCCTTTTTAGTGAAATTTAAATAAATTGCTTATTTCTTATTCTGTGCTCCTTAAATCTAACACCATGATTTAAGTCATTTTAACTAAATAGGTGTTGGGGGGGCTCAAGGGAGGTTTTTGGAAAATTTCTAAAAACTATGTGTATGTTCTTGTACTCATCAACTCAAATGCTTTCTTTAAAAGTATTTGCTAATCTATGATCTAGGCATCACATTTTTTTGAAATACCTAATAGGCTTACAGCTTTGTGAGTTAAACCCTGGGTATCAATACAGAGATCATCTTAGAATCCCTTGAAACATAAGGCTTCTATTAAGGTTTTCCTTTTCCTGCTTGCTAACACCTTACCTTAAATTGAGATTTTGTGCCATCACTTATTCTTCTTACTTCAAGGTTCAGCATATTATCTTCATATTCTCTGTTTTTCAGTATTTGCTCTTGACATAAATACTGAAACTTCAAAATTACAAATTATTGCTCTTTCTTGTCAAGAGTGTTTTAGCATTCAGATTTTTGTCTCTGATTATTTATTTATTTATTGTAGAGATAAGGTCTCACTCTGTTGCCTAGGTTGGTCTTGAACTCCTGGGGTCAAGAGATCCTTCTCCCTCGACCTCCCAAAATGCTGGGATAACAGGAGTGAGCCACTATGTCTAACCTGTCTGCGATATTTGATAGTTTTATAGTTATCTTTCAAAATTGAGAGCTAAGACACAATCTACCTGGTTTATTCAGGAAAAGGTTTATTCAAGAAAAACATCAGATGTATATAAAGCAGGGGAGGTGGAGAATGGATAGATTAGAAATGACTTTAGAGGCAATCAAATTAATGCAAAGTTTGTTCTTATTCAGATTCTGAATCAAATAATGCAAGTATAAAAATTTTTGAAATATTTCAGCAAATGTCAATAATAACTGAAGATTAAATGCCATTAATCTAATTTTTAGATCTGATTATGATATGCTTAGCTTAAGAAAAAATGTCTTTATTATTCAGAAATCCATGTTAAATATTTTCAAGTTAAAAGATATAATTTATGAGATTTTCTTTGAGAAAATCTAGGAAAAACTAAAAGTATAAATGCATTTATGATAGATGGAGACATAAAACAATGTTAATAGATTAATAACTACTGAAATTTGATTTATGTGTACATGGGAGTTTATTTTATCTTATTTTGATATTAATAATTATATAGAATTTTTATGTCTAACTATAATAATGATAGTTTAGCTTATATCAGAGTAGTTTATAAAAAGAATAAACATTCTTTCTGAAATAATAATAAACTCTGTACCCTCTTTCAAAAAATATCACTTGAAGACACTATAAGTTGATGAAAAGCAAAAAGAAACTGGAAGAGATAAAACCTTTAGAAGAGGGGAAATATATCATATGTGATCTGTGTAGTTGACTTTTCCATTGAGGGCACACCTCTGTCAATGAAGCACACGGGGACCATAGCTTAAGCAATAAATGAAAATCTTATGAGCTTGGGGTTCAGGGATATCAGCATGGCTAATAGTTGAAAGGACAATGCTAGAATGTAGGGAGCCCAAGATGATAAATAAGTGTTCTCATCTGATTCTTCACTGACTACTAAATTTTACATGTTCAGGTGTGAATCCAAAATGCCTAACAAAAAACAAAAGTTATAAGGCAAAAAAAAAAAAAAAGACTAATGTCAGTGCCTATTGTATGAGATTTGGTCTTCATGTCTTGCCATCTTAGATGGATACATAAAAACAGCAATACCAAAGATCTAAATTTTCCGTATCAGTAGTCACGTTAAATGCAATGGATTAAACCATCTGATCATAAGGCAGTGTTTGCAACATTAAATCAAAAAGTAAACCTGACTGCATGGTATTTGTAAAAAAGGCACTTATAAAGACCCGAGTTGAAAAAAAAATGATGCAAATATAAAGCTTAAGAAATTTTGTGTGGCTGTATTCATGCCAGATAAATCAGACTTAAATACAAGGTATATTGCCAAAGATTTTAAAAGAGGGTAAGATATCTCATAATAATAAAGGAGACTTCAGAACCTAAATTCAAAACTGAGTATCTCATTGGTAAAACCAAGTCAGATCCTAAATCATACATTAACCAGAGTCCAAACACAACTATCATTATGTCAGGCAGGTTCTTTCTATCTCCAGAGCCATTTAAGGACAAAAGCAAAGAAGCAGGAGAGAGAGAGAACCTTGAGTTGATTCATTTTAAATGAAAGAAACTAAATTTAAATTAGAGATTCTTATTTCAAAAGGCCAATGCTTTCTCTTGATATCACTAGAAATGAGATCTCATAAGTAAATTAAATTTACTAACAGAAACATAGTTTCATTTCTTTATTCTGAGTTCTAAAATGTAATTTTTGATGTAGACCACATATATATTATAAATAACATTTTATTTTGGAACATTTGTAGATTTACAGAAAATTGCAAAAATAGTACAGGGAGTTCTCATATAATCTACACCATTTCCCTTATTACTAACATCTTACATGAATATGGTAGAAAACTTACTTACCAAGATAGAAAATGAAATTACTTCTCAACTGCAATTAAAAAACAAAAAATAAAAAAAAAACAAAACTCAGGAGACTTTTGAGCTATAAAAGCTGATTAAGACTAAGGCTTGCAGAAGGATTAAATCAAGGATAAAGCCTTCACATCAATTATTAAAAACTCTTAATGCACTAATATATTTCCGAGGAAAGATCCAACTCACTTTGCAGAATTTAGTAAATCCTTTCAGTTACTTAAACAAAAGGGTTCAGGGAAAAGAGAGAGAGAGTGCGTGTGTGTGTGTGTGTGTGTGTGTATTTGTGTGTGTATTTGTGTATGTGTGTGTGTGTGTATCATTAAAACCTCATATGCTCAACTAAAATTACATTGAGAAAGTGGAGGTGGAGGGAAACAGAAGGGTAAGGTAAGAAAACAAAAAATGTAGCAAATATGGGAGGTTTTTTAAGGAAGATATTGTGGATCATCTATTGGCATATACAGCTAATCAGAATCAAATATATAAGAAAAAAATTTTAAAAATGAGTTTAAATCTTATTACCAAAAGAAACATTAGCCTGGATTAAAAGAAACTTGGAATATCCTATATTTTCTGACAGAATGAAGTTTAGAAAATGATGCTCAGCTACCAAAGAAGATACATTCCCCAGTGTATATTTTAGATGTGGCCATGGTAAAACCTTCAAGAAGGAGGAGCCAGAGCCACAGAAAACAGTTGACGCTGATCCCACGGAGCAGATCAGAGGCTAATCAAGAAACATTCTGTACTCTCAGAGCAATTGACCCTCTTAGGATTTCAGAATTTCTGTTTGTCTTTTATCTTTCTTCTTTCTATTGTTTGTCTTATATCTTCCCACTTTCACAATGAAACTAGTTTTTGTAGTCTCACTATTTCTACTTTACCACTTGATATTAGATAAGTGAGATACAGATAACTTGCATTTTTAATAAATGAGTCTCTGGTTCAAGGGAGTCCACACACAGAGACTACACCTGTCATTCTGTGATGAAAAGACTGTAGCACATAACCCAGAATACTGGATATTGAGCCTGATACCATGATCAAATATAAAGGAAGATTGTGGTAATGACTGGGGCTGTTTGGAAATGATTGACACAAGAAAGGATTATATGTCCCTGCCCCCTTTGGAAAGAAAGTGTAGCCATCTGACTAGATTAGATTAGTATAATGTGAGTAGAAGTATTATAAACATTTCTAGGTGGTAGCGTTAAGAGCCAGTATACAATTCACGATTTTCCCTTTCCCTGCTTTGGTGACTATAAATCATGTATTAAGATTGAACATCTGTCATCTTGGATCCCCAGGTGACTCTGAGCTTAAGCTTACAGAAATTTTAAATAAAATACCAAGACCACAGAATCTGTTACAATACAGAGACAGTAACTGAACACTTGACTCATAGTCAAAGTGTGTGCTCTTAACCACATTATTACAATAAAAAGTAAACAAAATGAAAGCATAGCAATCCACAAAAATAAATACAAATGGTCCAAAATATATGAAACTGTTTACTTCAGTAAAAACAAAATGAATACTTATGAAAAGTAACAACATGACCAGATTGCCTATTTTATTGACAAAAATGTATACACGCACACACAAAGTGCAATATTGGAGATAATGCAGTGAAATAAGTACTGTCTTGCATTTTATGTGGTGTTATTTTAGTGTACGCTTTTGGGAGAGTAATTTGGCAATATTTATTTAAGCCCATAATAATGCGCATTCCCTCAGATCCAGCAATGACAGTTCAAGGAAGTTATCATAAACAGATAATTTCACAAGCACACAAAACTTAATGTGTATGGGTATCCAAAATGCTTTGTCACTTCCAAGCATATTTTATAGTCCAATGAAAGTTATATGGCCACGCCAAAATTTATATAGACATAGAATGTAATGCCATCAAACGCTTGGAAGAAAGATAATTAGAATATGTCCAAATGTCTACCATAGGCTTTCACCAAATATTCAGTAAACATTTCTCTTTTGTGAAAGATATACTCTGTCTTTCCCAAAGAATGTCAAACTAAAGTATTTTTTATCCATAGCAACAAATTCAAAGGTAAGGATGCAATGTGGTTTCCACATAAGTTTCAAATATGAACCGATCTACATCCAGTAGAATTCTTTCCTTTCTATTACCCTCCCTCGACACTTAGGAAGTGGGTGTTGGGATGTATGTTATCTTTGGCTTATTACGCAGGAAGTAGTTGAAGATACTAGTGCTATTTTAGGTCTTGGATAGATTTGTTTTTTTATCCTTTACATGTGATTTAATTAGCAGTATCTAATTTTAGGTACTTAGTGGGCTTCTTGTTGATTTAACTCCAATCATTTTCATGTACCAATATTCATATGTTCATATTTTTGTGTCTTATTTTGCATTCAGTATATTTTGTGTTTTCTTGCCTCATGATTTTCTCTCTGTCCAATTAGATTGAATAACTTGAATCATTATTTTTTTATGAAAGGCCATTTATTTAGTCTCTTTTCTCTCATTTGACATATCTAACTGAAAGATTTTACTCATTTTCACACCCACATTGAGCTTTTTCTCTCAAAAATATTATTCATTCATGCAATTTTTAAGAATAGATGCAGTGGTTTTATCCTCAATTTGACCCTTACATTGGACTTTAGTGACTCAAAGCTTTTCTCAAATTTACCTCTAACCAAATAGGTCTAAAATTACTGGATTTTTTCAATGCTTCAAGGCTACGAATTTCTGAGTTAGTCTAATTCATTTCATTTCTGCTTGCAAAGTAGATGATTCCTTTCTGAATCCATCTCTTTATTTTGATTACTATTATATTTAACCACCAATATTCTATTTTCTAACTTCTTCCAATAAAATTAAACATTCATGAAGTAAATTATCTGAATGATGATTACATGATATCTTGCCTAAACTGGACACTTTTGAGTGAAAAGGAAATACAATTAATAGTAATTATGAGACAAACTAGGACTGCAATAAACAAACTTGGATGTAAATTCACCCTAATTATCTACTATGAAAATCATGGTAAATGAGAGTTTTACAAAATATTTTTCAGTATAAAACCAAGATCACCATCTTTCTAGGTTCCAGATGTAGCTTTTTTACTGTCTGAAAAGACTGCTAAACCAATATCACATATGTTAGATTTCTGTTACAGTAACACCTAACTTAAGAAAAAAGTGGGCTAGTTTATGTTGTAGTTTTATTATAGAAAGTAACCCTCAAATTTATTTTGAAAGATTTAGGGTGTACAAATTTTTGTTGTTGTTATATGAATGAATTGCATAGTGATACAATCAGGGATTTTAGTGTACCTTTTGCTTGAATAATGTGCATTGTACCCAATAGGTAATTTTTGATCCCACACCACCTTCCAAAGCCCTAAAATTGTTATGGTTTAATGCAATATAAATTTATTTCTCTAATATGCTTCTTATACATTATGGGTAGGCAGAGGAATCTTGACCATTTTGGAGACTGTTATGGATTGAATTGTGCCCCCCCCATTCATATGTTGAAATATCAACCCCTAGTATATCTTAGAATGTGGCTGTATTTGAATATAGGGACTTTAAAGGGATAATTAAGGTTACATGAGCTCATAGGGATGGGCCCTAATCCAATTTGGCTAATGTCCTTGTAAGAAGAGGAAGAGATACCAGGGGTATACCTGCACTGAGGAAGTCCCATGAGAGGCAGCAAGAAGGGGGCCATCTACAAGGCAAAGAGAGAGACCTCAGGAAAAACCAAACTTGCCAGCACTTTGATCTTGGCCTTGTAGTTTCCATAACTGCAAGAAAAAAATATATATATTTTTTGTTTTAGCCACCCAATTTGTGGTATGTCATTACGGTAGCCCTAGAAAACTAATACAGAGACTCTTGGATCCAACTGTTGGATGCTCCATCTGAACATGGTTGTTACGGTTTGAATATTTGTGTTCCCTCCAAAATTCATGTTGAAACAATTCTCAACGCAAAGAATTAAGACATAGGGCCTTTAGGAAATGATTAGGCTGTGAAGGCTCTGCCCACGTGGATGGGATCAGTGCCTTAAAAAGTGCTTGACATAGGGCTTGACATAAGCCTTTATGAAAGGGATCCAGGAGTTTTTTTGGCCCTTCCATCTCTTCTGCCATGTGATGACACAGCATTCATCTCCTCTGAAGCATGCAGCAGCAAGGCACCATGTTGGAAGCAGAGACCAGGACTTCTCCAGACACCAAACTTATCAGTGCCTTGATCTTAGACTTCTAGACTCTATGACTGTGAGAAACAAAATCTCTGTTCTTTATAAATCATCTATTCTGAAGTGTTTTGTTATAGCTGCAGAAACGTACTATGACAATGGACTTCCATAATTACTTACTTGGACAAGAAGAAAAAAGAGTAATGAGTTGCATGCTAGATGATAAAAGTTTCTAACAGGAAATTACATCTATCACGGTGTTTATGTTTCATTGGCAAAGTAAGTCACATGGTCACATAAAAGTTCAAGTAGTTAGAAAAATGCAATCCCACCATGTGCCTCTGTGCTAGAAAAAGAACTGTAAATATCAATGAATAGTTCTGAGACCCACAAAATCTATTGCATTTTCACTTAGAACTGATAAGCCTAAATATTTTCATCCATTATACTTTCTGCAGGCCACTATCTAGATCTTATCTTACTATTTCAATTATTATAATTAGTATCCTTGACAAAGTTATAAATTAACTAGGGCATCACTTATGGCTTTTGCTTTGTATCTGATGTCTAGAAGAATGCAAGTCATTGTTGCAAGTATATTCCCAAGAACTGCTATTTAAATTACTGTCTGATATGTGTGTGTGTGTGTGTGTGTGTGTGTGTGTGTGTGTGTGTGTGTGTGTATTTCTTCTTTGGTGAATTTCTTTTTTTAATTTTTGTTATTTCAGCATATTACAGAGGTACAAATGTTTACGTTATGTATATTGCCTTGTCCCACCCAAGTCAAAGCTTCAAGTGCGTCCATCCCCCAGATGGTGCTCACTGCACCCATTAGGTGTGTATATACCTATTCCCTCCTCCCCCATCCCATTTGCCTGATACCCAATACATTTTTTCAATCATTGTGAATATAAACTGAAACATGTGGTCATCCTAATTATAGGCCTTCCAAAATATCACTGTTGAAATACTTTATTAAATATTTTGCAATGGATGAACAATAGTATGGATCATCTTTCTAGATTCCAATAATTGTTCTCATACTGCTTGCTGTCTAACTGCTAAGCCAATATGACTTGTCTATAAAACTATTGAAAAATGTCAAGTAGGTCTTTATAAACGTGTTGAAATATATGTACCATAACCATGAATCATAGTCAATTTACTTATTTTCATGGCTTGTTTTCTTCTTCTAGTAACTTGGTTCAGATAGGAAATGCAAGAGCATATAGATCTGTATGTGTCTTCTTTCTTTTGATTTATCTGAAATATTTTCAGTAAGGCAATAGAGTTTGGGGAAATTTATTGACAAAAGAAAATGAGATGTGTTCCACATGTGATCAATCTGGAAAGAAAGAAAATGGGAACAAGAAACAAAAAATATAAAAGTATAGTTCCTCCGTCCCACTCCCAACTAACTCTCAGTGATGTTAGAATGACTCAAGCTAATTTTATCTGAATTTCAGAAAAATGAAACTAACAGCTACTCTCTTTCCTGCAAAAGTTGAATTCTAAAATATAAGTTGTTTGAAGGTATGAATTATATTTATCATCTCTCTCCTACAAAAAATGGTATTCTAGAATATAAGTTATTAGAAGGTAGGAATAAAGTATACTTATTTGTAGATTCATATAATCATAGTACTACAGTAACTTCAAATATTATACCTTTGAAATTTTTCATTTGATGATATAAACTGTCCATAGTTTCTCAGCTAATAATTGGGAAAACAGGATGTTGAATACTGGGATGATTATTAAATTGCATTGAATTCAAAGTTCTTGTGAAAATAGTGTATAGTTTTAATTTTCCTCGTGTCTACACAATGCTGAGTATATAAACATTGCTCAATAAACACTTAAGTATGTGATAAAATCAATAAATGAAATATTTATATTCAATATCCTGGAGGTGGCACCTTAATTCCAAGTGAGATATTTTAGGTCCTGTAATTGGCCAGGTACTTGGGGACAGAAGGAAACTGAAGGGGGCCTGTATATGATTCTAAGAAAAATTGCCAACTATAGCTTTGCATCAAGTCTTATTTGGATGAGAAATTACATGATTTTCATTTTGTATCCCCTCCTCGTATAATTTAAATTGCTCATATGAGGCTTGATCTGAGGAATATATCCTAAATATGCTGGTAGAATAGAAAATGAAGATCTTATAATAATTCTGGAATTAGTCTTTTAGTAAAATCAGATATTCCTAAATATTGTAGGATCTCTTCCCCCTTTTCTTTCAGAACTCTGAGATAAATTCCCTGAATCTCAGTCATCCTTTGGTCTGAGAAATGAGGGATATAGTCAGACATAAGCCACAATTTGTTGTAGAGTATGTTTATTTTCTTTTCTGTACATAAAAAAACTCTATAAGTAGGTCCCTGGTATAACAATGAGGTGGACAAGATTTATTTAGGCTCTAAATAAATGCTTCAGTTAAGAAAAAAGGTTACCTTATAAACATGTCTTAATTATCTTACTTCTAAAGAGAAGTTAATTTCCAGTGAAAACCACTTGATTTAATATGGCATCAAAACCAATTTTTCAATTATAAGCTATCATGCATGCATCATTTTAAGAAACTTTTCAAAACATACATTCATTTTTTCAAACTTTTGCACTAGAGGAGTGGATAACATTAAGATTTTATTATTTCATATTGCTAGGTTTATTTTTAAATGAGATTATTTGATGATTTGTGAATGAAATTCTTTGGAAGTAAGGATGGATAATTTACAAAGTATATTAATGTATCAGAATAGGCTTAGGCCTTTTTCCTATGGAGAATCCTAAATTTTTAAAATAGAAAATGATTCTAGTGTATTATTTATGTAATTTAAAAAATAATGGTATGTATAATGAGTTGGAATATTCCAAGGAGATATTTTGAAGAACACCCTGACAACTGTGAAGGACAAACACAGGTAAATTTGAGAATCTTCGATTCCATGGGGACCACAGATGATGCTTATGGTGCCCTATATTCATTCCCAAATGTTGAGTCACTTCAAATGTGATATATCTACTTGCATTGCATTTTTATATTGTTCAGTAACATTGCATTATCTTTTTCTTAAACTGAGTTGCTTTAGGCCACAGAGAGATGAGCCCATCAAAATTTAAAGAAAATGTGATACTTAGATGAGTTTTGAGGGCCTACTTCAACTTTCTGCAAACTTGCTAGATATGTATCATTTGTTCTATGTACTAAACAATAATCCTTTCATGTAAGTCCTGCTCCAGGGGAGGGTAAGCCTGATTAGCTTAAATCTGAAGTTTTATTAAAGTTTTTTGTTAAGAACCAAGCTCTTCTCCAGGATTCCTTATACCAGTGCTCTACTCCTAAAACTATTTCACTTTTCTGTCATTGTTATTGTTGTTAACATAATACTGCTTTTTCTTTCAGTCACTAGACTGGTTCTCATATTTAGTTCATTTCATACTTGGCTAAACTTTAGAAATCTTAATATTCTTATTATCTTGTGTTTAGTTATATGATGCTCTCTCAATAAATAATTACAAAACAATTGCTGCAATTAGATACCTATTAGCAATTACGTACATGATATGGTTTTGTATTTTCCGAAGATGTTAACTATTCTAGCCATTCTCCTGAATGTGTGGAATCTGGGACATGACTGTATAATTATTTTGAAATGAGATGACGAAGACAATATCCTTTCCCTGTGCTGGTGAACAGACTCCCCAAAGGGGGTTATGGCAGGTGGAGCAGCTCTGATTGATAACATTTTCCATTTTTCATGATATACATACTCATACCATGGCAATTTCAAGTTTCCAAAGTGAAGTGACAAAATGAGTAGCTCCCCGCCACTGCCATTTGGCTGTGCCAAGCCAGTACCAGCTGGCTCCAGCAAGCCACTCTTTTCTTCTCATCCATTCTACACTGCCTGAGATTTTCATTGTTAGAATCACCTATAGGTATGATGTAATGCTTTCTGAATTTCTTAATTTAAATCAAATTATTATTTCAATAGACATGCATCAGCTGTCTACTATGTTAGCTGCTAATGCAATATCTCTGTCACAAGGACCTCACAGAAATACAAATAAGTAGATACCAATAATATATGGAAAGAAAACAAGTACTCATGAAATATACTAGGAAGGTAGAGAAATCCTCCCATGAAAAATTTTATATAATTCACGAAGATTAAAATGCACATGTCCTATATGTCCAGTCTGAAGAGTTTTGACAAATACATACATGTGTACACTGATGTAATCTACACCCCTATGAAGATATAGAAAATTTTTATCTTTCCAGAAAGTTCCCCATGCTCCTTTCCAGTCAAACCTGGCCAGTCATTTCAGAGGAAACTACTAACACAGTGATTAGTTTGTATGTTATTCTAGAAATTTATTCATAAAAATATATTTATAGTACCCTAAATATGCTCTTTTGAATCCAGTTTCTAGTGAAATATTTTTGAAGTTTAAGTATATTATTGGGTGTGTTTGTAGTTCATTCTTTTCTACTGGCATTTCTCAATACTTATTTTTCTTTTTATAAAAATCAGTCTCTTGTCAGAGGATATTTGATATGTTTCCAGATTTGGCTATCATAAACAGAAAGCTTCTATGACCATTCATGTAAAAGTCTATTTGATGATGTATGTTCTTATTATCCTGTGATAATTAATTGAAATGGAATTCCTAGGTCATAGGGTAGGTACACATATAACTTTCTTATAAACTGCTAGGCCAGTAATCAGAGCTTTTGTACTATTTTACACTACCATTGCTTGTTTCATATAGACGTGAACATCTGCTGATGTCAGTCTTTTTGTAATTACCCATTCTGGCAGGCTTGTAATGGTATTTCATTGTAGTTTTAATTTGTATTTCCCTGGCGATCACTTTTTCAAATGCTTATTGAAAATTTACCCATGTCTATATCATCTTTTGTAAAGAGTTTCTTAAGCTTTTAAAAATATTTTTACTGTGCTTTCTCTTTTTTTATAATGAGTTCTATACATTCTCTGTGTGCAGGTTTTTGTCAAATGCATATATTGTGAATATTTTCTCTGTATAACTTTTCTATTCACTTTCTAATAAGTTCTTTTGATAAGAGAAATTTTTGTTTTTGAAATGCTATTTAGCATTTTTCTTTTAAAAATGTGCTTTCAGTGCTCTTTTTAAGAAATGTTGACAACTCTGGTTCTGAAGATATGTTCATAATATTTTATTCCACAAGTTTTATTATTTTAGTTTTTGTATTTAGGTATATGATTCATCTCAATTTAATTTTTGTAAATGTTTGAAGGTAACAAAAAATTAATTATTTTCCATGTGGATGTAAAGCTATTCTGGCCCTATTTGTTGAAAATACTTTCTTACACCATTGAATTTCTTCAATGTATTTGTTGAAAATTGATCAACTGTAAGAGTCTATTTCTAGTCTCTTCATAGATCTAGTTGTCTGTTACACCATTACCAGACTGTCTTGATTTCTGTAAGCTTTAGACTAAGTGCTGAAATCAGGTAGTATAATTCTTCGAACATCATTCTTTTTCAAGATTATTTTGCAAATAATAGATTTAAGTTTTCCATTTCTTGTGTCAATCTGGTAATACCTGTCTTCCAAGCAAATTTTCTATTTTATACAAGAGGTCAAATCTTTGATATAAATCTCTATTATAATCCCTTGTTAAGCTTTTAATGATCTGATGACACATCCTCTCATTCATTCTCTTTACAGGTAATTTTTATTTGGTCTCTTTTTGTCTTAATTCATATTAATGGTTTATAAAATACTTTAATCTTTTTAAAGAACAATTTTTTTTATTTTTTTGTCTGTTCATTTTATAATTTCTTGTTTTCCACACTTATTATTTTATTATTTACTTCATCTAATTACTCTGTTTTTAATATGCCTTTTTTTTTTGCCTTTCTAAGATAGAGCATGCATTGACTTCAAACCTTTCTTATTTTCTAATATAATAATTCTCTCCAGCCACTACTTTATGTACATCTCAACAAGGATTGATATATTTACATTTCATTTGATTCAAAATATTTTATATTTTCCTTTTAATCTTATAACACGAGTTATTTATAGGTTTGTTATTTAATTTTCAAATATTTGATGATATTAAAGATATATGTTTGCTATTGACATCTAATTTAATTCCTTTAGGGTTAAAGTACAGTTTTTTAAAATTTACGTTTGTTAAAATTTATTGAAGACCTCATGTGTCTCAACAACTGATCTTTCTCAGTAAATTTTCTATATGCATTTGTAAAGAATATATGTTCTGCTGGTTTTTGGTATATTGTTCTATAATTTCAATATAAATAAATTTATTTATCTTGCTCAAATTTTTTTAAAACTCCAGTGATTATTCATCTTTTTTATTAGCAATCACTGGAAGAGTTTTGGTAAAATCTCCAACTTTATTTCTTTATGCTTGTTTCTGTATTTTGATTTCATTAATTGCATTTAATCTCATACACATTTAAGATTATAATCTTTCTGATGAAGATCCCTTTTATCCTTTTTATTTTTGGTAATATTATTTTCCTTGAAGTATATTTTGCCTGATATTAATGTAGGCACAGTTTTTTTTGCTTAGTGTTTATAAGTTGTATCTCTTTTCTTTGTTTTTTCATTTTACCTATCACATATTTACATATTTTTATTTTATAAATCTCTACTCTGTATCATTTTAATAGAGTCCAATCTTCATGCTTACTTTCACTTATATTTATATTTTTAAAATTATGTACATATTATTTAAAATATGAAATAGATAATTATATTTTAAAATATAAAATAAATTTCATAAAGTTGATTCTGTAAAATTTTCAGCTGTATTTCTTCAAATATTTTTTCCTCCACAATTTCTCTGCTCTAATTCTTTGATTTCAGATACATGTATTAGACTACTTAATATTGTCCCACAGGTCACTGAGGATCTATTCTCTTTTTTATTCCTTTTTTGCCCACTCTTCTTCACATTGCATAATTTTCAGTGTTATAGCTTCAAGTTCACTGATCTCTTATTCTGTGGTGTCACACTTGCTGTTAAGCTAATCTAGTCAAATTTTAGATATTTTATATTTTAGTCCTAGAATTTTCCTTGCGTTCCTTTAATAGTTTCTATTTCTTTCCTAACATTGACCATCTGTTCACTCATTTTTTTAATTTTTTAAAAAATATTCTTAATATTTTTATAAAAACTGCACTAAAGTTTTTGAGTGCTAATTGCAATATCTGAGCTATTTCTGTGTCTGATCCTAGCCATTGGTAAGTTTTTTTTTTTTTTTTTTTTTTCTCATTAGGAGCCTCATTTTTCTGTTTCTTCACATGCTTAGCAATTTATAATTGGAATTTCTGACATTCTGGATGGCTACTTTGTTGTGAGTCTAGATTTTGTTTTGTCCCTTTGAAGATTGTAGATTCTTATTCTTACAGGCAAAAAAAAATTTACTGTTGGATCAGATCACTCAGTCAAGTCTTATTTGAGGCCTAGTTGGGGTAGGTCCAGAGTAGCCCTTTTGCAAGGGGTAGCGTAGTCACATTGCTAAAACATAGCCTTAATTAGAGGTTTTCTTCTGCCTAAGAGTCTCATCATATGAATAGACAGTTTATAATTTGGCCGGAGACACAAGGTGACCACATGCAAATTTCTTGGGCTTCTTCTTTACATAGTAATCTTCTCTCAAGTATTCTAACCCTCAAATTTCAACTGCCTCAACAGTCCTAAACTGTGATCTCTATTCCTACCCAGTGAGATTTTTTTAATTGAATACATGTTTCAGTTCCTTTAAGAAATAGTTCTCAAACAGAAATCTGAGGAATCCTGGAGATACTGAAAAAGACTCTTGTGAGTGTGGATTTTTTTCTCAGTGTCTATACTTAAGATTGAAAAACACTTCAACAAAATGTTAGTTAAGCAATTTTGAGATACACTTGAAGTTGAAGCATGGCTATGAAATAAGGTTAAAATTTAAGAATTACATCATTTTTATATTGTGTCTTATCAGCATAGAGAAAAGAAGAAAATAAGCGTGGTTTTCCATGGTTTTTGTGTTAACAAGGCAAATTTCTCAAAATATTAAGGAAGTAGGAGAATATAAAATGCCTATAAAAACATGTTAGCACTTTCCAAGAGCTTCATAAAAGTGAATAGGCTCATGGATCATTTTTCTTTTACACAAAGGTAAAAGGTCCCAAGCACTTCCAAAGACAGTATGTCAATCCCAAAATTTGATTAAAATGTTCAGCTCAAGCATTTTATCTGACATCTAACTTCTTGTAAAGGTATTAAACTTGTGACACTTGAAATTCCCCACTTGAATGTATTCACATATCTTAATTATATACAGAGCTTACTCTCCCTCCAAAGCCATATTAACTATATCATTTGCTGTCTAACCTATAACACAGTAGAGAGTGAAAGTGTAAACTAGGATTGTTATAGATAAAAAAGGAGGTATGTTAATTCCAGCCATGGTCCTAAATGATACCATTATCTATTCAATTATTCATGCTAGAAACTATAAAGACATATTATTTCTGTTTTCTTCCTTCATCCTCACATGCAACTTATCAAAAATTATTTTTGTCATACTTACAAAATATATCTTTTATCTTTCAAGGTATTTCAATTTCCACTGCTATCATCTTAGCAATGAAGATGAAAATTTCTCATGTTGACTGCTATAACAGGTCTTTGTACCTAGTCCTTGGCCCCTCAAATATATACTCCACAGAGCAAAAAAAAGTATAATTAAAATGTATATTAGAACATATTAATATATCCATTAAAATCCATTAACTGCTTTCCATTGTAATTTTTAAAAAGTCCATTCTTACCATGATTCACCAAACCACGCCATAATTTGGCCCTATCATAATTTTCACCTTAAGATTTCATGATCTTCCTCCTCAAGTGCTTTATTCTAGTTTAACTGATCATTATGTTCTTTAGCTAAATAAACTCTTTCCAAGCACAGGTCCAATGTGCATGTTTTTTTCTTCTTCCTGGAATGCTCTGCTTCCACTCTAATGGATTTCTAATCCACTAGATACAAACTTAAATGTTATCTCTTCTGAGAGATTTTCTCTAATAACAACCCTACTCAAACAAATTCTTCACACCATCATATAATTTTTCTATCTCTGTCTCTTCTTTTCTTTTCATTATTACAAATATCACAATTACAAATACTTATTTTTACTTTTTAATCTTTTTCCCAAATAAGAATACAGAGTCAATGACAATAATATACAATTCTATCTGGTTTACATGATATTCTGGTATCACAGGATTTCAAGTAAATAGTGGGATCTGAAATATTTGTTGACTGCTGAGCAAAATTGGATGTTAGAAAACCCATGATTTGTTTCCATTCACTTCTGAAATAAATGAAACTTAGTGTAGGGAGAAATCTTGAAGCCTAATTAATCAACTATCTGACTTCACTAAAACTCCCCTTAATACGTATCCAGATTTTGCTTGAATGTTTCACCCTGAGATTAGCTGTGACATCCTCCTACACAGATGCATACTGCACACTAGCAGAAAGACTATTTTTCTCCTGTGAATGAATAGTATTTTTTCAAAGCTAAATAATAACATCCAAAAAAAAAAATACAGAATTGTCTACAGAGTTCAGGGGTTTGCCTGTTTCTTCTGCATTTCCTGTGCCTTTCAAATGTCTTGGGGCTTTGGGAAAAAAGCATAGGATATTAAAAATACCAAGGAGCAAAGCAATTTCAATCATGGCTACACGAATGAGAGCCTATTGATACTTAGCTCCAACTCATTTTCTAGTGATCTGAAGTGAATGTCTTTACATATTTTGTGTCACTGTTAGGCCAGGACAGAGTTTCTAACTATTCTAAGTTAGAGAGAAGCTCAGCTCTCCCAGATTTGGGCGATGCTGCCATGAATCATAACTCGATATACTTTCCTAAAATGTGCACACTTTCCATTACTCTTACAAAATTTTCTTTAGCTCTGAATTAGAAAAGTGTTTAGCTACTTTATTTAGTATGTTAATTGTTAAATTTGCTATCATTAACTATAATGTGATTTTCTACAGTTACAGTTTCATACGGTTTCCACTTCAATAATTATATATATCAATAACAATACTCTAAAACCAGTAAAACTGACATTTTAAAAGGTATAAGGATAAGCTTTCCTTATGTATCTCCTAAAATGTGTAGTCAATGCAGAATCTGCTATTCTAATATGCAAACTAGACATGAATACCCCTAAACTTTATTCTATTAATTGTGCCAGAATTAGATGCTAATCTATTCAGACACTATGAAAGTCTTTGTCCTTGAGTTAATAATTACTCTAGACGTTCATATCTCTAAATAGTGATAAATGATGAATTTGGATGTTTCTTTTTTTTAAAAAAAAGCATCCATTCTCCAATATTAAAAATATTTCTGAAATGTTTCTTCTGCTGATTAAAATTAATTGAAATATGATACTGCCTCTTCTTATTATTTTAGTTTTGGATGACCTTATACACAGTCTTCCCTCTACGTTGAATTTTCACTTCACTTCTTATAAAATTAAGAAATTAAGAAATTTTCACTTCACTTCTTATAAAATTTGGTAGTTAGTAGGCATTTGGACCAGATCCAAAAAATGCAAATGCTGATGGTACTGGCATTAAAAACAGACGCGTAGACTAGTGAAACAAAATGGAGATTCCAGAAATAAATTCACATATTTACAGTCAATTGATTTTTGGCAAAGACCAAAAATATACAATGGGGAAAAAACAATCTCTTCAATAAATGGTGTTGGAAAAACTGGATATCCACATGCAGAAGAATGAAATTGGATGCTCATCTGGCACCATATACAAAAATGAACTCAAAACAGATTAAAGATTTGAATGTAAGATCTAAAACTATAAAAATATTATAAGAAAACAGAGGGAAAATGTTCATGACATTGTTCTGAGCAATGATTTTTTGGATTATGACTCCAAAGCACAGGCAGCAAAAGCAAAAATAGACAAATGGGATTACATCAAACTAAAAACCCTGTGCACAGCAAAAGAAACAATCAACAGAATGAAAAGACGACTTGTGGAATGAGATAAGAAATTTACAAACTATAACACTGATAATATATTAAAATCCAAAATATATAAGAAACGCAACTCAATAGTAATAAGACAACCTAATTTTAAAAATGGGCAAAAGACATGAAGAGAAATTTCTCAAAAGAAGAAATAAAAATGATCAAAATGTACGTAGAAAAAAAAAAGTTCAACATCACTACTCAACGGAACAATGCAAGTTAAAACCACAGTGAAATGTTACCTCACACTTGTTAGAATGGCTGTTATCAAAAATGAAAGATAACATGTTTTGTTGAGGATGTGGAGAAGAGAGAACCCTTTGTACACTGTCAGGAATGTAAGTTAGTTTAGCTATTACAAAACCAGTATGAAGATTCCTCAGAAAATTAAAAATAGAACTACCATATGATATGCAGCAATCCCACTACTAGGATCCAAAGAAAATGAAATAATTATGTCAAAGGAATATCTTCACTCTTATTTTCATTGTGGCATTATTCACAATAGTCAAGAGATGGAATTAACCTAAGTGCCAGTCTACAGATGAATAAAGAAAATATGGTATATACACACAATGGACTACTATTCAGCCTTAAAAAAGAAAGAACACTGCAACAACTTGGATGAACCTGGAAGACATTGTTAAGTGAAATAATCCAGGCACAGTTAGAGAAACACTACATGATCTCACTTATATGTGGAACCTAAAAAAGTTGAACTCATAGAATAACAGAGTGAAAACAGTTACCAGGGGCTGGGGTTGGGAGAGTGGAGGTTTGGGGAAATGTTGGTCAAAGGATACAAAATTTCAGTGAGACAGGAGGAATGCGTCAAGAGTACTGTACAACACACTGACTCCAGTTAATAAAAATGTATTGCATATTTGATAATTGTTGAAAGTACAGTTTGTGTTCCTACCACAAAAAAATGATAAGTATATGAGATAATAAATATGTTATTACCTTGACTTAACCCTTCTGTAATGTATTTATGTATCAAAACATCGTATTATACACCATGAATATACACAATTTTTATTTATTAATTAAAAATAAATTAAAAACAGTAAATTACAAGATGAAGAAAACATTAAAAAATGAAAATAGTGAGAGCCAGCATTAAATTATTTCTAGGGCTTTAAAAAAGGCAAATCAGTAATGTTTGCCTATTTTAGTCCTGACTGCTTATCTGATATCAAAACAACTAATCTATTTAGTAACTATTATAAAGCATATTTTAAAATTGTATCAACTGAAGAAAAGGAAAATGCCTGATGATTTATTGAATTATAATGATTTGGGAAAATTTTTAATTTGAATATATTTGAATGTGTGTACATCTGTGTCTTTGCACGTGTATGTCACAGAAGGGAAGAACGGATGTCAGAGAGGAAAACAATTGAAATTTTGTTTTGTTCTGTATTATGTTGTGTATGTTTTACTTTCAAAATGGGACAAAAATATTATTCCTCTGGTAAAATAAAAAGTTTATTTTTTCCATTTGGGTATAAGGACTTTTTGGCTGTATGTATTACATCATATAACTCTATTTCTTCAAGTTTTATTAGCCAAAGATAGTATTGTCTTGTCAGTTTGAATGCATCTGGGTTAAATATATGACAATATGTTTGTTTTTTGAAGTATTTATAGCATAAATTATAAAATGGCATAGGTTGACTTTTAAAGTAATAGTAAGTGATTTTACATAAGTCCTATTTAAAATTTAAAATTCTCTATTAAAAATGTATCTATAAATATACAGTTTATGGCAATTTCATTTAATAATAATCACAGAAATATCAACAAAGATGATATATATAACAAAGAAGACTTGTTGAAACATAAATCTATCTTTTTAAAGCAATATAAATGTATTTGTTTCATTTATCCTAGTTTTTTAATGTGTTTTGTGGAAGGTGTTACACTAAGTGTATTGTTAATGAACTGAGCATGTCAATATTGACAAGTCAGTTTCCTATTTCACTTAACTAGTGATGAACTATAGTTATATTAACTAGCTTAAATGAGACATTTTGTCATGTTTACCATTCTAAGAACACAGAAAATTGCTATGGTCAATTCTTCTAAAGATTTTATAGATGAAATGCTAATGCCTAGAGGTTAAAACACCTCAACGAGCAAGGACTGGCCTTATGTATTCATATGTGTTTTTCCTTTAGGGGTGAGAGGTTTGGTGAAGTACTCAGAAGCAAATACAATTTACCAAATGTTAGCTTCTTTGAGATAAATTAGACAATTTTATTAGTTTTGAAATGGCTTAGACCCGTCTATCATTGCTTGATCATTTTTATTTATTACCAAATAACAAACAAAAAAAAGAAAGAAGGAAAGAAACACAATCTTTTAAAAAATATTTATTTTTCTATTCAATCATTTCTTTCAAATTGCGAAACAGGTCTGACGAGAAGGAAAGAGTTCTTTGAGGTGCTCTGGGCACTGGGAAAAAAACCGGAACATTGAGAAAAATACTATTAGAATTTTCTCATCCCTTTCATTTAAGTGGTTGAGCACGAAGGCAAAAGAAGAGTTTGAGTTGCTCTTCTGAGAGAGCCCTTCATATTTACACAAAAAGCAAGATTCCTGCTGAAGTGATCAACTTTGGCATATAGAAATCTACCCATGTACAGTATCTGAGATCCAATATATCTGAATCAAATTAGTTTCATTAGCCTTGTTAAGAAAACATGCAACATTCAATAACACACAGCTTAAAATTATAAAACATGGTAATAGAAAACTTTAGTAGAACAAGTAAACCCTAGAAATATAATTTAAAAATTAGATGCATGCTTTTCACCCCATTGGGTAGCGTCTATGAGTTAAAAGAGAAAAACCTTCTTTGGTAGAAATGGTGATAACACTTCTCATATCTGTATGAATACCTAAAAAGCTATTTCAGTTTTAACTGAATGAATCTGAGGCTTAAAAATATCTGGGTTAGGAGATTGTAGTGTGGAGTGCCTAGAAGGAAGAGAATCAAACACGTTCATTAATAGCATTAGATGACCAGTTAGGTAGAGGTATTATATTTGCAGGGATTAAAATAAAATTCATCTCTGATAGTGATTGGAGAAGTGATTTGGAAACACTTCCTTAAGAGAATAAGTACAATTGATATGCAAATTATTTTCTTTTACTTGACGACAATATAAAACTAACAAGATGGAAAAAAGTGTGTAGCCAATCTTTAAGAGCAGACAAAAATCTGGAAAATTAAGCTAGATATTGGGGCTGCTTTTTCCCAGGAGTATCCGATGCAAATAAAAGTCATAGATATTCAAACTGCATAAAGAGTAGGACATATACAATTTGAAACTAAAAGGAATATAATCACCAAAAGAAAGTTAATTTAGCTATAATGTTATTAGACAAAGAATACTTTGAAGCAGGAAACTTTGCTATAAATGAAGAGGGACATTCCATAATGATAAAGGGGTCAAACCAGCAGGAATATAGTCTACATATAAATATACCCAATAACATCTTCAAAATACAGAAAGCAAAAATTCAAAATTAGCAAAGGATAGAGAAATCACAATGATATTGGAAAACTATAAAATACCTCTGTTCATTAGCTATAAGGGGAAACAGACAAAGATAAAAAATATTGAAATAAGAACAAGCTTTAATAATAGGCATGCAAAGGACATACAAAATTAAGAGAATTCACATTTCTTTCAAATAAACTTAGAACATTTACAAAAATAAAATAAAATAACCATATGCTGATCAATCTCTAAAAGTACTTAACTTTTTTAAATAATTCAGTATATGTTCTTTGACCATGGCATGGTTCTTGTTATTGTTAGTAATCATTAGCAAGAATAATAACTAGAAAATTCAAATAAGTATAATTTAAAAATGCAATACTAATTATCATCAAAATGAGTTTCAAAACAGGAACTGGAATAATGGGATATGACATACACAACGTGGGACTAAAGTCAATCAGTGGTTAGAGTACATGTGTAGCCTTAAAACACATTTACTAGAAAAGACATAAGACTTAAAATCAGTCATCTAAACTTCCATTTCAAGAAACCAATAAAAAAATAACAACAAACCAACTTCACAGAAAGTAATAAGGAAAAAATAATAAAGATATACCCTAAATCCATGTATACAGTAATAAAAAAGAGAAAATTAATAAAAACAAGAGTCGCCTTTTTGAAAAGACTAATGAAACTAATAATAAATTCTTACTAGGAGTTACCAAGAAAAAGGGCATAAGTAAAAACAAACATCATTAATGAAAAAGAAGATATTAATACACTTCTCCCAGACATCAAAAGAAGAAAAAATATATGAAAATTGATGCATGAGTCTCATAACATGTATTCAGTAAACATTATTTTCAAAAATGCAAACTCACAAAAACTGACAAACAGTATGAATAGTCCAATATTTACCCTACGTATTGTATCTTTTATTTAAAATATTCCCACAAAGAAAACCTAGGCTCATATAGCTTCACTGGTGAATTTTTCTAAATATTTAAGTAAGATAAAAACACCAGTATTGCTCGAATAGTTCCAGGGAATATAAAAGAACACATTCTAGCTCTTTTTACGAATCCAGCATAACCTCAATTTCAATATCTAAAATGCACAGTGTAAGAATGGAAAATCTTAGAGCAATCTCCATATGTATTAAGGTAGATATGATAATCTATTACATTAATGTTCCCTAATGATCTACATCGCTCAGTATTCATCCTCTTGAGAAGTCCCATTTCCTTGAATCTGGCCTGGATCTAGGTAAGGATTTTGCCAATAAAATACACTAAAAGTGATACTGTGCTAGTCCTAAACCTAAGCTTAAAAAGGGCCTAGCCACTCCTGCTTTTGCATTACTCCAAGCTTTGGGAAACACATGAGAAATCAGTTAATCCTGCTGCAGAAAACATATGAAGAGCTACATGGATAGGGAGTTCCACAACTGCGTGGAGATAACAGGCATGCTGTCCCGTTATTCCAGCAAAGCCCTGCCCCAACCAATCCATTAGATGCAGCTACAGGAGGAAACACCACCAGCAGATTGCCTAGCTTTGTCCAGTTTAGACTGCAGAGCCATGGGAAAATAAAATGATTGTCCTTTAAAAAACTATCAAGCTTTGCTGTGATTTGTTGTGGAACAATGGATAAGTGGCACAATAGAGTTTATCATATCTGATATAATAAATAATATAGAATTTACTACATTATTATAACAGTTTCACTGTTAAATAAACAACAAAAATTGTATACATATACTGTCACTACAATATATGTGCTGGAATATTTCTAGCACCATTATTATATGAAGCCTAGAAAACGCTCAAATATTGATCAGCTATAAGAGGGGTAACACATTCTGGTATATTTGGGACACTATACTGCAATGCAAATGAACAGCTATATCCAACTGCTTAAGTTTTGCAAATATAATGCTCTGTAATCAAAGCCAAACACAAAAGGGTAAAAAATGACTCCATTTGTACAAAGTAAAAATGCAGACAAATCTAAAGTACAGTAGTAGAAGTCAGAATAGTCTTCATCCTGGGGAAGTGTACAATGAATGGAAGAGAGCCAGGCAGGCAGTTCTGAGGTGCTGGTACTATCTTTGTTCTTGTTCTCATTCTGGGTGTTGATAAGAGGGGTGTGTTGCACTTAGAAAGTTTATTAAGCTGTATATTTATGTGTGCTTTTCTTTACTTCAATAAAAAGTTAAAAACTTACAAGATATAAAGTCACAAGAATAGCCACGACATTCCAAAAGAAAACGTGAAAAGTCGACTCTATGAAATAGGAAAACACTATAGAATTCCAATAATTAATCAAGTGTGCTATTAGTGAAACAATAAACAAACAAAAAAACAGAAGAGAATCAATAAATAGATGCACGTTTATATGGATATTTGATAATATTTATACGGACATTTGATAATGACCAAAATCACATCATATTACAGTGGGTCAAAGTACATTCTTCTCAATAAGTGGTGCTGTAACAACTGGAAAAATAAGAATTGTATTCCACAATAAAAATGAACAAGTGTAACTTGGAGCTGTAGCATAAACAGGTACATTAAGTATAATATTAAACGTAAGAGGAAACAAAAAATTAGAAGGCACAGAAGATTTGATTTATTTAAAGATCAAAACCAGGCATGGCTTTATATATGAGGTCTGTCCAGAAAGTATCCAGCCATGTAATATGAAAAATAGAGACATTTATCAAAGAAGATACAAGAAACATTGTACAAAGGACAGTGATGCCTCAGTCTCCTTCAAAGTAGGCACCTTGCCACCTCACACAGTTCTCCCAGCGGCTCTTAACCTAACATGTACACGTTCAGCATTCTCAGGTGTTCTGCTTGTTCGCATGCGCTTCCCAGTCCACTCGCCTTGGCTGCCAGGTTACATCAGTGTCGTGCAAACCGTTCTCGTTTATTAACGATGGCTGGATGTTATCCAGACAGAGCTTCATGTATAGTGTTAGAAGTTAAAGCATTTATTTTTCTCTGGAGAGAATGGTAGATACCCTAGAAAGCAAAAGGAGTACTTCTATAGAGTTGTGAATATTCATAACATAGATGTTTGAGTTGTGCTAATTCAGTTAACTGAATTTATATTTAGTGCCTACCTATCTATCTCTCCGCCCATCCAATTATCTATTATCTATGTGTGTTTGTGTGTATATATGCATGTGTGTTTTACTTCATTCAGAAAGTTAAAAATACAGGTTACAATCAAGGTTATGAATTCTGCTCTTTTGTCAGAATATGATTTAGTAGCTGATATGCAGCAAGTCCCTCTAGATATAATTAAAATAACCTTGGTTCACAATAAGTAAAAGAGAAATTTAACCAATATCTGCATTAAACAAAACATTTTTAAAAGGAATTAACTTTATTTTAAATTAGTGAGCTAGTTTAAAAGAAAAAGAGGGGCATGCAAAAATTTTAAATGCTATATAATTCTACTTATGTGGCAGCTTTCATACATTGTTAATTTAAAAATAAGCTTCCTATGAGAAATTTAATAACTATAGCAGTTACCCATTATATATCCCAGGCAAAAGAATTACCATTTTCTTTGTAAAAATATCTTTAAAGGCACTGCATTGGGAATTCTCTGATCTTTGCTGTTTCTGTATTATAGCGTATTGGTTATGCATTTAGCACAGATAGGTCTATGATGTTTTGGAATAAATAAAACTGCAAGCACTTAAACATTAGAGAATTAAGATTATAAAACAATTATAATGAGACAACAG
Source organism: Lemur catta (assembly GCF_020740605.2). Taxonomy (NCBI): domain Eukaryota; kingdom Metazoa; phylum Chordata; class Mammalia; order Primates; family Lemuridae; genus Lemur; species Lemur catta. The sequence continues at coordinate 55,661,188 of NC_059139.1, read as the reverse complement.
GTGCCACATCTGAATAAAAGGTCTATGGAGATTTCTACAGCAAGTTAGGAAGTCATTGGCATATGAAAATTGAATCAGAATCAGCCTATGTGTAAACTCCTTTCTGATGACTAGGGCTCATTTGAGAGATATGTTAACCAGACTCAACACACATAAAAAACTGGAACACTGACACTGTTATATGGAATTCTGATGGCATGTGCTAATGAATGTGAGGCCTCTAGTTGGCTAATCCAGCTGAGATATTAAAAAATGGGAGCAAAGAGGGTAGAAGTTGAAATAAAATACTAAGGATGATTTGTTTTTGAACTAATAATCTGCAATTACTAATGCAATTTTCAAACTTCCTTACCAGAAATGGCTGGCTTTTATTTGTTGGTTTTTGCAATTCCTTAATCTTCTGAAATCAATCTTTTTTCTCCATTGGTATATTTAAGTCCACAGCATCTACAGTGTATGTATATCATGTTACAGAGAAATGTGACATTGATTAAATGAATGATTCTGGATAATATAAAAGAGAGAGTGCAAGGATTGGGTAAGCATATTGTAGCATCTTCCTCTTCCCAGTTGAGATGCAATACTCTATACTGATTCAAAATCAGAGGGTCTTGTCCTTTCAGAATCTGCTTTCCAAAAAATGAACAAATCAATGCAATAAAAAGAAATTAGCATGGGAAATTTAGAAGACATAACATTCAAAATGACAACAATCTAGCCCTGTCTTCTGTGTGGTTTGCATGTTCTCTTTCTCTCTACTAAACTAACCTAAACTGAACTAAGTCTCTCTCTCTCTCTCTCTCCCTCCCTCTCTCTCGAAATGGCTTTAGTTTTATATTTTCAGACAAATATATATTAAACACACACACACATATGTGTGGCATTATCAACACTGGTTTATAATTTTCTTTTTTTAAGTTGTTAAAATTTTCCAGGAGAAATATTCATAAATGTTAAAAAAGTAATGAGTTAAAAATTAAAAACAAGTTAATCTGGAGTCAAAAAGAATTTTTTAAAATGAGCCCCAAATGACATGGAACATTGAGAAAACTCATATGATTTTGTATAAGGAAAAGAAGCTAAGCACATGTTTTACATAAATTAAAAAAGACAAAAATTCTTAAGAATTCTGTTTACCCAACTTTTAAGGATCTTGGAATCATCTATAAATGAATTATAGAGACCTCCTTCATTTTGCAGTCAGCCAGAGAGCCATTTCATTTTATTGTTTTCTCCCTCAAGGTAGTAAAGCTCGCAGGGCACCTTATAATTCAATTATATTATAAGTGCCCCTAAGAATTTTAATTACATAAAGCATATGAGTTTAATTCTTGAATTTCTATGAGATATACTTGAATAAACATGAATTTAAGTTTTCAGTGGTACTTTCTTTTTTTAAAAAATTTCAGAATATTATAGGGGTACAAATGTTTTGGTTGCATGAATTGCTTTTGTACAGACTGAGTCAAAGCTATAAGTGTGTTCATCACCCAGATACTGTTCCTTGTACAAGTTAGGTGTGAATTCACCCATCCCTTCCTCCCTCCTCCCGCCTCTTTGATTTCCATTGCATTTTACTACCATATGTGTACATGAGTGTTGATCTATAGTTGATCTATCTTTTAGCAGTGAGTTCATCTGGTTTTTGTTTTTCTGTTCTTGCAATACTTCATTTAAAAGGATGGTCTCCAGTTCCATCAAAATTGTTACAAAAGGCATTAAATCACCATTTTTTATAGCTGAGTAATACTCCATGGTAAACACATACCACATTTTATTAATCCACTCATGTATCCATGGGCACTTGGGTTGTTTCCACACCTTTGCAATTGTGAATTGTGCTGCTATAAACATTTGAGTGCAAGTGCCTTTTTTATAGAATGTCTTTTTTTTCCTTTGGCTGGATCCCCAGTAGTGGGACTGCTGGATCAAATCGTAGGTCTACTTCCAGTTGTTTGAGGAATCTCCATACTACTTTCCATAGAGGTTGTACTAGTTTGCAGTCCTACCAACAGTGTATAAGTGTGTTTTTCTCTCCACATCCACTCTAGCATCTATTGTTTTGGGACTTTTTGATAAAAGCCATTCTCACTGGAATTAGGTGATATCTCACTGGATTTAGGTGATATCTGACTGTGGTTTTGATTTGCCTTTCCCTGAAGATTAGGGACATTGAACATTTTTTCATATGCTTATTGGCCATTAGTTTATCTTCTTTTGAAAAGCTTCTGTTCATGTCTTTTGCCCACTTTTGTAATTGGGTGGTTTGATGTTTTCTTGCTGATTTCCTTGAGTTCTTTGTAGACTCTGGTTATTATCCCTTTATAGAATGCATAGCATGCAAATATTTTCTCCCATTCTATAGGTAGTCACTTTGCTCTATTAATTGTCTCCTTGGCTGTGAAGAGGCTTTTTAATTTAATCAGGCATTATTTATTTATTTTTGTTGTTGCTCTGATTGCCTTTGGGGTCTTCTTTTTTGAATTTATTTACATTTTTATTTCAGAATCTTACAGGGGTACAATTGTTTAGGTCACATATATTGCCTTTGGCCTGCCCAGGTCAGAGCTGCAAGAGTGTCCATCACCCCTACAGTGCTCACCACACCCATTAGGTGTGAATATACCCATCCCTCCTCCCCCACCACCTGCCCAACACCCAATGAATGTTACTATCATATGTGCAAATAAGTGTTGATCAATTAGTTCCAATTTAATGGTGACTACATGTGCTGCTTGTTTTTCCATTCTCATGATACTTCACTTAGTAGAATGGGCTCCAGCTCCATCCAGGATAATACAAGAGGTGCTAGTTCACCATTGTTTTTTATGGCTGAGTAGTATGGTATACATGTACCACATTTTATTAATTCACTCATGTATTGATGGGCAATTCGGTTATTTCTGTATCTTTGCAATTGTGAATTGTGCTGCTATAAACATTCAAGTGCAGATGTCTTTTTTTTTTTTGCTTTCGGTAGATGTCCAATAATGGAATTGCAGGATCAACTATGCCATAAAACTAGTAATATAGAGATGAATAAGACAGACTTTCCTTTAGGACTTTAAAGTTCACTGAAAGAGCCGTGCTTATAAACAGATATGGGAAATAAGCAGATGATTACAGTTAAAGCTAAATGAGAAATAACAAGTGAACGTATATGAGTTGATGGAAAAAGTGAGAAGTTCAGTGTTAGATATATCTGGCTGGAGTGACAGAGGCATCTGAATAGAAACATTGATCAAAGAATAGATAATACCATGTGAGCTCTAAAGAGAATTTAGGGTGAAAATATAATTAAGTTGACAGGATATAAATTGAAATCAAGGAGATCATGCAAAGCAAGAAGATAATATGAACAAGGATAAATCCTAGGGAATATTAGCAATTAACCTGTGATATTAAGAAGTAGTGGATGTTCTTTCTGCTAATGTCCCCAATGAACAGCAAACATTAATCAATCCATTTATACTGCTCATTTTATAATATGGCTAGGTTATATGGGGAGAACTATAATGATAAAATAAATATATTTTAAAAATTTTATAATGTATCTGGCATGCATTTTTATTTAACTCAATTCACCTTGACAACAAATGTAATTTATAAAAGACAGGCGAATTTCTTATCAATTTCATCCTCTTTGTTAAGAATCAGACCAAGCACAGTGAAGCTGTGGTGTGTGACTGGTCAGAGAGTAACTGCCAGCATGAAGAGCAACACTGCATTCTCAGGGCTCAACACACTAATGTAGTCTCTGCATATAATATTTTTACTGAAGTGCAAAGTAGCTTAGAGAGAATTGTTAATGAAAATCACATTTTACCACAAAAAAGATAATATGAATTCAAATCTTTTCTAATTGTTCTGATTCGCTTTATAAAAAGACAAAGTTTTAAAAATTAGCAAGCATATGAAGTTAGAAATGTGCTTTAAAACTTAATTTTATTATAATTTAAGCTCTGAGTTAAGCTTTTCCTCTACTCCAACTCTTCATCTAAAAACTGGCGTTTGTGGATTTGAGTGTATCAGGTGGGAGGGAGACTGCATATATGTAACACTGATCTGATGTAGCCATTTTCTGGCTACAGAGCCTCCTAGATCTAACCATCAATATAGTTTTATTCTATGTTTGAATAAGTGACCTTTACATTTCCTAAAATATAATATTGCCCATCAATTCCAGGGCTTCAGAAACTTTTTCTCTGAAGTGTGTACTTCCTACACTGAAAAATGTTAAGAGTGTACATTTATTGAAAGATATGCCTATTGTTAATTGGACAAAACCAACACTTCCATTCATTTCTTTTTCATTGTTTCAGTAATAACTGTGTCCTCTCCTTTCTACAAGATCAGCTCCTTTTAAATTATTGCATGATAAATTGCTGTCTCTTTCATAGGTATTGTTTGATATCCACTATGTACATAGCATCACTGAAATGTTGAATTTTAAAACAAAATTCTCATCTTTATATTTTTTCTATATTGCTCATTCTAAACAACTATTAATAGTTTGCTTTGTCTCAATATTGTCACCCATTTATAAAATTCTATGCTGTGTCTATTTTTAAAATACTATGATTTATTCTGTTTTGAACTTTTTTCCAACTTGGACAAATAAATAACAACTCAGTGAACTTTACTAACAATTATGGTGAGAAAAATAATGTTCCAAAGCATGATTATATTAATAGCAGTAACTCTTTGTACAGCCATGTGAAAAAGGTAAGTGTGGGATGTATGAATCTAAACTCATGTTATGAATGAGGATGTGGTGTTTTCTTAGGTAGTGTTTGAGATAAGGATGAGCTTATATAAACCAGAAAAAAAAAATCCTTGATGGGAATAAAGAGAAGAGAATGACCATATCAGTCATACAGGATCAATCTATTTCACCATTTCATGTAATATATTGAAAATTAGTATTTAGGAAAGAAATCTAAAGGTAGCTACATAATAAAAAGTAGATTGCTATTGGCAAATTTTAATGAAGATATTTTCTTAAACAATACCTCCAGAGTGGCAAAAATCAAATTACAAGATTACTTCACATAAAAATAGAATATTAGCAGAAGATATATTTAGTGGGTTGTGACTACTAAATTGCTAAAGTCTATAAATTATATGTTTCACAGTGAAATAGTCTTTGTCAGGTATATCAACTGTTTTACAGAAATCCAGAGAGAAAACAATGGATAATCCAAATTAAAAACTGTTTTATTTTAGAATGAAATAATCTGTCAGCAAGTTGGCAAGTTATCTTATTCAAATATGCAATTATATAAGTGAAAACCTGAGTGAGGCTCAGGGGGAGACAATAACAGGTTTTTTCACTCCTGGAACACATAAGGCTTTAGTATGCGATGCTCTTACCTGTTTGGTTTTCTGAGGCACTGACTCTACATAATACAACCAATATGTTTTTAAAACAAACTGAAGAGAAGTATCTACCAGTTGGGGGTGGGGGATTCATCATTCTACTAAAGTGATACAAAAGATTCTGCAGCAAGTGGGAGATAGAATAGAGAGGATGGTGGGGTTAGGAGGGGCTGCTCTAGCAGGAGTTTGGATTCATTCTCCACTGAAGATTTAAAACACAATGGAAATTTGTTGCTGTGGATTGAGCACAAAATTTGGTCAGAGCAGAGCTCTGTTGGACCCCAATTTGTTTTAAAACCTTTCAGAAGTCAGCATGACTTCTGCTTCATAGAATCTGTGGATATTGAACCGCTTTCTGAAAGGTTAAAAAAAATCACAGTATTAGAAGCCTGTGCAGGGCTATAGTTCACAAAAGGTGGGTCTCCTACTGTGCAAGGAAAGACATCTTGCAATGTAAGCCTTCTTATAGCAGCATTTCAATCTGAAAGTAATCTGTGGGCTATGTTATTGTAAGATTTTCTTATTTCTCACCAATTACCTAACTTAAACCACTCACTAACAGAAAAATTCACTTGATATATGGGAATTAAATATAAATATATATATATATAAATACATATTTTTATGCAGTGTAGACAGCCTTCAAGTTTGTTTTTTGAATGAAATTACAGATAATATCTTGTGTGAAAGATTGCTAGAGCCTGAGAGAAACCTACAATGACAGACCTTTATTTATTTTGGGAATAAAACTTGTCAGGCTTTAAGAGTCTTCTATGAACTGAATTAATTTTTTATGCTCTAGTACCATTTTTTTTGCCAAAGCAATTGCTTGACATTACAAGACACTCATTTATTTAGAGAAATGTTTCTTATATGGGGAAAAAGGGATTATCTTATCTTTCCTGAGAATATGTGAGGTTTCTGCATTTTTTAAAAATCACCTGCTACAGTTTGATAATTTAATATGATTATAGCTATAATTCTCCAGCAATCAACAAAAATGCTCTTTAGCAATAAACATAGATACTCATTTCATTGAACAGGCATGGAATAAAAACATAATATGCAACTTGAAATTTGAAGATAAAAGTAGTAGCATTTGCTTTAGGCAAGTAACTTTAAATACTGAAGGAAATTATGATCAAATTATCAAAACTGATAACATCACATGTAGGTTTTTTTTTTATTTTTTTGAGACAAAGTCTCACTCTGCCATCTGGGTTGAGTGCAGTGGCATCATCATAGCTCACTGCAACTCAAATTCCTGGGCTGAAGGGATCCTCCTGCCTCAGCCTCCCAAGTAGCTGAGACTACAAGTGCATGCCATGACACCAGGCTAATTTTTCTACTTTTAGTAGAGACGTGGTCTGGCTTTTGCTCAGGCTGGTCTCCAACTGAGCTCAAACAATCCTCCTATGTTGGCCTCCCAGAGTGCTAGGACTACAGGTGTGAGCCGCCGTGCCCAGCCACATGTAGAATCTGATTAATAATATAAAAATAAAAGAGATTCCTGTGATTTGTAATAACCACTTAGATTTGAGATGAAACAAATGACACATCTTCTTTTTATAAATATAACTCTTGTGGACTATAATTAACCATCACCTTTGTAATATTAGTTAAAATAAAAATTCAGTACTAACATCCAGTATTACAACAAACTAAAACTTTTAAACAGAATAAAATATTTAATAAATTAAAAATTTCAATTTAAAAATCACATTAAATATATTTTTAACTTCAAATACAAACATATCGAAATATAAAGTTTGAAAGCCAGATTATTGTCTCCTCTTTTTGCATTTCCTCTATATAACACCCCAGTTCTTGAGAAGGCAAACTAAAGTATCTTTAAAGACAGCTTTCTATTTTAATAAAAATTCTCCATGCTTCCTACACACTGTACACTTTCATTCATGATAAAAAGGGAAGCATGGAAATATTGAGAAAGATTATAGTATGCAATCACAAAATAAAATAATACTGAATGAAAGTGAACAATTATCACTAATTCAGATAATCTCAAAAATTTGTTATAATTACTTTTTTGTAGATTCTTAGTTTTTTAGAATGTGTAGCAAAATTTTTAGTATTTTAAAAATTTCAGTTATATTGTGAATATCTTTAGGGTTTCCATCTCTATTATTCAACTAGAATTATTCACATAATTGCTTTCATCCCATTGATGTTCCTTAGAATGTCTGGAAGGATAATTAAGTTATGCAATCACTCAATTCACAGTTGCTCTGATGTATTATATTTGATTTTTCTCTTGTAATACTTATTTTGGGTCAAAATAGTTATTCCTTTGTACTACCTGGTACAGCCACCACATTACAAACATATAGGTCTGTTTCTATATTTCAGAATACTGAGAGATCCATCACGTTGGCTATCATGGATTATAGCAGCACAAAATCTATTTAAATAGTTAATGAATACAAGAAAGCTCTTTACTTTTAAATAGTTACATGTAATTTAGAGGGTGTAATTTCTTATAGATATTTCAAATTAAAGTGCCCCTTATAAAATTAATAAAGGGATGCAAGGTGGGAACTATAGTAGGGAATATATATATGTATAAAACCAGCCATTGGTCCCTAGCTTGCTTTTCTATAATTACTTATAGGAGTCATATAGCTGACGGTCAGAAAGATTCTTAGCTTTCTTCATTGTTCCCATAGATAACACCACCCTTGTGAAATCTAAGACTAGTTTTTGAGATATGTTCCAGGCCCCGCATTCCAGCAGAACAGCTGACCCACTCAGACCAGTGCCCCATACTGGGGAGCTGACTCAGCTGGTATTGTGACCCTTACCCCAAAACTGACTCAGCAAAGAGGACAATTTCTACATCCTTATGGTTCTGTCCAGAACCCAGTCTATTAGCACACCCAATTGCCTAGCCTTTTGCACATCAAACTATTAATATCTTTAAAAACCCTTTCTCCCAAATTTTTGGGGAGATGGACTTAAGAACTTCCTCCCATCTCCTTGCATGGTACCTGCAATATTAAACTCTTTCTCTGCTGTAATCAATCCATGCTGTCTCAGAGTATTGGCTTCCTCTTGGGCAGTGGGCAATGAACTTGTTTGGGCTGTAACAAAAGCTATCATCTGTATGGAATTATATGATTGGTGGACATTCAAATTTAAGGTTCTTTTGCTGTGCAAGTGTGGTATTTAGAGAACTCTAACATCAGTTTTAGCCCATTTCCCTTATCAGGAATCTGTTTCTCTTCCAGCCTCACCCTCAAAATTCCCACAGGTGCCTGAAGGCTCAATTTGATGGGTAGGAAACAGACGACTATGTGTTCTAGAAGATTTCTTCACTGGATAATTGTCAGTAACTGTAAATAAGCCTATCCACAAAGAAGAGGATTCTATATGGGGGACAATGCCCTAATAGCATTAAAATGTGGATTCAACGACCTAACGTGATCTAAATTTCCTGTTTGAGATGGGAAGAGAATGATCCACATGTTGTGTTTCCACCCATAGGTACATATAATGATGGCTGTCCTCCAAATGGTGCTGCTATTCTCTGGGCTCTTCTCCTTAATAGTCTCTGGCCTACTCTAAGGGAAATAGAGGAAAGTCACATGCCTTGGAGAACACCACGCAGTGTCAGCATTGGCTTTGCAAGTATGGCATGCTGACACACCAGCCTATTTACTTATTTTTAAAAATGTAAACTTAAAAATTACACAGATGATACAAAAAGTGAACAGTTCCTTCTCCAGCATGGAAAAAGTCCTGCTTATGGAAAATATTAAGACCTGGATAAGAATGCATAGGGCATAATAGTACAAAGTACATTGATATTTGTGTAAGGAAATTTAAGCTAATTAACTGTGCTCCCTCTTTACTAGCTTTTAACAAAAATTTCTGTTCTACTTGAATAGGTTCTAATTTTATACAAACTTTATTTGCTTAGTTAATTACTTTTGCTTCTGAAGTTATTTCTCTAAAGAAATTACTAGCAGTTTGGAAAGCATGCTGTTCAGAATTGTTTTGACATATGTGGGTAGAAAAAATGATGCTGAAAATATCAAACAAATGCCTTTAGTTTGGAATGTTCATCCTTAAACATCTGCTAATACAATTGGTATTGCAACAGAATGCAAACAAATTTCTCACTTTTGAACCACAGTAGGTTTTAAACATATATAATTTACGACAAGTCAGATATGCCTTAGTCTTAATTCCTAAGAATGCTTTGCCCAACACATCTATAGCCCACTTGGAACATACAAACCTCACTACTCAAAATTGTGTCCAGGAGCTATGATTTGAAAAGCTTGCTATTTTTCATGTCCTTTAATTCAATATTTTAGTCTTGTTTTTTTTTTTTACCACTTCAAATGATAGCTTTTAAAAATCATAAGTACTGTTACTTCTTACACATTACTAAAGCTCTTTGGGAAACGACTACTATGTATTTACTGACTTTTGACTCTAAGACTGTAAGTTGCATTTTGTTCCACTTCAGCTACAGACTTTATGTTGTCTTTTGCTTTTTGGTTTTTTGCTGCCTCTGCAGGGTTTTAAAAGATTCACTTTCCTTTGTTGAGAAAATATACAGAGCGAATATCCATCTAAGTCCTTTCATCTCCTCTAAAGCTATCCCAAAACCAGTAGCATGACCTTTGGCTTTGCCTATGACCCCAGCATTTGCAGCAAGCATGTTCAGAGCAGGTGGTGCTGTGAAGCCAGTAGGCAAGACTGGAATGACAATGTCTCCCCCATGTCCTCACAATGCAGCTTCCAGGATTAACTATTTAAATGTGTTCAGTAGGCCTGGGACAAACCAGAAAGGGCTATAACTTCTTACAGCTTCTCAAGGCATTTCATAGTATAACATCATTGTGTTGCTAATAACAGAAAGCACATACTAGGATTTAAATTTAAAACATAGAAGTTGTCTTTGAGTTTAAATTAAAAGACTATCATAATACTCTAACAGAGGAGTGTATCCGTAGGATAGCCCCTCAAATTATCAATAAATATACTCAGCTATATAATTTAAAGAAATTTTGCTTTATTAGTGATGGCACAATAACCAGAATAATAATTAAGAAAGAGTTTTAATAATTTCTCATACTGTTTACAATGTCAACAATGTCAACATCTATTTCTGAGTGTGTTTAGTTTTCAATTGTGAATCTAAGCAATTCATTAAAAGTAACCTAATAAACACCAAATCATACAAAATCACTCAAATTCAATATCATAAGTATATTTAATAGTACATATTGTAATCCCTGAGGCATTCTAGATTGCTTTACTTTTTAACTTAACATTAGTGAAGTAACACATATTATTGTTTCACAGTGACATGTACATTAGCAATTTAGAATGCATGCTTCAAATTTGTCAGAGTACTTTTAATATTATGTGTTTATCTGTTTACATAACCATCTTGCTCTTTTGAAAGTAAACTCCATGGGACCAAGTATTCGATTATTCATTATGTCATCCAGTCTTATTCTCAGGCTTGAAAGACTACCTGAAATACAAATAATCAATAAATATTTGTTCAATAAAAATTTTAATCAATAGAATATTCATTGTGCCACTGCCATTAGAAGGATAGATGATTTATAAATAAGAATTTGGTTGATTCTAAGTTATTGTTTTGACAAATATGTTTTTCATAGTATACACTGAATTATACAGAGTAAAAACATATAAAATATTTAATAAATTTTCAAATTTTGATTTTTTCAGTAAAGTGAAACATATTCTTATCATGCCTATCAAATTCCATCTTTACACCCAGAAATCTCTAACCTTTTGCTTAACTACATTAATCTAATTTTTCTATACCCAAATGTTTATGGCAGCACAATTCACTATAGCAAGGATGTGGAAACAATCCAAGGGCGTGTCAATTCATGAGTGGATTATTAAAATTTGGTATATGTATACAATGGAATACTACTCAATTATAAGAAACGACGGTGATCTAGCACCTCTTATATTTTCCTGGATAGAGCTTGAGCCCATCCTCCGAAGTGAGGTATCACAAGAACGGAAGACTAGGCTCCACATGTACTTGCCATCAAATTGGCACTAACTGATCAACACTATGGTGCTCACACAGTAGTAATATTCTTCAGGGATTGGGGGGTTGGGTAAACTCACAACTAATGGACACAGTGAGCATTGTGGTGGGGAAAAGACACACCTCAAATCATGGTTTGGGTGTGGCAAAGTCATAACATGTAATCAAAATATTTGTACCCCCATAATATCCTGAAATAAATAAATAAAAATAAAAAAATAACTGTTTAATTTCACTAACTTTTGCAGTACTTTCTTACATTGTTCAAATATGAGGTTTTCTAAATTCTTGAATACCCACACACATTTTCTTTCATTTTATGTAATTCATGTGTACAGTGCCCATGTATGTATACATGTATACGCTTGAAGAATTTGCTTCCCATGTTTTTAAAAATTCTACCAAATATCTGCTTCAACTTGCTCATTATTGTACAGTCATTATAATCAATATTTTAACATATAATTTTTATTTAATATACTTATTAAGTATCTAGATGTATAATCTTCTTTAAAACATACCAATGTGTATGATACCTGTAGAAATAAAGATATAATCAAAATAAAGATATATATCAACTTTTCCCACAAAAGCAAATATAACATGCATTGAAATGTTAATATTATATTTAAATGTAATGAAGTTCATGTTCAAAGTTATAGAATATTGTTTTAATTGCTCTTTTCTAAGACTGTTCAAAAATCCACCCTCTTTCAACCTGGAGTTTATACAAACACCTCCCACATATTTTCTACGTCATTTTCTATTTTTTAAAAAAGCACTAAACTGGAAAGATGGCTATTTGTCTTATTAAAAGAATGTATTCACAAAAATACACAGCAACAGTAGTATATATATATGGAAAGCACATGATCTTCTAAAAGTTAATTATGGAAAATTAATAGTACATTGGAATTTTTATATTTTCCAATTAACTAGAAGTATACATATTTTTAATTAGTCTTTAAATTTGTTTTTTTAAAGCATCGCTTTGTAATAATTTTATGGATGATTATTGAAGTAAAAGTATAATTAATGATTTCATCCAAATTAAAAAATATCTAACACTACTATTCTTTGAAAGAAGAGTAAACATAAAGGTGAGTGTATATATCTGTTAGTTCAATTAATCATCGAGGTAAATATCCCTATTTTAGGTTGCTACACACTCATATTTATTAATTTATTTTGTAGAAAAATTGCATTCAAGTTTGTCTCATTGCAAAATTATAAAAAATTTATTATTTTTAAGATCCGATAATTGGCTTGTCTAAATAACAAGCCCTGATTTATACATTTAGAATTTAGTCTCACTTTTACTTTTGGTCTCTTTTTTCATTTTAGTAGAAGAGTAGGAAAACAACATCTAATCAAGCTGGTGCATTCATTCAAAAATGTTTGAAACATTTATTTTATATATTCCAAATGAATGTGTTATCTGTTATACATTACAGGAAAAGAATATAATGTTTTAAGTCTTCGAACCATTGATATAGGCAGTCAAATGTGACCCTTTAGTTTACCTTAGACCACATGACAAAGAGTTGACTTAGTATCACCTAAGGACATTTTGTGGATTCAGTAATGTCATCAGCAAACTATTTTATGTGTTATATTAGGCCTTTGGGTTATCAATGTTTCAGTTTATCCAACTTTTTTTTTTCTTTTTCTTTTTTTTTTTTTTTTGAGTCAGGGTCTCACTCTATTGCCTGGGATAGACTGCAATAGCTCACTGCAACCTCATGTCCCTGAGCTCCAGTGATCAATCCTCAGGACTACAGGCTTATTAAAAGGTCAAAAAACAATACATGTCAGGGCAGATGATGTGAAAAGGGAATGCTTATACACTGTTGGTGGAAATGTAAATTATTATAACCTCTATAGAAAACAGTACAGAAATTTCTCAAAGAACTAAATGTAGAGTCAGCAATCCCACAACTGGGTATCTGCTCAAAGAAGTCATTATACCAAAAAGATACCTGCACTCATATGTTTATTGCAGCACAATTCACACCATGGAATACTAGTTAGCTGTGAAATAAGTATGAAATAATAACTTTTGCAGCAACTTGGATGGAGATCATTATACTAGGTGAAGTAACTCAGGAATGGAAAAATCAAATATAGCATGTTCTCACTAATAATGGGACCTAAACTATAGGTACACATGGTCATACAGAGTGTAATGACAGACATTGGAGACTCTGAGGTGAGAGGGTGGTAGAGGGATGAGAATGAAAAGTTTGCAATTAAACATGACTTGAGTATGGGTTATAAGGATTAAAAATTAGGCCAAAATAATTTTATTTCCCTAGAAAATGTATTATAGCATCTGTATTTATTCAATACCCTGTATTTTTCTGCATCACTTTCTGTAATTGCCTTTTTAATATTTTTGTAATGATTTACATATTGCCTTTCCATCTTTTGAAATATTAAACTCCCTAGATGTAAGGAGTGTACATATCTGTAATATTTCAGTATCTGAAAGGGTGCCCAGCTCTGAATAAGCCATCAATATAGATATATTAAAAGAGAGATTTTTAACATAATTAGCATGAGGTCTATTCATGGAAGAGTTCCATTAGGCTTGAGAAAGATGGGCTACACTGGATAACTACGCTTCTTCATTGCTGCCATCACAGAAAAATGACATACTCCCTGGCAGGGTAGGAATTAATACTACCTTCAAATAAGATTTTACAACTTTAATTAAAAGCTTTTGGTGTGGTAGAAAAGACGTAGACCTACCTTAATGAAAGGGAAAATTATGAGGCATTTGGACCAAAATAGTCACAGAAATGGTATCCCAATCTGTGGCTTAATAGCCAGAGATTACATCCAAGTACAAGCTTAGAGAGTTCACTATAACTCCAGGTAGTCAACTATTGGAAGGTCCAGAGCCTGTGGATTCTGTCAGACAGAATGGGTGGTAGTAGAAAACTCTGACTGAAAATGAAATGAGAAGGAGAGAAAGGAGGACCTGTCTACCTAGCAGAAAGAGGCAAATGACTACAGTGTATGGGCTTAGAATGGGGATACAAAGGTATCCTAATTCCCAGGTAGTAGGGTCACCTGGCACTGTGTTTAAAGTTTTGTGCTTTTTTTTCTCTCATAATGCATGTTTGCATTTTTGGTTCTTTTTTTGTTTGTTGTTTGTTTGTTTTGTTATATTCGTGATTCATTCTTTATGGTGGATAATGGAACATTTATAAAATGGTTGGATTCCAGAAGGGGAGGTTAGGTCTATTAATGCCTAGGTGCTCATTCTTTTCTGTTGGAATCAAACTGATTTGTGGACAGAGTCGAGAGAATGAGCAGGTGTTCCTCAGTTTTCTTTGATAGGTCGTGAAGTCCCCATTCCTTCTATGAGACTACCTCACATAAGTCCATACCAGGAAAGTATTCATGGACGGGGAACAAAAGGCAGAGTTCCACTAAATCTCATCACTACTCTGTGTTCTCCCTTTTGTTGGACTACATGCAGCCATCTCTGGCTGCTGCTGCTTTTACTGAAATGTTGTAGCCCCCCCATTCCACTTTACTGTTTTTCTAGATATAACCACCTTTCTTCTCAAGTACATTTATCATTTGTTTGTGATGAGAACATTCAAAAATCTCTTTTCTAGCTATTTTGAAATATGCAATACATTATTGTTAATACCTGTCATTCAACTATGTAGAATAACACCGGCATTTATTCTTCCTAACTGTAACTTTGCCAACCTATCGTTTTGAATTCCACTTCTATTTAGATTAAATACATTTTATACATTAAGAAAACACCATTTTTGGGTCTTCTTACAAATGCTCATGTTCATACAACACGTGACACATCCATTTTCCTTAACTGTTTCTTGATAGTAATTGAGTTACTTTTTATTTTCCCTGCTGATTTCCAAAATATTTGTTGTGTCTATGTGGAATATAATCTAATTATATCCTCCTAGTTACTTAGCTCCAGTGAACTATAGCAAATATTGGATTAATATCCAAAAGATAAAGAAAATGAGACTGTCTAGTTAAAACAATAGTCATTAAATCATGCATAGTGTTTGGCTCAGTGTTACTAAGAATTTTTAAATGTTATATATTTTGTTTTTTATTTTCTCTTCAATGTTCTATTATCTAAAAGAAATCTACTGTCAGTGTAGGTCTGTCTCCAATGATTACGTTAGTCAGTTTGCTAAGTTTAAAGACTCAGAATCTATAGCCTTAAATATGCAGCCATAATTATATTAAATGTTATTTATAATTTTCTAAATTAACTTCAACTCATATTAATAAAAAAACTATACAAATGACTACTGTTTGTATAATAGAATTAGTTATAGATAAGAGAGCTTTTCATGCAACAGCTTTTCTGCCATAACTGTATTTTCAATAATCTATTGATATTTATTTTGTAGTAATAATTTACTACTAAATCTCTATTAAAACCTGAATGAATTATTTTGTTAAAAGTCAGCAGAACTAATAGATATTTTCTTTTATAGTCAATGTTTCTTAAAAATCATTTGTCGTTTCTGATTCTTGTTGAAGTTGGAAAAAAAAAATCGTTTGTCGTTGTTGCACCAGATGTGTGCAAAACTCCTATCAGGCTTGTTTATAAGAACCTTAGCATCTGGGTTTAGGTTGACAAGAAAAGAGGTTGAGGCTAATCAGGGTCATTGATCTAGCTGTAGCCAAGTAGTTTAGAACATCAGGACTAAAGTGGAGTGACAAAGTTGAGCATCTTGTGGATAGGCCTTTCTAGTCAAAGAATCCTAGTGAGGTTGTTAGGCTACATTAGCAGAAATCTAGGAAACAGCTACAAAGCTAAGCGGTTCTCTTCTAAATCAGGCAGAAATAACATCATTTATCTGGGAACCAGACTATTCACAATAAATAAGTATGTACATTATGAAAATTAAAATCACAATGAGATACTGTTTCATACCCACAGGAATTATTATAATCAAAAGGAAAACAAGTGTTGAGGATGTGAAGAAACAAAAATACTCATAAATTGTTGGGGGTATATAAAATAGTGCAGCCATTTGGAAGTCCAATGCACTATCCATTGCACCAAGCAACCACCTAGTGCAGCCATTTTAAAACAAAGTTAATCAAATACTGTGTTAACCATAATATGTTGCTCTTAAGAGAGTGGTTATGAGGTGGGAGCCTAGCAAGAGCAAGTATTCTTTTTAGGTTGGGCATGGGATTAGAGTAATATTTCTACACATGTGGAAAATGAGGCAAGAGGCAAGGAAACTTAAACAAAATCCCAACCAATTGGAATGATTAAAAAGTAGATAAGAATACAAAAATGTCTCTGTGTGCCCACAGTGATCAAGGTATCCTAACTCAGCAAGTATGTAATATGTTACTCTACGAGAAATAACTCATACAAATATCTAGTGGACTGAGTCTGACTGTATTACTTGCCTTGCTTTGCATTAATTGAACACCAGGAAAGGCTGAGCATACTTCTGAATATTATGATATCTATATATGAGAGACACTGATATTTTGTTCACAAAAAGATAATGGAATTTAAAATCACTAAAATTTTTATAAGCTACATGACCATGGTGGTGCAAATAAAATGGTCTGTACTGACCTATATCTGCAAAATAATTGAATATCTAAGTGAGTTTGAGTAAGTGTAGTTCACATACTCAGATACATCAAATCATGGAGGTCCAGAAAACTCTAAGCTCATTATATACAAGTGTAATGTATACTTCAATCATTCAATTGACATGTCCTTTCAATTTTGGAAGCAGATGTTTAATTCCTTTAATTAGACATTAGTTGCAGAAACTTTGAGGTAATCAATCTCCACAATAATTACATCATTGGTCAATGTAAAGCCTCTTATTATCTTTTAATATTATTTTAGTTTCCCTTTATTTATAATCTTCATTCCCTTTTTTCTCCTGTCAATGTTTAGTCGCCCCTTCCCTGTGTTTTGCATGTATCCCTACATAAATGTGAACAAATTTTATAAAATGGGCAAAATTTGAAGGTTACAATCTATGTAATGACAAGGAGATATGATTGGTTTGGACTGTGTGTTGTATAAGAAAAACAAACAAACAAACAAACAAACAAAACCTTAAAAGATTCCTGCAACTACAGGAATGTTTTAATATTTAAGAATAGACAGTATGAAAACTAGTCAAGGATTTCAGAAAATAAATATAATAAGTGATACTTAGCTCAAAGAGTAGGTTCACAAGAAATTAGACACATGCAAAGAGAATTGGTGAATTTCAAGATAGTTCTGGCAAAAAAAGTACAGAACTCAGAGGGTGGGGAGAGAAGAATGCAGAGAGAGAAAAAATATATAATAGAGTAAGTATTAGATATAGAAGAGAGAATAAAAAAGGTCTAATGCATATCAAATTAAAGCTCCAGAAGGAATTGTTAGAGAAAGAAAAGATAAGCAAAACAATATGCAAGAGGAAAATGGATAAATATTATCCAGAATTAATGAATAATGTGTCTCTGGGGGTTTGTGTTTTTCAACTTTATTGAGGTATAATTTATAAATAATAGATGCATCTATTTTTAAGTGTACTGGTTGATGAGAGGCGTGTGTGTATATTCCAATTTAAATATAATGACCATTTCCATTGACCCAAAAGGTTCTACTATATCCCTTCCCAGTTACTCCACTACCATTCTTCCCACTCTGAGCTCCAAGAAACTACCTATTTGTTTTTCTTTACTGCAAATTATCATTATCTTTTCCAGTGTTCCATAAGAAATAAAAAAGTGTATACCTTTTGGTGTTTGACTTCTTTTACTCAGCACAGTATTTTTGAGATTCATCCATGCCATGTAGATGAATATTTGTTCTTTTTTATTGCTGGGTAGCACTACACTGTAACAGTACCCATATACATGTACGTACAGACACACAAACACATGTATTTTTTGTTCATATTTTCACCTGTTGTTAGACATTTAGATTGTTTTTAGTTTCTGGCTATTGGGAATAAAGAACATTTTATGTTTTAATTTCTCTTGGATAGCATTGCTGAGTTTATGTATATTAAAAAAAACTGCCAAATTGTTTTCCAAAGGTTTGTAATATTGTACATTCCTTCCAGGAATATATGAAAATTCCAGTCACTTCCCATCTTTGCCAGCATTTGATACTGTGAGTAGTTTTAATTTTTTATATTACAGTGTGTTTGCAGTATTAATAGTATCTTGCTATGGCTTTAATTTGCATTTCCATGATGATTAATGATGTTGAGCATCTTTTCTTGTGCTTATTGACTTCTGTTACATTTTCTTTTGTAAAGTGTCCATTAAAATCATTTGGTCATTTTAAATTCAAGTTTAAATTGGTTAGTTTAAATTTAGTTCCCTGTTTTATTATTAAGTTTTAAGGATTTTTTGTATTTTCTAGAGAGAAGCCCTTTGTCATATCTATAGACTGATATTATTTTCTTCCCATCTGTAGATTGCCTCTTCCTTTTCTTACCACTGTTTCCCTAAAGTTTTTATTTTGATAAGGTCAATTTATAAATTTTTCTTTTACAGTTTATACTATTTTGTCCTACCCAAGAAATCATTGTTTATTACAAAATCACAAAATTATTTTATGGAAAAATTTATTTTCTTGTAGAAGTTTCATAGTTTTATGTCTTACAATTAGGCTTATGATTAATTTAAATTTAATTTTTGTACTGGATGTGAGATAAAAGTTCAATTTTTTTGCATATGGATATCTAGTGATTTCAGCACCTTGGTATCATAAATTGGCCATATATGTATAATTCTATCTCTAGCCTCACTATTCTAGGCCATTATTATATATGTATATGCCTACATGAACTGTTATCATTACTATGTCTTTCTAATAAGTCTGGAAATCAGTTATTATAAGTCCACTAACTTTGTTTTTCACCCTGCTAAAAATAAATTGAGGACTTTTCTGGGTTCTGCTTTTCAATTTTTTCAAAATTCCTTCTTGAATTTTGTTTGTGATTACATTAAATCTACAAATTGGTTTAGGGAGAATTTTCATCTCAACAATATTTATGTCTTTCAATCCAAACATATGGTAGACCTTGCCATTTATATAGACTTTCTTTAATTTCTCTCAGAAATTTTTGTAGCACAAAGTGTAAAAAGTCTTTCATATGTTAATATATTTTGCTAAATTTATCACTGAGTATTTATGGGTTTTAATTCTATTGTAAATCATATGATTTAAAAATTTTAAATTCCAGGTCTTTATTGTCAGTACAGAGAAATATAATAGATTTTTAAATGACTTATATCAATCAACTCACTTTTGAGATCCAGACACTATGTTGTGATTTTTCCTTATGATTTTATATGTACATAATCATGTCATTTGTGAAGAAAGACAATTTTTTGTAGTTATTTTCAATATACATGAAAATTCATTGAAATTTCATTTCCTTGGCTTATTGCACTTGCTAGAACCTCTGGAGCAGTGTTAAACAGAAGTAGTGTTAGTTGATATCTTTGTCTTTTCCCTAATCTTAGAGAAAAGGCATGTAGTCTTTCACCATTAAGAATGATGCTAGCCGTAGTTTGAGGATTTGTGTGTGTGTGTAATACTCTTTATCATACTGAGGAAATTCTCTTCTTAGTTTTATAATTTTTAAAAAGCATAAATATTGTATATTATTTGATACTTTTTTCTGAATAAATTAAGATGACCATATGGGTTTTCTCTTCTATGAATCTTCAGATTTTGATGTCTCTATTAATCCCAACAAGGATAAATAAAATTAATTTTATACCAAACTAGACACAATGCAGACAATTTGGAGTATTAAAAAACAATACCCTCCAAAAAATTAGATCTTAAAAACAATCAAAGGGAAGGAAGAGATTGTATATGAGAACAGGAAATTCACACACAGAGCACATCTTAACAATAAATATTGTAAAGAGAGGGAAATGGAATAACAGCTTTAAAGTGCTCAGAAAATGCCAATTTACCCTGTATAGACAACAAAGTGTTATTTGTGGTCAAGGTGAAAATTAATACTAAAAGCTAACTAAATCAAAATTTTAAAATATGTCCTCAGAAAGGAGTAAAATGGAAAGTGATACTTAAAATAGTCCTGAAATGTAAAATAAATGGTAAAAAGGAAGAATAGTAAGCATGGATTAAATATCAACAGCAGTAAAACACTATCATATTTATATTTAATTGTCAAAATTAAAAACAAACAAGATAAACTACGACATAGGATAAGAATAAGCATAATTCACAAAAACATTTAAGACTGTTACATTTTTCAGGAAGAGGGAAGTGATAGTCATTATTCTTGGACCTGGTCAAATGTGAATTTTAAAATTTTAACAACATACTTGATAGAAACAGGTCATATAGTTTTCAAATGAGTAGAGGAAAAAGTAGAATAAGAAATCAATTGATTTTTTAAAAAAATGCAGAAGAGGAGAAAATAAAATCATATGAAAGGTTTAGGAGAAAAAAGTATTAATATAAAAGGAAAGTGGGTAATATAGAAAGTACAAATTAAAAGGCATTAATAAATCTAAATTGTAATGGTTAACTTTATGTTGACTTGAGAGGCTTAAGGTATGTCCAAATGGCTGGTAAAACATTATTTCTGCATGTGTCCATGAGTGTGTATCCAGAAGAGATGAACATTTGAATCAGTAGACTGATTAAAGAAGATCTCTCACCAATGTGGGCAGCATTTTAAAATCCATTGAGAATTTCATAGAACAAAAAGGCAGAGGGAGGGCTAATTAGCTCTTTCTCTCCTCGAGCTGGGACATCCGTTTCCTCCTGTCTTGGACATTGGACCTCCTGGTTTTCTGGTATCCAGATTCTGGAACTTACATTGTCAACTTCCCTGGTTCTCAGGCCTTTAGACTATGCCACGAGCTTTCCTGAGTCTGGAGCTTTCAGACAGTGTATCTTGGAATTTATCCTTTATCAGGTAATCAAACTTCTGTAATAATTCTCATATTCTATATTTATATAATTTTCTTGTTTTTGTTTCTCTAGATAGCTCTGACTAATACACAAATGTGACAGTAATTAAATTAAATGATTCACAACAGGAAACATGGATTAAAATTAGCTGCATTTTGCTTTAAAAGGCACTATTAAAATGAAAATACAAACCTAAAGAAAGTAAAAAAAAAAAAGATTATGAAAAGATATGCCAGTCAAATACTGACAATAAAGTGATTTAGTGTTTCAGGAAGAAGATG
Organism: Lemur catta; assembly: GCF_020740605.2. NCBI lineage: Eukaryota > Metazoa > Chordata > Mammalia > Primates > Lemuridae > Lemur > Lemur catta. The sequence continues at coordinate 55,639,512 of NC_059139.1, read as the reverse complement.
AATGAAACAAAAAAAGCAAGGGAAAATGAATAAAACAAACAAATCAAAACAAGTTTTCTACTATAATGTTGAAGAAAAGATTGAATATCACATGCTTAAGATTAGTCATAGTTGTTCTATGCTACTTTTAACTCCTGCTATAGTATAAACACACAAAAACCTACTTATTGTTTCCCCTGATGATTGATATCCAGATATCCCCATATTTCTACCACCATGAAAATTATCATCTTCATATTACTGTATACACCAGGAAGAGAGATTCTCGGGGGATGAATACCCAGAAATGAATTTCTGAGACACTAACACATGCTACTTAATGTTTTTACCAAGTTTTACCAAGTACTACTACTTTTTTCTTTCTTCTTTCTTTTTGAGTTTTTTTAAAAGACAGTCTCTCACTCTGTCACCCAGGCTGGAGGGCAGGGGTGCAATTATTGTTTATAATAACCTCAAATTCCTGGGCTGAAGCTTCTTGCCTCAGCCTCTCCAGTAGCTAGGACACCAGGAGTGGCCTGCTATGCCCTGCTAATTTATTTCTTCTTTTTTTTTTTTTTTTATAGAGAAAAGGTCTTGCTATGTTACCTAGGCTGCCTGGTTTCAAATTCCTGGCCTCAAGTGATCCTCTTGTGTAGGCCTCCCAAAGTACAAAAAGGATTACAGGTGTGAGCTACTGAGCCCTGACAAGTTCTACAACTTTTATATTGAAGAATATAGTCAATTTAAAATCTTGCCATGAACCAGTGAAGTTTCCCAGATTTCCAAAATTTGATATTATCTTTAATTTTTGCCAGTCATATCTTAAAAGATTTTGTATCTCATTTTTTGTATTAATACAAATTTCTCTTACTATAAATATATTAATTCTGTTTAATTTAATTAGATCTGTATTTTCTAGATTGGTTTAGTTTCTTACCATATTCTCATATTGTTTGCTCTATTTCCTTTTGTTTTTCCTGTGTCATTAGTTGATTTGCAGAAGTTTCTACTAAATTCCTGATGCTAATCCCTTGTCAGTTGTAGAGGTTGTAAATATCAAAGCCCAGGCTGTCACCCCATCTGTTAACTTTGTTTATGTGCTTCATTGAAGAGAAATCCATGAATCTTAATATGTGTACTATGCATATCTTTGGTTTGAAAAATGTAGGTTTTGTCTGCTCCCAGTCCACAAAGAGGACTTCAGTTGCAGTGAAGAGACTAGCAGATTTCCCTTCATTTCATCCCTCAGTCAGAACCCGTGGCTTTTGTAAAAGCAGCATTTTCCCATCTTTAATTGCCCCAGGTAATCTTATTACAAAAACCACTTCCTAAATGTAATAATCAAGTGTCACCCCAAGCTCAGAATGCCATACCTTATGTATAATTTTAATGGCTAGTCCCAGGGAAGTTTTAAATTTGGAAATAATGGGCTGTGGCTAACAAACTATCCCATTGAAGTACTATCTTTTGTCACCAATTGTTTATCTGCAATTTAGTGTATACAAATCAATACTGCTTATATAAAAAAAGAAAATAACAAAAACTTGTTGCCTTCTGTTGTGACCTATGAGCAGATAATGATAAAGTTTATATTTCCAGAATTTACCTGATTTCCATATTCTGTTCCATGTCATCAAGCAAACATTTCCATTTGGATTTTGAGAGTGATATGATTAATGAAAACAATATAGACTTGATAGAGACATTTGTGTCTAAATACTGACTCTGCCACCTACTGAGTAACATTGGGTGCTTGGGCAAGTTACCTCAGCTCATCTCTCCTACGTAAAAAGGAGAGATGATCTCTATGAAAAATTAAGTAATTAGCATTTACAGTTAACTAGGTGTTTTGTTAAGCCTTTAACATGCAATGGTGTAATCAGTCATTACAATTAAACAATGAGGTAAATTTGAGTCCCTTGTTAGGGGACTTTCCACCCAACACTTGCAATAGCAATAAGCAAGCAATTAAGGACCCATTCACATCTACTTCTGCCTAACTCCAAAGTCATCTACTTCTGCCCAACTCCAAAGTTCATGCTTCGAAAGACCCAGCTGCACTAGTACTCATTTTTAATAGTAGATGCTTCATTAAAATCTAAACTTAACAGATAGAATATTCTCAACAGCTCCTCCCAATCTCTGTCATATCTCACTACTTCAATTCCTATCAATTATTGTTAAAATGGTATCTTGTTTATACCACCTCACAAGCTTCCACCATGGAGTCTTGTGCGGCTTCATATTCTTCTTTGGATTCACTGTGTAGTCAGCAATCATCCCTGAAATTTTTGTATTTAAACATATTTTTATATTCCATTCTTTTTGTATGAAGATACAATGCATAAAAGCACCTCTAAATGCTTATCTATGAATTTGATTTTTCCTACATTCAATCCACTTTGAATTCTTGAATTTTAGAAGAATTCTTAAAAACCATTTATTACATTAGTCCATCTGCAAACCATTTACTTTATTTTCCATGAAACTCAGATAATCTTAACTTCTGATACAGGTAATCAAGGTTCTTAATTATATATACAAATACTTTTATGACAGCTGTAGTGAGATATGATTTACATACCATAAAATTCACCCTTTTAAAGTATAAAATGCCAATATGTTTAGTAGACTAACAGAGTTCTACAACCATCACCAATCTCTAATTTTAGAATTTCTTCATCACTCAGAAAAGGACTTCCACACACATTAACAGAGACTCTGCATTTTCCCCTCCCTCCAGCTCCTAGTAACCACTGATCTGCCTTCTGTCTACAAATTTGCCTATTCTGGACATTTCATATAAATGGAATCATAGCATATGTGGCATTTGGGGTCTGGCTTCTTTTCTTTTTTTCTTTTTTGGTAGGTTTTATGAAATGTTAGCCTTAATTTTTCTTTAAATGATAAAATTCACTAGTGAATTCATCTAAGAATGTGATTTTCATTGTAGGAAGTCTGTCACTGACAAATTTAATCATATTATTTGGCTAAGGTCTATTTAATTTTTTTAATTCTCCTTAAGTCAGAATAGTTTTCTGTTTTTCTAGAAATTTGCCTATTTCATAGGTTGTCTAATTTTGTTGTATAAAATTTTTCATGGTATTCCTTTAGAATCATTTTTCTTTCTGTAAACTTGATAGTGAAGTCCCTTCTTTTATTTCTAAATTAGTTTGAGCTCTCTCTCTCTCTCTCTCTCATCAGCATTGTTAACAGTTTGTCAATTTTGTTAGCCTTTTCAAAAAATCAACTTTTGCTTCTATTGATTTTTTTCTATCATTTTTCTATTCCCTACTTTATTTGTTTCCTATCTAATCTTTATTTTTTCATATGTTATGCTTACGTTTGAATTAATTTGTTCTTCTTTTCATAGTTTCTTAATGAGCAATATTCATTTATTGATTTTAGATCTTTCATCATTTTTAATATAGGCAATTGTAGCTATACATTTTTCTCTAAATATTCCTTTAGTTGTATCCCCTATTTTTTATGTTATGTTTTCATTTTTATTTTAAAGTATAATATTTTCTCCATTTTATATCCTCTTTGGCTCATTGTCTATTTTGGAGGGTATTGTTTAGTTCCACATATTTTTTAATTTCTCAAATTCCCTTCTGCTGTTTATTTCTAATAGTTTTTTAATTGTGATGGCAAAACATAATGGCATTATTTAATACTTTAAAATTTATTTAGCTTGTTTTATAGTTTAATGTTATGGCTTGAATATTTGTGTCCCCCAAAATATATATGTTGAAATCCTCATATATCGAGTCCCTCACTGAACAAATTTCAATGACCCCTATAATCATCTCCCTTAACTAACTACTTGACCTTTTGAGTTGTTTCCTAGAAATGGTGGATTTTCTGCCAAAGGCGCTAAAATTTTGAAGGCCCCCAGGGAGAATTTCAGAGGACAAGATAAGATTCACCACCCCCTGCAACCTACCCCCAATGCACTTAGCTCCTTGTTAGTTATACCAAAACCTGCGCCAAGGCATGTGGCCCCTCTTTTAAAAGCCTATGATCTCTGTTAGTCAGAGAGACGGATTTGAGTTAGCTTCTCCCATTTTTCTGACAAGATGTCTGTTGTATTAAAAATTCCTTTCTTCCTTGGCAATCCTTGTTGTCTCATTAATTGGATCTTTGTGTGAGGAGCAACAGGGTCTAGACTGAAACCTCCATGTGGTTTCAACAAAACTCAACCACATATAATGGTACTAGATAGTGTGGTCTCTGGGAGATGATTAGGTAATGAGGGTGAATTCCTCCCTCAGAACTGTGAGAAATAAATTTCTATTTTTATAAATCACCCAGGTTATGGTGTTTCTCTATAGCAGCCTCAACAGACTAAGACATCTAACATATGGTCTATGGTATAGCCTGAAAATCCTATTCCATGTGCACTTGAAAAGAATCTGGATTCTATTGTTTTTCAGTGGTATGTCTTTTAGATATACATGATTTATAGTATTGCTATTTTTTGATGATATTCTAATTTATGAATATATAAATATATTAGTATTAATATACTAAGATATATTAGTAAATTAATTTCCTAACTTAGTTAAATTAGTTTAAGTTAAATACCTTTCAGAAATATAAAATATTTCCCTTAAAAAAATAACATGTTGGAGCAATTATTGGTTAAAAAATGTTATGAATTATGGCTTCTCTGAAATAGGTGAAGCATTTGTTAGGAAATCCATTAAATGTAGACAATTATTTATTTAATATGGGCCCAAAATGTCAGCCAATATTTTTACTTTGACAGTAATTGATTTTGAGTCTGCCTGATCCATTAGGTAATGCTCATAAGTGACAATATAGATGAAACTAAAACTAGTTTCTTAAAACTATAATGTTACTTTTATTTTAATTGGACATAGTTATTTTACTCTAAATATAAGTATCAGCAGCTCTTTTGCCATTTTCTTCTGTTTGGAGAAATACTACCTTGGTAAACATAGGTAGAAAGGAACTCAACATGAATTTAGTCTTAAATTTGTGTAGAAGACATATAATGAACTCTAAATTATTGTTGCCATTCATCATTCATATTGTTACTGAAAGTGTGACACTTGTCTCTGAGGATGCATCAGAAGAATGAGAACAAGTGATTTGAGAAAAAGGAAAGGGAGGTTTATTAATTTGCCAGGAACTGAGGAGAATGGCAGACTCACATCTTAAGGTACCATTTTCCTATCTATAGGAAGAACTACAGAGCTTTTAAAGGGAGGGTTTTCTGTTTCAGGGTATTGTTAACTACAGTTGATGGTTCTGTTCAACCCCATCTCCAGCAAAGATAATGTCATGACTTCTGCCCAGATAATCCTGTTGAGCCATCTCCTGCAGTACAAAGAAGCAAGAGCACTCCACTGCCCTTCCAACCACTGGCCTCAGGCAGGGATGCCAATTTTAATTCCCAAAAAGAGTGAGAGAGGTTTTAAAGAGAGAGCCTGTAAAATATTTTATTTTTTTTTCAGGCCATTCCCTCTGTTACAACATGCATACGTAAGACCGAACTGTTAATGAACAATAATACTGATTACATCTTGCCACCAGTTCGTACAGTTGGGGAATATATGGTCTTAATACACAGGACCCTCTGTTGTCATTTTCAGTATGTAATACATGCACATTCACACAGGAAAAAGTCTTGCAAGTCAATTGACTAATATATATCACTGAATACTTATCTGGAAGGAAACAGTTAAAAAGAGTGTCAAAATTGTAATGAGAATGTAAATAATAAAGGCAGGGATCTATGCAATAATGAGCTCTTTCAATAATTGTAAATCTTATGAAAGTATAAAATTAATCACATACAATGACATTTAGCAGTCCTTGAAGAAAGCCCAATGGAATGAGCACTTGTTGCCTTAGGCAATAATTCACATTGAGCATCTTTTAAGATAAGCCCCAGCTGCAGGAATGCCACTTGCTTTCAATATTCACCCTATGTAATATGTTGGGAATGCCAAATATGGCAACTCTTAGCACTTCATTACAATGTAGTGTACTCATATTCATACTCATGCACTCTATGCTGAATAGATTTACAACCTATTGACTATAAGAAAATATTTAAAATTTCTCTGGACCTAAATTTTTCTCCCTAGTAAAATGAAGCTTATTCATCCTGCTTCTTCTGTTTTTTATGTACATAAGGAAAATGTTTGTGAACTATAGAAAGTACCTAGCACATTTTTTAACTGCTGTCTAGTGCTTAATAAACATCAAATCCTTTGCCCCACATTTCCTTCCCTGGAGAACAGGGGTTAAATACTTGCAGCAGAGATTTATTTATGGCACAGGCTGTAAGACAGTCTTTTCCTTTCCTCTCACACTCAATGTGATCTGCAAATTACTGCTTTTGCTAGGCGATTCTGATGCTACAGGTTAAAAAACTCATGTCAGCTTCAGAGAGAGAGTCCACTCACCCACATACCTCTCTATTCCCCATTATCTACTTGACCAACAATGACTTTGAACATAGTATATGCCCAGGGTAAAAATGTAGATGTAGATGACAGCATTATAGATTTATAGTAAAAGTGTCAAGAAAACTCTTCTTCCAGTAAATTACTGGATATGAAAAATAATAGAACGTGCCTTTTCAGAAAGAGAAAGGAGAAACTTTTTCCCATAAATAAGTTCAGCAGTATTGTTGGCTTTCTTCAAATAAATGAGAAAATCCAGAATAGAAAAGCAGAACCTTACATTCCCTACTGACACTTAATAATTAGGTAATCATTGTTGGGAAGTGTGTCAACTTGTTTTTTAATGTGTGTGTACATGTGTGTATTTGTGTGTATGCATGCCTGTATAAATCAATGTTGCCGTACTTTATAAATTTGGAAAATGGTATAGAGTGACTTGGTTAAAATGCAAAGATAACTGTATAAAATAAATAAGTAGCATAAATGATGAATATGTAACAGAGGCAATGGCCTCAGGGGGGAAAAAGGGCAAGAGATTTTCTGTCTTTTTAAAACTTCCCCCACTCTTTTGAGAACTGCAGTCTGGCTTGCATCCATGAGGCAGCTTAAGTCTTTTGCTAAAACTCCCAAGTGGCACCAGCCCCCATGTGGGTGGGTGGCAGAGTTCACTAGCTTTGTTTTGGGTAGAGATGGGAGGATTAGAACAGGTAACCACAGTAATTGCCTGAAGCTGAGAATCCTCCCTTTAAAAGCTCTGTATTTCTGCCTGTGTTTAGGAAATTTGGGATTTTGAGATGAGAAGATCTACCATATTTCCTACTTTGGCAGCAAAGTAGATTCTCTCTTTTCTTCCTCCTTAAACTGCTTGTCCTCATTATTTGGCCTCATGGACAAGTGGCCAAGCTTTCAGTAACATTAGGAGAGAGGGTTGAATCTCTAATGTGAGCTTCAATTCTTATCCTTTCAACTTTATCTTCGTAATCAGTAAATCGCTGAGCTTGGTGATAACACATGCACATAGAAAAGGACTAATTTATTTTCATGAAGACTATTAAAAGATTTCAAGAGAGAAAAAGTAATTAACAATTACTTCCAGCCTTATAATAACCATAAACTTATTAAACCTCTCCTCAGTAAATTTAAAGAACACTGATGCAGTATGTCTTTGAAGATTAAATTGTACTGGAATTGCATGCAAATATTTAAGAAGTTAATTAAAATGTGATTTATTTTTGAACTCTGCTACTAGTTATATTGTAAGAATAAATTCTAATTATTACTTAATCATTCACTTTTTTCTTCTTTTTTCCCAATTATCTTTGTATGGTTATATCTATCTCGGGCCATCAAAAGTTCAAGGCTACTACTGGAGACATTGGTATGAAGTAGAAAATTGGAGAAAAAGTTTATTTTAGTGGTTTCCTCTGGGAACAAATGTGAACCTGAAACACCCTATCCTTCAAGATTCAAGACCCCTTGTGGCTAAGTGACTCTATATTTAAAGTAGAGCCAAGTATCCATTTGCTAACTAGAATTCACACACTTACTCTGAGTTTCCTGAAAATCTATAGCTCTGTTCAACTTTAGAACTTCCAGAGCTCACCTGAACCAACCAGTCAGAGCACATCTGCTTCAACCATTCAGGGCTCAGCTGTATTAACCTATTGGAACTAACAAAGTTTGAATACTTTATTTACATAAACAGACACATTTGGCAACCTGGGTGGAAACTTTTGCTATAACATTAGAACGCTCGCTTTGTTCTCTGGAACGCACCTTCCTTTTACATGTAGGGCTATATATCTGTGCATCTCCTTGGTTTACACACTATTCGCTGTAATAAAGTATCTTTCCTCCGAATTCCTCTTAAGAGAACTTTAGTTCACACTTTTATTTTCCAATAGTAAAACTAACCAATTTACCCTTTATTGTGTCCTATTTTTATTTTAAAATGTAAGTTGATAGTTTTAGGAGAAAATAAAGGTGTTTCTAACTATTGTCAATATACTTTAGATGGACACAGCCTACAACCACATAAGAACAATTAGTGATACTAGGTTATTTTATTTTATGACCCTACAGCTCATTTTATCAACTATTTATCCCTAGTATCTATGTCTATAAAATTAGAATAAAATTAGGGATTGTCCAGATTGTCCTGAAATATCAATATAGATGAATGTTCATATAAGTTGAAAATAGTTTGATATCTTGCTGTATAATATATCACTATAGCATCTCAATATGTCTATAAAGATTTATATTTTCATTTATTTAATTTCATTTATTAATGTTTATCTTATTTTTACTGCAGTTAACCTTTAGAAAATTTATTACCAATGAAACTGAATTTGCATCTATTTTTTTCTAAGTATAGAAAGTTTTGTAACTTCACATAACAGTAAATTCACGTTTTCTAAATATATATTTTATTGTAGACATTTATTGTACATCTGTACAATATGAGACATTCTTAAGAGAAAACACAAATTAATGGGAAGAGGTGCACATGAATACACTTAAGCTTGAACAATATCTCTCTTTTTAATCCTAGCTTGTTTCAAAATTATTAGAAACTTCCAAATGACATATCTGAATTCCTCAACTTAATGATTATCTTGTGTAGATTCATTCAAACAACATTTCAGAAATCTGCCATGTGTTATCATTATGCTTGGTTTAGAACATTTGAAAATAAATGAGATGTTCACTGCCCTTGAGATTTTTTTTTCCCCACACATGGAAAGAAGGAATGAGGAAGTAAAGGAAGAACACCATTTCTACTACTGTCTGTGTTTGCAGTATATTTCTTTTGTTCAAGTACAATATTCACATTGTTGTCAAACTAATAAGAGTCAGCCAACCACCTTATTTTACATATTAAAAAAAAGCAGTGCTCAAGATAGAGTAATTTTTTTCAAGTTTATGTGGTTTGCCATTAGTAGGCCCAGAATTAAAATCTTATATTTTCTATAAATTCCTCAGAGTCTAAAGCAAATGGTATAATTGTAGATGCCAGGAAAAGATACTTAGAGATGGAAAAATCTGTTACTTTAATAGCTACCTTAATTTTTGAGGCTGCAAATAGTGTCTGAATACGATCTACCTTCATCCTTTCATCATTTTTCTTGATGTTGTTTAAACTCTGTTGTAAATTAAACAATTTTGATTTCTTCCTTTTTTCTCTTCTCTTTTATTAGAAGATTTTTTTTCAATCCATTTGAAACAGTGCTTATCAATTTTTAATGTGCATATAAATTACTTGTGGAGTTGGAAAAATAAATTCTAGTTCAGTAGGTCTGGGAAGGGATCTGACATTTTGTATTTTTGATAAATTCTCAGGTGATAATTATGCTGCTGATATGAAGACTATTCTTTACTGAGTAGAAAGATTTTGAAAGAGCAAAATGATAGAGATTTGCTATTCCTCCACCTTAAATTTATGCCGACTGTTACTTCTACTGCTTGCAGAAATTTGGAATTTTGAATGGTATACTGCCTCAAAGAAGTTAGGTGGATGATGAAGGCTTATGTATAAAAGCCCTTCACACAACACAAATTGGAAACAAAATCAGCCATTGGATTTTTATGATTTTTTTTTTTTCTTGGTGACCGCCAGGCTTTTGGCATATTGATAAGATTACATAGTTAAGAAAAAGACTAAACATTTTCCAAGAATCATTTCTGGTGTCTGGATTGATTTCACATAAATAAATGCTAAGGATTTGATTAATAATGCAGTAATAACTAGGACTTATTTCAATCGGTTAACATTTATTAAGAGAAACCATCAGTGAGTCACTATCTCCAGCAAGCCATGATACAAAATTCTCTGCTTATCTGGTAATTACCTAGAAATTTTATATTAATCTGCACATTTGGTAGTAAAATGTGCAGATTTTATGTCTATTAAAATAGTTGTATATGACTGAGATAATAGTGGTGATGTGAATAGAAATCTGGCAACATGCCCCCTAGATATAAAGACAAATAAGAGCAGTGAATAAACTATAAAAATGCATTCATTTACCATAAATTGAAAATAATAGAGTGCTCAACTCAACTTTCCTGTAAGTAGAAAAATAAACAGCACATTCTACCAAGGATTGGCCATGCTCCCATCACACATTTTTGTGACAAGAATAGTTTGAGAAAAAGAAGACTGATATTTTTTTAAAAACACATGAAATGTAAGGATAAACCAAGACATTTATAACCAGCCAATCTTATTCCATCAAGTATACATAGAAAAAATTACATATGCATGAGTCATGGAATTGTGCGCCTATGAGCCCTTCCTGAGGAATCTATCAGAAGATAAAATGCATCCAGTCAAGAGCAACAGCGGAAATTGCCAGATAAGGAGAGATAGTGATCAATTTATGTATTTAATACTACATTAAAGATTAAAACAAATATGTGGATGAGGATGGAATAAAATATGTTCTATGATGTATATCATGTGTTGTCTGTTCTGAAAACATACTGCAACAAATGAATGGATAGAAATAGACAGTGGAAGAAAAAATTAAAATATGGTTACTGGTTGTTGTGTAGAAAATAGGTCTAGTACAGAAGCGTACTATTAAAAACCAAAAAACAATTTAGTAAAAGGTTAGATAACCAAACAGAGACATAGGTCATTAAAAATGTTTTCATGGAAATATGAAACAAGATTAAAAAAACTATATGACAAAATAAATTCAATGAATAAAAAATTAAAGAAATATCTACTGAGAGAAATAAGCAGAAAATATAAAAATATATAATAAATGTAACAATATAATATGTCAAAGCAAGTGTGGCAGTCATCAGTGAATGTTACTAGGTATATTCACCTATTACAAATATTTTGAGTTCAGTTCACAAAGCAATATCTAACTATATGTCTTACAAGGGCCACATTTAAAAAATGTTTCCTAAGAGCTAAAAAAAAAAATGAACATCTAAAGCTGATAAATCAGAGGAAAAATGGCGGAGTAAAGGTGACCTCATAGCACCCTGATCCCAGAGAAAGAGGTGAAGAACTCGGTCTGCTGTGCATGAGTGGATTGCTCCTCTGTAAGAACAGTGTTGTGAAACTGCAGAGAAACAGCAGGGGACACACAACACAGGGAAAAAAAGGTGAATGGGAGATAGGATCGTGAAGTCTGGGCAGTGCCAGATAAACAATAGAGAATAGAGGGTGGGAAGGCTGCACCCACCTGGCCAGCTAGTGCAGATCTGACCCACAGGAGAATGTCCTGCTTCCCCACTGACCTCCACACCCACTCAGACAGGGACCTGCCTGAAGTCAGTGCAAACCTACAGCAAGGAGATGTTGGGCTCTGTGGAGAGGACAAATAGCGGGAAGCATCCCCGGAGCTCTGTGCTGGTCTGAGCTACCACTGGAGGGAGTTAGGAGACAAGCATCTTGCCTCTGGCGGTCACTGGGACCAGAACAATAGAGATGAACACTGAAAAGGGGACTCTACCCTGGAAACCCCTGTGGGCAATTATGCTGGCTCAGGGTGGGTCAGAAAGTGCAAGACTGCCTGACGGACAGGCGTGAGATTGTGGGAGGGTGACAAAGGAGACAGCGGCCGTCCTGATGACTCAGCTTCCCAATCCGGGATCTACCAACTCCTCAACGATTCGTCCCAGTGCTAGCGCTCAACAGGTGAGCGGCCACCATTTGGGGGGTCCACAGCTCAGGTGCTGGGGTGCGCTGCAATTTTGGGCAGCACCCTTTCTCCAGCCCCAGGACTCGTGACAGGCTCCGCCCTTCTGTGACTTATTGTCAAAGAGCCGGGCCAGTTTTGATGGGCGAATTTTGAGTGCTTCTCCAGTCATGGGAGACTAAACCTGCAGGATTCACAGGTGCTGGGGTGCTGGGTGGATTCGGGCATCACCCCTCCCGCTAGTGCAGCGAATGTGGAGCCAAAAGTGGTAGGCTGCACCCGTGGAAATAGGGAGAGGCAAGAAAATCCACTTTCCTGTGTGACTGGCGTGAATCTGCAGGGTCTTAGCACAGATTAATAGTTGAGAGCTCAGTGACTTGGCCTGTCAGACCGGATTAGGTAATCCAGTAGGCTCAAAACTCTGGGTCCTGATCTCTGTGTCCGGGTGGCTGCCAACAGTGGGATTCACAGTCAGGGAAGGAAAATCCTGGCCAGAGGCTCCAGCAGGTGCACCAAGCAACCCCTCCCGTGAGGAGCAGCCTTCCAAGTATAATGGATGAACCCCGAATAACATATTAGCGGGTCCCCCTAGTGGCAGATCGAGCAACCACAGAAGCACAAACACCCAGGCTGGTAGGCAGCAGCTGTGACCGGCCTTGCTCCTACCACCACTGTAGAGTAGAATAGGGTTCAAGGAACCCTTGGGAGTGGGAAGATCCTTCCTAAAGACTGAGGCATTAGTATTCCTCACCCAGGGATGAGAAACCAACACAGAGGCATCAGATTACCTCGATGACTGGCTCCTCCACACAATCTACAACCAACAACAGAGTAACCCCACCGCTCAACACAGTGCCCTCCATCTCAAGCTATTAGAGGGCAGTGGAGTCACACACAGAGGTGCAATTCACCACATGGGAGCTTAAGCTGGGGGACCAAACTCACTAATCTCTACTGGCAAGAGATGAAATCAACATGCCAGAGGTAACCCAGCTTGCCAAAATACCTCTAAGACAATACAAGACCAGCATGCCTCCTCCCACCACTGTTAAGGAACATCTTTGGGGGCTTGAAGTTAAGGGAACAAACCAGTCCTAGCACTCCCAGTTATCAATCAATTATCCTGATGAGAAAGAACAAGAGAAAGAACACAGGAAATATGAAAGAACAGAGAGAAAAGTCATCCCCAAAAGAAATTATGAGACCCTCAAAATCAGATACTAATTTAGATGAAATGACTAAATTGATGAAGGAAGAATTCTGAATATGGATTTTAAGGAAACTCAATGGAATTGAAGAGAAAATAGAAATCCAACACAAAGAAATCGCGAGAACAATATAAGAAATGAATAAAAACTTCTCTAAAGAAATTGAAATGTTATGAAAAAACCAAACAGAAATCTTGGAAATGAAGGAGGCATTCAAGGGACTTCAAAACACAGTGGGAAGCCTTAAAAATAGAATGGATCATGCAAAGGAATTTCAGAGCTTGAAGATAATGCCTATGTGCGAAACAAATCAGATGAAGAAAAAGAACACAGAAGCAAGAGATATGAGCAGAACATACAAGAAATGTGGGATTATGTAAAGAAATGAAATACAAGAGTTATAGGCATCCCAGAGAGGAAGAAGAAAATATACAAGGGTTGGAACATCTGTTTCTTGGAATAATGAAGCAAAATATGCCTGGCCCAGCCAGAAACCTAGATATCCGTATACAAGAAGCACACAGAACTCCTTGGAGACTCAATGTGAAGAGGCAAACATCACAGCACATAATTATTAGACTGGCCAAAGTAAATATGAAAGAGGAAATCCTTCACACAGTAAGACGAAAACAACAGATAATCTACAAAGGAAAACCTATCAAACTAACCGCAGACTTCTCAAATGAAACCCTACAAGCCAGAAGGGACTGGGGACCCATCCTTAATCTTCTTAAACAGAACAATGACCAACCTAGAATTCTTAACCTGGCAAAACTGAGCTTCATCTATGAGGGAGAAATAAACACTGTCCCAGACAAGCAATCACTGATGGAATTTGCAAAGACCAGACCTGCGCAGCAGGAAGTACTCAGATATGCATTATACACTGAACAGCACAATAGACACTCATCAAATTAAAAACACTCAAGAGTTAAAGCCCAAAACCCGGATTCCATAATGGCTGGAGAAGTAAAACAAAACAATAAGAACTTACCCAAAAATATGAACAGAAATCTACCCCAAATATCAATCCTCGTAATAAATGTTAATGGCTTGAATTGTCTTTTGAAGAGACATAGAGTGGCTGAGTGGATAAAACATTATTAGCCAAGTATCTGCTGTCTCCAGGAAATGCATGTAACCCACAATGATGCTTTCAAACTCAAGGTCAAGGGTTGGAAAACAAACTTTCACACAAATGGAAACCAAAAGAGAGCAGGGGTTCGATTCTGATTTCAGACAGCATAAATTTTAAAATAGCAAAAGCAAAGAAAGACAAAGGTGATCACTATATAATGGTGAAAGGAAAAATCCAACAAGAAGTCTTAACAATTCTTAATATCTATGCACCCAATACGGGAGCACCCAGATATCTAAAGCAAACCCTGTATGAACTAAATAGCATGATTAACAGTAATGTCATAGTAGTGGGGGATTTCAAAATCCCATTTTGTTCAGCTCCTCTGAACAAAAAATAAGCAAAGAAATAATGGAGTTAAACAGACCTCTAGGATAAATGGATTTAATAGACATCTGCAGAACATTCCACCCAAATAAAGCCAAATATACATTTTTCTCATCAGCTCATGGAACTTTCTCCAAAATTGACCACATCCTAGGCCACAAATTAGACCTCAACAAATTTAAAAATATAGAGATTGTACCATGTATCTTCTCAGACCATAGTGGTATAAAACTAAAGATCAATTCCAACAGAAATGCTCACTGCTTCACAAAGTCATGGAAATTAAACAATCTATTGCTAAAATGACTGCTGGGTGAAGGAAGAGATTCAGATGGAGATCAAAAAATTCTTTGAATTAAATGATAACAGGGACACAAGCTATCAAAACCTGTGGGATACAGCAAAAGCATTCCTGAAAAGAAAACTAATAGAATTAAATGCTCACATCCAAAAGACAGAAAACTCACAAATCAACAAACTAATAAACTGTCTCAAGGAATTGGAAAAGGAAGAGCAAATTAATTCTAAACCTAGCAGAAGAAAGGAAATAACTGAGATTAGAACAGAACTAAATGAAATTTAGAATAGAAGTACTATACACAAGATCAGTAAAACCAAAAGCTGGTTTTTGAAAAGATAAACAAAATTGATAGCCCTCTTGCTAGATTGACAAGAACTAGAAAGGAAAGGACTTTAATAAACTCAATCAGAAATGAAAAAGGAGAGGTCACTACAAACATCATGGAAATACAAAACATTATCTTTCAATACTATAAAAATCTATGTGCCCAAAATCTACAAAATGTGGAGGAAATGCACAAATTCTTGGAAACACACAACCTCCCTAAGCTCAATCAGGAGAAAATAGAATGCCTAAGCAGATCAATATCAAGTGCAGAAATTTGAGCTGTAATAAAAAAATTTCCCCCAGAAAAAACGTCCCGGACCAGATGGGTTCACACCTGAATTTTACCAGTCAAAGAGGAACTCATATGTATACTGCAGAAATTATTCCAAAACATTGAGAAAGATGGTATCCTCCCCAAATCATTCCATGAAGCCAATATCACCTTGATATCAAAGCCAGGAAAGGATCTAGCAAAACAAGAATACTACAGACCAATATCCCTCATGAATATAGATGCAAAAATCCTCAACAAAATTTTAGCAAACCGAATCCAACAGCACATCAAAAAAATAATTCACCATGATTAGGTGGGCTTTATCCCAGGGATGCAAGGCTGGTTCAACATAGGCAAATCTATAAATGTAACTCACCACATAAATAAAAGCAAGAACAAAGACCATGTGACACAGAAAAAGCATTTGATAAAATCCAGCACACTTTTATGATAAAAGCCCTCAACAATATAGACATAGATGGGACATTCCTTAAAATTATGAAGGCATATATGACAAACCCACAGCCAATATCATATTGAATGGAGAAAATTTGAAAGCATTCCTGCTTAGAACCAGAACCAGACAAGATTGCCCACTATCTCCACTTCTACTCAACATAGTGCTGGAAGTCCTTGCCAGAGCAATCAGACAAGAGAAGGGAATTAAGGGTGTCTGAATGGGGGAAGAAGAGGTCAAACTCTCACTCTTTGCTGATGATATGCTATTATACCTGGAAAATTCCAAGGATTCAGCAAAAAAACTCCTGGAATTGATAAATGAATTCAGTAAAGTCTCAGGATACAAAATTAATGCACACAAATCAGTGCCATTCAAATATGCAAATAACAGTGAGGCTGAAAATCACATCAAAGATGCAACACCTTCATAATAGCATCAAAGAAATTTAAAAATTTAGGAATATATTTAATGAAGGAGGTTAGAAATATTTATAGGGAGAACTAAGAAACACTGAGAAAAGAAATTGTAGACCATGTGTACAGATAGAAATCCCTACCATGTTCATGGATTGGTAGAATCAACATTGTTAAAATGTCCATTCTACCTAAAGTGATCTACAGAATTAATCCAATCCCTATCAAAATTCCACCATCATTCTATACAGATTTAGAAAAATTAATTCTACGCTTTGTCTGGAACCAGAGAAGACCTTGTTTACACAAAGCAATCTTAAGCAAACAGAAAAAATTGAGAGGAATCAGTTTGCCAGACTTCAATCTTTACTATAAGGTTATAGTAACCAAAATAGCGTGGTATTGGTACAAGAACAGAGATATAGACCATTGGAATAGGACAGAGATCCCAGATATAAAACCATCCTCATATTGTCATCTAATCTTTGACAAAGCAAACAAAGGTATACATTGGGGAAAAGAATCTCTATTCAATAAGTGGCGCTGGGAAAACTGGATATTCACATGCAGAAGATTGAAACTGGATCCCCTCCACTGACCTCTCACAAAAATCAACTCATGTTGGATAACAGACTTAACCATAGGGCGTGAAACCTTAAGAATTTTGTAAGAAAATGTTGGGAAAATTCATATACAAATAGAGAGGTAATATTTGCCAGTAATATATATGACAAAAGACTTTTATCCAATACATATATAAAGAATTCTCAAAACACAATAGTAAGGGAACAAAAAACCCAATTTTTTTAAAAAAAGAGACAAAGGCTTGACCAGATACTTCATCAAATTTGTTATACAGAAAGCAATTACAGGTATGAAACATGTTCGATGTTTCTAATTATTAGGGAAATATAAATTAAAACCATAATGAGATATTAGTATACATATATTAAAATTATTATAATGAAATATATTGATAATGCCAAGTGTACATAGGGATGCAGAGGAAGTAGAACTTGCATAAACTGGTGTTAGGTATGCAAACTGGTATAGTCACTCAGGAAAACATTATGGCAATTTCTTAGCTAAACTTATAATGACTGTATTTCCCAGCAATTCCACTTGTATATATTTGCCCTAGGAAAAGGAAAACTTATTTTCACACAAACACCTGTACCACAAATGTTTATAGCAGCTCTATTCATATTCACCCAAAGCGGAAAATAACACAGATGTTCTTCAATGGGTGAATAGATAACTGAACCAGGGTTCACCCATATAGCAGAATACTAATTGGTAATAAAAATGAATGAATGCTTAACATACACAAATAATGTGAATAAATTTCAAAGACATTACACTGAGTGATAGAAGCCAGTATGAAATTGCTACCAACTGCAAGACTCCCTGAATATGACATTCTCCCAGACGAAACCATAGTTAGAACAGATCAGTGGTTGCCAGGGTGTAGAGACAGGAGAGGTTGTGATCACAAAGGGGCAATATGAGGGAGACTCTGGGGCCTTGGAAGTGCTACATATTGTGTTTATGGTAGTGATTGACCAATACTATATGCATATTAAAATTCAAAGTAGTATACACCAAAAAGGCAAATTTTATTGTATTGTATGTATATGAAAAAATACTTGAAAAACTGTGAGAATATATATGAAAGGGGCTAAAGTTCTAATACATAAATAATTCTTAAAACTCTTATAATTCATTAAATTATATTTTTAAAGGCCAAAGAGATGATAGAAAAATATGTAAAATAAATTAAAAGACCAGCTATAAAATACTTATAAAAGTGACTTTTAAGTATGTGAAAAAATGTTCATTCTCACAATAAAAAATGTCAATTAAAACTATATTCAGAAAATACATATCAACTATTAGATTGGAAAAGTACCCTGAAGATTTACATCTAACATGAATAGATAAATGCTCCCATGCTTTTTCATTACAGCATTGTTCATAATTCCAAAATATTGCAAAGAAACTTATACGTCCTTACTCGGAAGGGTAGTTGAATAAATAATGGTACATCTTCACAGAAGAGTCCTAACAATCAAGAAACATACTTATGAAGTAAAGTGGAAAGATTTGTAAGATATATTGTTCAGGGAAAAAGTGAAGTGTTAAAGAATATCTACAGTATGATACTCTTTATAGGAAAAAGAGAATAAAATATAAAATATTGTTCATTTGTGGAAAAAGAAACAGCCAGACACAGAAGGAAAATATTGTATAATCTCAGTTATATATGGAATCAAAAAAAATCAAATATACAGAGATAGAGAACACAACAGCAGTTACCAGGGATGGAAGAAGGGCAGGAAATGGGTGATCTAGGTCACAGGATACAAAGCAGCAGATGTGTAGGTTGAACATGTCTGGAGATCTGATGTACAACATGAGGACTATAGGTAATAAAATTGCACTGTATTTGGATTCATGCTAAATGAGTAGATTCTTAGCTGCTCTTAGCACACACACAGAAAATGTAGCTATGTGAGATGATGTATATGTTAATTCACTTCACTGTAGTAACCTTTTTATTGTCTAGATGTATTGCACAACTTCCTGTTGTATACTTTAAATATACACAATAAAATTTATTAAAAAAAAAAACACAGGAAGGACAAACCAGAAACTAAGGAGATTTTTTTTTTTTCATGTAAGGGTAAGTAAGAAATGTGCATAAATAATAGAAAGGTAATAAGAATGCCACCTCTCTCAATATTTTTGGTACAATTTGGTAACTTTGGAACCATGTTTTATATATTTTAAAAATATTTAAATACAATCAAGAAGGATGGTAAAGTTTTTAAATGGCATATATCATAAGGATAGAAAAATATAGTATATCTGAGAAGTTTTAAGATTTGTGATGCTCTCTTTATAGTGAGCTCCTTTTCTTCTGTTAAATTTTATAGGTGATTGCCTTCCTATATGTAGAAGGGAAAACCTATAGTATCCTAAATACTGCCAATAAGAGCTCTAATCTATACCAATCAATACAGCAATCTTATAACTTAAGAATTAGTAGGCTGAGTTGTTGACTACGAGAGGATAAAATATCCAATACTGTAATTTATCTAATTTAATGCAGATTTTATATCTACTTTTCTTTAATGTATTAGATATATTTTTACAAAGAAAGATATTACATGACATTGTGCCATGCACTAAAGACTTCTTGAAAATTTCTTAAGAAATAAAATTTTAAGTACTGTATTTAAGCTTGAAAATAACAACAAAATTCTTGCATTTCTTTTAACAATAATAACCGAATTATTTATGTCATTTTTGTATGTGGAAGTTCATTTTATTTATCTATAGTCAACTTTGTGAAACCTTATTCTCTAATTCTTACTCACTTTTACCACTATTAAAATATATTTAAGTAATAAAGAACAATACATTAATCACCACAATGTTGATAAAAGAAATGTTAAATTATGGAGATATTTCATTCAAATTTTTGAAGATTAAATGAGCAACTATGTTAAATGTAAAATATATTTTTTCTCATGCCCCTTTCTTAATACATGAATTTTATTAAATTTTTAGAGATTTTCTGTGTCTTTATTTTTTTTTTATTCCAAATATAGATTTTAATGGCACCTGGTAGCTCCCTCTCATTATTTTTAATCTTTTATATTCTGGAAATTTAAAACCAACCCATAAATAGTAAGAAAGAACAACAGAATCTAACACAAAACCAATCACATTCAGGACACCCTGAATGCAAATACTTCTTTCATAATCCAGTTTTACAGTTTAACAGACATTGTTTAATATGGCACCTCTGAGATCTGACATTATCTTGTTGTGCTTCAAATTTCTTCCCACTTCTGTTTTATTTAAAATTACCCTGTTCCCCACTTACCACATGTATAAAATATTCTATTTTTCTTCTTAATATTTTACAAACTGATCATTTTCATCATCATTAGTGGATATAAGGTGGACAATTTCTGTGTCTTTAAATCTAAAGACTTTGATGATACACAAACAAACAAACAAAGAACCCTCCATGGTTATTGTTCTATTAAATATTAGTGAGAAACCAGATCCATGACCTAGATTTTTAAGGGCTCCTTAGAGAAAGAAGGCAATAATTACTGACTGAGGAAAATATAGTTCTGGGCTTTAATAGCAAAAACTAGGACAAAAATCAAAATTAGAGAGATATCTGACTTTCAGAATATATTTAAAGATGTTTAGTCATTAATATGAGTAATAAATGCTAATAATAAAAGAAAACAAGAAAATATTACTTTGCATGGAAAAGTTAGGAAAATCTTCAACCAAAGAAATTTTAAATTAGATTTTGAGACATCAAAGATTTGTGGGAAGTTTTTCATTAATCTTTCAGACCTAATTTGGAGTCACATCCATAATTAATTACATTTATCAGATAGCATCTATGTGTGCATGTTGATGGGTGTTATTAAAATTTAGCTTTTCAGAAACTCTAGACCCACCATGATTTTGGCCAAAGCTTTGTCTCTCAACTAGAATCACTTAGAATGGTCCAGACTTTGCAGACATTTTGATCCTTGGCTGTCATCCAAAACTTAGTTCCAATATTTTTAACCCAAATTCTACATGTTTGCATCCTAAAATGGACATCATCTAATGAAGGAAAGTGCTATTGTGTGATTACTTGTGTCCCCATAAAATTCATATATTGAAATCTAATCTCAGCATGATGGTATCAGGTCATGAGGGCACAGCCCTCGTGAATGGGATTATTATCCTTAAAAAAGAAATCCTAGAGAGTTGCCTTGCGCCTTTCACCATGGGAGGATGCAGTGAGAAGGCAGCATCAATGAGGGATGGGCTCTTACCAGACAAATATGCCTACACCTTGATCTTGGACGACCCAGCCTCCATAACTCTGAGAAATAAATGTTCATTGTGTGTAAATCACCCAATCAATGGTATTTTGTTATAGCAGGCTGAATGGACTATGACAATGAAATGCTTTCATTCTTTAGCAGTATAGTACTTCATTCTCATTTAAAAATTTAATTGTAACATTTCTGAAGTACAATATTTCTTTCTGATCCTTTTGTTTAAATTGTAATTTTAACATTGGCATCTCTTTGGTGCATAGTTAATTGAAGTTCTTCTGCAATATATCTTTTCATTAATTTAAAAATTGTATTCTATGATTTATATTTTAAATGATTTGAACACTTTGGTCTATTCTGAACTCTTGTCAGTTTCAGTAGAGAATTAATAAGTTTCAAGCAGAAGACACAAATTATTCTACTGGTCTAACGTACTAATTCTATTTGTATACCTAAGTATAGGATTAAATTAATTACTATAGTGTTTTATTGAGTTCTATCCAGTTTATTATATAATTACTAAAGTTATATGATAGCTTGTCTTTGTCCTAGATTACATAAAGTTCTTATATTTTATTGAACAGGTTCTTTTAGGGACTTAAATATTTCCCTGAATTCAAATTGCATTTTACACTTAGACTCTTACACATATTTTTACACATACTCAATATAAGTAGATATTTGAAATGCTGTCCATTATTAGGTAAAATAAACAAATGGCTTAAAATTATTTTAAATTGAAGTAATTGTTTGTTTAAGACAGTGGGATCTCTCGGATATGTGTTTACTGCATGAGCTGTACAACCTCCAACCATTCTATATTTACGTATAAAATGTGAATGATAATCAGATTCTAAGATTAATGTTAATGAGAAAGGAAGATTCTGCAAGCATCTAAGAGATTCAGTCTCATTATTTAAGCTCTGATTACTAAACAAAAAGTGATTAATATATTTTAGAGAAAGTTTCAAAAAGTATCAAAACCAAAAGTATTTCTGCTTAATTTTAAAGAAATTAGGACTTTCAGTGTAAGTCAATTACAACTCATTGAAATCTTGCTTTATATCCATTCACCTATTCATTCATTCAATAAACAAGTAAATAGTCTTAAGCATTACATCTTTTGATACATTCACCTTGATGTCTTTCATAGCAATTTTCAAGAAACATCCATGGTTTTGCATGCAAAGCATTCAGTTTACACAGTTAGCACAAACCAGCAATGAGCACATTGCGTTTCAAAGATTCTTAAGAGTGGTGAGATACCATTAGTATGATAAAGTTGTATTCATCATCAATTCCACTGAGATGCACAGGTTTGCAG
This sequence comes from Lemur catta, assembly GCF_020740605.2. Lineage (NCBI taxonomy): Eukaryota > Metazoa > Chordata > Mammalia > Primates > Lemuridae > Lemur > Lemur catta. Next base: position 55,616,799 of record NC_059139.1, on the reverse strand, counting down.
GACTGAGTGTATCTGACAGAATGAGGATGGTAGTAGGTCCAATTCTGTTGCAGATAGAAAGTTCTCATAGGTTCTGAGCACCCTTATAGTCTCTAAAGAAGATGTCTGCCAACATTTCCTATGTTGGCATTTCTGTTGTAAAGAGAATATAAAAGACATATTACTATAACAAGACACACCTGGATGTATTTAATTTATTAATATGGATTTATTTTGTTACAATATACAGTCAATAATTCATTATATGGACACTGTCTTCAAGAGGGTAGCAGTTTAGCCAATATACTTTATACCAAACTTACCACACATTTATTTAGAAGAGACATCTCCTATTTTCACCTGTTCCACAGACTTTTCCCTTTCTTTTTATTGTGGCAGGCAATAGATTACTCTGCTGGTCTAACAGTTAAGGTTAAACTTCTGTTATTTGCAATGAAAATATTTTAGATATTTCTCTAAGGAAATATTTTTGTGATTAAAAACTAAGGCAGTCTTTGTTAAAAAAAATAGGCAATGAAGTCTTGTATACCAAACAAAATTAATAGTCTACAAAATGACTAATGATATGTGTGTGTTTGTATGTGTTCATATAAGAGAAAACAAAAGGGAAAGAGGAAGAGCGTGAGAAAGAGAAAACTGTTTAGTAAAAATCTCCTTGAAAATAGTTTTCATTTTACATAAAATAACACAGTAACAATAAGTAATTCATATATATGATATCTAAAGATATATAACATATCAACATCTATGCATAACATCATATATATACCACCAATAAATGTTACCACAATTAAAGTCAGGAATACCCAAGAATCAATGAATAAAAAGAAGCTAAGTTCTCATTCTGTGCTTAGAATTAGACTTTTAATGTTAGTGCCGATAGTTGAAATTAAAATAGCTACAAAATAGCTTATTTATTCTGAGACACTTACAGGGAAGGTATACATTTTTTCTGGAGAGCTGTTTATTTTACGGAAAAAACAGATAAAGGGGCTTTTTATAAATGTTTGCTTAGAGGTCAATGATTTAAACTTACATGACAGAATGTAATGTGTTTACCAATTACAGCACTACAGGAATATTAATCAAAAGCAAAGAAATCAAAAAATCTAGTGAAGACCATATGGTACATTAAGAACAAGCACTGTAACTGTTGTGGGTAGGGGGAAATCATATCCTAAGAGACAAAACAATTAAAAGTGAGAAGACTGTTCTTCATCTACAAAAAAGGGATTTCTGAGAACAAAGAATATTCAATATAATTACAAGAAAGAATTGTAAAATAAATAAGGATAAATATACCTGCATGGGGATGTGGGGAAGAGTATGGTATATTAGCAAATGCCACTTAGAAAACAGATAATGGAAAACTATCAAACAGAACTAACAAATGTAAAAGAAATGTATCACATATTATTCTCATGTATTTAGTAAGAACAGCACAGAATACTAGAAAGAAATTGAAACCACTTGGATAAGAAATAACTGAAACTCCTCTGTAATTATTTTTCAATCTTTGAAAAGTAAATGAAAGAAATCTGCCAATTTATATTTAATAGATCATTTTATAAACAGGAAACGATGTTAGATCATTTCTGTTATTTAACACAGAACAGAAAATGCATGTGATATAACATACATCATATAAAGGAGATGCTTGTTCCTGTCCTGACTACAATTTTATATAGAGTGTAATATAATGGAGACAATGTTGTAGTTCTAAGCATAAATATTGTACCTTCCATTATGTCTATTTTCCATGTTAATATTGCTAGTCCTTTAAAAATGGATTAGTGTGTAACCTTTGTAGCTTGTGAAAATTATTATAGGACAAATATTATAGGGAATCTGCATTTATATAAAAGAAGAATATGTTAGGACTGTGAAATGTGGCAACAAATTGAGCAAATATGTGTTATTTCACTGGTCTTCATTAACATGTCAAACTAAAGAATTTAAAACTAGTTTTAAAAGGACATTATACTAAGATATTGAACAATACTTCTCCCTCAGCTTTCGTGGTGCCCCAACTGATCTCTTTCCAATCCATTTGAATTTCTCCATTTTTATCCAGAAATGTTTTTATCTGTCTTGAAAGACAGACAATTTTATCTTTGAGGAATAAAAGATAAAAAACTTTAAATTATTGTTTCCTGATTTTTTTTCTGTTTTTATATATAAGACCAAAAATATTTGAATGTATTAATCATCCAATTTTCTTTTCTTCCTACCCAATATTGATGGTATAGTTGTAGTAACAGAGTCGATATGAAGTGAAGGATTATCTACAAGGAGAGACTGCACATTTCTGCCAAATTAGGCAACACTAGTTGCTGGTATCAGGGATCTGCATGAAAGAAAACAGTCAATACTGGAGATCATTCGGTCACTATATGAGTGATAATTGAACATTGTGTTTGCATCTGGAAGTTACCTGAATTATCATGAATAAAGACTACTACTGACATTATTTTGCATATTGCCTACTGATCTTCCATAAGGGTGATTGTTTTTTGTTCTCCATGAATTTCCTCCTGCCTGCTTGTTCTAAAAAATTTTCTCATCAGTGGCATGAGATATGTATAGATCCTTTCACACAGGGTGGGTTTCTGGACCCATTGAATGCTAGTATGAGTTGGAAGTGAAAACCCCCATCCTTCTAGGCAAGTGGAAGTTCCAGAAACCAACTCAAGACCACCTAAGAAACAGAAACTCTGGGGAAAACTATGGCTGTTAGCTTCTTCTTCCAACACATTATGTATGAACAAAGAGAACACATTTACACTAGACATAGATGCATACCAGAAACTCTTTGCAACCTTTCTATGCAAAATGCCTATAAGAACTTGGAGAAGGACGTAGAGCAAGATGGCTGAATAGAACCCTTCAGTTATCATCCCTCTGCTGGAACGTCAAATTGAATAACCATCCACACTACAAAGCACCTTCATAAAAACCAAAAAATCGGATTTTAACATATTAACAAAGAAAGAGGCATTGAAGAAGGTAGGAAGGACAGTTTTGCATTGCTTATGCCACCCTTCCCCCAAGCCTAGGCTGCTAAGTTTGGGGAGAGAATCTATGTGCTTGGGGGACGGAAAGTGCTGCCCCTCAGAACTCATTCTGCCCTCAGAATGGAACACAACACCAGGCAGAATTATGCTAGTGCCCACTAAGGGAGTGTTTAGATTAGCCATGGACCAAAAGGGAATTTTCTACCCCACCAGGAGACACCTGAGTTCTGGCTGGCTTCACCATAGGCTGAATAATGTGGACTGAGGTCCCAAATAAATTTGAATGGGTCACTACACAGATATATTACTTGCACCTAAGTCTTGCCTCAGGGTTTCTTTTGATGACACCACAATTTACTTAGTTGATACCAAAAATAGCCTTAGAAAGCACATGCTCAAAATGAGATTTTGGATTTGGATCATTCACTGATCACAGGGTAAAAAAAATTACACTGCTAATGGCAGACAGAGCAGGGTTTCTATGATGCTTAATTTTGTGCATCAACTTGACTGGGCCATGGTCTATCCAGATACATGGTTAATCATTATTCTGCACCTGTTTGTGAGGTCTTCTTGGATGAGATTAACATTTGAATCAGTAGACTGAGTAACACAGCTTGCCCTTCCCCAATGTGAATGCCCCTCAGTTGATCCATTGAAGGCCTGAATAGAACAAAAATACTGAGTAAGGAAGAATTGTCTCTTTCAGCCTGACTGCCTTTGAGCTGGGATATTGCTCTTCTCTTATCTTTGGACTTGGACTCAAACTGAAAGTTATACCATTGACTCCTCTGATTCTCATGCCTTTAGACTCAGACTGAAATGATATCACCAGCTCTTCTAGGTCTCCAGCTTGCCAACTGCAGACCTTGGGACTTCTCAGCCTCCATAATCACATGAGCCAATTTCTTATATATATATATAAAAATAAGAAGGAGATTATATATATAATATATATTAACTGTCTGTGTGTATATACATACACACACACACAGTTATCCTTCAGTATATGCCAAGGATAGGTTTCAGCACCCCCTGTGTATATAAAAATCCATGAATACTCAAGTCCTGCAGTCAGCCATACAGAACCTGCATATATGAAAAGTTGGCCCTCCTTATACATGGGTTTTACATTCCACAAATACTATATTTTTGATCCAGGTTCGCTTGAAAAAATACAAGTATAAGTGGACCCAGACAATTCAGACCCATGTTGTTCAAGGGTCAGATGTGTATATATGTATATGTACACACACACACACACACATTCAGCATTACAATTATTAATATGTTCATGCTCACCTATGGTGCTTTAGAATATAATATGGGTAGAAGGGCGACAGCTCTAGCAATTGAAAGACAAGAGCGGCAATGGTAAACATAACATTTGTATCATTGTTTGTCTCTTAGGAACTGCCAAAGGGGACTTGAAAATAATAGGCTCGTACTAGCCAACGGTCAACTCAGAATAAACACACTGTGACCAAAATAAGATCTACATGGTGGCATTTAATGACACCCAGTCTCTTGCAGTTGGAAAGAAAGATGTGCAGAAAATTAAATCTACTATTTTATCATATAAGTGTAAGAATGTAAAACATGGAATTAAGGGAAGCCAATGAAAGATGCTTTCATGGACAAGTTACTGCTGTAGGCACCTGACTTTAAAGTAGCCCAGACATAGAATAGTGGGACTCTTTGATTCATGGTGTGGACATTTAAGTGGATGTATTTGAAATTCTTAAACACTAGATTACCTTGAAGCACCTGGGTTGGCAGAAGTAGATTCCTTTGCTCTTGTTAGAGAAGAGTAGCTTCCCATTGCCTGATTAACATATAAAGGCCTAAACTGAGATAGAAGTATTTTTTTAATGTTCCTTACCATCCTCAGGATCAGTCTTGACTCTCCTTCAATAACTACTATCAAGATTCAAGTGAATAAATACTATCTTTGCAACTGTATGAAAGGGATTATTTACTTAAAATGCTACAGGACCTAACTTGGAGGACATATAAAACAGTGGAGCTTGAGCTTGCAGGATGAGGGAGTGGGTCAAATACATAGTTGGATAGAAAAAAGTTAATTAATGTGGGAGCATTCTCTTTTGATTCGATATCCTGGCAAAGATGCCCAAAGTCAGCTTTATACTCTGCTAGAATGGCTCATTAAATTTGTGAAATGATGCTAGCCTATAATAAATGAGATAGAGATGCTAACTCTCTTGGCAGCATGTTGAGGAAAAGGTCAAAATGCTCAGAAAAGTGGGCCAGGCTAGAATGGATTAATTAAGATCAGAGAACCTACCAGTTAACTATTTTCCCTAGGAAGGAGAAAAGACTCCCCCTTTATAATAGTGATAAGAAATGCCTTAGTGATTAGGAAACCGATATTATTGAGAATTTCAATAGTGTCTGTCCTCTGTAGGTCAGGCTTAATGGTTAGAGGCACTACCATAAAACTGGGCTTCTTAGCAAAAATAGGAATAATAGTATTCCAGAACTGTAGAGAGTTAGTACTTAACTGTCAGAGAACAGGTGTGTGAAACTATCATCATGGTCACCAAGTCTGGGATGGCAACCAGGAGGACTGTAGTAGTATAGATCTAGCTCAGTGGTGAGAAAAAATATTATGTAGATAGATAGATAGAGAGAGAGATTATGAAAATTTGCCAAAGAAAAGGCTAACATTAGTTACAAATTGGAATGTCATTATCCCTTGTCTAGTTTCTACCACCAAATCATTTCTTAAAACCAAAGTCCCCTATGATTGAGTCCCTTTAAGGAAAAATCTTGAATAACCTTATCAGATCTATATAATAACTACTTTCCCACAATAAATACCTCCAAAGGGGTTTTAAGACTATGATAATTAGGAATAGTTACACCAGATCATTCGAGGACTTTAAAATACCATGGCTGAGCTGAAACTGATATCAGGGCACACAAAAATGCCATTAAGATATTAACACCTATTATAGTTGGGGTTTTCAGGGGCCAGGTGATAAATGGCTTTCTGCTCCACCTTTCTCTCATATTAGTCTAATGGGTTTGTTAAACTATCTTGTGTTTATTGCCCTGGTCATTGAGGGCATAATTCAAATGTATATACATAGCAACTAAACTAACAGAAATTGCATTGGTTTGCTGAAATGTAGAGTAAGAGCAATACAGTAGAAAAGGCCAAGTGAAAGTCTCTGTACTAGGCATGGTTCTACAGAGCAACAGAACCAATATACAGGTGTACACACACACAGAGTTATATATATACATATATATGTGTGTGTATATATATATAGAGAGAGAGAAAGGAAATTTATTGTGAGAATGTCTTGTCCTCACCTGATTATGGAAGACAAAAAGTCCCCATGATCTGCTGTCTGAAAGCTGGAGAACCACGAAATCCAGTGGTGTAATTCAGTCTGAGTCTGAAAGCCTGAAAACCAGGGGAGCCTATGGTGTCAGTTCTGGAGTCCAAAGTCTGAAGTACCTGGTGCTTCTGGTACTTGGTGAACATGGATTTCCCAGCTCCAAAAGACAGAGCAAATTTGCCTTCCCTCTGCCTTTTTGCTCTATCCTGTCATGAAAGGATTGCATGATTCCTACCTACGCTGATGAAGGCAGATCATCTTTACTCACCCTACTGATTCAAATGTTCATCCCTTCTAAAGATGCTCTCACAGTGTTTTAGGTATCACTTAACCCAGTCCAGTTAACATATAAAATTAATCATCACGTCCCCTAATAAAAGCTGTCTACTCAACAATGAAAATAGTAAACCAACAGTAGGTAAGGTGGCAGAGATTGTGACATTCTCAAAGATAAAAGGGATGTAGGAGTTGAAGTCTTTATCACATCCCAATTTAATTTACTATTAATAGAATAACCTATGCAAAAACCTGATTGAATATGGAGGATGATGGGGGAATTGTGTAAATCTAAGCAAATGGTAATCCCAATTGTGTCTGCTGTGTATCATACAGTATCTTTATTATAGACAGCTCAACACAGCCTTTGGCTTTTGGTTCTATATCTATGATCTGGAAAATATCCATTTCAATTCCCTTCATGAAAGCAGAATAAAGGAATTTTCATTCACCAGGAATAGACCCCATATCATATTTGCTGTCTTGACCAGGACTATTATTGTGTTCTATTAGAAGTATGGTCTGAAGTAGGCTTAATAGTCTTAAAATTGAAAAAAATATAATATTGGTTACTATATTGATGATTTCAGATTTATCAGACCTAGTAAACAAGAAATGTCAAGTCTTCTTGATACTCTTGTACATGAATGCTAGAATTTATAACATAAAATCTACAAAGTTTCAGGGGCCTTTCACTCTGCTGAAGTTTTTAGGGGTGCAATTATCTTGCATAATTCAGGATACCTTCCATGGTAAAGGACAGGATGGTAAATTATTGAATCTTTTACCTGCTGACACTGTAAAAGAGTCACAGTGGTTGGTATGGTCCTTTGGATTTTGGACACTATGTATACACCACACTTGGGAATACTACATCAATTCATCTATCAGATGGTTCTCAAAGCTGTCAATTTTTGGTGGTTTTTAGCAAAAGTATGGGCTTTCATTCTTGTAAATTAGCAGAAGTAAGAGAACTCATCATAAATAAACAGGTTAAATAGAGTCTCTGGCAAAAGCCCATAAGAGAGTAAGTGAAATTAATATATAACAGTAATGAAACATAAAATGGAATAGGAATGTGTAAAAGTGTCTCCCAATACCACTGTCTTCTAGTTTCTTACTCTGTCTAAAAATAAATACTGTTAACAGTTTTTGTGCATACATCAATTATAATAAATATTATAAAATTATAAATAATATATATATCTTTCCCTTCCCATAAAATATTTTATATAGGAAATATATCTATATTAATTTTATTGTTCATTTCTGCAGGATGATTTAAAATTATTATGTACATTTATTTTATTTTAGTGATCTTTGCTGAAAGTTTCTATTGATTTTACAAGGAATTAGTGATTTGTATAACCTGAAATAATCATAGTATTTAAGAACTGGAAGGGAACTTGGGAATTATTATTAAACAAGATCTTGATCATTTTTATGGAATAAAACAGGGCTGAAATCAAACCATAATAACTAATATTTCTTGATTATTTATTGTATGTTAGGGACTTTGATATATTCTCTACAATTAATTTCCCCAGCAACCCTATGACACAGGTAATACTGTAGTCTAATTTACTTTTCACAATAAATCGATGTTATAGGTATAATTAATATCTATCATCTTATAGACCAATGGTTCTCAATAGAGGTGATTTTGCCCCCGAGGGTAAACTTGGCAATATCTAGAGACATTTTTGATTGTCACAATGATGGCATAGGGAGCAGTGGTATGTAGTGGGTAGAGATCAGGGATGCTGGTAAACAATGCACAAGACAGCCACCCAAAACAAAGAAATGTCCAGCCCAGAATGTCAGTATTGCCAAGGCTGAGAAATGTTGTTAAAGATGAGAAACTGAGACTTGGAAAATTTATCTTTGCCTAAAGCCATTAAGCGAATAATGCCAATGTAATAATTTGAAGGGGAAACTTTCATGAAAAAGAAAATCACATTAATCCAGATACTAATTTTTAATCAAATTGTGAAAAAATGCTTCAAATATCTAAGGTAATATTTACTCTTTTTATTCTGACCTCCTTTGCCTGCTCTCAGATATTTTGGTTCTGTTATATATTCTTTTTATTTATATCTAAATAATTAATTTTCTCATATCTCTTCCAAATTAGAATCTATAAAAGCCTTCTCATTTTTGTATTAGCAAACACGTGCTTGATTCAAGCACTGCTTGAGCATAGTATGTATTTTCATGTTTCATGAGACACTGTTGCCATGCTTCATTCTTTCTGGTCTGAGATAACATGATCTTTAAAATATGCTTTAAATAACCTAAATTAAGCATATTATTTGTCTTGCCTATGTGCCATTTTTTAATTTTTATTTTGCTATATCTTTACCAATATTGCTCTCTTGTTTTTAGTATCCCAACATGCATCATATTTCATATCATAAGTAACTTGGGTTCTAGGATTATTTTTTCTTCTACAGTAAACAAATATTAATGGTATTTTAAGGATATGAACTGTCTGTTGAATCTTATATTTACCTCAAGTATGTTGAATTCTGAAGATACTTCTATATTTATTTTTCATCAGTGACTGTTCATTATTGAGATTAAATGTCAGTGGGCAGGTGCTGAATAAACATCAATAGTTGAGATTGATATTGAACTCACGGGATTTAGCCCATAACTGACTTTTGTCCAGAGATTTCCTCAGATTCCAAGACTGAGGGGAGGTCACAAATTGCTCTCCACTGTAATACAGAGTAAAATATTGGGTATATAATAAAATAGCTCTGACCAAAGTTGTCTGATCTTCCTACAAAATGTTGGGACTTTATTAAGAAGTGTTTAAATTGACCTAACTCCAGATGGTATATCTAGTCCAATAATGAGAAAATAATTTAATGGAGGTAAAATATTAACCTTAGAAGGAAATGGGGCAGATTAAACTCAGGCTGCTATTAGAAAAAATCATGCTAATACATTAGATAGAAATGGATACAGATTGCAGGGTTGCTGTCCCTCAGTATCCATGGGGGATTGGTTCCAAGATCTCCAGTAGATACCAAAATCTGCAGATACTCAAGTCCCTGATATAAAATGACATAGTGTTTTTGTAGAACCTTTGCACATCCTCCTGTTACTTATAATCTCGAGTACAACGAAAATGTTATGTAAATAGTTGTTATAGTGTATAGTTTAGGGAATAATGACAAGAAAAAAGCCTATTCATATTCAGTATAGCACATTTTATTTCCAGATATTTTTGATCTGTGATTGGTTGACTCCATGATACAGAACCCACGGATATGAAGGACTGACTGCATATGCCTCAGAGGGGACTTAAAACTGATAAGTCAAAGTTTTATTGCTTATTTAAATTTTAAAATATAACCCTTACTTCTTATTACAATCCTATATATAATGGATGTTTATTATAGAATAAAATAAAGATAAATTATAAGTTATTTATGTATCTATATCAATATTTCTTCAAACACATATATTTAGTTTACAAAAAATGAAGAGCATGCTGCATACATTAGTCTCATACTGACTACATCATTATTATTTTATGAAGAAGATGCTTTTGTTTACTCAATATTTTTCAAAATGTATTTTAATGTTTGCATAAAATTGGATGCAATTTTATCATACTTATGCATTGTACATTTAAACTTTTCTTCATTATTAGGTATTTACATAGCTTCCAGACATTTTATCTTAAAATTTTATAAATATTTTTATGCAAAAGTATTTTTTCATTATGGAGGTTGGAATTACTGGACAAATATCTTTAAACTTTTTAATTTATCATATTTTCCCATCATTAGGTTTTAATAAGTATTTGCCATTAATTTATTAGGTTTTTATTTTCTTACAATTACTGTTTTGTCTATCTGGAAATTATTTTCTTATTGAAAGTAAGTTCAAATTATAACCAGGTATTTCTCAAATATATAACTGACTTTCTCAAAAGCAATATTGAATAATATTTTTATCCACTGACCCAAGTGAGACAGAAGGTAAAATGATTGATAAATTTATATCCCATTATCATGCTGTTTAATTAACATATTTTATTTATTTATTTATTTTTTGAGACAGAGTCTCACTCTTTTGTCCTGGCTAGAGTGCCATGGCATCAGCCTAGCTCACAGCAACCTCAAACTCCTGGGCTTAAACAATCCTTCTGCCTCAGCCTCCCGAGTCGCTGGGACTACAGGCATGCACCACCATGCCCGGCTAATTTTTTCTATATATTTTTAGGTGTCCAGGTAATTTCTTTCTATTTTTCAGTAGAGACGGGGTCTTGCTCTTGCTCAGGCTGGTCTCGAACTCCTGACCTCGAGCGATCCTCCTGCCTTGGCCTCCCAGAGTGCTAGGATTACAGGTGTGAGCCACCGTGCCCAGCCTAATTAATAGGTTTTAAAATCAGATTTGTATTTCATTTAATGCCACTCTTTCATTATTAATTAAAAAATTTCTTTATAGGATGTGCATGGTGGCACACACCTGTAATCCCAGCTACTGGGGAGGCTGAGGCAGAGGGAACACTGGAGCCCAGGAGTTTGAGGCTACAGTGAGCTATGATCATGCCACTGCACCCCAGTCTGGGCAAAATAGCGAGACTGTCTCAAAAAAGAAATTTCTTTACAGTTCTTATGTAGTTCTGTATCAGAATAGCATATGATTATCATTATCAGGTTCTTCCATAAATAGAAGTTAGGCTTTAGTTGAGTTTGCATTAGAAATCTATGCTTTAATTGAGGAAAATTTTTATCTTTATAATTTTATTTTTCCCACACAGAAATATTTATTCAACAAGTTATTCCTTAATTCATAATAGCAAAGTTTTCTATGATATAGGGCTTGCACTTCTTGTAATTAATTACTGGATGATATTATTATGAATTTATCCTGTGCAAGGCTCTGTTCTTAAAAGTAACACATCAAATCATTACTATAACCTCTTGCAGTCTATTTTATTATCCCACTTTATAGTTGTGAAAACAAAGACATTGGGAGGTTGTTGAAATCACCTAAAGTCAAAGCTATTAAGTGATGGAGCCAATACATTTTTAAATAAAATACACATTATATAAATATATATGTTTTAATCTGTGATTATAAACCACATGTATATATGTATATATAAATACACTAATGTTTTAGTTATTTGGAAGGAAATATGAACATATATGTATATTTATGCACACGGACACATACACTCACATACAAATATGTTTTCAATTGGTTATTGTTGATGTATAAAAAAACTGTTATTTATTTTTTATATCTTCTGTAACTGTTATAGGATGCATTGTGTCCCCATAAAAGATATGCTGAAGTCCTAATCTTCAGCATCTGTGAATATTACCTTATTTGGAAATAGAGTGTTTGTAGATATAATCAATTTAAGATGAGTATAGGTTAGAGTGAACTCCAATCCAATATGACTGCTGCTCTTATAAGAAGACAAAGCACAGACACAGGGAGTAGAAAGGCACGTGAAGACACAGAGATACAAAGATGCAGAGGGAAGACAGCCATGTAAAGATGGAAGCAGAGATCAGAATTATGTTGCCACAATTCAAGAAATCCTGAAGCTATTAAAACTTCCTAGAAGCTGCAAGAGGCAAGGAAGGATCCTCCTCTAGAAGCTTCAGAGGTAACATAGCCCTGCCAAAACTTTTCTTTTAAACTTCTGCCCTACAGAACCATGAGACAATACATTTCTGTTGTTTTAAGCCACCTGGTTTGCAGTACTTTTTTAAAGCATCTCCAGGAAATCAATACAATCACATAATTCTCGTATCAGTTCTAATAATTTCCAATTGATTTTATTATTTTTGGACAACTCCATTATCTCTGAAACAATTGAAATTTATTCTTTAATTTTTAATATTTGTGTCTGAGTGCATTAGTATCGTATGCACTATATGCTACTGCATACTTTGATCATTGTGATGCCATTATATGTACTTCTCTTGGTCTTCACTATAATGAGTCTCCTATAGTGTTGCACAGGCTGTTATTTTATTTTTTAAAATCTTGTTGAGAGAATAATTATATTACTAAGCCTTCCAAATTCTTATAAGGAGTTTTTTGAATTTGATGAATGCTTTCTTTGCGTCTGGTGAAATGATAAATTTTTCTTTTTTACATTAAATATGTTTATTATGTCTATTATATAAATATGTCTTTGTTGACCCACTATTCTTATATTCCTAGGATAAACTCTTAAAAAATGATACAATATCTTATACTATAATGAAAAATTTGATCTGGCAGATTTTATATGTGATTTCTACAACTATATCTAATAATTACTTTTTTTAAAAAAACAGACATGACTGTTTAGAATTGTTTTAGATTAAAAAATATTGAGACGGTAGTAGAGAGTTCTGATATACCCTTAATTCATTTCTTCTATAATTAACATTTTATCATAGTAGATTTGTTTAAATTAATGAACCACTGTTGATGAATTATTATTAAAGTTCATACTTCATTCAGGTTTCCTTAGTTTTGCTCTGATGTAATTTTTTGTTCCAGAATTTCATCTTAGATACCACATTGTATTTTGTTATGTCTCTTTAGCCTCATCTTGGCTGTGACAGTTTCTCAGAGTTTCTCTGTTTTTGATGACCTTGCCAGTTTTGAGGAGTACTGGTGGGGATATTTTGTGGAATGTCCCTCAGCTGGGATTTGTTTGATTTTGTGTGTGTGTACATGTGTGTGTGTGTGTGTGTGTGTGTATTATTAGGTAGGGGCTATGAGTTTTTGGAAGGAAGATCATAGTTTTCTACGCAGTAAATTTTTTTTTTTTTTTTTTTTTTTTGAGACAGAGTCTTACTCTGTTGCCCCAGCTAGAGTGCGGTGGCATCAGCCTAGCTCACAGCAACCTCAAACTCCTGGGCTCAAGCAATCCTACTGCCTCAGCCTCCCAAATAGCTGGGACTACAGGCATGTGCCACCATGCCCAGCTAATTTTTTCTATATATTTTTAGTTGTCCAGATAATTTCTTTCTATTTTTTTGGTAGAGACGGGGTCTTGCTGTTGCTCAGGTTGGTCTCGAACTCCTGAGCTCAAACGATCTGCCCGCCTCAGCCTCCCAGAGTGCTAGGATTACAGGCGTGAGCCACCGCGCCCGGCCGACACAGTAAATTTTTTGTTCCCCTTTCCATCCTAAACTTTTTGGAAGGAAGCCACTTGGGACAATATGGTTAACTGTGATATAAAATTCTTTGTTTTGAAAAATGCATAGTATCATGTATCCACCATTAAAGTACCAAACAGAATAATTTCATCATACTAAAAATCACCTGTGGGTCACCCATTCAAAGCACTAGTCCTCCCTCAAACCACTGGCAATCATTGACTTTTCTATCATCTCTACAATTTTGCATATTGAAGAGCGTCTTATAACTAAAATCATATGATGTGTAGGCTCTTCATAGTAGTTTCTTTCTCTTAGCAAGATGCATTTAAAATCTGTTTATGTATTTTTGTGCATTTATAACTCATTTCATTTTAACACCAAATAATGTTCTTTCACCTGCTGAAGGTAAACTTTGGTTGATTTCTTCCAGTTTTGAAAAATATACATAAAGCTATTATATAAACATTTGTATACTATTTTTGTATAGGCATAAATTTTCAAATCATTTGACTAAATTCCTAGGAGTGCTATTGCTGCATCATATGGCTTTGTAAAAAACCACCAAACTGTCTTTCAAACCAGCTATACATTTTTTTCTGATTTTTTTTTAATATCAGGATATTATGAGGGTACAAACATTTTGGTCGCATTTTATGACTTTGCCTCACCCAAGCTAGTATTAGAGGCATGCCCGTCCCCTCTACAATGCTCACCACGTCCATTAGTTGTGAGTTTACCACTCCCAACCCCCAATCCCTGGAGAATATTACTACCGTGTGAGCACCATAGTGTTGATCAGTTAGTGCCAATTTGATGGCAAGTACATGTGGAGCCTATTCTTCCATTCTTGTGTATAGTACCAGCTATACATTTTGAATTCCCCCCTGCAAAAGATGAAGGTTCCTATTGCTCTGCATCCTCACCAGCAATCTGTATTGTCAGGTATTTGTATGTTAGCCATTCTAAATGGTATAAAGTGAGACTTCGTTGTTGTTTTAATTTGCAATTTCCTGAAAACAAATGATATTGAACATTTTTCATATGCATATTCATCATCTGTTTATCCTATTGGCAAGGTGTCTGTTCATATCTCTTGTACCTTTTGGTGGGGTGTTTTCTTGTTGTTAAACTCTAATAATATTTTTTGGCATTTTGGATATAAGACCATTAGGAGTATTTTTTCTCTCAATCTGTGGCTTTTCATTCTCTTGACAATGTCTATTGAAGGCAAGGGCAGAAGATATTAATTTTAATAAAGTCCAACTTATCAATTTTTTCTTTCACAGATCATGCTTATGGCATTTTGTTTAAAAACTCATTGCCAAACCCAGGTCATCTAAATCTGTTCATTCTATTATTTTGAAGTGTTATAGTATTGTATTGTGTTTTCCATTTAGATCAATGATCCATTTTTAGTCAATTTTCTGACAAATGTAAGGTTTATACCTAAATTCTTTTTTTGTTTCATATGTATGGCCAATCTTTCTAGCACCATTGGTTGAAAAGGAAAATTATATTTGTGTGGGTCTATTTTTGAGCTATTATCTTCCATTTACTTGTGTACCTGTTCCTTTACCAATATCATGCTGTCTTGATTACAGCTTCATTAAATATTTAATGAGAATATCATAGTTAATTCCTTAAAAAAAATTAACATATGCTTTATGTCCGAGGATTTGGTGTATCTTGGTGAATGCTCCATGTGAGCATGAGTAAAATGTATATTTTGCCATTGTCAGATGAACTATTCTAAAAATGTCATTTTAGTCAACTTATCTGGTAGTATTCATTGTTCAGGTCAACTATAGCCTTACGAATTTTCCGCCAATGGGATCTATCAATTACTGAGAGAAGAGTGTTGAACTCTTCAACTATAATACTGCATTTATTTATTTCTCATTGCATTTCTATCAGTTTTTGCTTCATGTATTTCAACATACTGTTATTAGATACATACATATTAAGGTTTGTTTTCTATTCTAGGAGAATTCATCCTTTTATCAATTCATAATGCCCCTCTCCATCCCTGATAATTCTCATTGTTTTGATTTCTGTTTGTCTGAAATTAATATAACTATTATACTTTCCTTTTACTTAGTTTTAGCATGTTATATCTTTCCACATAGTTTAGCTTTTAATATAAATTTTTGTGTTTAAAGTGGGTTTCTTATAGATAATATCCTTGGGTGTCTTGGTGTTTATTTTTTCATCCACTCATAAAATCTGTCTTTTAATTGGTGTATTTAAACCATTGATTATTGATATAGTGGGATTCTATCTACCACGTTAGTAATGATTTTCTATTTATTATGTTTATTATTTTATTTCCTTTTTCTTTCCCTGTTTTTATGCCTTTTCTGATTTTAATTGAGGGTTTTATAAAATTCCATTTTCTCTCCTTTCTTAGCAGACCAATTATACTTATTTTAAAATGATAGTGCCTAGGATTTGCAATATACACTTATGATTTTTTCAAGTTAATCTTCAAATAGCACCATACATCTGAATCTCCTAGCAGAGTATTGCCAATATTCCATCTTATCTAATATTGCTGTCATTCATGTCACTTATTCAGAGTAACATAATTACTCTGAAAACAGTTATTTTTAAATCAATTAAGAACACAAAAAATAAAATGTTTTATTTTATCCTCACTTATTTCTTCTCTAACTCTCTTCTTTTCAATATGCAGATTCCAGTTTCTGATCTATACCATTTTTTTTCTCACTGAAGAATTTCTTTTAACATTTCTTACAAGATAGGTCTCTTCATGGTGAATTCCTTCAGTTTTTGTTTGAGAAAGTCTTTATTTCTTCTTAGACATTGAGGAATAATTTTTCAGGATATTATATTTAGGTCAGTGGGGGTTTTCTCTTTCAACATTTTAAATATTTCACTCCATGCTCTTTTGCATGTATAGTTTCTGACAAGAAGTCTAATGTAACTTGTTCCTGTACAGGAAAGATTTTTCCCCTTGTTTTCTTTCAAGATTTTTACTGGGCCTTTGGTTTTTTGCAGTTTGAATATTTTATGACTAGATGTACATTTTTTGGTATTTATTCTTTTAGGTGTTCACTGAGCTTCATGGATCAACAGTTTGGAGCTTGTCATTAATTTTGGAAAATTCTCAACAATTATTACTTCAAATATTTCTTCTGATTTATTCTGTCTTTCTCCTTCTGGTAATCTAATTACATGTAAGGTACATTTCTTGTCATTTTCCCATATTCATTTCTTTTCTTAGACAATGCATTCAGGTTTTCCTTTCCTTCATTATTCGGTTTGCATTTCAATTTGTGACATATTTCCAAGATTACTTATTCTTTCAACAGCTATGTCCAGTCTACTAATGGGTCCATCAAAGGTATTCTTTATTTTTATTATAGTAACATTTTATTTATAACATTTCCTTTTGATTCTTTCTTAAAGTTTTCATCTTTCTGCTTACATTACTTATCTATTCTTGTGTCTTGTCTCTTTTATACTAAAGCCCTTATCACACTGATTACAATTATTTAAAATTCTCTGTGTGATAATTTCATACGTGTATGTTTCTGCTACCTGCTTTGTCTCTTCCCAGTAATTTTTCCTGCTTTATGGCATGGTTTTAATTTTCTTGTAAAAAGTCAGACATGATATTTCAGGTCATAAGAATTGAGAAAAATAGATCTTTAATATATTTTATATTGTATTTTAACTGGCGAGGAGTTGGATTGTGTTTAATATTTGCTGTAAGAGGTGAAAGACTTCTTCATTCTGAAGAGAAACCAGAACTAATGGCCAATAAACATTAGAAAAAATGCTCAATGTCACTAATCATCAAGGAAATGCAAATTTGAACCACAAGGAGATATCACCTTACCCTGTCAGAATGTTTTTTTATTAAAAAGTCCAAAAACAATAATTCCTGGTGTGGATGCAGAGAGAAAGGAACACTTATATACTGCTGGCAGGACTGCAAATTAGTACAACCTGTACGGAAAACAGTACGGAGATTTCTCAAAAACCTGAAAGCAGACCTACCATTCAATCCAGCAATCCAACTGCTGAGTATCTACCCAAAGGAAAAGTGTCATTTTATCAAAAAGACACCTGTACTTGAGTGTTTATTGAAGCAAAATTCACAATTGCAAAGATGTGGAATCAAGTGCCTATCAATTCACAAGTGGATTCACAAAATGTGGTGCATGTGTGTGTGTGTGTGTGTGTGTGTGTGTGTTGCAGCAATTTGGATGGAACTGAAGACCATTATCCTAAGTAAATCATCTAAGAATGGAAAGAAAAAACACTGCATGTACTCACTATTAAACTGTAACTAACTGACCAGCACTGATGAGCACAGATGGAAGTATTAATAAAACGCAGTGGAAATCAAGCTAGTGGGAGGAGAGAGGAGGGGATGGGTGAAATCATACCTAATGGGTACAATGTATGCTATCTGGGTGATGGGCACACTTATAACTTTGACTCAAGCAGTACAAAGGCAATCCATGTAACCAAAACCTTTGTTCTGAATTAAAAAAAGAAAATTGCTGCAGCTGTAAGTACCAGAAACTTCAAATACCACTAGTGTCCTTGTTTTTTCCTCTCCTATTGCTTTGGATTTCCTTAAGAACTGCCCTTTAAAGAGACTTTGTGCTTTGTGACTTTTTCAGCTGTAATCTTCTAGTATTATACTGTCAACATGTTGAGATGGAGATAAGGTGTGGAGGAGGGTGAGCATTCCATAATCTTATTTATTCTGCACTTAGGTGACAGAGGTAGTCCAGAGGTGGCCGATGTTATACAAATACTTTTCCTCATAGGTATAATGAGTCTCAATTCTTTTTCCATGGAGAGTAGGTCTTTGCCATGGAGGATGCCTTAGGTGTATTTTAAAATAGTTGCATTTTCTTCTCTATGCCAGAGCCATGTAGATTCTTTTCTCTAATCTTTAACATGAGAACATGAAGGTGTTCCCAAGGTGAAACCTCTAAGTGTGGGACCCCACCTAAATGTGGGCCCCCAAGTGCTTTTCACAAACACACTAGTCCATATTCAGCCACCAACAATTTGTCAAAATTACCATTTAAATGTTGCTACTAGTTCATGGCTACAATGGTTTCTGCTTCATTTAAGCTGATTTCATTGTTAATTCTCTGTGTTCACCTGTCTCAAGATTTGGTTAACGGGGCTTTCTATTTGACTTCATTTCTTTGATCTACTCAAGATAAGTGTTATCTGTTTGTCTGGCTTTTTTATTTGTGAGAACAGGAGTTGTGATTTCCAAGCTTTTTACATATTAAAGCTGAACCCTGCCTACTAATAATTACCTTTTTGGTATTTTACTTTGTTTTGTCTTTTGTGTTCTCTTGCTAGGTTTTTCTTTCAGAGAATTCTACCTTTTTACTAGAATTGAAAGCTTTTTCCCTTAGTTTAACATTAGATTTTGTTTTAGTTTGGATTCCACCAAAGTCCAAGTCTGAGAAATAATTTGTGCACAAATAGTTTATTTGGGAGATGACTCCAGAAACTCTGGTAATGGGGTAGGAAAATAAGGTAAAGCAAGGAGAAAAACCAAGAAAACATGCACTTATAAGTGGGATAATAACAGTGGTCAACTGAAGCTCAATCCGACTGGAAACTCTATGAGTAACTGTGGAATAACCTCTAAATTTTCCCACTAAGAAGCAATAAAGTTGGGCTGTTTATCTACCAATTTGGTTTTCTCATTAGCTGAGGGCTGCTTCTAGGGCCTGCCTTAACATCTCTATTTTTTGACCTATTCCGTCTACTGGTAAAACTTCAACATCTGAAGAACATCTTCATGCAGATGGACAACATTCTTAAAAAGTTTGCTTGAAATCATTAGGCAGGTGCAAAATCAGTACCAGAACTCAGATAAAGATATTTCCACTCATATTTCAAAATTATCTCTTTATTACTTAGAGTGTCCTTAATGTGGAATCAAGTGCATCTGAGTAGTGAAGTGGTCTGGCTGTAAAAGATGCCTTCCCTGCCTCACCCAGTCTCATCACTCTGCTCCACTGCGGTGACATTCAATTTAAAAATGTGTTTTGATTATTTTCTAAGTCGATACAGATAAGTTCCTGGAATCTCAATTTATAGATTTTTCTCTGTTCTTGTTAGAAGCTTATGTTATGCCACCCTGTGCACACTCCAACCCACATCTTCAACAAAAAGAATCAATAAACAAAGAATCAATATCAAAAATAAAATAACATATAACTAATATGTGAGATTTGGCCCTATTTTTATTTCTTTGTTAATTATACAAACGTTATTTATAAGCACTTTTATATAAAGCAAGTATTCATCTTTGTGTTGAAGAAAGAGATTGAACAATAAAGATAAAATATCATCCATTGTGAAGCTTATGTTCTGGGGATGCCCTCTTGGGGTTCTGAAATTTCATCATAATTGTTCAGATATCTTTCTTCATTCATTTTGTTTTTATTCCATAGGCCTTTCCATTTGGAAACTTGTTCTTTCAAAACAAGGGGAAATTTCTACATATTTTTTTCTGAAAGTAAGAATTTCTAGATCTATGTTTATGTTTCAGATTTTTCACATACCTTCACTTATTTTCAACTCTTTCACATATTTTCTTTTTGTACTATATTTTATTCTCAACTATATCTTCCTGCTTACTATTTAGCTGTTCAAGTACCAGAAAGTATGTACAAAGTTTTTTCCCTCAAGTTTTCTTAAAATTATTAATGTGGCAACGGTTATATAACATTGTGAATGTACTTAATGCCAATAAATTGTACACTAAGTGGTTAAAATGGTAAATTTTACTTATGTATAATTTACACCATGAAAAATATTTTAAAAGTTATTAGAATACACACATCATTCCACAATTTGCCTAACCTTTCAGATCTATATAGTGTATTTATTATGAATGGGTGGATAGATAGATGAATGGATAAATGGATGGATAAAACACATATTCCTTGTTCCATTATTCCATATTATGGATACAGTATAATTTGACCAACAATTATTTGTTGATGACCATCCAGACTGTTTCAAAATTTGCAACTGCTGCAAAAAGTGTTGCAACTTTTTCTTCTGTGGTGTAGCTTCCTCCAAATGGTCAAATGGGATGTTAAGTGCATAATTCTTATTAAAGTAGCGTAAACTGTTAGGTCACATTTGCATATCTAAAATAGACTTATGGCAGATATATTAGGTCAAAAAATTAGTCTTCTAGATTACATGTTGTCTATTTTAACCAAGAAATTAAACCAGCAAGGATTGGGTTAAATGAGTATAGTAGGCTATTATGTTTGAATGTGCAGAAGTAATTTATAGTACTTATAATTACAGCTATAAAAACTATAATGGGCTAAGCCTTATGAAAGATTAAGGACAGCAGCTAATGTCTTTGTAAATGGAGCAAGATGCCTTACAAAGTGGTGACTTCCTCATCTTTGGAAATATTCAATCAGTGGTTAACTAGACACCTGTCACGAGTGTTTTAGAAGGTTATTACATTATAGGAGAGCCTGAAATATCTGTCCTCTGTGATTTCATCTATTTCTTAGGTTCTGAGGTTTAACAAGTAATATAAAATTGGAAACACCTGCTGGTCATTACTTACAGACTTAGATTTATACTCCTGTAATTAGCAGTGACTTTTTAAAACCTATAGCCATTTTAATTTCACTGTATTATAGTTATTGTAGAATTTTATCAAGACATCATATCCCTAAACCTTTTAAAAATTACATACGGAATTATAATCATTACATTGAACTTCAGGACCGCTCCTAGAAAAAAAAAGCACACAGAACAACTCATATAGCTGTAACTCATACATATGCAAAGTATAGTATCAGAGTGAAAGTATTGGCTTTGGCTAAGCCATTTTCCCACCCCTTATTTTTAGCAGAATCAATAATCAAAGTGTATCAAAGAATCAAATATCAAAGTGAAATTGATATGTACAATTGGCACTCAATCTTTTATTCTATCATTCATTAAACAGAAGTTGTAAATATATACATACATATAAAGTAGGTACTACTCTAATTAAATTCTACAATTAAAGTCAAGCATGAATACTTATATTTTGGACAGGAATTAAACCTATCTAAGACTTACATGCCTTGCATATCAATTGGAAAGTAAAAAATATCTACTTCATTGAGTTCTTGTGGGAATGAAATTAGGTGTTTTCTGTAACTCCCTTAAGATAGTGCCGTGATTATTTGTTGTAGGTAGTAACTGATATTATTTTGGGCACATAAGATGATTCTGGGTGATAACTTCTACAAAATTAAAAATAGAAACCTCATTTTTCAGAAAATAAATTAAACAACATGTTGAATTATATAAGATGTACTCTAAAAAGAAAGTATAAGAGAGTAAGTAAAATAGTTCATAAGAAGGGTACATAGACCATACTTAGTCTGTTTTTAAGCCAAAAACATTTACTTAAGAATCAATCTCCTTAGAATTTCACAATTTATTTACTCAAATTTGATTATCGCTTCTAAGTGTGGTTCTCTGTTTTATATAACATAGTATGTACAAAGCCAAGTAAAAATGCAGATTGAGAGGAATGATGACTACGCTGGCCCAATGATGTCAGAAGTAAAGGGTAATCAGGGAGATATTCATTTAAAAAGACAGCATACCAAAGCATTTGATAATCTTTGGTTACTCTTATCATTTTTAAGGGCTCTGCTCCTGTAGTCTGTCTCTTTCTTTATTCTCATCTGATTATTTTCCTTTTATGTCTTTTGTTTCTAAATATTTCACGCAACACTCACTAATAAAAGCTGCTTTCATAGGAGAATTAAAATATTTAAGGTTTTTTCCCTTTTAATACTAATATATTGGGAGACTTCAGTGCTTAATATTTTTTCCTGACAGATGGTTTGTTAAATAGCATGGAAAAAAACTGTCAGCTATGTCAATTGCACTGTAATATTCATATCCTGATTCATTCTGATAAAGATATGGGGGATAGATCGCATAAAGAAGGCTGCTAATAGAAACAGAGCAAATCTATAAACTGAGCATTCCAGAAAGATATTTATAACTCTGTAGCATATGTTCAAAATATAATTTTTAAATTGAGTGTTACTATGATATTCAAGGTGAGGTTTGTGGAGAGAAAATTCTGATATAAAAGTTAAAAAAATATGTACCTAAATTTTGTTATTGACTTTTCAACTCACTAATAATTTTGAGCCATTCTATAAGAGTTCAAGACAGTAATTTTTTAATCTATAAAATAAAATATCATATTCAACTAGACATGCCTAAATTCTATAAATGTATCTCTATTCATTAAAATATAGGATATTACAGTAATATAGAAAGTATCCAATTGTGTGGAAAAATACATATCATTATTAATATAATTAAGCCAAAAGGTACTCAAGACAGAAACTATGCAACAATGTGGTATTCAACCTTTAAGACTGAAATCTTGAATTTCCTCTTCTAATTTGGAGACCTTGAGGACTTGTCCCACCAGCAGAATTAAGTTTTTCTACCTTTGAACTATAAAAAAATACATATTTCTATTATAATTCTAAGTATCATAGTTTGCCTATTGATAGTTGTATCTTCAACTCTACATGCTCAAACTACATGAAAGTCATAATGATGTCACATTTGTGATTGTAAAGTGTCAGAAATTGAGTTGAAACACAATAAATGTTCTCCGAATTTAATTTGACATATCAACATCTTCATAATACTTATCATCTAGAAAATTTGGTCTTACAGAACTTGTTATTTCCTGATGATTACATGAAAATATTGATTTATATTTATTCCCTACTTACAGGATATAATTTTTGCCTTAAAGATTACTGTGGCATGTTGATTTATAAATCAGCTGAATTTTATGACCGATAAGATGTTGCCAGAATATTTCTTAATCAACTTTGCTTTGTTGGGCTGCACACTTAACTAAATTCTAGGTTCTGATAGTATTTATATTCGTTGTGTTATCCTACTATAGAAAAGAGCATCAGATTATTTGAATTTATTTTTAGAATATGGCACTACTGTAAGTAGAACCATTTTTCTTCAATGAGTTCTAATTTTTTTATCACTCTAATCAGAAAATTGATTGTGATGTGTTCATGTTAATTGACAGGTCAGTTTACCAAGCTATCTTCTTAGTTCTAATATACTTGCAGTTGCTCTCTTTGAGTTTTCCAAGTAGATGATTATCGTAAACATAAATTGAGATTACTTTCTCTTTTTTCAATATTTAAAACTTGTAATGTTTCCATATCTAATTGTATTTAATACAATTTACAATACAATGCAGGTTGAAAACATAATTATCTACTGTTTAATTAAAATGACTTTGAAGATTTATAATTGAGAATGAGATTCATTTTTCTCTGAGATAACATTCTCAGTTTAAAAAAGTATCCTTTCAAATCCTACTTGATTATTATTTTTTAAGTTTAGTCATATATAATTTATAGTCCACTGAGATATACATATTTGCTTCTTCATTAGCTTACTTAATAAAAACTATTATAATAGCAGTACTTGATAATAAATATTTTTTGCCTTTCTGTGGTAAAGGCTTCTTGTTAATATTCTAGCATTTTATTATATTGCTAATTCAACTTTATAATATTTAGTTATGTAGATACTTTATCTAGGTTATTTTCATTTTCCTAGTTCTACATGCTCCAATTATGCCAAAAAAAGACATAAAGATAACACATTTTTGCCATTAAACAGATTTTTTTTAGGGTCAATGCAGACATTCTTAGAGAAAAGGATTTATTATCATTGGCCATAATTGGTATTATCATGACCTTATTAAAGACTCTGAGGTGTAAAAAGATTATTCACTATGTGGAGTCTGAAAAAATTAAATATACATATATATATATATATATTGTCATTATTATTGAGTGTTTTTTCCCTTTATCAACTATATTGTTGAACTCCATCAAAGCATCATAGTCTGTAAGGAGCAAGTAGCAAGATCTTGTCTATCTCCTAAATGTTGCTAAAAGAAAAAAAGAAATGGAATATAGCAATGATTCTATTTATATAATTAAATTTCTGTAGTCCCAGCCCAACTCCTGACCAGTATTCTTTACTTTGGCTCTCAAGTTTGCTATGTGTAATGAGATAAAGAGCAGGTTGATCTCAGCTTATAAAGTTGAACAGAGTGATCAGAGTAAAAGTCTCATGAAGGAATTGATTTTAGGTTTGTATCTTGAAGCACAAAATGATATAAATATCCAAAAATCAAAAATGGAATATCAAAATTTTAACATAGAATGTAGTATTAGAAAAGCTACAAATCTTGCCACTGTTGCATGTTGCATGTTGATCTCTGACATGAAAAATAAAAAACAATTTCAAAGAAATTTGATTATAATGTTGAAAATATGTAACAACTGTGAAATTTTGCCAGTAGTATTATTTTAAAGGATATCTTATACATAAAATAGTATATGGAAAGTAGTATGGAGATTCCTCAAAGAACTAAAAATAGATCTACCGTTTGATCCAGCAATCCCACCACTGGGTATTTCCCAAAGGAAAAAAAAGACATTCTATAAAAATATATATATATATATATATATAAACTGTAATTTATATGACAGACTGTTTATGTGATTTATCTGAAGAGCTGTTTATATAACATATGTAACTTCATATGTAACATTACATAATTTACATATAATGCATAATTATGTAATGTAATTAAATTTTATAAAATATGTCATATTCTTCACATTGTTTATATAACATATATTCTCTTTTTAATAACTTACATGTGACATAGTTCTATGAAGAACTATTTATAAAACTTAACCTCTCAGGTAATCTGACTATATCTTTCTTTATGTCTATGATTATTTGGTGGAATAATTATCTTATTTGTAAGTACACATTATGTTATTTAGAAATGGAGGTGATATGACCAGAGCTTGATAGAAATGCCTAGCTTACAATGCCATCCTGTAGCATGTAGCATGTTACATTAGTTCAAAAATGTAAAGCTTGCCAAAGCTTTGGAATTAAATGAAGAATTAATAGTACACTTTTTACTTCAAAAAATGATTTAGATATTAATGCTGGATTATGTATTCTAAGTTAGATTTTTTTGAATAAGCATAGAAAATTTAATAAATCCACAAAGGTAACTCATTTTTAAATTAGGAAATTATAATTTTTATTCATAAAGATTTATTTATAAAGATAATATTCCACTGAACTATAAAACTAGCATTATGGTAGAATTTTTTAAATTAATGTAAATATTCTTTTTACTTTTCTATTGTAAGTATCCATTTCTAGTTTAATCATTACTCTGTGATCTGAAATTACAGAAATGTAGTAATTATTTTGCATGTCATGTTTGTCAAGGATTGTGTAATACTATTACTGATTTCTGAGTCAGTTTTCGTTTACTAATTTATTTATTTAACAAAATTTGAATATCTGATAACAAGAAAGAAATCTTTTGAAAAAGTCTAGATATTTAACCCTAGACTCCTATGACTAAATATGGATTTTCCTTAAGAAGTATCTTTTCATCCATCAAAATTAAAGTTCAGTTTCTCCTATCATCTTATTTCTAAGTTCATGTTTAAGAAAGTCATGAACCCGGCAAAAAGTAAGGCACATAGCAATTGCTTTAAAAATATTAACTGAGCCAATGGCTGAAAAACTAAAAAGGATTCCTGAGTTAACAATTTGGATTATAATTCTGGGGTTTCTGTTATTAACCATTTTCTATTTATAAATATTCCAGTAAGTATGCAGGTAAATCTCAAATCTATCAAATTTTTGTTATTAATAAGATTAGAGATAAGATAAAAATTATGATCAGGGATTTTTCATTTCACAAAAAAAATTACAAAAGAACGATCATTCAGAAAATATTTTGAGAGCACAGAAAATTGGTAGGACAATAATTTATGAATATTTACTTGAAGGGTTACATTAAAAATTGCCATCTTATGAGGGATAGAAATAAAAGTGAAAAATACATGTAAATTGATTTCTAGGTCATCTTTATTTGCTAGTAGTCTTTGAAAGTATGTTGGAAGAGAAAAGAATTTACTGTCTTGCATTTTTGCTATTTAATTTTGGTGATAGAAATTCCAAAATCATTGGGAGCAATTATATTTCAAAAAATTAACTAGATTAAAATTTGATAATATATGAACTTGTTTTTAAATAATTTCTATGGCTTTTAAACAGTTTGTAAACATAACAATTTGATATTCTTCTGCCTGAAGTTTTTTATTGGAAACATTAACTTGATCATAATAATACTAACAATAAAAATCATAGAAATAATTATCATAATTATCTTTTTGACCTATTTTTAACTTCCAGAAAGTGTATTAAAAATTTTATATGTATAGTGCCAATGGAAACATCTACATTAAATTTTTTGTACTTTAGAAATGACAAAAATTGCCCAGGGTTTTTAACTAGGTAAGTCCTTATTTTAAGAATAAGTTTGAGGAGTAATGCAACTGTGGTGAAGTGAAGAGGTTCCATGTATGAAAAAGGAAACAAAAAAGTATAGAGGCACTATCGTATATCCAAAACCTGTTCTAAATCCACTTTATTTACTATAAAATTGTGCTCAGAGATTATTCTGTAGGATTTACTTAGAAATCTAAGTTGTAATTTTCCATTCAGTTTCATAATTACGTAGTTTTGGGGTTGAAAAAAAACCTAGTCTTGGTTTAAATTTCTTTAACAGTACTCCTTGTTTTTGTGTAAAAGTCATATTTGCACCAAACTTTATGGTTGTTCACTAAACTAATGCCTCCCATTCCTGTAGGTAAACAAATTTTTCTATGGGGCTATATAGTTAATTTTAAAAATTGAAGCATCACTTTGTTGACAATTTTGATAATATGCATGTCAAATTATGCAACATAGCATTGTATCTTTGCTGGTTTTTTTCCCTAATTCACAGTGCTTAGAAAAAATTCTGACATAGAATAGGGGCTCAATAAATATTTCTTGAGTAAACAAATTTTGTTTTCACTTATTTTGCTTTTTCATTCATTTAATATTTAATAATTCATTTATTTAATATGCATTTTGAGTGTCTATTTATTAAACAGATATTTTGTTAATCACTGAATATAAGAGAGATTTGAAAATACAAATTTTATCATAATATATACATTTGTCCAGATATTTCATTCTATTCACTAGGTAGGTACACTGCAATGAGGATGCTTCATGGACCTAAAGAGTTCAAAATGTTTATTTGACTATAATGACCTGTTTCACATTCCAGTTGTTGCCGATCTGTAAAATCACTTGAAGCAATTATGAAGAAAGACAATTATTTACAGCTCTATTTCACAAAAATCTTACACATTCAAAAACAGTATGCTCTGAAATTATAAAGTTATAAAATCCAAGTTAAAAAGTGTTCAATTTCCAATGATTTGGATGGGTAAAGCTCATCATATTTTTGATAGAATTTTATCTTTGCACAAGTTAAGAGTAAAAATAACTCATCTGGTTATAATGCTTCATATACTGAAGGCATCATAATGTAGTTTTCTTCATCCCTCAAAGCAGAGATTTTTATAAGAGGCTGTGATAAACTCAAGCCACTAATGCCATACATCAATTATAAGGTATGTTCTTAATTTATAGTACAGAAAAATAAATTTCTCTGGCCTTCTAAAATCTATAATACACACTGGACCAAAAGAGGGACAAATTTTTTTTTAATCAAAATGTGGATAGTTAAGTAGCACGCGGAGAAATGTAATTAAAATATATACCCAGGAGTGGATTCAATAACCATGCCCAATTCTTTTCAACACAGACCTGACAGTCATCCTTCTACTTAATGAGTGTTCTGGGTACAGTACTACTAAAGAGCTGTAGGATTCATCAATTTGAAACCACCTGCTATAAAATTAATAAAGGGCCACAATGTGGGAACTGTGGTAGGGGAAATATATGTATATATAATGGTGAAACGATGGTGGAAAATATATAATGGTGAAACGATGGTGGAAAATTGTCAATCACTACCAATAAGGGCATTTTTTTTAAGTCAGGGAATTAGCTGTTAAGCATTTACTATCACATCACTGTTTATACTCACACTTTAAAATGAGAATTTAATTGATGCAAGTTCCTCATAAGAGGGGTTATTTGCAAATTCATAACTAAATTTTAATGTGTTCATAACTCTTGATTTAAATTTTTAATTTTAACATTATTTTTAAAGGGAAAATATTGTTTTAAATTTACCTTTATTGCCTAGTAACACATTATTTCAAAACCATGTCAGACTAGGATTACCAAAAAAGGCACACAAATGCGCATTTCTCATGTCTGGCGGTAGTCAAATCAAACCCAGGACTGACAGAGAACCTGCAATTGCCACCCCGGAAAAATATCGCATCTCCAAAGAAGGATTCTTATGCTAAAGGGGGAAAACTGCTCCGGTTCTTCAAACAATGGTGAAAAGATGAGGAAATAATACTGAAAACAATGGTTTCGGCAAAGGCTCTAGTACCAAGTGTGAGAAATACCAAGTAACCTGGTCCTCATTAGAGTGTTCTCTGCCACAAACATCCTAGGCTTAAGGATGCAGAGACCAACCCTATCACTATTATTGTGAAAAATGCTATCAAAAATGGAAAATAAGTATCAACACACTGGTTATTTCCAAAGTGTCAGGCTAAAATCTGAAACAGGATCTGCACTTTCACATCTCACACCAATGTGCACTTCTCATCTCTGGAGACAATCAAATCAAACCCAGGACTGACAGAGGCCCTACACTTACACCCCACACAGAAATCTCAACTAAAATGGAGGATTCCTATGCTAATGGGTGAACATTGCTCCACTTCTTAAAATAACGGTGAAAGAGTGTTGGAAATGCCACGTTAGCTGGGCCTCAGTATAGTTCTGTCTACGAAAACTATCTTAGGTTTAGTGTTGCAGAGACCAACCTTATGACAATTATGGGAAATAGTGCTATAAAAAAGGGCAAATAATTCTCACCCTAGTGATTATTCCAAAAGTTCTGCCACACACCGCTTGGAAAAATGCAGTTACCTGGGTCTAGCCTTAGATGGGTGTAGAGAACCAATCGCGATTCCCAGCTGATGAATCAAATGATTCTGAAAGGAACGGTGAAAATTTACCTTTGGCCATAAGGTGAAATGTGTCCTTCTAGGTCCTTAAGTGCAGCCATTTGACAGAATCCAAATTATGCAGAACAAATTTTTTTATTAAAAGGGGTGCAGCAGCACACACACACACACACACACACACACACATATATATATATATATATATATATATATATATATATGAATTAAATGATTCTGAAAGGAACGGTGAAAAGTGTTTAGACTGAAAGAGGATCCACACTTTTCACCTCTCACACAAAGGCGCACTTCTAATGTAAGGCGGTAATCAAACCAAACCCAGGACTGACAGCAGCCCTGCACTTGCCACCCCAGAAAATTATCTCATCTCCAAAGAAGGATTCTTATGCTAACAGGTGAAAACAGCTCCTGTTCTTGAAACAATGGTGAAAGGATGGTGAAATAATACTGAAAACAATGGTTGCTTCAAAGGCTCTAGTGCCAAGTATGGGAAATACCAAGTTACCTGAACCTCAGTAGACTTTTCTCTGGGAAAAACACCATAGGCTTAAGGATGCAGGGACCAACTTTGTCACTATTACGGTGAAAAACACTAAGGAAATGGCAAATAATTACCAACATACTGGTTATTTCAAAAGGGTCAGGATACAATCGGAAACAAGATCCACACTTCTCACATCTCACACAAATATGCACTTTCCAACTCTGGAGATAATGAAATCAAACCCAGCACTGACAGAGGCCCAGCACTTACACCCCACACAGAAACCTCAACTACAAGGAA